>NC_133158.1:164236528-164851919 GCF_040802235.1 Manis javanica | reverse complement strand
TCACCTCCCAGACCAGCGGACAACAGCAGGTGGATCATGGCTCAGTGATGTTCACAGGGCCTGCAGACCCAAATCCGGCCCTGAGGACACTGCCATTTAGAAGCTCAGGAGCCTGCTGCCTTGCAAAACACCACTTAAAAGTCAGAAAGGTGAGGAACCTGGTGAGTGAGCTGAAGGCTTAGAATCGCACCGACTCCTGTAGTCATCAGAGGCCCCAAGGTAACTCCCACTTTCCGTCTTGTTTTCAGACCTATCTCCAGCTTTATAGCCTTCCTCAGTAACCTTTGCTTCTGATGTTCTTGCCTTCTTGGACTTTTGAAATGATGCTTTCTGATCCTGAGAAGGGTGAAGTATTTTTTTTCTTCCTGATTATCTTGCTTAGGTAATGTGATTGAAGAAAAGTTTTAACTTTGCAATCTTATAAGAACTCTCCAAAAATGTGTCATTACATAGTTAAGAAGTTATATTACAAAATACGGGCATCGACTAGCCTCCTAGCTGGTCCAGGAATAGTCTAGAAGTAAAGGCAGACAAAAGAGTAGTTGATAAATGCCACTCTTGATGGCTTCCACATACTGTATGAAACCCTGCTGACCTGAGAAACCCAGTCCACAGCAAGTGCCACTGCAAACAGAGGGCAGCTTCTTCGATTCAATACCTCAGTTCCTCACATGCTTAAGTGCCAGCCCAGAAGCATGGGATGTGGGATACAACTCCTGAATATTAGGGAATGTATCATGTAGTGGGGATAATTACAACTGACTTGTGGCCAGTAATTTCCCGAAGTAGGACACAGTCAAAATGGTGAGGATTTCTGGCCAAGATGAGCAGAGGTGTCATGGCTGAAGTCTCCCAAAGACTGATTTTCTAAACATTAAACAGACATCCAAGACTGGCTTTCTTTCTTGTCCATTTTATTCTTCTCCATCCGTCCTTACAAAGGCAATTGGAGCAAGGGAGCCCCTTAGGGCAGTGATGCCTCGACAGGGTGCTAACAGTTGTCAACACCCACTCCACACAATGCTTCTGAATATATTGTCTTATTCACCCTCACAATGCATCGAGGTAATCATGATGCTACCTGCCCTGGACAGGGGAAACAAGCTCAGAGGGTTAAGTAATTTGCCCAAAACAAACTGTTATGAGACTAAACTAGGGTGTACACTTTCATCTGTCAGGGTCCATTTCCAAGGTCTTTGGGCTCCCTACTTTCAACCCAGAAAACACAATTATTAGGAAAATGATAACTTATGAAAAGCAGCCAATCCCAACATTGGCACCAACAAGGCATAATTCCATCTGCTTCCTTCACCCCCATCAGCCCTGGAATTAGGCCGGATATTCCAATTTGGGGGGTCATTTAGGTTATTCATGGAGATACACCTTGAGGCAAATAACAAAACTATTAAGCACACAATAGGAATAAAATACATTTGTCACAATTGTATCATCTACAGGCTCACGTGAATCCCTTTTTAATTCACAAAAACTTTTGTTCTGTTCCACCTAAGTATTGTACAGGGTAAGCCTTATGGGATTCAAAGCAGAAATAAACAATGCCTTAAGACAAAAGCAACTCACAGTGTAGTCAGGACAGAGACATGCCTCTCATAACTGAGATGCAAGTAGAATGAGATATGTTCTCTAATGAAAATGTTTAAAAGTACGGTTGTAGGTAAAAATCCATAAATAGGAAGATGTGAAAACACTGGCTGCTTCAGAGAATGGTGTATAGGGCTGAGATGTTGCCATGGTTCTCAAACCGAGCCGGCATCCAGGTGTTCTGGAGGGTTTGATAAAACACAAATTCCTAAAGCTCTCCTCCCCAGCTTCTGAGGCAGTAGCTCTGATGTAACCACCAATTTGGAAATCTCACACATTTGCAGGTGGTCTACCCTTTGAAGACCGCTGGCTTACTGGTTAAAAACAGAACCCAACTAGCCCAACTGCCAGGTTCAAACCAAGGCTTCATCTTGGGCAAGTTACTTAAACTTTCCATGTCTGATTTCCATATTTATATAATGAAGATAATGATACTATCTACTTCATAAATGTACTGTGAAGATTAGATTAATTGATGCATATGAAGTAATTACAGGTTGGCACATAGTAAACCTCTTTCCTATTCTTATTAAAGGCATTCATATTTCTTCTTAACTGTTTCTTGAAAATAGTTACAGGGATTGTCACTTTCTGACAAAGGTCCCCTTTTAAGGTCTGCAATTTGGGGTTTATGTTTACACTGAGGGCATAGTGGGATATAGGAACAAATTTCATGAAACACAGTAAGTGTACAAAACTTGAACAATCAGCTACACAAGATGTCCAGCCATGACCAGGATAAAAAGTTGAAAGAGCCAAGTGTAGATAAAGTGACCTTACTTCTCTTCCATGCACGCGCATGACATGCTACTTCTGCCTTTTGCTTCCAAGTTGCTCATATGGCGACCATTTAGTCATTTCTTCCACAGACTTTCATTTATCCTGTGACTGAAGTGACAGGCTTCACCTCAAGACCAGGTTTGTTGATATTCAAGCAGTTAAGTACTTATTTGGCTGCCCTGTTCCTGAGGGCTTTGCTCAATCATCTGAAAACCAGGAAATCTTGCACATTGACTTGCAGTCATTATTTCAGCATTTATGAAACTTGATGCACTTTTCTAACCACTGCATATAGTAATATGTAGGTCAAGATAGCCCAAAAATTTAAGTTTTCTGTATATGTTTGTCTTTTTTTCTCTACTAAAACAAAACTAAGGGTTGCTCTAATAAGAATTGTTAACTGTAGTGAAAAGTTTTGACATGTATAGGACTGTCTGGTTCTCCAAATACTGTGGAGTTCCTCATGGCTTTGACATAATTCTGGGTGAAGTTCAATGTCCACATTGACCCAGCCAACCCTTAGGAGCCCCTTCAGATATCTATTTTAAGGAAATCTTTTTTCACTCGATTTTAGAAGCCTGCCTTCATGCCAGTACTCTGGATCTTTAACGAATTTTAATTGTTTCTTCTCTGAAACCCTGAATTTTGGTGTTTCATCCTTTGACTACAACTTTTGACCCACTTAACTTGCCCTTCCATTGCACCGTGGCCTTGATTGTTACCTGCACTCTCGTTTTCTCAGTTCCCTCATGTCCTTCTGCCTCCAGCCGGGACCTGCAGTCAATCATTCCAACCTCATTGCCCACAACTCCTCAATACGACTGCCCATCCTCAACCCATGGCCTGTCCAAACCATCCCTTTCTCCTTGGATTGCTGAGTTCTGAAGGAAGCACAGAAGTGTGCTTAATTGGTATCATCACAAACTTGTGGTCTATAATTTTTTTCTGAACGCTTAATAGTTCATAAATGCAGGCATGGGCTGTCTGTCATGTGAGCTGCTCCCCGTCATGTGCTTTGGGGAAGAGCAGCAGGATTTTTATTTAATGATGACTAATACTTCTCTAGCAAGACCTCTAGGGAGGCAGCTAATGGAACAATAAAATCAGTGACACATGGAACAATATTTTTGGACGTTTTAATAAAAACTCACTGCTCTCACTGCCCAACTTTCCTTGGCTGCTGCATAGGAACGTGGAAGACACTTTTCTGGAAACTGATCTGACAAGTACAGCTTTCTCTGGTTCTGTAAGTCTGGCTTCTTTTCAGCAGCAGGATCATATTTTAAAAACTGCTTAGAAATCAACTAATTACTACAACCATGAGCTTCTCAGAGCCCCAAATGCCTACCAGTTGGTGAATGAAGGGGCTCAGTGTGGTGGCAGATTTCTACAATCTTGGTTCTGGTCATTTACCTGAGTCCCACCTTTTCCCCAACACATATTCTCTTGATTAATTCCTCTTTCCTAATGTAGTTTCCAAATGAAGTGATAATACTACCTTTAGGATACCCTTTCCTGAAGAATATTGGAGGAATTGTAGTTCCTTCCTAGGATGACCAACTGTGAGGGGCTTCTCAGGATGCAGGACTCAGTTCCAGACCCTGGAGAGTCCTGGGAAAACCAGGTTGAGTTGGCCACCTTATTTATGTCCTGGGCTTCCTTAGTTCCCCAAACGTATATAAGAAAAACATTCTCACAGCTTTGAAAAGTAGCCTCTCCAGGGTCGCTCACAAGTTAGCCTATTCTCCTGTGGAGCAGTTAATTCAAGTATCAAACCTTTTTATGCATTTATAGAAAATTATAGAACTACTTCTCAGTTTCTAATTAGATGTGTAGTTGCAAACATCCTCTCATCAAATATTTTACTTCCTTTGCTTTTAAGAGGCTGGTGTCTGAGTTACATGCTCTCCGTATGTCCTCTGACTTCCGCTCCACCCTGCTTCTGCTCTGACCAGATTCCTCAGCTAAGAGGCCCGTCTGGAAAGATCATGGGTCAGCATGGTTTCCCAACAGCTTGGCTTTGCTCCATGTGACCTGTGACTCTTAGTCCCCATGGCCCGAACATGCCTTTATCACTCATTTCCCTATGACAGAATTGCTGGCTAGGCCTTATGGGGCCATGGCACTCATTCTGGAAGAGAACTGTGTCTGTTCTAAGTCTGATGTAGCACACATTTTCTTTCATTATCCATCACTGTTTAGCAGGTCTGCATCCCATGTCATACACTGAAAACATGGCTGTTGCTTTGGTTTATGGAAAAGGATGTTTCTTCCCTGTTTTTTTGGGGGGGAGGTGAAAGGGTTACACCCAACTTTATTTCCAGGTGGCAGGTCAGTCACTAGAATCCCATTCACTCAGAGCGAGTCTGTATGCAGCAACCCAGTCTCTGCCTCTGGGACCCTCTGTTCTCACAACTGTCCACTGGGCCTCGGGCCTCGGTGCTGCCATCACTCCAGCCTCTGCTCTCCTGCAGCCTTGCAGCCCTGCCCCCATGTCGTGCCCAGAGCACTGGGCAGAGCTCTTTTTTTAAAAATTTTGGTATCATTAATCTACAATTAGATGAAGAACATTATGTTTAATAGGCTTCCCCCTTCACCAAGTCCTCCCCCTTCACAGTCACTGTCCATCAGTGTAGTAAGATGTTGTAAAATCACTACTTCTCTGCTGTGTGTTGCACAGCCCTCCCTGTGCCTCCCCTACACTATACATGCTAATCGTAAGACCCCCTTTCTTTTTCCCCACCCTTGTCCCTCCCTTCCCACCCATCGTCCCCAGTCCCTTTCCCTAACTATTAGTACATTCTTGGGTTCTGTGTTGCTGCTGTTTTTTTCCTTCAGTTTTCCTTTGTTCTTATGCTCCACATATGAGTGAAACCATTTGGTACTCGTCTTTCTCGGCCTGGCTTATTTCACTGAGCATAATACCCTCTAGCTCCATCCATGTTGTTGTGAATGGTAGGATCTGTTTTTTTATGGCTGTGTAATATTCCATTGTGTATATGTACCACATCTTCTTTATCCATTCATCTACTGATGGACATTTAGATTGCTTCCGTATCTTGTCTATTGTAAATAGTGCAGTGATAAACATAGGGGTGCATCTGTCTTTTTCAAACTGGAGTGCTGCATTCTTAGGGTAAATTCCTAGAAGTGGAATTCCTGGGTCAAATGGTATTTCTATTTTGAGCATTTTGAGGAACCTCCATACTGTTTCCACATTGGTTGAGCTAATTTACAGTCCCATCAGCAGTGTACAAGGGTTCCCCATTCTCCACAGCCTCGCCAACATTTGTTGTTGTTTGTCTTTTCGATGATGGCGATCCTTACTGGTGTGAGGTCATATCTCATTGTTGTTTTAATTTGCATTTCTCTCATGACAAGCAATGTGGAGCATCTTTTCATGTGTCTGTTGGCCATCTGAGTTTCTTCTTTAGAGAACTGTCTATTCAGCTCCTCTGCCCATTTTTTTACTTGGATTATTTGCTTTTTCTTTGTTGAGGTGTGTGAGCTCTTTATATATTTTGGATGTCAATCCTTTATTGGATCTGTCATTTATGAATATATTCTCCCATACTGTAGGACACCTTTTTGTTCTATTGATGGTGTCCTTTGCTGTACAGAAGCTTTTAAGCTTGATGTAGTCCCACTTGTTCATTTTTGCTTTTGTTTCCCTTGCCCGGGGGAGATATGTTCATGAAGAAGTCACTCATGTTTATGTCCAAGAGATTTTTGCCTATGTTTTTTCTAAGAGTTTTATGGTTTCATGACTTACATTCAGGTCTTTGATCCATTTTGAATTTACTTTTGTGTATGGGGTTAGATAGTGATCCAGTTTCATTCTCTTAGATGTAGCTGTCCAGTTTTGCAAGCACCATATGTTGAAGAGACTGTCATTTCCCCGTTGTATGTCCATGTCTCCTTTATCATTTATTAATTGGCCATATATGTTTGGGTTAATGTTTGGAGTCTCTTTTCTGTTCCACTGGTCTGTGGCTCGGTTCTTGTACCAGTACCAAATTGTCTTGATTACTGTGGCTTTGTAGTAGAGCTTGAAGTTGGGGAGCAAGATTCCCCCCACTTTATTCTTCCTTCTCAGGATTGCTTTGGCTATTTGGGGCCTTTGGTGGTTCCATATGAATTTTTGAACTATTTATTCCAGTTCAAGAATGCTGTTGGTAATTTGATAGGAATGGCATCGAATCTGTACATTGCTATGGGCATTAAGGCCATTTTGACGATATTAATTCTTCCTAGACAGGAGCATGGGGTGAGTTTCCATTTGTTAGTGTCCTCTTTAATTTCTCTTAAGAGTGTCTTATAATTTTCAGGATATAGGTCTTTCACTTCCATGGTTAGGTTTATTCCTATGTATTTTACTCTTTTGGATGCAATTGTGAATGGAATTGTTTTCCTGATTTCTCTTTCTATTAGTTAATTCCTAGTGTATAGGAAAGCCACATATTTCTGTGCGTTAATTTTGTATCGTGCACCTTTTCTCAATTCCGATATCAGTTCTAGTAGTTTTTGAGTGGAGTCTTTAGGGTTTTTTATGTATAGTAAGTATCATGTCATCTGCAAATAGTGACAGCTTAACTTCTTCTTTACCAATCTGGATTCCTTGTATTTCTTTGTTTTGTCTAATTGCCGTGGCTAGGACCTCCAGTACTATGTTGAATAACAGTGGGGAAAGTGGGCATCCCTGTCTGGTTCCCAAACTCAGAGGAAAAGCTTTCAGCCTCTCGCTGTTCAGTATGATGTTAGCTGTGGGTTTATCATATACGGCCCTTATTATGTTGAGGTACTTGCCCTCTATGTCCATTTTGTTGAGAGCTTTTATCATGAATGGATGTTGAATTTTGTCAAATGCTTTTTCCGCATCTATGGAGATGATTATGTGGTTTTTGTCCTTCTTTTTATTGATATGGTGGATGATGTTGATAGATTTTCGAATGTTGTACCATCCTTGCATCCCTGGGATGAATCCCACTTAGTCATGGTGTATGATCCTTTTGATGTATTTTTGAATTCAGTTTGCTAATATTTTGTTGAGTATTTTTGCGTCTACGTTCATCAGGGATATTGGTCTGTAATTTTCTTTTTTGGTGGGGTCTTTGCCTGGTTTTGGTATTAGGGTGATGTTAGCTTCATAGAATGAGTTTGGAAGTATTCCCTCCTCTTCTATTTTTTGGAAAACTTTAAGGAGAATGGGTATTATGTCCTCTCTGTATGTCTGATAAAATTCCTAGGTAAATCCATCTGGCCCGGGCGTTTTGTTCTTGGGTAGTTTTTTGATTACAGTTTCAATTTTGTTGCTGATAATTGGTGGGTTTAGATTTTCTGTTTCTTTCTTGGTCAGTCGTGAAAGGTTGTATTTTTCTAGGAAGTTGTCCATTTCTCCTAGGTTTTCCAGCTTGTTCGCATATAGGTTTTCATAGTATTCTCTAATAATTCTTTGTATTTCTGTGGAGTCCATCATGATTTTTCCTTTCTCGTTTCTGATTCTGTTGATGTGTGTTGACTCTCTTTTTCTTTTAATAAGTCTGGCTAGAGTCTTATCTATTTTGTTTATTTTCTCAAAGAACCAGCTCTTGGTTTCATTGATTTTTTTCTATTGTCGTATTCTTCTCAATTTATTTATTTCTTCTCTGATCTTTATTATGTCCCTCCTTCTGCTGATCTTAGGCCTCATTTGTTCTTCTTTTTCCAATTTCGATAATTGTGACACTAGACTATTCATTTGGGATTGTTCTTCATTCTTTAAATATGACTGGATTACTATATATATTCCTCTTAAGACTGCTTTTGCTACATCCCACAGAAGTTGGGGCTTTGTGTTATTGTTGTCATTTGTTTCCATATATTGCTGGATCTCCATTTTAATTTGGTCATTGATTCATTGATTATTTAGGAGCATGTTCTTAAGCCTCCATTTGTTTGTGAGCCTTTTTGTTTTCTTTGTACAATTTATTTCTAGGTTTATACCTTTGTAGTCTCAAAAGTTGGTTGTTAGGATTTCAATCTTTTGATATTTACTGAGGCTCTTTTTGTGGAATAGTATGTGGTCTATTCTGGAGAATGTTCCATGTGCACTTGAGAAGAATGTGTATCCTGTTGCTTTTGGATGTTGAGTTCTATAGATGTCTATTAGGTCCATCTGTTCTAGTGTGTTGTTCAGTGCCTCTGTGTCCTTACTTATTTTCTGTCTGGTGGATCTGTCCTTTGGGGTGAGTGGTGTGTTAAAGTCTCCCAAAATGAATGCATTGCATTCTATTTCCTCCTTTAATTCTGTTAGTATTTGTTTCACATATATTGGTGCCTCTGCATTGGGTGCATATATGTTTATAATGGTTATATCCTCTTGTTGGACTGAGCCCTTTATCATTATGTAATATCCTTCTTTATCTCTTGTTACTTTCTTTATTTTGAGGTCTATTTTGTCTAATACTAGTATTGCAACACCTGCTTTTGTCTCTCTGCTGTTTGCATGAAATATCTTTCTCCAACCCTTGACTTTAAATCTGTGCATGTCTTTGGGTTTGAGGTGAGTCTCTTGTAAGCAGCATATAGATGGGTCTTGCTTTTTTATCCATTCTATTACTCTGTGTCTCTTGATTGGTGCATTCTGTCCATTTACATTTAGGGTGATTATTGAAAGATATGTACTTATTGTCATTGCAGGCTTTAGATTTGTGGTTGCTAAAGCTTCAAGGTTAGCTTGTTTACTACCTTACTGTCTGACCTCACTCGCTTATTGAGCTGTTATAACACAGTCTGATGATTATTTCTTTCCCTTCTTTTTTCTCCTCCTCCATTCTTCATATGTTGGGTGTTTTGTTCTGTGCTCTTTTTAGGAGTGCTCCCATCTAGAGCAGTCCCTCTAAGATACCCTGTAGAGGTGGTTTGTGGGAGGCAAATTCCCTCAACTTTTGCTTGTCTGGGAATTGTTTAATCCCTCCTTCATATTTCAATGATAATTGTGCTGGATACAATATTCTTTGTTCAAGGCCCTTCTGTTTCATTGCATTAAGTATATCATGACATTCTCTTCTGGCCTGTAAGGTTTCTGTTGAGAAGTCTGATGACAGCCTGATGGGTTTTCCTTTGTAGGTGACCTTTTTACTCTATCTGGCTGCCTTTAATACTCTGTCCCTGTCCTTGATCTTTGCCATTTTAATTATTATGTGTCTTGGTGTTGACCTCTTGGATCCCATCTCTTGGGAGTTCTGTGTGCCTCTGTAGTCTGAGCAACTATTTCCTCCCCCAGTTTGGGGAAGTTCTCAGCAATTATTTCTTCAAAGACACTTTCTATCCCTTTTTCTCTCTCTTCTTCCTCTGGTACCCTTATAATGCGGATATTGTTCCTTTTGGATTGGTCACACAGTTTTCTGAAATTGTTTCATTCCTGGAGATCCTTTTATCTCTCTCTGCACCAGCTTCTATGTGTTCCAGTTCTCTGGTTTCTATTCCATCAATGGCCTCTTGCATCTTATCCATTGTGCTTAAACATCATTCCAGAGTTTGTTTCACTTCTGTAATCTCCCTCCGGATATCTGTGATCTCCCTCTGGACATCTGTAATCTCCCTCCGGACTTCATCCCTTAGCTCTTGCATATTTCTCTGCAGCTCTGTCAGCATGTTTATGATTTTTATTTTGAATTCTTTTTCAGGGAGACTAGTTAGGTCTGCCTCTGCAGATCCTTTCTCAGGTGTAACTGTCTTGGTCTGGACCAAATTTTTTTGCCTTTTCATAGTGATTGCAGTGGCTGTAGGCAGGTTGCAGGTGTGTCAGCTGGGGGAAGAAAGTCCTTTCCTGCTTGCTGGATGCCTTGCCCTTCTCTGCTGCCTGTGATGGCTACTTGCACTCCTGGAGCAGCCATCAGGTTAATCTCCTAAGCTGCTGTGGGTGGGGTGTCTATCAGTGCAGCGCTGAGCCCTGCGGGGAGTGGCAGGCATGCCAGGTCCACTCCTCTGTGCTAGTGGCGACCCTGCCGGGAAGCTGTGTGCCAACAGCAGCCTTTGAGTCTGGCCGGGTGGCTGTGCGTTGGGCTGGGATTCCAGTCGGCTCCTGGGAGCGTGCCTGCTCCCTCTGGCTCCACTGCTGGTGCACATGGGGCTTTTCCACACAGGCTTCTACTGGGCTCTGGCTTCACTGCCGCTGGTGCGCGTGAGCCACGCCTGGGCTGTTCAGTTGCTCTGCTGAGGGCTAGCCCTGCGGTGCATGGATCTGCTCTCAGTTCTTTCTAGTGCTTCTGCCCCCAGCACGCGCTCCCACTCTCCTGCTACTGGGCCCGTGTGTCGGGGTCTGCGCCAGTTGGAGGAATGACTGGCAGGCTGCCTAGTCCTGTGAGGGGCTCCAGAGCTGCACTGCCTCCATTTAGGGCACCTAAGTTTCCCTGGTATTTCCAGCTGCCAGGATAACTTCATCCAGCTATGGGGTCCCTGTCTCTTTAAGACTTTCAGAAAGCACTCTCTTTTCTTTTGTCTCAGGGGCGCTGGTTGCAGGGACCTGCCCACAGGTTTTTGTTTTCCATTTCTCTAATATCCAGCACCCCGTGCACCTTGTGTCTGCGTTCTGGGTGCAGATTTCTAGAGCTGATTGTTTAGCAGTCCTGGGCTTGCACTCCCTCTGCATTCTGACTCCTTTCTTCCCGCCAGGTTTTGGGGTGAGGGAACGTTCAGGTCCCGCCTGGCCGCGGCTTGTATCTTACCCCCTTCGTGTGATGCTGAGTTCTCGCAGATGTAGATGTATCCTGGCTGTTGTACTGCATCCACTGGTGTCTCTTTTAGGAATAGTTGTATTTATTGTAGTTTCATAAATATATATGTTTTGGGGAGGAGATTTCCTCTGAACTACTCACGCTGCCATCTTCCCGTGATCTCCCCAGATGGTAATTTTTTTATTTCACTTTAAGCTGAATCTTTTCCACTTGATCCCTTTTAAAGTACATGAAAGCCAAGACAGACATATCTGAGACTTCCACTGTCGGGACCCTGTTGCCAGCTCTCTGGAAACGTGGCTCCCTTTGGGGCCTAAGGAAGAGTCATGATTACTATCATCTACAAGAGAACAAACTGTTTTTAACTATTTAATAATGAATTCAGGGAAATAAGGTAAATAGGACTTAACACAAACTTCCCCTGATGTTTAGAGGGCAGAATAATAGTCCTGATGTCTAGAGGAATCCTGCTTTTCTCTAGAAGTGAAATTGTAACCCTTTAACAAACTAACATAAGTGGGTGCTTGTCTTGCCAATGGGTTTCAGCCCCAGGAAGTTTGCTATGGATTCAGTTTTGACCAAATAAATGACAGTAGAACATTCTTGGGGTGAAAGGATTATGCCCAACTTTATTTCCACAGTGGCAAGTTAGTCACTAGAATCCCATCCACTCAGACCAGGTCTGCATGCAGCAAGCCAGTCTCTGTCTCTGGGCCTCTCTGCACAGTCATCCTGCACCGCTGTCCTCTGGGCCTCTGTCCTCAGCACTGCCACCACTCCAGCCTCTGCTCTGCTCTCCTGCAGCCTTTTAACTATACCACCGTGTAGTGCAGAGCACTGGGCAGGGCTCTTTATATGGAGTCAGTAATGATGTATTGCCCACACATGTGTAGTGAGCAAGCCAACCAGGGCCAGGTGAGAATCCAGGTGAGGAACCTTCAGTTTGTCCGCAGTGCTACACTCAGACTGTCCTGTGCCCCTGACAATGAGTTGTAGAAGGTGGCAGCGGTGAAGGGGAGTGAGAAATCCTAGTCCCCTGTGAAGGAGGTCCCTCTTTAAGCTTTACGTGGCCACCAGGTTTGTATTTCTTCTGAATTACCTGGCTAAATGGTGCTCTTCTACAAATGCAGCTGTTTGATTAAGGATAGGGGTCTGAAGCACCATACAGATGACAAACTATTCTATGCCATTTTATGTAAGATGTGTCAAATTAAAGATTTAGTCAAGAGTTGCATGTGTGTCTGGAAGAGCTTGGCAATCCTCTGCTCCAGGGTACATTTCCTTACAGAGGGACAGGCATCCTAATGAAGCAGACCGGGTTGTGTGAGCCAGCCTTGGCAGACAGCACAGAGGGGCTGCTAGCAGCAAGCAGGGGAAATGATGCTAGACCAGTTTATTTCATCAAAGTCAGTGACATTTCCAACCACTATTTGAGTTCTGACCAAGTTATAATAGGAGAGGATGTGTCCCCAGAGAGAGGGTCAGATGGGTTAACCACTAACATTCTACTAACTCTAAGATACAAGAATCCTCAACTGATTCACTCAAACATTTGAGTGTGTGTGTGCCAGCACACAAAGTAATTTTCAGTAAGTATCCTTTTCACATCATAGCCACTTTATTGGGAGGATGCCACACAGCCCCATCTTTTACTGCAGCACAGGGAGGGTACACACGACGGCCATGCCTGTAACTTACACACTGTTGCTTGAACTTGCACTCATCTTCAATTTCATCTGCACTATCTTCATTGGAGACTTCCCCTTCCTTTGCATCATCCGCAAGATGATATGGCAACTTCTTGCCCTGACACACAGCAAAACACCCAATTTTAAAATAAAAATAAATTCATGATAGCCAAAATGTGGAAGCAACCCAAGTGTCCACAGACAGATAAATTGGTAATTGATAGAGCAAAATGTGGCATATGCATATAATGGGATATTATTTGGGCATAAATGGAGGGGAATTCTGACATGTTGTAATGTGGATGAATCTGAAGGAACTTAAGCTAATTGAAATAACCTAGTCACAAAAGGACAAATACTGTATGATTGCACTTACGTCAGGCACCCAGAGTAGTCAATTCATAGACTAGGAGGTAGAATAGATAGTGGTTACCAGGGCTGAGGGGAAGGGAGAGCAGGGAGTTATTTAATGGCAATGGAGTTTCAGTTTTGCAAAATGAAAAGAATACACAGCAATGTGAATGTCCTTAACACAACTGAACTATGCATTTAAAATAGTTAAGTTGGCTGGTAAATTTTGTTATATGCTTTTTAACAAAATTAAAAATAATATTTAAAAAGTGAGAAATGAAAATAAAATGTGGTATCCCTTGGCTAATCAGGACTCGGACTGACTAGAAGATACATAGCTTGAATGTGGGGGCAAAACAAGGGGGGAATAGACTTCCAAAAACAGACAGTTTTATTACTTTCAATTAAATATAATTAACTGGGGACATTATATTTACAAAAAAAAATTTAGCCCAGGCTTCTTTTCGAGACTATGGGACTCATCATAGTATGCATCACCCATCTCATGCCCTTAAGAGTGGTGTATTCTCCTGACCAGGTGAAATGCACCCTCACCTCAGACTTGCTGTGTCCTCTGCATGACAAGCCCTCTGTCACCAAAGATGTGATGAGACTCTTGCCTGGCTGAAACATGGCCTCATGACTACTTACCATCCTTTAGGAATCAGGGGCTTTTTGACCACAAATGTATAAATGTATAATTTACTCTTACAATAACATAGTAGAAAACCTAAATTATAGAATTATATATATATATGTACACACACACACCCATGATCTCAGTGATGGATAACAACTCAGAAAAACTCTGGCAATCAATATAGTGTATTATTAAGAGTATCTCTGGGTGTTATGGGTGATGCCATTTTTTCCTTTTCTTCATTTCCCAATTTATTTTCAGAAAATGTAGAAGTTAAAAAAAAAAGGCAGAGGCAGAGGGCAAGTCCAGGGACCTGATAAGGGTTTCTAGGCAATTCAGCATTTGGATCTTACTAGGCATCTTAATTGTAAGCAGAAAGAACATTGATAGGAAGTCGAATGGTTCCTAGAATCTCCTAGAGAAGCAGGTGGGGCAAAATCAGGCCCTGCAGCTAAGTGGCCAAGGCCACTGTGTGAGGCAGCCTCTAAAACTCCCCCAGCGTTTCCTACCTCCTGGTATTCAGGCCCTTCTGCAATCCCTTCCTGTGAGTGTGGGCTGGACCTAGTCATCCACCTCTAATAAATGGAGTACAGCAAAAGTGATGGGATGTCACTTCTGAGGTTAGATTACAGAAAGAGTGTGGCTTCTTTCTTGCTCACCTCTCCTCTCCTCCTAGAGAACTCGTTCTCTCTTGTTATCCTTCTCGGCTTTGATGTTCTGAGCTACGCTATGGAGAGGCCCACACTGCACGGAACTGAGGGAGGTCTCTGGCCAGTAGCCGGTAAGGAACAGGCACCTGCCGGCAGCCACAAAAGGGATCTTGGCAGTGGATTCTCCCCTGGCAAGTCTTGAGATGACGGCAGCCGATACCTCAGCTGTGGCCCCGAGAGCACTTAAGCTGAGGACCCAGCTAAGCACACCCAGATTCCTGATCTACAGCAACTGCTGGGTAATAAAGGTTTGTTGTTTTAAGATGCTAAGTTTGGGTGTGATTTGTTATGCAGCTGTAGGTAACTACTAGGATCACCAACCAAAATCATGGGGCAGAACTAATACACTGAATATACCATTTCCAACACAACTAAGCGCAGACCTTATGCTTTCAATTCCATTATCCACACCATGGACACCAAGGACTCCTGCCAGAGATGTGCCCTTGAGCCCTAAACATAGCTGCCACCACTTCCACCACCCCTCACCATGATCACTAGTTTCTGTTTTGATTTCTGATTTGATGTCTGAGGCAGGTTCATGTGATTGTTGGCATCTAAACCATGTGACCACACCCTAGCTCTAAGAGAGGCTGCAAAAGTATATGTCCAGCATTTTTAACACCAGGGGGGGAATTCCTTAAAATACAAGGATTGGGGAAATTCCTTAAACATGGAAGGAGCTTCATCTACTTGGCAGCCAAAAATAATATTCTAAATATCATCCCAGACTGTGTAAAATTCTAAATATCATCCCAGACTACTATCTAGTCTGATCTTTAAACTTGAGTTTCAGGGACTTCTGCTGTTTCTGCTTCCCAAACTATTATTGGCCCCCCTCCAGCATTCTGGACCTCCTCCTCAGCCACTGTCTCCCTCCACAAGGCCACCAGCATAGTCAGATTTTCTGAGAACTCTCCCTCTCAGTTTTCACGTGCCCTCCCTGATAGCCAAAGCTCTTGACCTTGGGTACTGAGCAGAGTAATAGTTTCAATCAAGTCATTTATGTAATGAAAACAAAATCTGTACGAAGAACCCACACTTTGGGGGTTTGGATACTTAACACTTCATTTAGTTTACAGAAGGATGTTTATAGGATTAAAAAGGTGGGATATAACTTCCCTTTGTATGAGTACGTATTTTATTTCTTATTTGTATGTGCTATTTGCAAAGTGAAACCTATACCTTTTTCTGTCCTTTCCACAAGAATATAGAGGCAAGTAGACATACGGATATGTACATGTATTATGAATATAAGTAAACATGGCAAAACAGGTTTTTGCTTCCTCCTGTGTATCAACAATTAACAAGAAAGCTCAGAATCAAAGCATTTATGTCTACATACTGTCTTATTGACACAAAAGGCTTCTATAAAATGAGTTGATTTTTCTCTGTTTTAGAGGGCATTGGAGAGTAGCTATGGTGATATGGCAGCACCAGAAATAAGGTCCTCAATTAAGTGGTAACCAGACACAGTCAGAAACTTACAGACATCAAGTGAACACCCTCCTTTATTTATACCTTTTGGGCATAATGGCAGACACCAAGATGGACTTGCACACAGACACTTAAAATAATAGTGATAGCAATTTCCTCATTTGAAATTGCATCAAAATTCAGTATCTTTTTTAAATGTTCAATAGAACAAAGGTAATAAATGAGAAATAGCATCAGTGAGTAAGGAATAGCAATCCCTGAGTGATACGAAGGGTCCTGACACCACAGAGTGGCCAGGAGAGTGATGGTGATGAGCAGGCAGTCCTGAGTAGGTAGGGGGCCACATTAAGCTGCCCTCCCCCTTCCTGTAGGTGGGGCCGTGGGTAAAGGAATAAAGAGAGGCAGCCTTCTCAGAGCATCCAGAGCAATTTTCAGTCCTTTTAAAATTGAATTAAAAACCATGAGGGCCATATCTTCTCCACATTCCTGCTTCTCAAAAGATACTTTTTCCAGGCATATAGGAAGAAAAGCAATACAACAGAACATTGTTTCTTAAAGCCCCTTATCAATAGTGTTACTCCTAAGGAAAATTATAAGATACATTTCGGGAAAAGTTAATGGGACTTAAGGAACTTAGCTGTGGTCCAGTGTAGATATAAACAAAGAATGTTCAGGTATCTTCTAGGCATCCCTTTCTGATCTATATACCATTTCATGTGGGAGTTAGACTCAAGAATTAGAATAATTGGCCCATAGTACATGGAAACATTGCAAGTTACCTAGAACTATAGTTACTTCTCACCTCCAAGCTGCATGGCCCCAGGAGGGTGGTAAAAACTCTGTGATTCACATCTGTAAAAAGTTGGAAGCTTGGACCAGATAATTAATGTTTCTTTCAGCAATAAAGGTCTATGGAAAATTCTAAGCTTATTATTTTTGTTTAAAGGCAACTTTCTGTTTACTTTTCAGGACACGCATATACATGTGTATACACACATATGACATATGTATATGAATAAATATATAGCAATGTGTGTTTGGAAAAAAGTATATTATAATTATAATAATAAATAATTTGTCTATTTCCAAAGTGGTATGTAGTGAAACAAATGTTGCTTTTTGGATCAGAGATTGCTCTGATGCTAAGGAACAGAGCAAAATTAGTTCTCTTGTATTTTCTGCAAATGGATGTGGGCTGGTCCATGGATCTAGGAAATATCAAAGTCTAGAGAAGTTACTACTTGCAAATGGGGTCAAGCAAAAAGTCCCTTGAAACACGCACAGTCCAGATAGCTACCACTCCTTCCAAGGAGAGCCTCAGATATTGTGGCTCCAATCCATCCTGGTGCCCATCAGCCCCAGGACATCTGTTGCCAAATGACCCAAAGTCCAGTTATGTAGAAGGGACTCGGTTCCCATCAAATACCTACCTGAAGTTCCACCATGGAAAAGGGAAAGATTTCAACCAAATGGGCTTATTCTGTATCTAACCTTCCGTCTGCTGGCTAAGGACTATTCAGGAAATACGGAAACAGTTGTAGGGCTATAAAGATGACATTTAGCTTTCTAATCCAGGAATCAGTTTTCACCCAAAGAGTACTTTAGCAAGAATTCAGAAAAATTGGCCTTAATGTTATCTCTTGCATTATTTGGAGCTTTTATTCAAAATGCTTTCCTATATACAAATGCCCCACAATGCCTCTTTGATGGATTCAGTCTATAATTATCATTTGACTGACAGGAAAACAAGTTTTCATCAATTCCAAAAATGAATACTTCACATTTTTCCCATTTGCTGCCCTGCCTTAAAGACCGCATTTAAAGTATTGTTATGAAATGAGCAATAAATTTTCATCAGCCATTTCCTTGACTTTCCTTTGCCTCCTATGTGATATTTGTTTTTTTTGTACATACCACTTTTAGGTAAAATATAACCCAGTTTAAATATTAATGCCCTGCTTCTATTCCTTAGGTTTTTAGTCTCAAAACAATACAACTCTCCAAGGTGGTTTTAGTGCAAACACATAAAATTAACTGGAATTAAGTAGAATCACAAAGTCAGTGATCTGAAATCTCACATCACTTTCTGATTATTTCTTGCTTTAAAAATATTCACTGCAGGTAGTAAGTTTCCTCTCTCAGGAGATCTGCTTATAAAATGTCATTCTATTCACCTACTGCTCCTTTGCAGACACACAAGTCCTGTGGGCACTGTCTGGGCCTGTGCTCCTCTTTGAAGAGAGCTCTCACTTACATAACCAAGACGGACCAACTGTGAAGGCTTTTTTTTTTTGACAGTTATTGGAGCTTGAAATGGGAGAGAAGAATTTGAAAGAAATGCTTTCAGATATGGACACAAGGAGCCTTCTCCTCCCTTGTATCCCACGCTCCTATACATGCATTTCTCTCCATTGTGAACTATTGCACACTAAACTATTAAACACTTGGCTTACAGTATTGATGTTCTTGCTTCATCAAAACAAATCCCAGGGTACACAGTCAGTCAATAGCAAGCTTTTTCTGAAGGTATGACTATAAATAAATTGGAACCAGGTGCAGACACAACCCTTTATGTACTGACGCTAATTATTGTTCTTTTTGATAAAACAGGTTTTAGTCCTTAAGGGAGAGAGGGCTGAACTGGTCATTCTGCCTCTTACTGTTCCTTGAGGTCTTTACTTTCACTAGGATTTTGCCTTTCAGACTTTGAGGGCTTGGCAGCTGCTTGGTCTCTCCTGTGTCTGCAGACGACAGGTCCAGCTTGTCTCGGAATATTCCTTTCAGGTACTGAGCTATCTTCCTTTGCTGCTGGATGCTGCAGTGATTCTCGATAGAGAGAATGACCAGGAACCTGTGAGGACAGCAACAGTCTACAGGCAGCGGGGACAGGCAACTCACAGGCATTTTTAGAAACCATGGTGTATTCATTATATTATTATAATCCTGGTGATGGTATTTGTGAGAGGGGTGATGATTAAAATGCTTCCAAAATGAGATAAATGAGACATTTTTTTTTAAACCCTCTGACCAAGTGTACTTTGCCAGGCATAATGGCTGAACAAAATACCCATTCACATGGGATAACTTAGTCTAATATTTTGTATCACACACAAAAAATAGTACATACATTAAGTCCCTTAAAAGAAAAAACAGAAAAAAATTTGAGAGATCAGCCTAAAGAAAGAACATGCATATAAGTGAAATTTTATGTTCTTTTTTCTAAAGTCTAGAAACATCTAAGAGACTACTGAATGTCATTAAATATAGATATTTACTCTAAAAACATATAATCAATACCCAATTGAAAATTACTGTTGAGGATAAAATACCATAATGGAATTTTGTGTTTTATAAGCATCCTATGTCAGGCATGTCAAAATCATTTGTATAGAATCATATACTAGTCTTCACCTTCAGAAAGGAAAGGAAAAACGGTGATCATTCATTCTCTGCAGCCCTCAGGCTCCTGCACAGACTGGGAGACCCCAGCAGAGGGATTGTCAGAGACAGCCCGAGCGGTTGGTGGGGAGGCAGAGAGGGAGCCAGGGCTGATGACCTTGTTTCACTGCTTAATTAAGGTTTATTTTTATTTTTTCTCTGTTACATCATCACATATCTTCTGCAATAATAGGCAACATATTTTTTCTAGAGTATACATACCAACATTTAAATTGTCTGATGTATCTGTGTGGAGAAGAAATTTTACTTCTGGGCTTATATGACACACCCAAGCTCCACAATATGGACTGTGACCTCCTGAAATTATATCCTACCCTCATTGGTAAAAGCTGATGCCAAAGGTAATATAAAAGATGAGCCCTTGTGACTGAAGTTGTTTGGGTAATCTGCCTATAATCTGTTTGCTCTTGTGTCCTCGCATATTTCACCCCAGGGTATTAGAGAGAAAAATAACAAACTAGCAACCCAGAGTTGTCTATGCAATCACATCAGGGAGCTCGAACAATGATTTTTTAAATTGTCAATCTGTTTATAAAAAGCTTATTAGTGCCTAATGATGCTTAGTATAAAGCAGTGCTTCTCAACAGCGGTGGGGGGGGGGCGGGAAGGGGGATGGGGCAGGACCCCTCCCAAAGGACACTTGTCAATGTCTGAAGACACATTTTTGGTGGGCACAGTATGAGGGACTGCTACTGACAGTTAGTGGGTAGAAGTCATAGAAGTCAAGGATGCTGTTCAACCATCTGACAATGTGCAATATAGTTCCCCACAAGGAATTACCTGGTCCAAAATGTCAACAGTGTTAAGGTTGAGAAACCCTCCTGCTAAGACACAACTAAAACTTAAGGAAGAAAGGAAAAAGACTGAACTTTAGAAATGTGCTAAACAAGTGTACTGTTTTAATTTGAAGTGCTTTCCTCCTAAGGATTTCCAAATTTGAAATAAGCATTGTTGAGTCACCAGAGAATCTTTTAAGGTATACAGGTAGCAGGTCTTCTCAACACCCCACTTTGCATATTGGAAAACAAAGGCAAAATCTTGGCTAAGACTAGTAGCAATCAATCAGGGTAGAAAAGACCCATCAGAATTCAGCACCTGAGAGTCTTCCACACAGAAGTCACTACAAACTAAACGTGCCATGCGCAAGAGTCTCGTGCTAAGAACAGCATGTTAACCTCATGATTAATTAGAAGACCAAATATTAGAATTTTTAAAGGCTACTAAATTCTATATAATTTATTTACATAATTGCAATTTTAATTTGCTTCTTTTAGTTCAAAATGCCTTTCTTGGAGATTTCAGAAACTTGCTAGACAATAAAGAATGAATAACACGTAACCCCATATTTTCAATGAGTTCATGGTTTTAAAGACTTAAAAGAAGGCAAGTAACCAACAAGTTGTGAGAGAGTGCTATATGATTTGATAGAAATATGCTCAGGGTGCTAAGAACAGAGAAAAAGAATTTACATCAGCTGGGAGTGTCAGTACATTTGCCAGAGGACAGTCCTTAAGCAGTCTTACAGGATGAGCAAGAATTAGGTGGGTAGAGTAGTGGGGAAGGGTGTTGCAGCCAGAGAGAACAGCATATGCGAGGGCAGGAGGTGGTGAAGGAACTGGGATCACTGGGGAATCCAGAAGACAGCCAATGAAAGGAGAAGCCTAAGTCTCTGAGTAGCAGTGGCTGAAGACAGCATGGAAGAGAAGGAGGGGCCAGGCCTTGACCAGCATGGAAGACACAGCTCTGTACTACAGGGAGCTTTTGAAGGGCTTTAAGACAAGAATTACACTGTGCTTATATTTCCAGACAGAAAAAAAAATGTACCAGTCTGGAAGACGAACAAACAGGAAGTGAAAATGAAGAGAAGGCAATGGAGTCAAAAGACAATTGAAGTAGAATTGACAAGAACTGGCTCAATCCATAAAGACTTCCAGTTTTGGGCTGAAGCCCCTGGTAGACAGTGCTACCCTTAACTAAGAGGAGACAGAGCAAGAAGAGGTTTGGCAGGATGAGATGCTGACTTCAGTCTGGGGTGTAAGTCCCAGGATGGTAGGAGCCGCACCTTTCGTTTAGTGCTATGGCTCCCGGCACCTATTATGGCATGCCTGGCTTACAGTAGGCATGAATAAATACCTAAACAAATAATGACATTTGTTGATTCTGAAGTACCTCTGAGATATTCAGATGCATTTCTACTGAGAATTTTCTATATAGCTCTGAAACTTAGTTCTGGACTCATAATTAGACAAATAACCAAGAATAGACCAAGAGCAACAACTTAGAAAATAGTGACTATTACAGGAGTAAGAAAATGGTATAGAAGACCAGACCAGAGGCCAAAAAAAGTGAGAAGCAATAATAGCAATAGAGGACAGAAAGTTCTAATAAAATTCCCCCCCAAAAAAAGTATTGAGGATAAAATAGTCACCATTATCAAATGCCAAGGAGAGGTCATGTAGCACAAGGTCACTAGACATTTCAATATATACATGACATCCAGCAATTCTGGAAACCTTGATATTATTTTACTGTATTGTAATACAATAGCAATAAACTCTTTATTATATATAGTGACCTGTATTTCCAGATTTCATGGACACACTATATATGCCAGGGTTGGAAATTTTGAGGCCACTCTTTGTAAGAACATGCTTTGAGAAGGCAACATCTTAAGAGGATGTAAGGAACAACATCTTAAGAGGGGTAAGGAATAAAAGGAGCATGGGAAAGTACAAACATGGAGCCCACATTATTTGTTCACAGTGTTTTGTTGGAAAGGAAGGAAAGAACTAGGGTAGCAGAAAGGGCAATGCAGACTCCAAGGATGAACGGCTGGTTCTGTAGCCATGTTACACCAGCTGTTGCTCTGTGTGCCAGCTTAGCTCCTGGATGTTGCTATACTTACTCATTCTTCACAAAGGCATGCTTGTTGATGGTCTCCACAACATCTCTGAAGAGGATGTTTGAAGTGAGAGTATAGCCATCGTGTACCACTGGCTCTCCATCTGGGCCATCCCAGCAGTCAACTGCCAAAAACAGAACTTCACGTCAACAACCCAAAGCTTCTGGTGTTCACTAATATTTCTGGAAATATCAGACAAATACTTTTAGTTTATTATTTGAGATTATGTGTATTATGATCATGACAAAGATGTCAAAGAGAAATGGGTGTTCTGGCATACTTATCACAATAAGGGAATAAAGATCATAAATGATTGGTTTCTGAGCATTTACAGTTAACAAAGATTTCATATTCACAAGTAGCCTAGCACTTACGGAGAACTATCATTAAAAACTGATCTAAATCCAATCAAGTGTACCCAAGAATAGAGACATTTCTTAACATATTGTTTATCTAATTTCAGCTCTTCTTCAGTTTACTAAGGCCTTTTAGTGCTTCACATTGGCCTGCTCAACTCAATAAGTCTTTCATTACTGTTCACTTAAACTCATTATGTTTCCATTAGATTTATTTCCATTTTATTAATTCCACAATAGTTATAAAATAAAATCGCCTTTCTAGGTTCAAATCCTGAGGCCCTGCCAACATTTATGTGAATATGGGCAAATTTTAAAAGCCCTGCTTCCCCATCTATAAAAAGGAAATGATGGTAGCACTTGCATCATAATTTTGAGTGTTGTACACATAAAGCTGCTTACAATACCACCTGACACATAGTTACTATTCTTATTATTGATGATATTAATATTGCTATGTGCATGGACAACCTCATTGGCTTCCTGCTGGAGAAAACAGCTTCCTCACTATCCTCCCTCACTTAAGAGTTTGCCTTCCCTTGTTTTACGCTCTGCCACTTAGACTAATTTCTCAAAACACTGCTTTCACAATGTTGTTCCTTTGCTCAAAAGCCTACTCTGTGCATAACCAGCATCCAACACATACACAATATGTAGTCAATAGCTATGTGCTAAATTTATTAATGAATATCCTACAGTAGCCCCTGCCTGCATGATCCAAGGTCTCTATAGCTTGTGCTAGAGGCTGGCTACTGTTTGCTAAGCCTGTATTCTCTTTTGCCCCAGCACACAGCTGGACAACATTGCCCAGCCTCCCCTTGCCATAGGATGTGGCCACTGCAATGTAAGCAAAAACCATGTGAATCACTTCTAGGTCTGGTGTATAAAAACCTGTCCTACACAGTCACCCATACTCTCTCCTTTTCTGTGACTTTAAAAGGTATATATTGAAGGTGGCATAGCCACAAGATGGAGGAGCCTGGACCCCTCAATCACTGCTTAAAAGACTCATCCATTAGGAATACCTATTTTGGAATTTATTTAAGCAAGAAGGAAATCTGAGTTGTTTTAGGACTCTGAGATTTCAGGTTTAACTGTGAAAGGAACTGGTGTTGCCTGACTTATTTTCCTAGCTCCTGTCTGACAAATCAACCTTATTTTCTCCTGCATACATTTGTTCTCCTAGTTAGGCAAGTTTTCTCACTTACAACCCACTCCTTTGCTTCTTCCATTTAAGATCAATTGAAATGTTTTCTTTCACACTGCTTATCTAAACCCCAATCAAGGCTAATATAGGTTCCCCCAAAAAACTTTGCCGACTCTCATGACATCGCCCTTCCTTATGATATGGGGTCACAAACTCAAACACCAAGAGGAGCTAGCAGGTGTACTCATTTATGTTACTGTTAGGTAAGCTAACAATTACCAGCAGGCCAACAGCAAGTATGTGTCAAAAGGAAATAACTACTTCAAACTGTGAGTCAGTCACTGCTAAGTGAGAATAAGGACCCTGGTCACTAGATCTGAGAAAAGTAAAAAAATCTACATCTTCCTGCTTTGAATTTTCCCAATTTTTTTAAATAGTGGCAATTAATCCATTTTTAAATTTTACAATATGGCCAAAATCAAACAATTCTGCAGGTTGAATTTGGCTAATGGAATGCCAGTTGAAACTCTGCTTTTCAGTTAAGACTACACCTGTTCTCTATTTTAGTAGCACCATCCTTAAATGTGTGCTTTGTATATTATCCCAGGAGATTATATCTCCCATTTCCCTCCAAAACTTTTGTTATGGAAAATACTGGAAAACCTGGACTGGGTCACTGACGGAAGAACCAAGTGGCACTCGGAGGTCTTGGAGTGCTGAGGTTTATTTCACACCAGAGGGCTCAGAGGGGAGTAATCTCCCAAGGTCTGAGCCCTGAGCACAAGCAAGGGGAGCAATTTATATTATTTTGTTATGTGGCATTTCAGCATGTGCAGGGCAACAGAGGAGCCTGGAGGAGGGGAGCAGGGAGCTGGGAGTGCTTTGCCAAAAAGAGGAAAAAAGTGGTTTGCTGACCTTGACGGCTGTGTTAAATATTTTCCTTATCACTTCCAAATTGTTCAACATAACCATGATGTCATCTGATGGTTAATTTTATGTGTCAGTGTTTTTAGGTAATGATGCTCAGTTGTTTGGGCAAACACCACTCTAAATGTTGCTGCAAGGATATTCTTTAGATGTGATAACATTTAAATCAGTAGACTTTAAATCAGATTACTCTCCAAGTGTGGGTGGGTCTGACCCAGCCAGATGAAGCTGGAACAGCACAGACTACCATCTTCTGAAGAAAAAATTCTCCTCAGGATTATAACACCAATTCCTACCTTAATCTCCAGCCTGTTGGCCTGCTCTGCAGACTTCCAATTCGGCAATCCCCATGCTCATGTAAGCCCATTCCTTAAAGTCAATCAATCTCTCACAGATACTTAGAGATATAGAGAGGATATGTAGGCTATGTATATGCTATTCGTTCTGCTCTCTGATTAAACATTGGCTGTTCAAATATCTTTACTGAAAAAAATTGGAAAAAATAAAAGGAGTAAGAACTCCAAGATTAATGCCATAGGAATGCTAGAAACAAAGCTGAAAAATAAAGATGCTGCTGAGAAGACCAAAGGTTTGGGGGTACTCTCAGACACTGCTGTACTGTTCCCCTGTGCCTGCAAATGAGGTCAAACATATTGAAGACATCTTCTCAGGAAAGAAGCTCCACCCATTCTGAGCACATATTTGACACTCTTTGCCTTTGATATAAATGTGGAAAAAATGAACAGATGTTTAAATAAATATATATAATTTGAACAATTCATACCCTGATATAGTCCCCTTTTGGAGGAAAAAGGGCATAACAAGTTTCCTCATTATTGAACTAATATCCTTTAGGAATGAATATAGTTGAGGCAATGCCTGGCCTGACTTGATTATCATAAGAATAGCTCTTAAAACTACACTGGTCATGAAAGAAGTGCTCTTCCACCAATATTTATGACAGGCACAATATCCATAGTCGAGGATGGGTCCCCTCATGTTCACTTTTTAAGTCTGTTTTATCACTTATTAATGTTAATGTCAAATGAGGATAGCAACACTCCCAACCTAACATGAGACGTCTGCAGTCAAGTTCAAATGGCAGTAAAGTTTCCTGTAAGAGCTAATGCTGTAATGGGAATGTTGGCAAGGTAGAAACGCTCTAACCAATTCCCTTAGCCACAAAATAACCAGGGCCCACTTTTCAATAAGACCATACATTAGAGGCCCCCAAAAGTGCTGTGACAAAGAGCTGGCCAGTTCTGAAGGCCTGCTGAGCAGCTAACATGACAGTTTTTCAGAATGGGATTTAAAAATGTTCTACCCTGATAACCCTCCCAGAGGTAACAGGAAGGGATGTAAACTGATCACAGCAGCAATGTAACATCAGTTCCATAATGAGAAAGAGAATCCCCTAGACAGAACATCCATATTTATTAAGCAACTTGGGCCGAAAAAGGGAATGAAAGGGCATGTAAAAAAATGTTATCAATTTTATTTGCTGACAAGCCCACTTCACCAAAAAAGACTTATTAGTCTTCCCCAAGACATCATACACATCCTGACCAAAGACATTACTGCAGCTGAGCTAATGAAGATGGAAAACAAATGATCAAAATAGAAGTTTGAAAGTAAAGAGATTCTTCAGGTTGCAATACCATGAAGAAACTGTCCGGAATCATTACTCTCTCTGTCTCAGCACCATACTTGGCAATAGCTGTTTCAGAAAAACATCTGTGAGACCTGAAATATTCAATCCATGACCTGTTACATTCTATAAATAAGGCTTTTAAAATATAGTTGCAGCTGTTTAAGAGTAAAAACAGCTTCACCTGATGATAATATTGTGACTGTGGTCTTTTAAGAGAGTCCTTACATGCTTGAGGTCCATTCTGAGATATTTATGAATGAAATCATAAAGATGGTTAGGATTTGTTTCAAAGTAATGCAGTGGGAGCAAGAAGTGAGTGGGTGTACAGCTGACATGGGACTGGCCGTGAGCTGACAGCAGTTGAAGCCGGGAGATGGGCACAGAGTGGGGTCACTGTATTGTTCTCTCTACTTTGGCCTATGGTTGGGATTTTCCTTAAGAAAACTGAAAAATGGTGTATATGTGGGAAGGAAGAAGATGTATAGAACTAGTTGCTGGGATATGCACAGATTATCTCTAGAAGGATGAAAGGACTCGTTAACAATGTTGTCATCTGGGAAGAAGAATCAAGCGTAGAGAGACAGGCAAAGGAGGGAGACTTTTCTCTATATCCTTTCATACCTGTTAGCATATAAATGTCTTACCTGAGAAAATAAAATGGGTCTACTTGGAAAAAAAACTTCATGTGGACCCAAGACAGATAAAAGTACCCCCGGGTATATACATTCACTATTGTCTACAGGCCCAAGCTTCAGATGTGAACTAAAAATCTTCAAAGCACAGGGATGACAGAAAATGTTAGGAGAGAAGAAGAGATGATGTCATCAGATTCCAAGTCTTCAAGAACACCTAAATATTTAGGTGGTACTTATAATCATGAGTCAAACAAATTCCTTCTTTTAAAGCCAACCTCCCCTTCATACTTCACTTTCTCCAGCCTTCCTTATATGACCTGATAGCCCTCATTTGACCTCCTTAATTTGGTCATGCCATTCAGTGTTTGCTCCTCTAAAAAGCATACAGAGGTCTTGGAGAACAGTGGAGTGGAGGGGTCAGACAAACTTGGGTTCAAATCCCAGGTTCCAAGCTTCCTAGCTACAGGATCTTGAACCACTCACCCTGCCTCGTGTTGAGGTATCCTCTGAAGGAGATTACTCCATTTCCCTTAGTGCTTTAAGAATTAAATAAGAATGTATTGAAAGCACTTAACCAGGATCTAGTCACAAAAGGGGCTGAAATCTTGGCAGTTCCCCTGTTCCTACAGTACATTCAAAGCCAAGTTGACAACCATGATTTCAAACAGAAAACAGATCAAGGACAAAGCGGACCAAGTCTCCCAGATAAATATAATCCTTCTCCTCAACAAAATCCTTCCAGAAGTAGCAGCTTGGCTGTCACTGTCCAGTCATAGATGATTCCAGGAGTAAGTACTGCAGGCCAAATTCCTCCCTGATACAAAGTGCTGCGGAGGTATTTGAGAGACCACATGCCTTTTGAAACTACACCACAGCATGCATATTCTCAGTTTGTGTGATAGATGGAGCAGGCAACCTTTTAGATAAGAAGGGTCAAGTAGCTTCTTTCTACTTTGGTGACTGGAAGACAGGGAGAAAGAATTCACAAGAGAAAGCCTGGGTTCAATATCTACTGCACACAATTTCTAAATGCTCTCATTTTAAAATTAAAAGACCCCTGAAAAAAGCTAAGACTAAAAATTATTTGTATCTGCCTATAAACTGTCTTAATCAGATAACTTTACTTCTTAATATCCCAAACAAAGTTGGAGGGTTAGAAGTTTTGGTTCAGTATGAGGAGTTGTTCACAGGAACACAGTTGGGCCTGGGTAGGACACTGATTTGGACACAGAAACCGAAGAAGAGACGACTAGGGAACTATAGAACCTGAAAAGCAAAAGAAATAGAGTATAGGACACAGAAATAACAAAATTGCGAAACTACCTAGACTTGACTATTACTTTATGGAGTCATTAGGAGCCATTTTCCCTACTTGGTCCCCAAGAAAATATCACCATTTCAAATGACAGGCACCCATCATCATGTACCCAGTGAGGGTGTGTGCCCAGGGCCTCTGTGCATGTCAGACTCGTAACACGTGTTGAGTGCTGAGTGAACAAAAGGTTGAATAATGGCTGAGAGCAGAGTATCACCTCAAGACCTTTAGTTGCTTGGAAGGTTTTTCTTTATATTAATATTTTATAAGCAACTTCATTATTCAGCTGCTTAAGCTACTCAATTGTCAGTGATTATTGTAAGTATTCTCTGCACCTGCTGCAAAAATGCCATGCCTTGAAACATAGATTTCGAGAGCACTAAATTTGTAGTGGTCCTAATGGCTCTGTGTGCAGATAGTTTTTAATGCCTGTCCATTTTTAAAATATGTTAGTTGATCTTCATAACATGCCAGAAACTATTTGACAAAGAAAGGCCCATGCAGTTACCCGTCTTACCTCATCATCCTACTGCTTTATTCATTTCCCTTCCCTGCTCCACCACCCAAGAACAACCTGTTCTCCACTTCTAATCCTACTATAAAGCAATTCCCCTTTGCTCCATGAAACCTCCATAAACAAACTCCCTTTCGTAATCAGGGTTTTTTTTTGGATTTTCCCTTGATCTCCTTATCTTGATTAGCAACCAGTTCACTGTGGAGGACACAACTTCCTTTCTCCATAAATGCTTTTTTTGTATACATTCTCTAGGAGACATTTTCTAGGCCTTTATTGCTACTTTTAAACAACTGTTCTACATTTGTGGAAAAAAATCTCCCCTTTAGAATCTTACTTTATCCAACTCTACCTTATGGCATCTTCCAAGTGCCTTTCCTATAATATTCTTTTTTGTATTTAAGTATCTGGTTTACAGTTTTTAATCTCTAATTTTTAATCTTTTCATTAAAAAAATTTTTAATTTTGTCAGCATCCTTTATGAGTTAAAAGTCCATGTGGGCAATCTACTCAATAGCTTAACCTTGACCTTCTCAATGCTAACAATCCCTTCTTTATGCTGCTTCAATCATGTTCACCCTGACATGCCCTAGATACGGTTATCACTTGTAACTATATCCAAAATTCCACCTTGTGATAACAACTCTGTTCTTGTTTTGTGTGTGTGATGACAACGTTCTCCATATTTCTATGTATTCAGGTCTTCTAGTCTCTTAACCTCATGTTATGGCCTCTTATCCATTTCATTTCCTTTTTTAGGCTCATGGACCGCCAGTTACTTTAAAAAGCACTCACCAACGCCTTGAAAATATTACATACAACCTAGAAATCCAGAGGCTTGAATCAATTCTATAAACTGTCTCCAATGCTCCAATATCTAATCTGTTGGAAATGGGGAGTAAGGATGCAGTTTTTGCATAACAAAAAGACTTTTCTTTTTGAAGACTGTTTTTGAAATTAGCTAGGCTGTCTTCCCTAATTTACCTCATCAGCTCCTTTCTGACTGTTTGCTGATCTTCTCAAACCCCCAGACTAATGTCCACCCACTTTATATTTAGTGGATGATACTCTCTCCTACTTTCCTGAAAAA
This sequence comes from Manis javanica, assembly GCF_040802235.1. Lineage (NCBI taxonomy): Eukaryota > Metazoa > Chordata > Mammalia > Pholidota > Manidae > Manis > Manis javanica. The sequence goes on along the minus strand of NC_133158.1, from coordinate 164,821,998 downwards.
GAAAGGCATGAACCCTTTCAAAAATCTCTTGTCTCCTTATCCCCTGGAAAAACAACCCCCAATCTCATGTTCCCCTCTTCCAAGTCTCAGAGCCTACCCAGCCCTGTATCATTCAGTCTCCTAATGAAGAAAAGTGCCAAGTCACTAACCCAAATCAGCCATTCCCACCTTCCCACTAACACATGACCAAAACTACAACAAAGGATACCAATAATCTCCCAACTACTAAATGCAACCAGATTGGAAACTTACTCTTTACACTATTTGACTTCTCTGTTGCATGGGACATTTTTGCCCATTTCATCCCTTAGAACTAAATGAACATTTATGTTAGTTGTCCCTGTTGGTTGCCCTTGCTCTTCCTACTTCAAAATGTTCAACTACTTAATTAAGTCCACAGGCCTCAATCTCTTTTCCACTTCTGACTGTTAGTGATTTTGTGTACTTTCTTGATTTTAACTACTACATAAAAAATTCAGAATTATGAGATCTTTATCTTGCCTGGATCCTTCCATTGCGTTCAGATATTGTTATCCAACTGACTGATAAAAATGTCCATGTAAATGTTACAAATGAATATACACTCAACAAATGGAAAACTGAACTCATGAACGCCCTTCCTCTCAGATTCCCCGTAGTATATAGTGGCACCATCCATTCATTCTAGCTCTCCTCTTCATTCTTTACATCCTTTACTTCTCTCACCAAGTCTTGTTAAGTTTACTTCTTTAATATCTAAATAATCATCTCTCTTTCCACTTAAACTAAATTTTTATAATCCTTCTGTTAAAAAGAAAGACCAGGCCCAATGTGGTATCACTTCTGCTAGGTCAAGTCACCAAACCAGGGCTTAACACCTAAACCTAACTACAGTTTCAACCTCCCCCAGAAATATAGTAAGTCAAGTGTTTTCTGGTGAGCCTCATCAATAAGATGATGTCACATGAGTCCTCCCCATCTTCCCTAAAAGATCTACATTCTAAGTCCCTCTGCTTTTCCCTCAAGAGAAAGTGACCTTGCCTGAAACAATCCCTTCTGTTCTTTTGCTAATAACTTTTCCTCCATCCTTCTGTCTATAAAAACCTTTCATTCTATACAATTCCTCAGAGCATCTGTGTACTTGCTAGAGGGGATAATGTCCAATTCATGAATTGCTTAATAAAGCCAATTACATCTTCAAACTTACTTGGGCAAATTTTATGTTTTAACACTTCCCACCATTCTCCCTGACCTAGCTTCACCTCCCCTCCCCCTCCACAAACACATATTCTAAAAAATACTATCCTCCTACACTGCTGTCAAAGTGATCTTTCTAAACTGTAAGTCTGGTCATATCACTATAGGTATTAAAATCCTTCAGTGGACCCTTGTTACCAAAAGCTGAAGTTGAAATTTCTCACCACAGCATTCAAAACCCTTAGTGACTGACTCATGTCTACCTTCCCAACCTAACTGATTTCTCATTGCATTTTACCTCACACCTTACTCTTCTTATCACTACTCTTTACCATGTAAATGAGCCAACTGGTGGAATTTTCACACTGTATTATTGTTTTTATTGTCCACCCAGTCTATTAAACTGTGAGCTCCTTGAAAACAGAAATCTTGTGTAACATCTGTATCCTCACTCTTAAGGAACCTACAAGAAATTTAATAAATGTTGGCTGATTGATAGGCCATGAAATACCTTGAAAAGGAATAGTTATCCTGAACAACTGTTTTTGTCATTGTTTAATCAAAAATATCTTTCTTGGAAAAATTTTCATTTTCATCCCAATTTTACAGCAACCCAAGGTATGCTTCCTAACTTCTACTACATATCTCTCTTCCATCTCACTGGACAGTAAGGAGGAACCAAAAATCATTACCAGTTAAGAATGACTTTACAATGAGCAGAAAAATGGTTAGTGTGAGTGTGTATTTTAAGTCTTCATGCATATACTAGATTCGCCTGACTGCCTAAAGGACACCAGAGCTTCGACAGAAGCACATACCTTCCACGCAGCGACAGCCCTCCTGTAGCACCCGGGCATACATGTCCACTTTGGACTGAGAGAGGAGCTGGTCCCCAGTCAGGTATGTGTTGTGGGAGGAAGCGATGTAGTAGTTGCACAGGGGCTGATCCATGTCCTGGGACACTTCATGGTGCAGTGGGTTAAATACGTCACAAGCAGGACTCCGCATGAAGTTTGTGAAGCCTTTGGAGGAAGAAGAGTGAAGCACTATAGCTTTCAAAGTATTATGTACTTAACAGACTCTAACAGGGACAAAAGAGATCAAAGTATGTTCACAGTGATTATCTTATTCACTCTTAGGACAGCCATTGCAGAGAAGACTGGGGCAATGACAGATTTGCTTCAGGTCACATAGTGTCAAAAACTGAAATATGACTTTGGGGAGTAGTGGTTTAAACACAATCTACAGAAAAATAAGGAGACTTTTTAAGAATTTTGATTGACTGTGAGGGGGGACATACTGCAAAGCTATTCAGTAACTCCTGAACTCAAGTCACAGTCACCCAGTGGGACCTGATGGGCAACTGATGCAGTGTTAATGCCACTTAAACTGAGTGGAACACTGATCGACCAGCGATTTCATAGGTTACTAGGTTAATTTGAAAAGTGGTATTGTCAGTGCCATACTTGAGGTAGCAGGTCAAAAGTTTGTCAAGGACTAAATTCGGGGTGTGATTATTTGGCGATGAAATTGGTTTGGGAGGATGCTACTGAACACATGGTATCTCCACGCTGAGCACTAGAGTGTGGGAAATAGGAAGCTGATAATCAAAACCAGTAAGATGAACCATGCCTTTGTATGTTCTTGGGGGCAGTGGGGTGTGCCCATAAACTCTGGGGCAGCAGCCTGCAACTTATTTCCCTACAGATTTTAAATACAGCTAACTCCTACGTACATGCACCTATATTCATATTGTTTTGAATAATACTAGGAGCTAGATCCTGATATGGCATATTAATTTCTTTGAGCCTCACTTTTCTCAACTATAAAATGAGATGGTTTTATTAATGAAACATGAGGTTCCCATAACCACTTCACCACTACCAACTAGGTAAAACAAGTTAAGGAAATGTATACTTCCAAGTCAGCAGTTTCATCGATTACTTGTTTTAGAATGAAATTTCCCTTCATGAAATTATCAGGTTGAGGCTATTTCGAAAAATTAGCCATTTGAGAGAAGTCCTAATATTTCTTGGCATCAGTCATATACATAGTGGCACAAAGTTGACTGGCTTGGAGTGGAAAATGTGCAGCCTCGCTGCAGAGGTAAGAGAAACAGCAGCATCATGGCATCTGTTTTATAGGAAAGTGTGCGTGTTGTGGGTTTTCTCTGCATCATGTGTGATTCCATGGGTATCTCCTGATTTCTTCTCCTAAAAATTGCTAGAATTTAATTTAGCAGATTGAATTGAGATTGAATTTGTCATTGTTTAATCAAAAATATCTTTCTTGGAAAAATTTTCATTTTCATCCCAATTTTACAGCAACCCAAGGTATGCTTCCTAACTTCTACTACATATCTCTCTTCCATCTCACTGGACAGTAAGGAGGAACCAAAAATCATTACCAGTTAAGAATGACTTTACAATGAGCAGAAAAATGGTTAGTGTGAGTGTGTATTTTAAGTCTTCATGCATATACTAGATTCGCCTGAAATCTAGTATATCGCCTGAAATGAAAATTTAGGAATATTGGTCTCTTACCTTCTATTCCAAGAACATTTTTCACCTTATTTTCTTCTGAAACTTCAAATTTCCTTATGATGTCAAGACAATAGTCTGTTGTCACAATAGTCATCTAAACAAAACAGAACATTAGTAGAGTGTACCTACAATTTCCTGAGGTATTTCCCCTTTATGGTAAGAAAGCATACTGAGTTTTTGAGTATTCTTGATATAGGCAAAAGCAATGTTTTGAGGCTGCAAGTGTTATAGATACTTTGTTTTTGGAAAATGATCATGCTTTCAATCTTCCCATATATCTTTCAGATTTCATCAGTGAAAACAGCCCTTCAACTACAAGACAATATTCTCCATGAAGCAATAAAATTAAATTAAACCAATCATCAATGCAAATTCATTGTTGAAAATCCACTCACTATAAGCTAGTAGCTACCTGCAAATGAATGTTTTCTACATAAACATTGATGTTTGCCATTCATAAATATACATAGAAAGACAGAATTCCCTATCAAAATAGAATGTTCTAAGTAAGTCCTCCTGTGTGTGTATCTATAGATCTTTGCACTGAACCACAAGAGCAGTCTGCCATGGTGATTCAAGAACACAAAGGTTAGAAAGAGAAAAAAAAAAAAAAGAAACCAAGTGAGGCCATCAGCATAACAAAGAATTCTGGAACTAGACTGCTTGTGTCCAAATCAGCTAGCTCTTATTATTAACAGTGTGATCTTGAATGAGTACTTCACGTTCTCTGTGGCTACCTTATAAGGTAGTTGTGAGGATTAAATGAATTAATATTTGTAAGAACAATGTGTGGTATCAAAAAGGCAGTGTATAGTAACCATAATGTTGCTCATGTAATTGTACATTAATCATACCAAAATAAAAATAAAAATAAATTTGTAAAAAGGCAGTGCATGCTATTATTACTGAGTTATTCTCAAAGCTGCTGCATGAACATTACATACCTACTATCACTGGGAAAAGAAAACTCTTCAAGAATAATTTAATTAAGTAGCAACAAAAAGGATATGATATTTTGATCAAAAATCAATTGAGCCCCCCCACAGTCTAACAGTGACATTTTAAAAGACTAATGAATGATGATAGAGGAAGCTCATCTTGTGAGCCAGTATTTCATATTTTAGTATTTCTCAAAATTCTATTTTCTCTTAGGTTCAGAACTTATACTTAGTGAAATACAATTTTTTTAAACATTCCATTTAATAGCACTTATTCTTTTTGCAGGAGAAAAGAAAGTCTATTATATGGTTATTTTGCCTGTCTGAAAGAGTAGAGAGTGTCTTTTTCCTCTCCAAACTAACTGCACGATGGATAACGCATCCTTTGAGGAAATTTTACAGTCCTTCCTCCATTCAGAGCCTATATTACAAGATGACACCTGCAAATACCTGCAGGAACTCTACTGACCCAGACAGGCTTTGAGCAGCTCAATAATTTGTCTGCTATACACTAGAGAGATTTATCACATGCAGTCTCAAAGATAAATAATGTCTCACAAAATAAAAGAATCAAATTGATAAAAATTGTGCCATGGAAAGACTAAGTTTACATTGCTTTTTATTTAATTTATGATGCCATTTGTTCAGAAATGCAGGGGCCTTGAATTGGACTCAGGTAGTCTACCAGGAGCCCATGACATTTAAAAATAACCAGAAAACTGTCATCCTGAGATGAAGCTAATTACAGACTAGCAGAGAACATGTTACTGGTTCAAGACACAAAGCAGAATGTTAACAAAAAGCATCATTATGTGCAAAGTATTCATTCAACTGGTGAAAATATCAGCAGGAATTCTAGGAAGTTCACAATTTTCTGGGTACCATATAAGAATTCATGGGAAATAATCCACTATCTACCAAAATACAAGTATTAAGGACTAATCCATTGAAATACAGTAAGCTTCATAATAATGAAAATAGAAATGTAAGCATCAGTCAGCTCCCATCCCATCCCCAATTCCTGATCTAATTTAATTAACCTCCCAATAGCAAAATCCTGTGTTTTACACAGCTGAATTTTTTAGACCTCATTTAAAAAGGTACTGTACAATTTACTGTTAAAAATGAAGGTACAACATAGGTTAATGTTCTTTATTGTCCTTTTTTCCCCTTGTTTTACTTCCTATTTGACATTTTGATAAGGTGAAATTGAAAACAGCTTCTCCCTACTCTAGGCTTATTTCCCGTGGAGCTCATTTGAAAGTTTTGTTTTTGCTATCAACATTTGAGACTGTTGTCTCCAACACTGAGAGCTGTTCTTACTACACCAGACAACTAGAAGAACTTATGGAAAAATGTACTTATTTTAGTAATGACCCTTTACATTTGTATAATGCTCTCAATGCTATATAGTTTATAAAAAGTCATTTACATGCATAATCTTAAGTAGTTCTTACAACAGTCTTGTAAATTTAATATTTTTATTCCCATTTTAAAATAGGAAAACTGATGCCAAGAAAGGTTAACTACCCCAACCAAAGCCACAAAACCAGTAAGAGGTGGAACCAAGGTTCAAATTTCAACCTTCTGACTTCAAATCCATAGCTTTTTCTTTTACGTTATATCTATTATCTGGGTATTTTCATTATTTCCATCAAAAAACTGAAATGCTTACTTTCAAAACTGTTTTTTTCAGTATAGCTGAAACTCTTGAACCTTAACTTTTGAGATTTTTGTAATTTTCAAATCAGTATTTATAATTTGACTTCCTTGATTTTTCCAGATTGGACTTCATTCTCTTTCCCTTGTTTGATTTAATTCTTTAATTTTATCCAAAAGATAAAAGATAATCCATTTTGGATGGACTGACTAGTTACAAATACCAAAATCACAGATCTTTAAAACACTCATATTTTGACATTCAGTTTTTATCCTCAGACTCCTTGCAAGTTTTCTAGTAAAGCTTTCTCAGGGAGTGCAATTTCAAAACAAAGTTAGAAGGAATAAGTAACTATATTTCTTATAGCAATGATTTCCAAAGCACCCCAAACACAAAATCATGATATAATTAAAAGAGAATTTTAATATCACTAAACTCTTCTCAATTAATTTTTATCAAAGTAATATACCCATAATCAGGTTAAGTCAAAACTACGGTGCTTATGACTAAACACAAAACTCCCCTTCTATACTCAGAACCAGTCTCCAGAAGAAATATGCCAACGTTTCTAGATATTTCTTTTGGAATTAGTCTTTATATTGCTGACTATTATGTTGATGCTATTTTCTGTTTTGTACACGTTTAACATCATGTATTGATTTTTTTGTGTTAGATAAAGATTTAGCTCATCTGGGCCAGCAAAACTCACTTTCTCCCTTATCCCATCACCCAGGACATTTATTAATTTTCATTAAATTATTATTCAGTGTTTAAATTATTCTGACTATGCAAATATCGAACACCAAGCCTGTTGTGTAAAGACTGTGTTTCTTTTCTTACATGTTTTTTGTTTGTTAATTGCTGCAATTCTTATTTATTGGTTAATTTTTAACACCACTATCACAAATTCTTCCCAATGACTCTAATGGTCCCCCAGTGTTATTTTCCACATTAACAAAGGCAGCAGATACTTTATGAATTCCGATCGTTTTTCCCCCCTATGAAGGTTCTCCTTTTTCCAGGCTGGTTGGAGTCTAGAATTTTATTCATCTTTGGTCCTGACTTCATTCTGTCACTCTCATCAAAGACCACTCAGAAAGTAAACTATTTCTCACATGTGTTTTGTTTGTGCCTTATTCTGCACAAGCATTTGGTTAACACGTTAGGCAGGCTGAAAATTCTAGGTCAGAAATCTTTGCTCCTGTATGTTTTGGTTACCAGAGTTGCTATTAAGAATGATGCCATGTTGATTCCAATCCCTTCACAGGACCTGTTTTTGTTAATTTGATGATTACTGCTTTTTTTTCTTTTCTTCAAGCTTTCAGGGTTTCACTTTATTCTTGACATTGTGAAATGTCACCAGGATTTGTCTCTGTGGAATCTTTTTACATTCACTGCGGCTGGCACTAAGTCGGCCTTGCCAATTTATAGATTCCTATCTTTCCATGCTGATCACTTTTTTCTATTATTTATTTGATTTCTTCTCTTCTATTTTGTCTTACCTTTTTCTGTAACTCCTGTTATTCAGATAATGGATCTTTTGGATCAATCTACTAACTTCCTTACCTTTTCTATTTTCCATTTTGTTGTTTGTTCTACTTTCTGGGCAATTTTCTCACTTTATCTTCTAAGCCATCTATCAAGCTTAGTCCTCTGACATTTCTTCTCTAAACCTTCTTTTCCATGGCATGTTGCTCTTGCTTCATGGCTACAACTTTGCTTTTATTACTCTGATGGTATTAATGCATTTTGAAATGTTTCCTTCTTTCTTTATTGTCTCTATTTCCTTCAAGTTTCTTGATTCTATTCATTAGCCTTGGTCTGTTTTTTATAATAGAGGATTTCCTCATACCTGTGGTAAGCTTTGGCTATTTAAAACCCATTTTCAAATTAACTGTTTTGAAACATTTTAAACCAAGTCAATAATGAATCGGTTGGAGGCTCTGTGTGAGCCGAGCTTATTGGCTAGTAGGCTTAACTGTACAATTCTCTGGCTGTACTATTTTATTAGGAGTAATGTCTGATGTAAATATCTTTTTTTTTCTTGAGTTGGTGTGATAGTTTCCTAGGGCTGCTCTAACAAATCACCACAAACTTGGCAGCTTAAAACAACAAAAAATGTATACTCTCTCAGTTCTGGAGGCCAGAAGTCCAAAATCAAAGAGTCAGCAGGGCCGGTTCCCTCTAAAGCCCCTGAGGGGGAAGCCATTCCATTCCCCTCTCCTTGCTTCTGGTGGCTGCTGGCAGATATTGGTGACCTTGGCCTGAGGCTTTTTAACTAGTCTCCACCTCTGTCTTCACATAGCCTTCTTCTGTGTGTCTAGGCCTTCTTTTCTGTCACTTACATTGGGTTTAGGGGCCACCCTAAAGTAAGGATTATCTCAATATCTTAATTCCATCTGCAAAGACCTTTTATCCAAATAAGGTCACCCTCGCAGGTACTGGGAGTTAGGACTTGGACATATCTTTTGGGGCCACTATTCAACCTACTATAGCTTATAATAATCCCTTAAGGAAATTTTTCCATTTTCCTGTCTGGAAGGGATAAACCTAGAAACTGAGTATTTGGAAAAGGGCTAAGGGTCTCACACTTCAGAAAACAGATGTTCCCTTAATCCTTGTATTCATTATCTATTTATATGTGAAACAAGTCACCCAAAACGTACAGGCTTTAAAACAACCCTTTTTTAAAATCACAGTTGTGTAGGATGGTAAGCGGGACTGGGTTCCACTGGACAGTTATTCTGCTGTTCTCACCAGGGGTTCCTCAAGTGACAGCAGGCATCTGATCACGTGCCTACATCCTGACAGTCTAAGATGGCCTCCCTCACATGCCCGTGGTTGCTGCTGACTGTTGGCTGAGCCTCTTTCACTGTGTGCTCTCTCATCCTCAAGCAGCTAGCCTGCTTTCTCCACAAAGTCTCACAGTTCCAACAGGACAAGAACAGAGTCACCAAGGCTCCCTAAGGCCTAGTTTCCTTGCATATCATTTCTCCCAAAATCTTAGTAAAAAAAAAGTCACAACTCCAGTCCAGATTCAAGGGAAAAGAAACTCAACTTCTTGATGGGAGGAGACGAGGCCACATTGCGAAGGCCCATGCACACAGGGATATGGGAGTCACTGCCACCATGTTTATGAGGCATGGCCACAGTCCCCGCTTGCAGGAGGGTACCCGCTGGGCCAGCTGCACCCTAGTCTACCTCTTTCTGGTCCGTCCTTCTCCAACCTCCACTTGCACTTTCACGCCGGGTGGAGGAGGGACAGTGGCCAATCTGCAAGAATCAGGGGAGAGGGTCTTGAGCCCTAACTACATCTTAATCAGACTTGCAACCAATGCTTGTGTTTTCAACCCTGTCCTATTTTCAAGACCCTCATGCAAACCTAATACTTTGGCACCCAAGAATAATGGATGTCCATGATTTTATCTGTGGATGCAAGGAAGTGATGAAAGAGAAACCTGGCTTCTTGCTTAATTGGCACTTCTTCATGGATATAAAATTCAGTGAGAATTTCCCTTGGAACATCCACATTTTAAGGATGAAAGTCACAATCAGAGAGCATTTAGACTTGTCAAGGGCATAAATTCAATTTTCAGAGATATTCAGTGAAATAAAAATCTGACCTGTGGACAAATATCTGATTTCACATAATCCTCGACAGCATTTGTGGCCAGTAGCGATATTTCATTTCACAAGTGAATAAATCTGTAAAAGTTGAATACTCCAGTGTCCACACCAATCTTATGTCATTAGAAATGAATGAATTACTGCCATATGGATCATCAAATTGCCTGATATTTGTTCCATTGTGAAAATTCTGATTTAAAACTCAAAACCCCACAAAACTCTTGACTAAATGACTCTGTTGCTGCACATTTAGATTTTTCTCTACTTTGAAGAGTGCTGAAATGCACAACTTTACTTTTTTTCCTGTACACAATTATTTCCTTATGATGAATTTCTATAAATAAATGGATTGGTCAGAGTTTTATAAATTATATAAAATTCTATGAATAATAAAACTGTCTTCTAGAAAGATTGTACTACTCTACAACTTCACCAGAAATAGAAGAAATGGACACCATGTTGGTAGTTTTTTTTTAACCTTACTAATTTGGAGGGTAAAAAATGGTCTCTTGGTTTTGTTTTGTATTTTTTAATTATTAATGAAGGGTGAACATTTTTATAGGCTATTGACTTATGAAATTTTGTATATGTTTCAAATGTTTTATTCATGTTTGTACTGGCTTTCCACTTTTTTCCTCCATAGTCTATTAGAGCACTTTCCATATTAAGGAAATTCACTATTTCTCTCTTTGTATGTTGTAAATATTTTCCTAGTTTGTATCTGACATTAATTTTATGGTGTTTGATAAATTAGAAAGATAAAGTTTCAAAACTAATTTTTTCCTTTATATTTTATGCCTCTTCATGCATGATAATTTTTTAAAAATTTCTCTTAGGTCATGTCCATAATGTAGCTTCAAGCCAATTTGAAAATTTAACTGGATACAGGCAGTCAACTGCCAACAGCAGATGTCACAGAACACGAATTTCTGTTTTCCCCAACTAAAATTTACTGGTTGAATGTCAACATAATCAGAAGGAGGGAGGAAACATACGCCCTTTAGCAAGTAACATCGACGATTGCTATTCAAAAGGTTGGGTTAATTCCACCTGCCCAGATGAATTTGAAGTCAGTGGCTTTAAACATTTTAAATTTAATTTTTAATTAAATTTAGCTTTTGAATATCTATGTCACAGTACGGAATGTAGGTCTTCTGGGATCCTGACCTAATGCTCTTCCCATTGTACTATGAGGAGTTTTCCAGGTGAGAATGGAAAAGTGGGCATAAGAGCAAGAAACACAGGAGTACATATTCCTGGAGGGCGGAAACTTCTTCTGTTATTCCATTCCCATTTTCTGTCTTATAACTGACTTTGCTAATGGAGAATCACTGCCTGTGCCAAATTATCAAGTGAATTAAAATAGGTGATTTTGATAAACATTTTGCTAACTTAATCCTTAAGAAAGCAAAAGCAAAATTCATAAAATCTGAATCTGTTATTCCTAAAATTGATGTGACTGCGGTAATGGGATAAAGTAAAATATTACCAAGTCTAGTATAATTTTGCTGACACCAACCAAGTTTCTGACACTAACTGGATGCAGTTCAGGTCTGGCACTACCTGGAGTTAGCATTAGACCCTGCAGGTTAAGGGCTCAGTCCCATTCTGAGTGTCCCCACTTCAGCCACAAATGAAGTGTTCAGGCTACTTCCATTTCTCTTGGCCTACAACAAATCTGGTCAAAACTTTTGACCAAAGTTTCTGTCAAAGAAAAAACAGAACTGGACAGCAGCAAAAACAATAAAAACAGATTTAATCAGTAACTATTGCAATAGGGGAAAAGAGACTTCAGTATAGAATAATTTAGTTCTACATACAGGAAAGACGAGTAGGAATTTTTAGCCAAGGAGCAGGGTGGGGGTCAGGGTTAGGAACAGATTCTGCTAAATTGACCTAAGAGAATTCTCACTGAAATAAGGTATCACTTGGGGGACAGAGAAAGAAGGAATTTTATGAGATGCTGAGGTCAGCAGGTATGGAGGATGAGGGTTCTGGTTAATCTGATTTAGCAGAATTCTTGCTACAACTGGACTCTTGAGGACAAGGCTCAAGGACAGGGCCTGTTCCTAAAAGGGCTCAGAAGAGTATGCCTTGAGTTTAGTCAAGGTGAATGTCATTGTCAGTCATTGTCAGTTCCCATGACTCAGTTTCCATGACTCACCAGAATGATATCCAGAACTTGGAAAAGTGCTTCACTCACTATTACTGGTTTATTATAAAGTATACAATTCAGAAACAGCCAAGTGCATAGACATGAATAAGACAAATTATCGAGAAAGGTGTTTGGGGTTTCCTTGCCCTCTTAGGACACCCCTTTCCCAGCATTTCCATGTGCTCACCAACCAGAAGTTCTCCAAACCTCATGGCTGAGGGGTTTTTATAGAGATTCCATTACGTAGGAGGACTGATTAAATAATTCCTGCCGTTTGCAACAATATGTTTAAAATGAAGAGTAAATTATGCTAAGTGAAATGTCAGAAAGACAAATGATCTCCCTTCTATTTGGAATCTAACAAAGTCAAAATCATAAAAGCAGACAGTAGAATGTTGGTTGCCAGGGACTTGGGGAAAGGAGATAATATTGGTCCAAAGTACAAAAGTTCATTTACATGGGATGAATAAGTTCCAGAGCCCTAATGTATAGCATGGTGACTGTATTATATATTTGACATTTTTTAAGAGTGTTGATCTTAACTGTTCTCCACACACACACAAAATCACAACTATGTGAAGTGATGCATATGTTAATTAGCTTGATTATGGTAATTATTTCACAATGTATGGTGTGGTAATCATTTCACTATGTAAACATATATCAAAACCTCACATTGTACTATTTTAGTTTGTCAAGGTTACCTCAATAAAGCTAGGAAAAACAAAAGTATATTCATTTATTTTTCTAATTTAATGAGAAACAGTTTAAGGCAATAAGAAAAAAAAAAGCAATATAAAATGACCAGCCTGGCTGACAATTCAGTCTATATAGTATTAGAATTAAAAGGTCTTAATTTAAATATATGTAGGAATTCCCTTTGCTAATCAGGACTAAACTTACTTAGCCTTTTCACATGGTCAAATGCCAATTTCCTATCAGAATTATAAATGAATTACTATACTGACAGTTAAGAATTATGTCAAAAATACCTAGCTATATCATTAGTATAAAGAACACATTACTATTGTATCTAAAATGATACACATAAGTAAATATTCTCTACTTTGTGGAAAAATATGCATACCCATACTCAGCATATTTAAGGTAAAAAATATTGTGTAACTATATGATTTACAGCATTAAAAGATGCAACTCCCTCTTAAAACCTGCTGGAAACATGTTTTAAATAACTTACAGATAAGATTTTTGTGGGATTGTGATATTTGCCCTTCTATCCTTAATTTAAAGTACACCTATATCTAACCCCAGGAGAAACCCATGTAACTTTCACAAGTATTTTTAAGTAAACATTCAATTCAACAGTCTAATAGTACCTTTTGTTCCACCTTCAAAAACTGGGCCAGTTCTTCCACAGTTAGGTGATCTTTCTTGTCACTGTAGCTCAAGAGCAACAAATAAAGGTCCCGTCTCAATGACATCATTTTGTAAAAAACACAGAACTCTTCAAATGTCAAAGTTCCCTGATTCTCATCTGTATCAGCTTCCTGAAAGAGACATAGAAAAAACAAGGCAGAATAAGTACTGCAAATAAGAAATACTATGAGAAGGCTAGGACATATTTCACACTTATTCTGAACACCTGGATCAATTAAAACAGAGTATGTATTAGGCCACAAAAGGTTTCATATTATAAGAAGAATCCTTATAAAAACCAATTTCTCTGATCACAGTAAACTAGTAAATCAACAAAGAAAGCTTTAAAAAAACTGTCTAGAAATAACATATTTCTAAATAGGAAATTAAATATATAGAAGTAAACATACACACACTACATACCAAAACTTGTGTGGTAAGTTAAAGCAATAATTAGAGGAAACCTGAAGTTTTCAATTTATTAGAAAGCAGAGTAGATTAAAAACAGATAAGCTAGTAATTCAAAAAGCTAGAAAAAAATTAAGCTAAAGAAAATAGAAGGAAACAATTATAAACAAAAGCAGAAAGCAATGAAACAAAAAACAGATACAACATCAAAGTTGAGCAATTAAACCAAAAGGTGATCTTTTAAAGAAACTAATGAGAAAAGAGATATCTTGGATAAGACGCATCATGAACAAAAGAGAGAAGATATATGTAATGCATGTTGAAAAATACCAGTCTCTTATCAGCTTCTGAATTATAATTCACTCCAATGTAATTTTTAAATACAACTGACTCTCTCTTAGTTCGGCATAGATAGCTTACAGCTCCCACAGCAATCTGCACCATTGGAACCTCCGTGCTTTCCCTCCACAGAAGTACTTTCAGACTGATTTCTAGTTGAAATTACTTGTTTTTAGCAATTACTGAGCAAGATCCTTTCAACTGGCTGAATGTGTCATAAAACCTTAAAATGGCCAATAATATGCAACCAATCCACTTATGTGATCTTCTTTTTTTTTATATTAAGGTATCATGGTTTCACATAAACAACACAGTGGCTTCAACATTCACCCATATTATCAAATCCTCACCCCCTCCCACTGCAGTCACTGTCTGTACATGATCTTCATTTTAAGTGAACATGGTTGTAACTGAACAAAAATTGACAAGGAATAAATGGCATTTGGAAATGCAGGGATTTTGTGAAATACATTCAATTCTTATGTGGGTTTTTGTTGTTGCTTTGGTTTGGGTTTTTTTTGCTATATATTTTTTTTCTACAACCTTGTTTCCACAATCTATAGATGATACTACAAGCTCTGTGCAAACAGCTTCATATTCCTTTCCCTCCTTCTACACTACCAAGACCAGTGTTCAGACCCAAGGGGAAAAGGACCCGGAGGGTCAGTTGTTATGCAGTGTTAACATAGCCTTCAAAGGTAAGGTTCTCATAAAAAAGAATGTGAATTTAAAAACTTTGCTGACCTTGGGTCAATTATGAGAACACACTTTGACTCAATATTTAAATCATACAAATTTTTTTGGTGAGGCTGATTGCTGTTGCCTTCTATCCTCTTAAAGGTAGAGGTAGATTGGCCTATGGAATATCAGCATTTTTGGTGTGTGAGGCTCTTGGTTGGAGAGTCTTTGCATCTTAAGAAAATGAGTCCAATGTTCATATTTCTGCCATAATCTTGTTTCAAAACGTTTAACTCTGTATTCTAAGATGAAACATTTTTCAAGACTTCCTTGTAATTAATTGCCTTAACAATTAAGAACAGTAAAATTCTGAAGTTAAAACAATAGCATCTGAGGACTTCAAAAGAAGCTATCTATACCCTAAAAGATAATTTTAAAAAATCACTTGAATCTTACTCTGCAACAGAAAGGCAAAGAACATTCTCAGATGACTTTAATGCCTGTACCGGCAACTCATTCAGGAGAAAGAGAATGTTCCTGGGGTAAGACTAAGGTCTTTGGCCCTGTCACTCCCACCATGAGTATTAACAGAACCTGCCAAATGCAAGGCCTACAGTGGAAATGTTCCACACACGTCAAGCCCAACTGCTTATTCAGTCACTTTTGATAACTCTTTAAAGTCATAAAAAAGCCCCTGAATGTTTTCTTAAAACTTGTTTAAAATTTTACTTTCAACACTTAAGACATTTTACCTAAACATTTCCTGGTTTGCTCCCTAAAATACTTGGTATTATATATCTTTATCTTTCCAAAAAGTGCACAAAAAAGTCACTATTTTTCTAGGTGTGGATGTTGCCCTCCTCTTTAAGCTTGGCCTTTCTTATTTAATCAGCAGCTTCTCTTCAGAACTATGAATACCTCCCATGAAAAGGAACAGATGGAGCTCACAACAGGGTAAAAATGAGATGTCACACGGAAGGCCAGGAACATGGCAAACTTTCCACACAATTTAAAGGCAATTCTTTATATTTGTGACAATGCATTTATCCTCCAGTATTTTCTCCATCTTTGGGGTTCCTTCTACAGACTATATGCTTCCTTCCTCTTCTTTCCTTTCTCTTATGTTGTTCTACAGTGCAAATGGCACCAAGTTCCCCTCGAAGCAAACCATCTCCAGCCAAGAGCTTCCCAAGGACAGGACCCCTGTAAGTGGTCACAGAAAGGAGCCATCCTTCATTTCCCACTCATGGTTGCAACTCATACCTAAGGTGGTTTCAGTACTTACTGCCTCTAAGAACAAGTGGTTAGAAAACAAAAGCACAAAACATTAAACATCATAAAATATCACCCACATGCTTATTTTTACATGTATAAAATATCACCTACCTAGTCATTTAGAATAGAAAATCATTATAAAACAGATTAAGCTATACCTTATCTCCAAATAAAAGCCTTTCCTAAATTAATGCCATGTTGTCACAAATGTCATGATTTCTTTCTTTTTTGTAGCTGAATAATAGTCCAGCATGCATATGTACCACATCTTCTTTACCCATTCATCTACTGATGGGCACTTTGGTTGCTACCTTACCTTGGCTATTGTAAATAATGTGGCAATACATGTGTGTATATATCTTTTCAAATCATGGATTTTGTCTTCTTTGGGTAAATTCCTAGAAGTGGGGTTGTATGGTATTTCTATTCTTAGTTTTTTGAAGAACCCCCACACTTCATGTTAGTCATTATTCTGACCCTCACCATAGCCTTGTGAGGTAGGCACATGAGAAATTATCATCCCCTTTAAGTGACTTCATTGCATTTATTCCATTGTTTAAATGTCAAGCAAAGGGCTTATAATTACAGTTGACACTTGAAAAATGCAGTGGTTGGGGCAGAGCCCCCCCATACTAAATAAACAGGTGAAAATCCATACATAACTTTTGGCTCGTCCAAAAACCTCACTACTAAAAGCTTACTGTTGACTAGAAGCCTTCCTGATAACATACACAGTTGAGTAACACTTATTTTGTTTGTTGCATGTATTATATACTTTACTCTAACAATAGAAAAAATAAAATGTTTTTTCAAATTGTCCAATCTCCAAAAATTTTCTAATATATTTATAGAAAAAAAATTCCACATATAAGTGGACCCACATAGTTCAAAACAGTGTTGTTCAAGGGTCAACTATATTACCTGAAAATAGCAGTAACAATAAAAAAGCATTTTAGGAAGTAAAATTGCAGATACATGTTAAGTTTAGGGAGGTTTTTTTAAATCCTTGATGAAATGAATGTGTCTCTCCATCAAAGAAAAATAAGACAGTACAGAGCAGGTAATACTAGCCTCCAACACAACAAAATAGCCTTGGAAATACCTAAGGACATCATTAACCTCCAGTGTGTACTTTACATAAGGCCACCCCAACTGTTAAAACGTACCTGAAACATTTGTCTGACTTTTCTCCGGGGCAGATTGATGTTTAGTTTATGCATCAATTGGTGTATCTCTTCAATATTCAATAAGCCGTCACCATTCTTATCAGCTTCCTCAAAGGTCTGTTTCACCCACATGCAGAAAGGTCAAGAAAAACACTTCTGTTTTTTTCAAAATAAAATCTGCTCTCTCATAGCATGCTCACAAGGACATTTATCATTAGCCTTGAGCTGGAGAAGAAAGTCTTCCGAGGAAGCCTTGCAATGCATGTGCTCTGGTAAGCTTCTTAGAGTGTCAACAGCAGCAAAGAAAGGAATGGAGCAGAGGGCACATGCAGGGGATTCCCTTTACTGTGAAATGGAAGTCAAACTATTATTTTGAGAGCTTGTTTAACTCAAACTTCTTATCCAATCTGTTAAAGAATCTCTATATTGTGATGAAACCCCAAATACACCAGATTTAGGCCTTATCTTCTCCCTCTATGACCTTTCATTTAGTATCTTTCTACCTTTTTTATAATGCCCCACGCTACACCATCTTCCCAGTTCCCTTTTCTCAGTCCCACTCCTACATTTGGAAATTTAGACCATCTAGTTTAGTTCCTTGTTCATACAAGGACACAAAACTAGGGGAGAAGAAGACATCTGGTAAGGGTTAGTAAGAAACCACATCTCTTGCAACCTGGTCTAGTACTCTTCTCTCCTACACAAAAGGCCTGTCTCTATATAGTATGTTTGTCTTCCTATTACCAGCTTTGATGGTTCTTAACTAATAGCCCCAAACTTCTAAATCCAGAGCAATAATATTAACTCCAAGCTTGATATGCTAGAGGTTGCCTTCAAAACAGGTATGATACTAGGTGACTGAGGATATGAAGCTGAGTTTAGATACAAAGGAGTTATATCCTGTGAACTGAGATTTTAAGACACCTCAGAAGGATGAGTCTTGGGTAGTTTTACATAGTAGGGCAGCAGAATAAATAGTAACAAGTGGATGAATTTACAATTTCAAGCTTACCAGAGGATTTTTTAAATGGATGATTTATAGTTAAATGGGCGGTAAATTATAGAAGGCAAGAATTGTCAGTATACTTAGAAAACTGAGTCGACCTACAAAATTCAAAGGGTAGCAAAAAGGAAAGCAAAGGTGATGGAAAGAAACCAGAGAAACAAAGGGAAAGGTACAGGTTTAGAACCAACAAATGGAAAAATGAGAGGTCGGAGGAAAGGGTCCATGGGTAATATTTGTTTATCAAGCAGGTGACATCAAACTTAGAAATTTTCATTTTAAGTTAAGATATTAACTCACCTCCCAGTGGCAACCACACATTCACATTTCTTAGATGATTCAAATTATGGCTGTAGGAGATTATATTAGATACTAAAAACAACGAGAAAGTTAAAAGTCTTATTTCTTCTAGGGTTAAATAGAGGTGATTTTCAGATTTTAAATACTTTGTTTCACGTTTTGTTCCTTTTATAACATTTGAAAATAGCCATCCCAGTTCTTTCTAATTTAATTTTTCCCCTTAGAGTTCTGGCAGGACCTCATATATTATATGACACCTGGAAGTTAAAGGGTGATCCAGGACTAGAGAAAAAAATAACTGAAGAATCAAAACAGTAAAACAATTAGGGCAACTAGTGGTAAGCTCCTGAATCTCATTTCTTCTGTTTTCTGGACACACAGCACCCATTCCATGAGCTCCATTTCTTTTGACTATAGACACTGTTCTGTGCCCCACAGAGTATTTTGCCAGAATTCAAAAAAGTGATGAAATGACTCCAACTGCAGCAATATTTTCATCCTTTGATTTGATGATTATTTAGCAAAGCCTCTCAAGGACTTCTCCAGAGAAGAGGCAAAGACAAGCCAATCGTACGGGGAGGACTCTACAGATCCAAGCCCTTCAGGGTGGGCCTGTGGCTGCAAGGTCTTCATGTCAACACACGAGCTGGCCTTGACAGCTGGTCTAGGGGATGTGGGGGCGGTAAGGCGGAAACAGAAGTAGAATCAGGCCAAGAACATGTCTCAGCTCTGATTCTATGTTGACATGGCCCCTTGGCAGTGGGTCACATATGTCACTTCTTGGGGCTTCCATTTCTCCCCCTGTGCCAGCGAGCACAACTAGATGACCCTGACGTCCCCTCCGACTCCAAGATTCCATAAAAGGAAAAGCCATCCCCTCCCAGTAACAGTACACATAGCAAAAGATACAATTGCAGGTAAAAGTATTCTGACAGCGTAAAGTTGTTCTTCATAATTAAGCCAAGAGTGCCCAAGAACATGCTGAATTAATGATTCATAGCTTTAACATGATAAACTTAAGAACAGAAATAATCATTCTGCAAAGAAAAGCTCGGAGAGTAAAACCTAAATCAAAGTTATGGCCTCATATTTTCTGTCAAGAAACTCTAGGAAAATGTAAAGTACTGAATGGTAGGTAGTGTCTGGTGCAGGGGTGGGCAAGCATTTTCTGTAAAGAGCCTGAAAGTAAGTATTTTAGGTTTTGCAGGCCATTTGGTCTCAACTGCAACTGTTCACCTCTGCTATTGCTACACAAAGCAGTTATAGATGACACATAAATGAACCGGCATGGTTGGGTTCCAACAAAACTTCATGGATATTGAAATTTGAATCTCACATAATTTTTACATGTCACAAAATGTTCCTCTTTTGATTTTTTTCAACCACTGAAAACCCATTCTTAGCTCAGGAGCCCATACAAAAATAGGTAGTAGACCATATGTGCCCAACAAGCTATAATTTGCAGGGCCTCAGGTATAAGGGAAGGCATAAGGATTCAGTTTACAAAATTCAATAAAGGACTACCTCAAATATTCTCAGTGTAATAATCTCTCTCATAGGGTACAGAGATAAGGTGGGGGAACCATGGAGGAGAATGTTCTGATGGAGAAAAGCTGAGACTAGACTCTAGCACCATCACCTTTGTACACTGAGGCCACTGAGATTTCTGACTTTAATGTACCCGAACAGGAAAGTAAATGTTTGCCAATCTTTACCTCCCTTTAGCAGTAACAGTAGCAATTATTTATAAAGTATTTAATATGTGCTAGACAGTGTTCTAAGCACTTTGTATACATAAACTCGCTTGATCTTCACACAGCCACATAGGGTAGGCACTATGATAAACATCACTGCCATGTTACAGATAAGGAGGACTCTGAGGTAAAGAGTATAATAATTCACCTAAAGTTACACATTAGATGGCAGAGCTGGGGCTGAACCCCAGGTAGTGCAACACCTTTAACACAACTCTGTATCACTTCCAGCTGCATCTGAGTACTGCAGGAATAACTTGGACTACACTTCTTACTGGATAGGTTTTTTTCATATAGCCACTTAAGATCTATTCTTCTCATTACTCATTCACAGGTGAAATGTTCAGGCCTAACTGAAATGTAAATAATGATGAACATCCTCAAGCTTTTCTCCACAATATAATTAAATGTATGTCCAATCAAGAATGTCATTCTGTTATTAAGATATTATCTAAAACCCTATCAAATTCTCCCAATTCCATATGAGAATGGTTCCCTGACTCAACATAACTGTCCCTGTTTTTGACATCAGCTTTTTCTTTCTTATTCATTACTTTCCTTTTTTTCTTTCTCACTCCCAACAGAAATTTCACTTACTTCTACATTTCTTGTAAAATTACTCCTCTGTGCAGTTCTGGGGTACACTTGTTTTCTAGATAGCATATGTTCAGACCTTCCCACTGTCAAAACCCTTCCATGGGCTGCATATGTCCACTCGGCTCCAACAACACCCTGGGTGAGGCATGATAACTGGAGCAGCACAAATTTGTCACCATTCCAAGAAAAAATGTAGGGCATACATCCCAACAACAAGGATGTAGTACTATCCCTGGGTACATGTGTTGTAAGTCCATTCAAAATGTGAGGAAGGGAACCAAAATGGTTGACAAATCTAAAATCTCACTTTACAGATAAGGAAATTGAGGACAGAAAAGTCGTGTCACATGCCCAGCTCAGCCCAGCAGAAGAGGTGTCTTTACACCAAGCACGTTAATCATTTATCAGCACTGAGGGACCACAAGAATGGGTTTCATCAAAAATGACACTCCAACTCCAGTTTCTTGACTGTCAATTTAAGGAGGGTAAATGTTAATAAGTAAATAATAACTTCCCCCTGAATATTAATCAGTTCAATATCCAAACTGTAAATTAAATGAGAGGAAAAGCTTCAAAGAGCGTAATACCTGGTACATTAATTAAAGCTCAAAAAGTATTTGTTAAAAGTAAACAGACTTTATAACAAAGTAGGATTTTTTCTAATCCAAACACACACTTTCCCAGTTACCTCATCTCTCTTAGGAGACATGAGGCTGCACCTGAAGATGTCACAGTCTGTGGAGCCAAACGCAGTCTCCTCACAGGACATCTGCTCCTGGGTTCATGCAAGCTTATGTATCTATGCATTCATTTACTTGGGGTGAGAGTGCAGAGGGGACAGAAGGGTGCTAAGAGTAAAGGAAGAGACTGAAAGCGATGTGGCTTTAAGCCTCAAAATAATGGGAAAAATGTAAGCATAGTCTAACACACACACACATACACATGCACTGCGCTCAAAATTAAAGCTCCAGGGGGCGGAACCAGGATGGCGGTGTGAGTAGAGCAGTGGAAATCTCCTCCCAAAAACACATAGATCTATGAAAATATAACAAAGAAAACTCTTCCTGTGTCCTATAACAGAGGACACAAGACAACATCCAGACCACATCCACATCCACACCTGCAGGAACCCAGCGCCTTGTGAAGGGGGGCTCCACAATTTTGGAGGAGCAGCCCCAGCCAGGCCACGCCCACAGCAACAGCAGAGATAAACTCCATAGCAAAGGGGCAGGTAGCTGAAGCCCTGTCTGCGCACAGCTGACAAGCATAAGCCACTAGAAGTCGCTATTCTCCCAGGAGAGGAAGGCCACAAACCAACAAGAAGGGAAGCTCTTCCAGCGGTCACTTGTACCAGCTCTGCAAACTATCTCTATCACCATGAAAAGGCAAAACTACAGGCAGACAAAGATCACAGAGACAACACCTGAGAAGGAGACAGACCTAACCAGTCCTTCTGAAAAAGAATTCAAAATAAAAATCATGAACATGCTAACAGAGATGCAGAGAAAAATGCAAGAGCAATGAGATGAAGTCCAGAGGGAGATCACAGATGTCAGGAAGGAGATCACAGAAGTGAAACAATCCCTGGAAGGATTTATAAGCAGAATGGATAAGATGCAAGAGGCCATTGAAGGAATAGAAGCCAGAGAACAGGAACGTATAGAAGCTGACATAGAGAGAGATAAAAGGATCTCCGGGAATGAAACAACACTAAGAGAACTATGTGACCAATCCAAAAGGAATAATATTCGTATTATAGGGGTACCAGAAAAAGAAGAAAGAGGAAAAGGGATAGAAAGTCTCTTTGAAGAAATAATTGCTGAAAACTTCCCCAAACTGAGGGAGGAAATAATCGAACAGACCATGGAATTACACAGAACCCCCAACAAAAAGGATCCAAGGAGGACAACAACAAGACACATAATAATTAAAATGGCAAGGATCAAGGACAAGGAAAGAGTTTTAAAGGCAGCTAGAGAGAAAAAGGTCACCTATAAAGGAAAACCCATCAGGCTAACATCAGACTTCTCGACAGAAACCCTACAGGCCAGAAGAGAATGGCATGATATATTTAATGCAATGAAACAGAAGGGCCTTGAACCAAGGATACTGTATCCAGCACGACTATCATTTAAATATGATGCTGGGATTAAACAATTCCCAGACAAGCAAAAGCTGAGGGAATTTGCTTCCCACAAACCACCTCTACAGGGCATCCTACAGGGACTGCTCTAGATGGGAGCACTCCTAAAAAGAGCACAGAACAAAACACACAACATATGAAGAATGGAGGAGGAGGAATAAGAAGGGAGAGAAGAAAAGAATCTCCAGACAGTGTATATAACAGCTCAATAAGCGAGCTAAGTTAAGCAGTAAGATACTAAAGAAGCTAACCTTGAACCTTTGGTAACCATGAATCTAAAGCCTGCAATGGCAATAAGTACATATCTCTCAATAGTCACCCTAAATGTAAATGGACTTAATGCACCAATCAAAAGACACAGAGTAATAGAATGGATAAAAAAGCAAGACCCATTTATATGCTGCTTACAAGAAACTCACCTTAAACCCAAAGACAAGCACAGACTAAAAGTCAAGGGATGGAAAAACATATTTCAGGCAAACAACAGTGAGAAGAAAGTGAGGGTTGCAGTACTAATATCAGACAAAATAGACTTCAAAACAAAGAAAGTAACAAGAGATAAAGAAGGACACTACATCATGATAAAGGGCTCAGTCCAACAAGAGGACATAACCATTCTAAATATATATGCACCCAATACAGGAGCACCAGCATATGTGAAACAAATACTAACAGAACTAAAGAGGGGAATAGACTGCAATGCATTCATTTTAGGAGACTTCAACACACCACTCACCCCAAAGGATAGATCCACTGGGCAGAAAATAAGTAAGGACACACAGGCACTGAACAACACACTAGAACAGATGGACCTAATAGACATCTATAGAACTCTACATCCAAAAGCAACAGGATATACATTCTTCTCAAGTGCACATGGAACATTCCCCAGAATAGACCACATACTAGCTCACAAAAAGAGACTCAGTAAATTCCAAAATATTGAAATTCTACCAACCAATTTTTCAGACCACAAAGGTATAAAGGTAGAAATAAATTCTACAAAGAAAACAAAAAGGCTCACAAACACCTGGAGGCTTAACAACATGCTACTAAATAATCAATGGATCAATGAACAAATCAAAATAGAGATGAAGGAATATATAGAAACAAATGATAACAACAACACAAAGCCCCAACTTCTGTGGGACACAGCGAAAGCAGTCTTAAGAGGAAAGAATATAGCAATCCAGGCACACTTGAAGAGGGAAGAACTATCCCAAATGAATAGTCTAACATCACAATTATCGAAACTGGAAAAAGAAGAACAAATGAGGCCTCAGGTCAGAAGAAGGAGGGACATAGTAAAGATCACAGAAGAAATAAACAAAATTGAGAAGAATAAAACAATAACAAAAATCAACGAAACCAAGAGCTGGTTCTTTGAGAAAATAAACAAAATAGATAAGGCTCTAGCCAAACTTATTAAGAGAAAAAGAGAATCAACACATATCAACATAATCAGAAATGAGAATGGAAAAATCACGACAGACTCCACAGAAATACAAAGAATTATTAAAGACTACTATGAAGACCTATATGCCAACAAGCTGGAAAACCTAGATGAAATGGACAACGTCCTAGAAAAATACAACCTCCCAAGACTGACCAAGGAAGAAACACAGAAGTTAAACAAACCAATTACGAGCAAAGAAATTGAAACAGTAATCAAAAACTACCCAAGAACAAAATCCCGGGGCTGGACGGATTTACCTTGGAATTTTATCAGACACACAGAGAACACATAATACCCATTCTCCTTAAAGTGTTCCAAAAAATAGAAGAAGAGGGAATACTCCCAAACTCATTCTATGAAGCCAACATCACCCTAATACCAAAACCAGGCAAAGACCCCACCAAAAAAGAAAATTACACACCAATATCCCTGATGAATATAGATGCAAAAATACTCAATAAAATATTAGCAAACAGAATTCAACAGTATATCAAAAGGATCATACACCATGACCAAGTGGAATTCATCCCAGGGATGCAAGGATGGTACAACATTCGAAAATCCATCAACATCATCCACCACATCAACAAAAAGAAAGACAAAAACCACATGATCATCTCCATAGATGCTGAAAAAGCATTTGACAAAATTCAACATCCATTCATGATAAAAACTCTCAGCACAATGGGAATAGAGGGCAAGTACCTCAACATAATAAAGGCCATATATGATAAACCCACAGCCAGCATTATACTGAACAGCGAGAAGCTGAAAGCATTTCCTCTGAGATCGGGAACCAGACAGGGATGCCCACTCTCCCCACTGTTATTTAACATAGTACTGGAGGTCCTAGCCACGGCAATCAGACAAAACAAAGAAATACAAGGAATCCAGATTGGTAAAGAAGAAGTTAAACTGTCACTATTTGCAGATGATATGATACTGTACATAAAAAACCCTAAAGACTCCACTCCAAAACTACTAGAACTGATTTCGGAATACAGGAAAGTTGCAGGATACAAGATTAACACATAGTAATCTGTAGCTTTCCTATACACTAACAATGAATCAATAGAAAGAGAAATCAGGAAAACAATTCCATTCACCATTGCATCAAAAAGAATAAAATACCTAGGAATAAACCTAACCAAAGAAGTGAAAGACTTATACTCTGAAAACTACAAGTCACTCTTAAGAGAAATTAAAGGGGACACTAATAAATGGAAACTCATCCCATGCTCATGGCTAGGAAGAATTAATATCATCAAAATGGCCATCCTGCCCAAAGCAATATACAGATTTGATGCAATCCCTCTCAAATTACCAGCAACATTCTTCAATGAATTGGAACAAATAATTCAAAAATTCATATGGAAACACCAAAGACCCCGAATAGCCAAAGCAATCCTGAGAAAGAAGAATAAAGTAGGGGGGATCTCACTCCCCAACTTCAAGCTCTACTATAAAGCCATAGTAATCAAGACAATTTGGTACTGGCACAAGAACAGGGCCACAGACCAGTGGAACAGATTAGAGACTCCAGACATTAACCCAAACATATATGGTCAATTAATATTTGATAAAGGAGCCATGGACATACAATGGCAAAATGACAGTCTCTTCAACAGATGGTGCTGGCAAAACTGGACAGCTACATGTAGGAGAATGAAACTGGACCATTGTCTAACCCCATATACCAAGGTAAACTCAAAATGGATCAAAGACCTGAATGTAAGTCATGAAACCATTAAACTCTTGGAAAAAAACATAGGCAAAAACCTCTTAGACATAAACATGAGTGACCTCTTCTTGAACATATCTCCCCAGGCAAGGAAAACAACAGCAAAAATGAGCAAGTGGGACTACATTAAGCTGAAAAGCTTCTGTACAGCGAAAGACACCATCAATAGAACAAAAAGGCACCCTACAGTATGGGAGAATATATTTGAAAATGACAGATCTGATAAAGGCTTGATGTCCAGAATATATAAAGAGCTCACATGCCTCAACAAACAAAAAGCAAATAACCCAATTAAAAAATGGGCAGAGGAACTGAACAGACAGTTCTCTAAAAAAGAAATACAGATGGCCAACAGACACATGAAAAGATGCTCCACATCGCTAATTATCAGAGAAATGCAAATTAAAACTACAATGAGGTATCACCTCACACCAGTAAGGATAGCTGCCATCCAAAAGACAAACAACAACAAATGTTGGTGAGGCTGTGGAGAAAGGGGAACCCTCCTACACTGCTGGTGGGAATGTAAATTAGTTCAACCATTGTGGAAAGCAGTATGGAGGTTCATCAAAATGCTCAAAACAGACCTACCATTTGACCCAGGAATTCCACTCGTAGGAATTTACCCTAAGAATGCAGCAATCAAGTTTGAGAAAGACAGATGCACCCCTATGTTTATCGCAGCACTATTTACAATAGCCAAGAATTGGAAGCAACCTAAATGTCCATCGGTAGATGAATGGATAAAGAAGATGTAGTACATATACACAATGGAATACTACTCAGCCATAAGAAGTGGAAAAATCCAACCATTTGCAGCAACATGGATGGAGCTGGAGAGTATTATGCTCAGTGAAATAAGCCAAGTGGAGAAAGAGAAATACCAAATGATTTCACTCATCTGAGGAGTATAGGAACAAAGGAAAAACTGAAGGAACAAAACAGCAGCAGAATTACAGAACCCAAAAATGGACTAACAGGTACCAAAGGGAAAGGAACTGGGGAGGATGGGTGGGCAGGGAGGGATAAGGTGGGGGGAGTAGAAGAGGGGTATTAAGATTAGCATGCATGGGGGGGAGGGAGAAAGGGGAGGGTGGGCTGCACAACACAGAGAGGACAAGTAGTGATTCTACAACATTTTGCTAAGCTGATAGACAGTAACCGTAATGTGGTTGTTAGGGGGGACCTGATATAGGGGAGAGCATAGTAAACATAGTATTCTTCATGTAAGTGTAGATTAAAAATTAAAAAAAAAAAAAAGAAAAGAAAGAAAGAAAGAAAAGGGGGATTACTCCTTGATAGGATAAAACTATTGGTAAATCAAAGATCAACGCATGCTTTAAATATCCTTAATGTTGATCACTTAAAGGGTGTCAGATTATCAGCTATGGAGGTACTCTTTTCTGATAATATTCCTTTCTCTTAAAAAAAAAAAAGCAGTCCCTGTGTGCTGACCTCCAATGAGTTCTGCACAGTGGTATAGAGGGCATGTCAAAGTGTGGGCAAAGGGTCTGTTTGTTTCTATGCAGAAGATCAAGGCCTAGCTTGGATACCCAGAAAATGAACTAAGATACGATTTGAGGAGGAGCTTCCGGCATCAGCACTCTCTGGCGGACTTGTGCCGGGGGATGATCATCAAAAAGCCTCCACAGGGATCCGGACGATGCTGCGGTTGTGGCTGCATCCAGCCCACCATCTCCTGGACTTGCCATAGGAATGAGGAGGGAGATGTCTAGGCTGGCATGTGCATACATTGAGACAACGAATTTGACTGGGTCTGTACTGTTGGAACTCCACCAGGAGTTGGGAGGGGTGCAAGTTGTAGCACTCCAAAATCTCATGACTATAGAATATCTATGGTTAAAAGAACATATGGGATGTGAACAGATCCCAGAAATGGGCTGCTTTAATTTGTCTGATTTTTCTCAGACTGTTTAAGTACAGTTGGACAATATCCATCATATCATAGATAAATTTTCACAAATGCCTAGGGTGCCTAAATGGTTTTCTTGGCTTCACTGGAGATGGATGGTAATTATAGATTTGCTTTGCTTATGTCACCGTATACCTATTACGTTAATATGTGTGTGCAAATTAGTTAGTAGTTTAAAACCTATACATACTTAAGGTACTCTACAGGAAGATATGTCAAAGAAATAATCAATCCTCCCATGTTTTCTTCCATATGCTACCTCTATAGCTTTTCTTCTTCCTTCCTAATTACAACCCTTAAATAGAATTCGTGCCTCATATTGAATTTACCGAGTATCATAATTCCTCCAGGTGGTAAAGATACCTCGAGACAAGTGCTGGGCATAGAAGCCACAGGGCATAAATCTGCAAAGAAGTAAAAAGCTAACCTTTTCAAACAATATGGCTTCTCTCTCACTTACCATCTTTACATTTCCCTGTATGGCCCCGGAAGATGACTGGTTAGCCAGAGACGGGTAAGATTCCTCAAGGGAGGAACAACCTAAGACAGTCACAGTCGCAGGGGGGCCATCAGGTGAGAATTTGGGGATAAACAGAGGTGAAGCTCAGAACCTCACCCCCCCTGCTTTGAGAGAAATCTTCTGCATCCGTGGATGTCTTGATGCCCTTGTCTAGCCTGGATTAATACTTAGTCCATAGGCGCACACCTGATCATCTGATCATCTACATTTGCCCTCTTACAGCACTAAACTATGTTTTCTACCTTTATCTTGCATCTACCTACCACTTCAGCATTTTATTAAAAATAAAAATAATAATAATAATAAAGGGAGAAATGTGGGATCAACATATAAATCAAGTACAAAAATCAAATGAGTATTCATATTTGACCTGATTGTTTATAGGTCATAATGCGTGATCAAAACCGAAAGTTTCTGTGATGACTGCCCTTGTACTGTTCACCATGTAAGAATTTATTCACTATGTAAGAATTCGTTCACCATGTAAGAACTTGTTCGTTATGCTTCAGAAGATTGGAGACTGACGAGAATTAGGCTTGAGATGGATTAATGATTGTACATTGAGCATTGACCCCCCTATATTGAATTTTATTGTTGTTAACAACCATTTGATCAATAAATATGAGTGATGCCCTCTCAAAAAAAAAAAAAAAAGCACAAAGTTGTGCTAAGTTTATCTCTCAGGGATCACATTCTTCGATACATATCAAATCATGGCACACTTGCCATATTGTATTAAATGCACTGTTACATGTCACCCTTCCTCCCTGAGCATGTATGCAAGGCCTTCATCGTTACACTCCCAGTGTCTCCCATATGATGTGGCACAAGATACACACCCAATAAATCTTGGTATGACATAGAAGTGCGTCACCCTTCCCTTGGGGATCCTGTTACCATACCGACACTCTTGGAAGAGGCAGTACATGGAGTCCAGCTCACCGCTAACACTGCAAAAGCAACAGCAGATATGGAAGCCCACACACCATTTGCATAAGATTCAGACTTACTAATCAAGCTAATAAAATAGAAAAGAAAATGTGTTCAACCTTCCCCCTAAGCAAATAAATGTATTTCCATAATTTCAATATGCATATTTGGGTTTTTTGTTCTGGGCAGCAAATAAAGTTATGAATGGAGTTAAAAAAAAAAAAGAGAGAAAATGCACAGACCTGCTCCTCCTATGACATTCATAGACTGCATCAGTTACAAGGATGTCACTGCAGCAACAAAGTTCAACCAGAGATCCACAAAATGTCCCAGGATGTCATCAATGTGATTACTTGAAAGAAAGATATAGAATCTTAATGAGACAAGGGAATGACTGTGATAATCTTTGGCGCCCTTTGAGGGTTATAAGTCATCTCATGGCAAACCTCCTGAAAGCATTATTAAACTTGAAACAGTAATCGTTGCTTTACAAATACCAGTGTTCCAAACTTGTTGGCTTTTTTTGTGAAGGGGTTGACATACAAGCCAGCGGATATTTTCAAAAATCAAATATGATTAATGTGTCCATTTGACATAAAGGTGCAGAGAAAATGTTAAAATGAATGAGAAAGTAATAACATTTAAAAGAAATCCAGGCTATAGGAAGAGCATTTGAAAATAGATGTTCAGAAATGTTTTTAATGCATGTGGTCTTTACGGCCAGAAACAAATATAAAAATTCCTACCTGCATCACATAAAATCCTAAAAACAGAATTTTCTAAGCCACTCCCCAATTTTTCCAAATGAGGAATTTTATCATGTTTTGAATATGTTTGTTAGAAATACAAAAAGCGCCATACTTTCCAATTAAATTGCAGCAGCTACCATTCGGCATTTAGAAAAATGGAAACTGACTAGTCCATAAGAAACCTTAGGATAAGTAGTAGAAAAAATTAAAACATCAGTATCATAATTTAGTAAGTAAAAAAACAAAAGGCACTTCTTCCACCTGAACTACATATTTTTAGGAAGGATATATATATTTTTTGATTATCATTTTGATACCGTTAATGTACAATGACAATTACTTGAACAACATTATGGTTACTACACTCCCTCCCCACATACCCCATTACAGTCACTGTTCATCAGTGTAGTCAGATGCTGTAGAATCATTACTTGTCCTCTCTGTATATACTGCCTTTCCTGTGCCCTCCCTCCTCTGGTACATTATGTGTGCTAATCATAATGCCCTGTTTTCCCTCTTATCCCTCCCTTCCCACCCTTTCTCCCCAGTACCTTTCCCTTTGGTAACTGTTAGTCCATCCTGGGTTCTGTGAGTCTGCTGCTGTTTTGCTCCTTCAGTTTTATTCTCTGTTCTGCTACTCCACAGATGAGTGAAATCATCTGATACTTGTATTTCTCTGCCGGGCTTATTTCACTGAGCATAATACACTCTAGCTCCATCCATGTTGTTGCAAATGGTAGGATTTGGTTTCTTCTTATGGCTGGATAATATTCTATTATGTATATGTATCACATCTTCTTTATCCATTCATCTACTGATGGACACTTAGGTTGCTTCCATTTCTTGGCTATTGTAAATAGTGCTGCAATAAACAGGGGTGCATATGTCTTTTTCAAACTGGGCTGCTGCATTCCTAGGGTAAATTCCTAGGAGGGGAATTTCTGGGTCAAATGGTATTTCCATTTTGAGTTTTTTGAGGAACCTCCATGCTGCTTTCCACAATGGTTGAACTAATTTACATTCCCACCAGCAGTGTAGGAGGGTTCCCCTTTCTACAACCTCACCAACATTTGTTGTTGTTTGTCTTTTGGATGGTGGCCATCCTTACTGCTGTGAGGTGGTATCTCATTGTGGTTTTAATTTGCATTTCTCTGATAACTAGCGATGTGGAGCATCTTTTCATGTGTCTGTTGGCCATCTGAATTTCTTCTTTGGAGACTGTCTGTTCAGCCCCTCTGCTCATTTTTTAATTGGATTATTTGCTTTTTGTTTCTTGAAGTGTGTGAGCTCTTTATATATTTTGTATGTCAATCCTTTATCAGATATGTCATTTATGAATATATTCTACCATACTGTAGGATGTTTTTCTGTTCTATTGATGGTGTCCTTTGCTGTACAGCAGTTTCAGCTTGATTTAACTGTGGTCATTTGTAAGTCTTTTGTCATTTATAGTCACTGTTTTATTACTCCTAAATCAGTAAAGAACTAGATTTCAGGAGAACAGGTATTGGTTTCATAGGATTAAGTAAACTAAGGAAAAATTTTGTGGCTTTTTGTTTCAAATGTTGCTGATAAATTGTTTTAAGCTTTTTCTCTTAAGCTGACAACAGTTTAGTAAATGACCATATGTTTATAAGCAGAATTGAAACATTTATCTTTCTCTCTACCTAATCCCTCCAGAATTTAAAAACTCTCAGAGACTATTTTTGTATTTCATGGCAGTATGTTTATTTGCATAAGTTCAATAAGAATCTGCTTTCCTTGTAAGAAAACCAATTAAAAACACAGGTTATATTACCAAGGCTTTGACTGGAATGTCATACCTGTAGAGACACATGCATGAACTCAGATATGAACAGACAGTTTTTAAGGAACTAAGGTTGACTTTATAGAGCCAACAAAGCCCCTTGGAAGAACTGGCCTGGTACCTTGCTTACAGGGTTCCCAGTAGCCTTACCAGGGGAGTAAGGAAGGTCACTTCCTGGCAGGTGCGGGAACCTCAGGAAGAGAGGAATTCACCCAAATCTACAGGTACTGCAGGTAAAACCTGATGTCAAGCCTGGCTTAGCTTTGTGACCTCAAGAGGCTTTTAGAAGTCCAATCTGAAATTCTTTATAAAATGTTCCAGCAAAGCACATTTAAAAGATCCTATGTAATCAACTGCCCTACTGGCTGCACTTAGTCTTAAGTCAAGTGTTAATTATTTTCTTAATACAGTTACTTCTAATAAAAATGACGGTGATTTTAGAGAAAAGTATTGTTTCAGTAATGCAGCCTTATCTATACTAAATCCTTATACTAGTCATTGGGACGTAGACTAGATCAGGAATTGTAGTTTCCCCAAAATATCTTGCTATGATTCTCCAGATGTTTTAGATTTCTGCCATCATTTCAGTTAAAATTTTACTGTTTCTAGTCCTCATATTCAGCCATGCATTCTTAATCTTGTTGAATTGCTCCAAAAGGAAAATGCAACTCCAGATGTTGCTACTTAACCTAATAACACGATTTGTTCTATCTTGCCTAGAAGCCATAAAACTGCAAATAGTAATAGAAATGGAACCTGGAATAGAAGCGCCAATCTTCTGAGGCCCTCTCACTGACCACTGATGAAGACCTAACTGCACCCTTTATGTGCCCCCTCTCAGCATGAAGCAGCCAGAGCAGGTGTGGCCCCCTTTCCCTAGCAGCAGCTAGGGTCTCTTATCTGTAGAGAGGGAAATGGGACAGGGGCCGTGAGCTTAGACAGAATAGGCTGAGGGCCTCCCGAAAAAGCAAGGCAGGATATTTGCAGTCAGAGGAATGTAACTACATGCAAGGAAGCCCCCTACCAAAACTCTGTGTTAAACATTAAGCTCTAGAGTCATTCTTCAGTGAGACCAGTTAAAGCTCAAAAGGCCAGGAGCAACTTGGCCTGGAATGTTTTGAGTGTTCCACAGATAAAGAAGGGTATCTCAGCATAACCCGTGACTTCACTGCAAACAGCCCTAGCAAACAGACAATAACCCAGTCCACCTTAGGGGCAGGTCAGGTGATACAAGTCCACACCCTAAGCCCTCTCTTCACATTATCAAGGTATATGTGGCGTGGGATGCATCCTTCCTGCTGTAATAGATTATCCCGGAAACAGTCATGAAAGATTTCTCCGAGCTCTGCCGTCTGATGGTGATGACAACTTGAAGCTTTTAGATACCACCTCTGTTGCACTTGCAGCTGCATTCATCCTGCTGGTTCCTGGACTTGTTGGTGGAATGCAAAAAGAGATATCTAAGCTGGCCTGTGTATATAGTAAGACAACGAATTTGACTGCTTCTGTATTATCTGAGCTCAATCAAGAGCTAGGAGAAGTGCTATTGTAGTGCTTCAAAATCGTGCTACGACTATCTGCTGTTAAAAGAACATATGGTATGTGAATGGTTTCCAGGAATGTGTTGTTTTAATTTGTCTGATTTTTCTCAAACGATTCAAAATGAATTAGACAATATGCATCATATTATTAATAAGTTCTCACAAATGCTTGTGTTACTTCACTGATTATCTCGGTTTCATTGGATATGGCCGGTAATTGTAGCTCTGCTTTTGTTATGTATCTGTATTCCTGTTCTGTTAATATGTGTACGTAATTTAATTAGTAGTTTGTTAAAACCTATACATGCTTACATTATTCTACAAGAAGTTATGTCAAAGAAATAATCTTCTCATATTTTCCTTTGCTACTTCTATAGCTTTTCTTTTTCCTTCCTAAATACAGCCCTTTACTAGAATTCATGCCTCATTCTTAAAATTACCATGTATCGTAATCCTTCCAGCTGGTGAAGGTACCTCAAGACAAGAGCTGGGCATAGGAGCCATGGGGCATAAATCTGCAAAGATGTAAAAAGCTAACTTTTTTAAAGAATATTGCTTCTCTCTCACTTACCAACTTTATATCTCCCCGTATGGCCCCGGAGATGGCTGGTTAGCCAGAGACGGGTAAGATTCCTCAATGGAGGAACAACCTAAGACAGGCACAGTCGCAGAGGGGCCATCAGGTGAGAAATTGGGGGTCAACAGAGGTGAGGCTTAGAACCTCACCCCCCCAGTTTTGAGAGAAATCTTCTGCACCCAAGGCTGTTTTGTTGCTCTTGTTTAGCTTGGATCAATACCTAGTCTATAGGACAGACCTGAGCGCCTACACTTGCCTTCCTATTGCGCCCAACTCTACTTTCCATCTTTATTTTACATCCTGAGATTTAAAAGATAGATTATCTTTTATGAAAAAGTAGTTAAAAAGCTTTCTATTAGAAACTGTAATCTTTATTATGTCTACCTACTACTTAAACATTTTATTAAATAAGGGGGAAATGTGGGATTTATATATAAACCAAGTATAGAAATCAAATGTATAATCATATATGACTTGATTATTTTTCCTGTAATTCCTAATAAGTGAACAAGAACAGAACAAACAAGACCAAAACAGTTTCTGTGATGTAATTGCCCTTGCTATTGTTTCAATACCATGTAAGACATCGTTCCCCAGGAGACTGGAGACTGCCGAGGATTACGTTTAGAGTTAGTTAATGGTTATCTATTAAGTCCCCCACACAGAATTCTGTTGTTGTTAACACATATGTGCTCAATAAATACGAAGGGTGCCCTCTCAGCACCACTCTTGTGCTGTTAAGCCTTGAGTCCCCTGGCTGGTCCTTTCAGATCTTCGATAACTCATTGTGTCTCCTCCCTTATCTGCGGGTCAGAAGCAGAGAGGGACCGACATACTTCTTTGTATTATTTTATTTTATTTTTTTACAAATACGATGCATTACTTTTATAATGAATAAAATAGTGAAGTGTTTACATTTAGGTAAAAAGAGGTATGTCTGTGTAACCTCATTTTTAAGTGGAACTGACAGAATAATATGGAAAAGGCCCTTATAGTGAGAAATTAGGAGGTCATCAGAGTCTAGAATAGTTCCAGAAGAATGGAGAGAAGAAGCCAGATAGCAGGATTTTAAGAAAAGAGTAGGTAGAGAGGATGTAGAGGAGAGAAATTTGGAAATTCTCAGATTATTACACTCCTATTCTGTTACCTCCATTGCATTGCTCCAGTTTCTTCATCACTTTTCTGCATTTCTGCATTTCAATATTCATCTCCTCTGCTTCCTTACCTTAGAGACGACACCTTGTGGTATGATGCCCAGCTCCCTATTTTTCCTTGCTTACCTGGCGCTAAATGATCAATACCACTCCCTCTCAAAGAGGAGTGCAAGCATAGGAAATGTTTCTCATGTAGGTAAAAAATGCACAAACAGGGTCTTGGATAGAAACACCGTGCATTCAAAAGTGAAATATCCTCATTTAAATGCCACTTTGCTGTCCCTTTTTGTCACTGAGCCCTAGCTTTCTTTTTTAGCATATTAATAAGAGATGTTTATTATTATATATCCATCACTGTGGTTTTCAATACCACTTGAAACATGCATATCATCCTAGAGATGAATCAGTTTTCCAGTGCTTCTTATTTGATACACATTACTGCAAAGCCATTATAAATTAGTGAGGAGGTATTTGGTTAAGAAAATAAACAATAAATTATACTGTCCATATGAATCAACTCTCACTGATGCTGGGGTTGTTGTTCACGAAGCCGAAGAATGAGCTTCCCAAAGACTCAAGGTAGGAGAGCAAGGTACAGGCTTTTATTTAGAGATAAAGTGAGAGGACAGAGCTCCCGGCTCACGCCAGGAGGGGACAAGAGAGTCCGTGGTTGGCTCCTTGTCTAGGGGTTTTATGCGCAGTTGAGGATTTTCAGGAATGAGAGTAAAGGGTTAGTGGTGCAGTCTTGTAAGAAAGCCTGCCCTGCCCCCAAGGAGGGCTGGGTGTTGTCTGTGTGCTTGGCTTGTTTATAGTTGAGATTGCTTACCAAAGTAGTCTTTTGCCTAGGTTGCAGATTACGATTAGAGAAGGGAAAATAGCACATAGTTACAATTAAAATAAACTGGGCCCTTTTCTCAAACTATTCAACTTCAGTTCGACAATATCCATCATATTATTGATAAGTTTTCACAAATGCCTAGGGTACCTAACTGGTTTTCTTGGTTTCACTGGATATGGCTGGTAATTGTAGGTCTGTTTTTGTTATGTATCTCTATTCCTATTCTGTTAATGTGTGTACGCAATTTAATTAGTAGTCTGTTAAAACCTATACATGCTTATGTTACTCTACAAGACGTATGTCAAAGAAATAATCAATCTACCCATGTTTTCTTCCGTCTGCTACTTCTGTAGCTTTTCTTCTTCCTTCCTAATTACAGCCCTTTAGTAGAATTCGTGCCTCATATCGAAAATTATCGAGTATCATAATTCTTCCAAGTGGTAAAGATACCTCAAGACAAATGCTGGGCATAGAAGCCATGGTGCATAAATCTTCAAATTAGTAAAAAGCTAACCTTTTCAAAGAGTACTGCTTCTCTCTCACTTACCAACTTTACATTTCCCTGTATGGCCCCGGAAGACGGCTGGTTAGCCAGAGACGGGTAAGATTCCTCAAGGGAGGAACAACCTAAGACATGCACAGTCGCAGGGGGGCCATCAGGTGGGAAATTGGGGATCAACAGAGGTGAGGCTTAGAACCTCACCCCCCCTGTTTTGAGAGAAATCTTCTGCATCCGTGGATGTTTTGCTGCCCTTGTCTAGCTTGGATTAATACTTAGTCTATAGGCACACACCTGATCATCTACATTTGCCCTCTTACAGCACTAAACTATGTTTTCTACTTTTATCTTACATCTACCTACCACTTCAGCAGTTTATTTAAAAAATAAAAAATAAAAAATAATAATAATAAGGGAGGAATGTGGGATTCACATATAAATCAAGTATAAAAATCAAATGAATAATCATAATTGACCTGATTGATTATAGTTCACGCGTGATCAAAACCGAAAGTTTCTGTGATGACTGCGCTTGCACTGTTCACCATGTAAGAACTTATTCACTATGTAAGAACTTGTTCACCATGTAAAAACTTGTTTGTTATGCTCAAGAAGATTGGAGACTGTTGAGAATTAGGCATGGGGTTGATTAATGATTGTGCATTGAGTCCCCTATACAGAATTTTATTGTTGTTAACAACCATTTGATCAATAAATATGAGAGATGCCCTCTCAAAAAATAAATAAATAAAAATAAACTGGGCCTTTTAGCAGGATAAGGTAAACTTTAGATTGTCATGGTGTAGTTGATACAATTAAGTGATTGTTTATGCTGAGATACTTTTCTTTATCTGCAGAACACTCAAACATTCCAGGCCAAGTTGCTCCTGGCCTTTTGAGGCTTAAGTGATTTCACTGGAGAATGTCTGTATTCCTAGTTATTCATAGAAATCTTTACCCTAGAGAATTAGTGGGACTCTGACTTTGCATAATGCTTAACACAGAATTTTGATAGGGACTTCTTTTCATATTGTTACATTGTTCTGACTGCTCTTGCTCTGCTTTTTCTATGGAGGCCCTCACCCTACTCTGCCTAATCCCATAGTCCCTGTCTCAATTCCATCTTAAAGACTGTATTTTAATACCCAGGAAGTTAAAAGTAAGATTCTTAGCTTACTCTTTAGCAAACAGACAATAACTCAGCCCACCCTGGGCGCTGGGCAGGCTAGGTGTTTAATACGCTCCCAGACCAGGACGCCGGTATCTCAGGGTGAAATCGGAGCAGAAAGTTCCTTGTGTTAAGTGTAAGTATTCAAAGGCCATTGAACAAGTCTGCACTCCCAGCCCTTAGTCACATTCCTTAAGAAGCCTTAAAAGGGGGAATCCCCCAGCCTTTCGGTGCTCTCCTCTCTCTGAGGTCGCCCACACTTTGTCAGTGCGTAGTAACCTTTTAACTTTAAACTTTCTCTTTTTTCAACCTTTCAGGGGTGCCTGAAAGAAAGACTGGGGCTTATAATAAAATTATAAATATTCTTTCTAAAAAAAAAGGAGAAAGAGAAAGAATTAGAAAGAAAAAGAGAAAGCGATAAAGGTAAAGAAAAATTGGAATCTCGACCCAAAGACAAGAAGGAAAAAGATGAATGTACCATGACAAGGAAAGAAAGGTAAAACATTTCTCATTTAATGCCTATTCTAGTTTCAAATTTTGGATTGATGTTTCATTTTGTAATATTTTCATCTCTGATGTCAACAAACTGGAAAAGTATTTTTTCATGATAAACATGTTTGTCTCCTGCCTGTAAGAGGCAGAATTAGCTGGGAAATGGGGCAGTTAGTTGGCACTTGGCTTAGTTAACTGTGACATCATCCCTTAAAATGGTTCACGTGGTACCTTAGCCTTAGTTTAGTGCAAGAATGAAGTTACCATATTAGGTATCAAATCTAAGTGTTAAATAACTAACAGCTCGCTAAATCTTCCTTGCTGCCTGCAATATAAGCGTTTTTTGTGTTGAGGCTGCTACCTATAAATGAGTCTCCCAGTCCTGTCTTAAAAGGATATTGTGTACAGAGGCCATAGGGACTTGCTCCTAACTTTAAGTCTTCATTCTCATCAAAATTCATTTCTCTCTTAGTCTTTATTTCTTCTTTTCACACGTCCTAAACCTCTGACTTAGGAGAGAAAATTGCTTCAGTTAACAGAACTGAGGTTTTTCTAATAAAAACTAAGCGAAAGCAAAGAAAAATATTCTGGCTAAGTCAATATAAAGGTAGTTACAGATAGCATAGGTATACTTATCAGTTAAATAATAAATCTATCACTTTTTTGTCTTTTACTACTTTTTTGATATAATTTCAGATTCATAGAGAAGTTGCAAGAGAAGAATAGTATAAAGAATTCCCAAATGTCCTTCACCCACATTCCCCAATTGTTTATATGTATTTTTGCCTAATTTTCTTACCCTTCCTTCCCCCAACCATTTAAGAGAAGTTTGCCAACATAATGCCTCATTTTCTTACATAACCACAGTAAAAGTTTCAAGAGGAGGAAATTAACATTAAAACATTTACCATCTAGTCTGATGCCTTGAGGAAATTTTGTCCTGTCCCAGTAATCTCTCTCATAACAAAAGAAAATCCAATTTCATTGAACTCAGTTTTTGTCTTGATCAATTTATCTTTAAGATCTATTTGTTCTTGGCATAAAGGGCTTTGGATGTTGTTGGAAAATAACATTAACAAAAGGTTAGTGAAACTAAAGTTAGTGTAAACTAATAGGAATTAATAACTAATTTAGTAGAAGGAAAATGAATACCTGATCCTTTGTTCACTTATGGAATGTTTTGGGGGCTTTGTTCCATAGGAAAAGGCGACACAGTACATCCCCAAGCCCGTCTCGCAGTAGCAGTGGTAGACGAGTGAAATCCCCATCACCAAAATCGGAGCGGTCAGAGCGTTCAGAACGAACTCATAAAGAGAGCTCACGGTCAAGGTCATCTCACAAAGATTCTCCTAGAGATGTTAGCAAAAAGGCCAAAAGGTAAATGCAAGTCCTTTTTTGTAATATTTCAAATGCCAGTCTCCTTGTCATTCTACCAGCTTTTGGAAATAATTTGGTTGGTAGCCATTCTTTAGAGGATTTTAGAAAAACTAAGGAGAGGTACTTTCATTTTAGATTATTCCCTCCCACCTCCCCATCCAAGTCTCCTTATGATTAAAGCACAAGAAGACTCCCAACAAGTAAAGGCCAGCCAAGAATTTTAAACATATCATACTCACTGTTTCCTATGGAATTAGGGGCAGCTGCTTTACTCTTCATTGTGTTCTTGTTTCTATAGAATATTCTTCAATTTTTGTCAAGGCTGAAAGAAAAATACATTACCCCCATGCCCAGCAATGTTATTAGAAGGTTCTTGGGTAGAGACTTGTGGAAATACATACCATAAATACCATTTCTTCAGTGTGGGATTTAGTGTGTGATGTACTTTCTTCTGGTTCCAGAAAAGTGGTTGCAAAATGTTTTATTCATCTGGTGTTGCATAAAGGAATTTTCCTGAGAGCTAAAACTGCTTTATATCCTAAAACTTAATTAGTGTAACCATTTTTAGTAAAATCTTTATAAAATAGGAGACTTTTTCCTTCTCTAAATGGTACTTGTACGTCTACATGTGTATGTGTTGGTGATCTTCCTGAACAGCACTTACAAAGTCACACCGTCCTAAATGATTTCCCTGAATGTTGTTGCTGTGGTTGGTGCTTTCTCCCTCAAAAAGATAGGCTGTCAATCTGCTGTGTTTTTTAGGTTTTATGAATTATCTTATTTTGAGCTTTATCTGGTAGATTTAGAGGTTCTGACTTCGTGGTATATCAGTATCGTGGGGAGCTTGCTAAAAATGCAAATCCCCAGTCCCTTCCTCTTGAGAGTTTGATTTAGTAGAGTAGTGGTAGGTTCCAGATCTATCTTAAGCAACTACACTGTTGAGGATCACTTATAGAATGCATAGGAAGTACAAAATCCATGTGTGTGTACAGTTGGCAAAGTATAGGTTTGGGAAGTTTGCATTTTTTATTTCAGTTTCTTTCATTGTGCTTTGTTAAAGATCACTAGATAATTTGAAGATAGGTTTGATCACAAGAGTATTTTGATAAATCCTTTTTGTTTGTTTTCTTAGATCACCATCTGGCTCAAGGACACCTAAGAGATCTAGGTGATCACAGTCTAGATCCCCTAAAAAATCAGGGAAGAAATCCAGATCCCAGTCCCAATCTCCTCACAGGTCTCATAAAAAGTCAAAGAAAAACAAACACTGATGTATATTTTTAAGATGCTGTCACTTATTGGAAATGCAAGTTTGTTTTGTGCCTGAATGGTCTGTTTTTAAAAAAAACAAACTAATGAAAGAGCATTCCTGGGGTTTTTGTTTGTTTGTTTGTGAATGCATGTGTAAACTCATGAGTAACTGCATCTGTAGACCTTTCATTGTTTTATATTGTAAAAATTACCTCCATTGTGGCTGTTTCTCAAGATGAAATTTTTATTGTGCTAATGAATTTTGTCAGAAATGTGTATAGTGGATCTGCTGGCAGTAGTGGTATTTTGTTTTAGGATGTCGTGACTTAGCAAAAATAATACAGACGTCTTTCCCCTTTTTGTAGCTTTGACAGTTTGAATTAGATTTCAAATAAAATCTGAACAGAAAACTATGTTTTTTTGCCCTATTGGTGACATCAAGTCCCTTAAAGTCCTACTAAGTGAGTTTAGCTCTTTGTGTTTCTTAGACCCAATGCACTTTACAAGCTTTGTTGTTTGAATAGCTAAAGTTTTATATTGACTAAGATGGCTATCAAAATTAAGGGACCTGAGACTCCTATTTGGTAGGTTTGCCAACCAATTTCTTTGATAAGTTTCTCTTGGATAATACTAGTAGTACCCAGAGATCAAAAGACCATGTAAACATGGCATGGTCTTTTGTTAATGGTATGCCTGGCTAAACTATTTTTTTCTGTTTTCAAAGAAGCAATAATTTCAATACACTCAGCCTATGTCCTGAGCAACTACTTGTTTTTAGGGAGAAATTGCATCTCCATCTTTTGATTTCATCTTCAATCACAAAAGGTGTTTGTTTATAAAAGAACTTTTCTAGCAAGAGTTAGCTATAGAATTTTTGTATGACATTTATAGCCCTATAGCCCTCCGTAGGCAATTTTTCTAATACTGGTATCAGTATATTTCTACATGGTTCTGTTTAAAGCACCTTTGTGGGGGCTTTTTGTTTTTTTTTAAACTTACGTTTGGCTTTACGTAAAATTTAAGTAGTTTTCAGGCAATTTAACATCCAATAGTTTGTAAATTCAAAGTGCAAAAAGTTGATTTAAACAATTTTGCAGAAGTGGAATTGTTATATAATGGGAATAATACTGCTACAGTATGAGGAAGAAATAAGCCTTGTGTAATATGGATCATAATAGTGCTATGAATATAATGTAATAAAGGGTTATGTAGATGTGAACTGACACTACCACTATTTGTGAATCTTGCTTTTCAGTTTTTCATTTAGGCACTTTATATAGTCTTTTGATGAGTGTATTTCCCCCTTAATAGAGTAGAAAACTATTCTAATAATGGATTATTTTGACTTAGCTTGCTTTTTAAAAATATCTTCTCAGTTTGTTTTGCTTAATCTTGCCTAGTCACAACAAAATAAGCTGTACCCATGACTTGGGACGTAGGTGAAGAATGCTATTCACAAACTGGGCAAACCCCCAATAGCTTTAGAAATGAGCCAGTCAGATTATTTTATGTAGTAGTTCTTATCACCATGCATTACTCGTTTACTCTTTTGTTTGCCCATATTGTTAGGAAATGTTAATTCCTAAATGTTGCTGAGAGTAATTAAACTTGAACATTTGGTGCTGGTTTTTAAAAATTACAAATACAGCCATTTTTAATATTTTTCTCTCCTGTTCATTGCCTGGGAGAATAAAATTTGTATAATTGCTTCTCTTTGCAAAGACAACAATGTTGAGTTGCTAGGGATTTGGTCATTCCATCATTTGTTGGTATCCAGCGTAGGCTTAGAAATAATTGGCCAGGTAATGGTTTTGCCAGTCAAGTTGTAAGGAATATTTATTTCTCTCTTAAAAATGTAACATGGCGAAGCAGGAGTGAGCAGAAATTTTTAGGTCTGGTTTGGGTGTTTATTTGCAGAATTTTTCCAATGGCAGTTTTTAATCAGGATCCAGATGCAACAAACATTGTTTAAGTGAGTAAGACTGGCTTACTTCTGTGTGGGTGAGCGGGGATTGCTTAGGTTTGATTGGGTATCTGTTCTGTGAAGTTTGTTTTTGTGTATATTAGATTGTACTGGATTTTTTTCCCCCCGGAATTGCAAATGGTATCGTTAGGTTGTTTCCAGTTTTACTTAACAAGAAAATATTAGCCTGTTTGACTCTTCATGGATTCTGTGAAAGTTGAACCAGAAAAAAAATTGGTGAATTGTAAGGGGAGAGATATTTTACCATATTTAAAAAAAAATATTTAGTATTATTCATCTGTTTCCTATCTAAATAACACTTTTAATTAGATAGTAAAATTTTTACAGGTTGACTGAAGTATTTGTAGGCATGGCCTTCTAGTTACAGGAAAAACCCTATTCAGCTCTGTAATTGAAAGTTCTCCTCTATCATAGTTACATGTAGAGGAAGTCCTTTGTTGTCTGCTCTTGTTGTGTGGCTTAAACTCTTTACTCTCTAACCTCACATTTGTACACAGGGATTCATAACCAGGTTAATACCATTTAACCTCCCTCTCTTCTACAGGTGAGAGAAAGTAAATAAATGGTGGTCTATTTCTTACCAGAGAGAGACCTATGATTGAAAAGGATTATGTTTGTGAATCTTTCATTTGACATTGTAGTTTCTTATTACTGTTAGTAGCTCACATTTAGAAATGTGAGCATTTCTAAACTATAACACTCTCAGAATTTAGAGATTAAAGAACTAAAACAACAAAAAGCCCTGACCCGAAAGAATGCTTTTATGTAGCTCAGAATGTTTTTGGCATTTCTGCTGAAGTTGGAGAAATTATACATACACTGACCTA
Organism: Manis javanica; assembly: GCF_040802235.1. NCBI lineage: Eukaryota > Metazoa > Chordata > Mammalia > Pholidota > Manidae > Manis > Manis javanica. The sequence goes on along the minus strand of NC_133158.1, from coordinate 164,778,015 downwards.
ATTTTTTTCTTTCTTGCAGACTATCCCTGTGGGCTTGCCCTGGGACTTTTATCCCAATTAAAGAATCTTGGAGGAAATACTTGCTTACATGACTTGTGTATTTTTCCCCCCAAACTTTAATATTCTTAAGCACTTGAAAATATTTTTAAGAAATTTCAGTCATGATCTAATATACGTTTCTTAGATATATTTTCTACACATTTGCCTCTGGTGGTGTAAATTATAAAAATATTACACAGTCATGATAACAGTTCATGATTATTAAAAATGAGAGCAAATAAATCTCTGTATTGCCAAAGTGACTTAACCTATTCTGATTACCACAACAGTGTGATATCTTTAGCAGAGAAAGTTCTTAAAAATAAATAGTACTGCTTTCTAAGACTGTGCATTTAAGAAATGAGAGCTTTTCTCTTTATTTTCTTCTACTACATTTCAATGGAAAAATTAACAGAAAATTCAGTGCATATAGTAATGAAATCATTCAAGTAAGTTAAAAGACGTGACTGTAAAAACTCACACAGTGCTTGGTTTCTCACTTTACGTGCATGTTTTAGAATAGATTTAAGGGGGTATTTAATTCATTTTCCTCCTGACTTTTTTCTTTATTTTTGTTACCACCTTCCTAGGACTTAGATAATAATACACAAATACAAATCCCAGGGGAAGTGTTGTTATGACAGAGTGTAAGGTGGGAATGTGCTGCTGTTCAGAGTGAGCCATATTCCATTGTTGAGAGTTCAGCACCTCAGTGTTTATTCAGTACCACCTCATGGAGCTTCAGTGTAAATGGATTGTGTGTGTAATTGGTTATTTATGTAGTTTTGTAGATTCGTAGAAAATTGGCCTTAGTCGTTTTCACATGTAATTGTGCTCAGGTATTTGTGTTTTATCCTTTTACTCAGCAGGCGCTTGTACATCATATCCCTGGTGATTTGAAATATCAGGAAAGACAGTTTTTCAGAAATAAGAATAATATAGTTGAAATCTGCTCACCTGAAATACTCTACAGCAAGTCAGTTTCTTTTGGGTGAGCTGATTCCTTATTCTAGTTCCTCTTGATGTAAGGATTACATTTATTGTGGAGCTGCTTTCCAGATGGTCACTATAGTTTTTCTACATAAAGATTATATAGTTGCAAACAAAGGTTGTGGAATTTCCCTTTTATTGTTGTTTTCTGACTTGTAATTATTTTAATAAAAGTTTGTTGTTTTCACAGCAAACTTCAGACAGTTCATGTAATTTCCTCCATATAGTTTTTCTAATGCAAGCCCAGTAACCATACCTAGTTGGTAGCAGCTTTATCCTGCATGAAAAGTAATGTTACATTTATCAGTTGTAGCTAAAGTGTTAACAAATTGTCTTGATTACTGTGGCTTTGTAGTAGAGCTTGAAGTTGGGGAGCATAATCCTCCCAGCTTTATTCTTCCTTCTCAGGATTGCTTTGGCTATTTGGGGTCTTTTGTGGTTCCATATAAATTTTAGAACTATTTTCTCTAGTTTGTTGAAGAAGGCCGTTGGTATTTTGATAAGAATTGCACTGAATCTGTAGATTGCTTCAGGCAGGATGGTCATTTTGACAATATTAATTCTTCCTATCCATGGGCATGGGATGTGTTTCCATTTATTGGTATCTTCTTTAATTTCTCTCATGAGTGTCTTGTAGTTTTCAGAGTATAGGTCTTTCACTTCCTTGGTTAGGTTTATTCCCAGGTATTTTCTTCTTTTTGATGCAACTGTGAATGGAATTGTTTTTCTGATTTCTCTCTCTTTCTGCTAGTTCATTGTTAGTATATAGAAATTTCACAGATTTCTGCATATTGAATTTGAATCCTGCAACTTTGCTGAATTCAGATATTAGATCCAGTATTTTTGGAGTGGATTCTTTAGGGTTTTTTATGTACACTATCATGTCATCTGCAAACAAGGACATTTTAACTTCTTCCTCCAGTGTGGATGCCTTTTATTTCTTTGTATTGTCTGATTGATGTGGCTAGGAGCTCCAGTACTATGTTGAATAGAAGTGGGGAGAGTTGGCATCCTTGTCGTGTTCCAGATTGTAAAGGAAAGGCTTTCAGCTTCTCTCTGTTGAGTATAATGTTGGCTGTGGGTTTGCCATATATGGCCTTTATTATGTTGAGGTACGTGCCCTCTATACCCATTTTGTTGAGAGTTTTTGTCATGAATGGATGTTGAATTTTGTCAAGTGCTTTTTCAGCATCTATGGAGATGATCATGTGGTTTTTGTCCTTCTTTTTGTTGATGTGGTGGATGATGTTGATGTATTTTCAAATGTTGTACCATCCTTGCATCCCTAGAATAAATCCTACTTGATCATGATGGATGATCTTTTTTATGTATTTTTGAATTCTGTTTGCTAATATTTTGTTGAGCCTTTTTTCATCTATGTTCATCAGGGATATTGGTCTGTAATTTTCTTTTTTATTATACTATCTCTGCCTGGTTTTGGTATTAGAGTGATGCTGGCCTCATAGAGTGAGTTTGGAAGTATTCCCTCTTCTTCTACTCTATGGAAATCTTTAAGGAAGATGGGTATTAGGTCTTCACTAAATATTTGATAAAATTTAGCAGTAAAGCCATCTGGTCCAGGTGTTTTTAGGAAAGGGCTTTTGTTCTTACGTAGATTTTTTGATTACTAATTCAGTTTCGTTGCTGGTAATTGGTCTGTTCATATTTTCTGTTTCTTGCTGAGTCAGCCTTGGAAGGTTGTATTTTTCTAGAAAGTTGTCCATTTCTTCTAGGTTACCCAATTTCTTAGCATATAATTTTTCATAGTATTCTCTAATAATTCTTTGTATTTCTGTGGTATCAGTAGTGATTTTTCCTTTCTCATTTTTGATGCTGTTAATGTGCGTAGACTCCCTTTTTTTCTTGATAAGTCTGGCTAAGGGTTTATCTATTTTGTTTATTTTCTTGAAGAAACAGCTCTTGCTTTCATTGATTCTTTCTATTGTTTTATTCTTCTCGATTTTATTTATTTCTACTCTAATCTTTATTATGTCCCTCCTTCTACTGACTTGGGGCCTCATTTGTTCTTCTTTGTCTAGTTTTGTTAATTGTGAGTTTAGACTGTTCATGTGGGATTTTTCTTCTTTCCAGAGGTGGGCCTGTATTACAATATACTTTCCTCTTAGCACGGCCTTGGCTGCGTCCCACAGATTTTCTGGTGTTGCATTATTGTTGTCATTTCTCTCCATATATTGCTTGATCTCTGTTTTTATTTGGTCATTGATCCATTGGTTATTTAGGAGCATGTTGTGAAGCCTCCATGTGTTTATGGGGTTTTTCATTTTCTTTGTGTGATTTATTTCTAGTTTCCTACCTTTGTGGTCCGAGCAAGTGGTTGGTACAATTTCAATCTTTTTGAATTTACCGAGGCTCTTTTTGTGGCCGAGTATATGATCTATTCTTGAAAATGTTCCATGTGCACTTGAGAAGAATGTGTATCCTGCTGCTTTTGGGTGTAGAGTTCTGTAGATGTCTGTTAGGTCCATGTGTTCTAATGTGTTGTTCAGTGCCTCTGTCTCCTTACTTATTTCAATGTGGTTGATCTGTCCTTTGGAGTGAGTGGAGTGTTAAAGTCTCCTAGAATGAATGCATTGCATTCTATTTCCCCTTTTAATTCTGTTAGTATTTGTTTCACATACATAGGTGGTCCTGTGTTGGGTGCATAGATATTTATAATGGCTGTATCTTTTTGTTGGATTGACCCCTTTATCATTATGTAATGCCCTTCTTTGTCTCTTGTAACTTTCTTTGTTTTGAAGTCTGTTTTGTCTGATACAAGTTCTGCAGCTCCTGCATTTTACTCCCTGTTAGTTGCATGAAATATCTTTTTCCATCCCTTGACTTTTAGTCTGTGTACGTCTTCGTATTTAAAGTGCGTCTCTTGTAGGCAGCACATAGATGTGCCTTGTTTTTTCATTCACTCATTAATGGAAGAACATGTTTTAACTTAAAGATTAACACTACCATTCCACTGCATTGGTATCTTTGAAAGATATTTTCTTGTACTTGATTTGTATTTAGTTAACAGGTTTTATAAACTGACACTTGGGGACATAGTGATTTATTGGACACTGAATATCAATCAGTTCATAATCTGCTATCCCAGTCTTATACATGACATTTAATTTTTAATCTACATTTAGAAAAACCTTTTTGTTAACTAGATTTTTAAAAATACTTTGTGTGGAATTGATGGGATTACTACATAAATCAAGTAGAATAGAAATCAAATGTACAAATATGTATGACTTGACTATTTTCTTACAACTCTTGAAGCGTGATCAAAAACAGAATGATCAGAGCCAAAACAGCTCCTGTGACATGGCCACCCTTACATGGTTTCAGTGTTCTTGAGGAGTATCACGCCCTAGGGCTAGACTCAAGGTCGGATAATGATTGTGTTCTGAACTTATGTTGAACCCCCAACACAGAATCTTTACATGTTTAAGTTCACTTGCTCAATAAATATGAGGAGAGCCTTTTGGCATTACTCTTGTGCTGCAACGCCTTGAGACTCCTGGCTGGTCCATTTAGATCTTCAGCATTATGTCACGTTACCCCCATATCTACGAGTCAGAGGCAGGAGCCTGCTGGCAAGTGGCACCCCAACAGGGACCTGAAGCTCAGAGTGGGGAAGCTCCTGAAGGTCGTCGATCTGGTAGGACTCCCCGGAAAGCATACGTACAGACAGGATAGAGATGTCAGGGACACGCTAATGGACCAAAATGTAACTAAAGCAGATAAACCAGAGGATTACTTAAAATTACTCTATGCCATCCTAAAAATGTCATGAGTGAAAATTTCTAAGAAAGATTTTGCCTAACTTTACAAATATATTAAAAAACGTTGTTACTGGTTGCCCCCACAAGAAACCCTCAGACAGGCTGATTGGAGCAATGTATTAAGAGATTTCAAAAAGGCTCACAGACAGAGAAACGTCATCCCTCTTCCTGTTTGGGTGGATCAGTGGCCCCTCAGTAAAGAAAAACTGGCAGCATTACACATATTACTTAAGAATAGCTATAGTTGAATAGATTAGAATTCTCCATGAGCCTGTGGAATTCCCCTGTATTTGTTACAAAAAAGAAGTCCGGAAAATCGAGACTCTTACATAACTTAAGACAAATTAATGCAGTCCTTAAACCTACAGGACCTTTACAACAAGACCTCCCTTCTCCGGCTGTGATTCCAAACGATTGGGACATGGCTACCATTGATCTTAAAGATCGTTTTTTTTTTTTTTTTTACAATTCCTTTAGCTTTGGCAGATAGGGAAAAGTTTGCTTTTACTGTACCCACAAATTTATAAGCTCCTTCAGAAAGATTCCAATGGAAAGTACTTCCTCAAGGAATGTTAAAAAGCCCTACAATTTGTCAAAATTATGTGCACTGGGCTCTCTTGTTCCCTCCTGGTGTGAGCCAGGAGCTCTGTCTGTCCTCTCACTTTTTCTTCAAATAATAGCCTCCCCTTAGCTCTCCTACCTTGACTGTTTGCAATGTTCATTCTTCTACTCTGCAAACAAGAACCCCCAGCATCATTTCTGGGGACTCGTCCGGGATAACTTCAGAGGTGAGTATCGGCATCCAAGCCTGCCTTTTCTTTCACTGTCCTTATGGAAGGAAGCCGTCTATGGCACACAACATCAGGCGCTCATCAGTCACTTAAATGGGACTAGCCCGGCTGCCGTTCTCAAAGTCTCGAGCCACAGGTTCCCCTGCGTCTCCGTCAGTGGATCCCCTGTCTCCCTTGGGAGCCGGGAATGTCACCTGAGTGGAGGCCAGGATTCCCTTTCAGAGGCATCTCCTTGGATGCGAGGGACTGAGGAAGGCCGTGGGCACCTTCGAGAGTCTAGGCTGAGGCCACACTTCAGCGGCTTCTCAAAGGGCCACATGTCTGGAATCAGACCCCGACAGCCCGACTGGGTGTCCATGAGGAGTGACTCTCTCTGTCTCTCTGGCTTCCAGCCTGCTTCTTCAGGCCACTCTGACCTCCAAGTAAGGCAGGAGACATTCCTGTCTTCTAACTTCATCAGTTTCACAGACCTGATGCCCAACACTGCAAGGTAGGAGAGCCACGCTTTGCTCTTATTCCTGACTAAATGCTGTACTCTGTATCTCATAAAATGTGTCTGGGCACCCGTTAGCAACTTAAAAGCGATTAGCATCAGTTACCAGTCTTAAGTCTGATTAGAAAGGCTTGGCCCCTGAGAGAACTATACAATATAATAAGGTTATGCAGCTAAATATATTTTGGTGCAAAGAAGGGAAATGTTAAAAAATCCCGTAGAATTCAATATGGAACTAGTTTTCTAAATTTTTTTGGTCAAAATCTATTCTACTTATTGGGTTCATCATGATCTTCATAAATTGGGAAGTTTTTAAACTAGACTCCCTGAAATGGAAGAAATTTATCTGCTGCAATACAGCTTGGCTTTAAATAATTAGTGCTAGAATTGTATTTGCATTTCATTTCCAGCCCCCTGGACACACACAGTCCCTATCAGTACAGAGCCTTCATCGGCCCTGTTCATCTGGGGCCGTCTAAACCTTTACCCAGTTATGTAAACTCATTGCCCTTAAAGTGTATTCTTGAAAACGGAGTCACTTTTCATCAAATAAGCTAAAAAGAAAGACGGCAATTGAGTATCAGTAACTCAAATTTTTGTATCAGTTTATCTGTCTGTGTTTATGTTCTTTTATGAAAAGTGTTGCTAACTGTAGTCACTATGTCTCAATATGTTTGTGTGTTTATGTGTGTAAATGAAAAATATTTTTCTACCTCCAGATGGTATTAATAAGAATTAATTGATGTAAAAACAAGCACTTGTAAAAATTGGGCATTCTAAAACTTTCAGAAAATTTTGATTGAAGATATTAAGCATTAATGCTAATTTAAGTTGAACTAAAAACGAACATGTCCTTATGGTTATCAGCTACCTAAGTTTACCTAAAGTCGTTTAAGTTGTTATCAAAACTTTAAGTAATCTAGTATAGTTGTTAGGAATGAGTAAACTAAATAAGTGTAGCAAGTGAACATCTTAATAATTGTGTGTTACAGTGTGTATACCTACAGACAGCCTGAGAATCTCTGTGGTAACCTAAAATCTTAAAGTTTTGCTAAGTTAAGTAGACATATTTTGTGATTAGTGAGAGATTGTGCTGTAAAGCACACGGTTCCAGGAATTATAAAATGTGTTCATAAATTTGTCAATCTAAAGAATGCTAGTGTAAGTTTATAGGAGCCTACTTCTCAGTGTTCACTGAAAATTAAAGTTCCTAATGGTTTTAAGTTCTAATTAAAGCTACTTAAAATAATAAGGAAAACATTTCTTTCTGCATCCTAAAGAATGTGCCTTTTGAGAAAAGAAAGTAACTTAGTTCTAAAGTACTATTTATTTAAAGAGGAAGAACTCTAAATGTAAAAAAAAATTGTAGAAACTTTGTGGAAGAATTGATATGGTCATGCTATGTAAAATTAAAGCAAATGAGTCTCGATATCAAGTACATAGCAAATTAGAATTTTGTTTTCAGTTAAAAGGACAAAGTTTTCTTAAACTGTTAGTCTGCTCTTAATGTTGAAAAATTGCAAACTGTTTTTCTAATTGTTTTATCAAAGCAGTTTCTCATGCTTAAAGTCTCAATGAGTTGTCTGAGTATTTAAGAAAATGAGATCTTAATATTAAAAGGACCGAAAGCTAAACTTTGCTAACAACTATGTAACCTTCCGTATTTGCCTTTGAGGTATTTTGTTGTCATTCTGGTTAAATGGATAAGTATTTCTTCATGGCAACCTGTACTCATTTAAGCAAGTGTCAGAGAAACTTTCTTCTGACAGCTTCCCAAAATCAAATTCAAAAGGTGCTTTTACCTCTAGTTTACTGTGATATTTTCCAGAGGGCCCCTTCAACATGTCAGAGGAATTTTTTCTCACTGGGGAGAGTATTTGGCTAATTTGGCTTATTTATCTGATATATAAATTACCTGGTTAATTACCTGGAAAGCTCTGTCAAAGGAAATGATGCTATACTTTCTTACTAAATGTTTTGTGTTACAGAAATATCCAAATTTCCTTATGTCAACTGTCTTTTTTTTAAAGATATTATTGATATACACTCTTATGAAGGTTTCACATGAAAAATCAATGTGGTCACTACATTTACCCACATTATCAAGTCCCCACCCTTACCCCATTGCAGTCACTGTCCGTCAGTGTAGTAAGATGCCACAGATTCACTATTTGCCTTCTCTGTGCTACACTGTTTTCCCTGTGACCCCCCACACCATGTGTACTAAACATAATACCTCTCAATCCTCTTCTCCCTCTCTACCCAACCACCCTCCCACACCCCTCCACTTTGGTAATCACTAGTCCCTTCTTGGAGTCTGTGAGTCTCCTGCTATTTTGTTCCTTCTGTTTTGTTATACTCCACAAATGAGGGAAATCATTTGGCACTTGTCTTTCTCTGCCTGGCTTATTTCACTGAGCATAATACCTTCTGGCTCCATCCATGTTGTTGCAAATGGTAGGATTTGCTTCTTATGGCTGAATAGTATTCCATTGTATATATGTACCACATCTTTATCAATTCATCTACTGATGGACACTTAGGTCACTTCCTTATCTTGGCTATTGTAAATAGTGATGCAGTAAACATAGGGGTGCATATGTCTTTTTGAATCTGAGAAGTTGTATTCTTTGGGTAAATTCCAAGGAGTTAGATTCCCAGGTTTAATGGTATTTCTATTTTTTTAGTTTTTTGAGGAACCTCTGTAATGCTTTCCTCAGTAGTTGAACTAGCTTACATTCCTGCCAGCAGTGTAGGAGGGTTCCTCTCTCTCTTCATCGTCGCCAGCATTTGTTGTTCTTAGTCTTTTCGATGCTGGCCATCCTTACTGGTGTGAGGTGATATCTCATTGTGGTTTTCATTTGCATTTCCCTGATGATTAGTGATGTGGAGCATCTTTTCATGTGTCTGTCGGCCATCTGAATTTTTTCTTTGGAGAACTGTCTCTCCACATCCTCCTCCCATTTTGTAGTAGGGTTATTTGCTCTTTGGGTGTTGAGGCGTGTGAGTTCTTTATATATTTTGGATGTTAACACCTTGTCGGATACGTCATTTACAAACATATTCTCCCATAGTGTAGGATGCCTTTTTGTTCTGTTGATGGTGTCCTTTGCCATATAGCAACTTTTTAGTTTGATATAGTCCCAAGTGTTTGTTTTTGCTTTTGTTTCCCTTGCTCGAAGAGAATGCATTCAGGAAGAAGTTGCTCATGCTTATGTTCAGATTTTTGCCTATGTTGTCTTCTAAGAGTTATGTGTGTTCACCAAGTACTTTCATTTGCCCCATTTTTTTATTGCTTCCCCCTTCCATCTGTATGTGTGTGTGTGTGTGTGGTTGTTCATATACATGACTGTGTGGACACATGCATTCATTTCTCTCCGGTAGCCTTGTAAAATTGAAATTGCTGGGTCGTGTGGTAAGTTGCTGTTAAGGTTTTTATCTTGATGAACTCTTTTCAAAGTAACTTACATCCCAATATTATGTTCTAGCCACCAATGTAAGAGGGTTCCAGTTTTTCCACATCTTCTACTGTACTTATTGTCTTTCTGATGAGGCCATGCTAGTGGGTACGAAATAGTATCTCATTGTGGATTTAATTTAAATTTCTCTAGGACTAGTGATATTGAGCATACCCTCTATGCTATTGGCCATTTGTATGTCTTTGGGAGAAATGTCTGTTCACATATTTTGCAGGAGCATGCACCCGTTTGGTGTCATCTTGTCTTATGTGTTGTAGGAGGTCAGAGACTATGAATGCAAGAGTTTTATCAGATGGATCTTGCTTTTTTCATCCAGCCTGACAACGCCTGTTGTTTGAGTAGGAGTGTTTAGTCACACTTTCTTATTTCTTTGCTTTGTAATGTTGTGGAATTTCAGGTGCTTAGCAATTATGGATTCTGATTTTCCTCCCCCACCGGGTTCTTGTTTAGTAATATGCATCCAGTAAATTTGTGACATCTGTCTCTACTGGGGTGTGCAGTCATTGATGTCTGTGCTCATTTTTTTTTATTATGTATTTTTATTAAGTTTTGATTTAAAGGTAACACAGTTTTAAAAAATAATCAGTATATGACTGGTTAGCCAGAGACGGGTAAGATTCCTCAAGGGAGGAACAACCTAAGACAGGCACAGTCGCAGGGGGGCCATCAGGTGAGAATTTGGGGATCAACAGAGGTGAGGCTCAGAACCTCACCCCCCCTGCTTTGAGAGAAATCTTCTGCATCCGTGGATGTCTTGCTGCCCTTGTCTAGCCTGGATTAATACTTAGTCCATAGGCACACACCTGATCATCTGATCATCTACATTTGCCTTCTTACAGCACTAAACTATGTTTTCTACCTTTATCTTGCATCTACCTACCACTTCAGCATTTTATTAAAAATAAAAATAATAATAATAATAGGAGAAATGTGGGATCAACATATAAATCAAGTACAAAAATCAAATGAATATTCATATTTGACCTGATGGTTTATAGGTCATATTGCATGATCAAAACCGAAAGTTTCTGTGATGAATGCCCTTGTACTGTTCACCATGTAAGAATTTATTCACTCTGTAAGAATTCGTTCACCATGTAAGAACTTGTTCGTTATGCTTCAGAAGATTGGAGACTGACGAGAATTAGGCTTGAGATGGATTAATGATTGTACATTGAGCACTGACCCCCCTATACTGAATTTTATTGTTGTTAACAACCATTTGATCAATAAATATGAGAGATGCCCTCTCAAAAAAAAAAAAAAAAATAATCAGTATAAAAAAGTGTACAGTGGACAGTAGCACATGTATCTTCTACTTCAGACCTCGTCCCCACCATTACCAGTTTCCTGTGTGTCCTTATAGAAATATTCCATGCATAAATTAATGTATATATATATATTATGAAAATGGCAGACCACTTTTAACATTATTCTGCACCTTTTCTTCACTTAATGTATTTTACACATTGTTTCATTTCTGCAATGTCTCTGATCATTTAAAAAAATTTTAAATCTTTATCTTCTGTTGCTTCTGTCTGCGTTACTTATTAGCATTTAGCCAAAGAGTGGACAGAGATTGTGTTCAAACCCTGTCACTCAGGCCTTCCACTCTGCTGATGGATCTTTGTGTGGGCCACCAAGTTATCTTCAATGTTCAGTCATTTTCAACTCTGCCCTAGTTTTTGCTAATATTCTTTTTTGCTTCTCCTTTTGCATATGTGGAGGCTTGGGCAGGGGTGGGTGTGTGGGTGGCTTGGACAAGCTTCAGGTTCTAGTCTGCATGCCTCTGGTAAATGTGGAGTGTTTAAAGCCCTTATCAAAGCCCTAGCTGTCTTAACCTCCACAGCTTCCAGTTAAGTACGAGCTGCTCTCTCTCTCTTGTTTGCCCCAAACAGGACTGCGGGCTCAGACTCTGGTTGTTTCCCCCTGAGATTATCACTTTAACTTAAAATGCATCAAGTCAAGTGGTTCTTTCTGTCAATGGCAACAAGCCCAGGCACAGGATATGGGAGCACACCACCACAGGCTCACAGTGTTCTTAACAGAACTTCAGTGGTTTTCATAGTTTTTTCTTAGTTTTGGACATCATTTGATTTCAGAGTGCTGAAAAAGTTTTTTTGTTTTTTTTTTTAACAATTTTATTCAGGTTTTAGTTGCATTTTTTAAAAAGGGGAGGTGATTTGTCAGTCTCCTGGATTCATTTTGAACCACAGTCCAACCAAAGCAGTTGAATAATAATGATCCTAGAGAGGACTTGTTTTTCAAAGCTACCAGAATGCCAGAGTTTCATATGATTGATTACTTTGGGTAACTGATAACTGTTTTATTTTTAGGTATTCTGTATATTCATACTCATTTTAAAATAAATACTGAGTTATTTCAGTCTAGGTAGTTATGAGCATATAGTCTCATGTAAGTATGTGGTATTTGAATAAAATATTTTGGAATGTAGACTTAATCTTTGGATTGAAAGAAAAACATTGAATCACAGATAGATATTTGGAGAGTTGATACATTTCAAAGAAAGGATTTTGTCTATGCAGATTCTCCCCTGCCTCCCTTCTGTTACAGATGAGTCCCCTTTCTTTTAGGCAAGAATGTGATTCCCCCCATTTACAATAGGAATTTAATTTAGTTATAATAAATGCTGTTCTCTTTTCAGTATTGCATCCTATGGTGACATAGTGGGAAGCTATCTCTTATGAACTTGAGAACTCATTTCATGGGGAAGAATAGTAAACAAGTGACCACGCCACCAAAGGGGAAGCTGTAAAGCCCAAGTTTGGGGAGCTTCACAGGAATCTCCTGCAGCTCTGAAAGCAGGTGTTTGACTCATACCCAGGAAACCTGGAACCTGAGAGGGTGGCTAAGTTGCTTTGGCTGATGAGGGGAGAATTACTAATGTGTTGAGACTGTTCTGTGCTCAGCATTTGCTTTGACAAAAACTGCTGGGTTGCTTACAAAAGACCAGATGACCATCAAGCATGAGAACGAGCCATTCTGGGGGAATCTATTTTAGATCCCATACAAAAGGGCCTCTTAGAGGTGTGAAGAGCCTTCACAAGAAAACAGTCCAAAGTGGATCTCCAGGTTCCTTAAGACCTAAGGACAAAGAAAGGCCAGCTGAGTGGATTGCATTGACTCAGATCAAGGGAGCTGCAGGTGAGAACAGCAGTGGGTACAGAAGTGCCCCCGAGAAAAATAATCAGTTTTAAAATAATTACCAGATTCAAACTGCTCAAATCCTAGAATAGTATCAGCCACTAAGAAGTCTACCACCCCCTACATTATCCTAGCTGAGGGAGGAGGGATGCAATTTGAAAAGAAAGAAAATGGGGACTTGATAATAGAGGGAGTCTAGTAACCATAATGTTCAAGTAATTGTGCATTAACGATACCAAAATAAACAAAAACAGAATGCAGAAAACATGAACAAAGATGTTATGATCCTACATTGCAAAATATTACAAAGAATTAATAAAATAAGGTTGATAGCAGAAAAAAAAGATAAAAAGAAAGAAAAGACTATTCCTGAGCTTGGCCTAACTGATTAACTCTGACCTTGACATTTTTGTACTTAACATGGGGCTGGACATTCTGTTTCAGGCTTTGTGAGTTAAAACAGCTCTATGGACTTTTTATTACTTGAGACTAAGGTTTTCCTTTTTCTCTGTGGGTGGAAGAAAAATAGCTGGATATTTAAAAGTGTAGTAGGAGATGATGTTGCCTGCTGGTTATATCTCATGAATGAAAACTAGTAGTTATGTATATTAACAGATTTTTGTGGGAACACATTTTTGGTGATAAAATTCCATTTGTGTAATTTTTCAAAATCTGAAATACTTGTGTAATTTCTATCACAATTATGTATGGGATGTGTGTGAGCATATATGTCAACTATTTGCATTTATACTGTTTATTTGGTCACAGGTTTTATGTGGCCAAGTGTGTTGATAATTTTCTTTTATACCTTGTGTTTGTTTGAAAAATCTTTCCTCATTAAGTAATACCACTTAGCTTGTTTTTCCAAAATATGTAATGGTTGAATGTTTTCATGAAAAGCCTAAATACTTTCTGATCTGGACTTTATTTTGGTGTATGTGTTACAAGATATGTAAAGTTCACAAATTGGTATTTCCCAAAATATTGATTTAATAATCACCTTTACATTTTTTAGTTATATATTTTATACTCTATTATGTAATGGAGAAAATTCACTTATGGTAACTTTCTTAAGTTAGTATGTTCTACTTAGCAAGCACAAGCCAGGGTGGGTACTCCTGGGATTGGATTTTAAGGGGCTTGAGTGGGATAGAGTATAAGATTGGATAAGCCAGAATTTTTTGTGGAAGCTTTTTCTGGGGAGACAGGGTTTATCACTCAAGCAAGAACCCCAGGAGGTGGAGGAAATTTGCTGTTGGGCTGTGTATTAGAACTCAGGAGATGGCCATGTTCCATGCCAAGTGAAGTGGAAATGCACCCACTCTCCTGCAATTCAGTGTGATGCACTTAACTACTGAAAGTTAGCATAGACCCCATAGGTTAAGGGGCTCAGTCCCACAGCACCACCCCCACTTCAAAATACCAGGTCCAGCTCCCAAGTCCCCAGGCTACTTGCTCTTCTGTCTGACTTGGCTACAAGTTTGGGGATTCCCCTGACCTTCCTTCAGGTTTGGTAATTCACTAGGAGGACTCAGGAAGGTGCTGTATTTAGGGTTACTGATTTACTTCTAAAGGACATAAAGGGACAACCAGATGAAGATCTACATAGGCAGCAAGGTCTGCATGCCTTCCTCAGGCATGTCACCCTCTCAGTTCATAGATGTGTTCACCAACCCAGAAGCTCTCTGAGCCTCATTTCAGAGTCTTTGTTAATAGGGTTTCATTATGCAAGCATGATTGATTAAATCATGGGCCATATGACAACTCAATTTCCAGTTTCCCTCCCTTTAACATTATGGGAGGCAAGAATTCTTTTTAACTTGGCATAGTGATTACAGATAAACCAAATAATGTAGAGGTAAACACTGCCAAGAGAATACTGCAAAGGAAGCATAAGGAGGGGACTTTGGAGCTGTAATGATTATTGGAATATATGTTATAAAGAAGCTAGAGTACTGGTGCAAGAAGCAAACCCCGTAGAAAACCCAGAAACAAAAAACATAGCAGAGAATTTAAAGTATGGAAAGTGATTTACACTAGGTGAGAAAACTTAATTTAGGACAAGTGAATAACATTTTTTAAGAAGTTCTTAGGTGATATACGGTGCTCCAAAATTGACCTTGGATTGAATAAAGATTTAATTGGGGAGAAATAAAAGTAAAGAAAGCGTAAATCTAAGGCTGGACCAAAGGGGAAGGTTATTGGAGATTTTACTAGAGAATGTGTATTCTTTTCTCATCAGTCTGCACTTGATGACACATACTGACACAGTCTTTGAAACCAAGAAAACTGCCTTCTATTATTGCATCCTCGGAGACCTCCTGGGGCCCAGCGGGATTTAGAAGAGGAGAAAACTGACAGATAAGATTTAGAGTTTTTTTGGGGAGGAGACGGCTTTTCCATATGGACTAGTCTTCTGCCAATTTCCTGACTCAGCCACCTCTCACTGACATTGAAGGGAACCCATCGCTGCTCTCAGGTACTGGCTGAGATTTAACAGGCCTGGGTCCCTTACGTGCCCTCTCAGCACCCGCAGCTGAGTTCCAGGCATTGTGATGCGTTCGGGGCGGGGTGCGTTGCTAGGCTACAGTTAACTGTTCTAACTGCCAATTGGGTGGTGAGCTGTTGAGACCAGGGTTGGCTTATTCAGCACCAGTGCTGTGTAGCGGACGGCAGCAGGGGAGCTGAGGTCTCCTGAAGCCTGAGGCTCAGGCATGCTGAAGCGGATTTTTAACTTCCAGGGTCGGAGGGGCAGGTTGCCTATGGGCCCCTTCAACGTCCTGCGGAGGACAGGCACCGTGGCCGTGGATGTGGAGGAATCCCGGTACCAAATCCGAAGCAAAGATCTTGGAAAGCTCCACAAGGCTGCGAGCAAGGGCAAAGTAGCCAGAGTAGAGCATATTCTATCTCTGGGGGAAAATGACTTGAATGACAAAGATAAAATGAATAGGTAAGAGGGACTAGGAGGAGGTGGGCAGACACGGGAAAGTGGCGCCTTCCTGGGCTCACCTGCGGAGACGAGCCTCCCTGGCGCCAAAGCCCCGCAGCACCTGAGTCCTGGAAGTGTGACGAGGGATCCGGCGCCCAGGCCCACGTTATGAGCAGCAGAGTGAAAAACTAGCGGCTTCAGATCCACTCATAACTTCCCTTAGAGAGCACTTGACTGACAGTTTTGCAGTGATTTGACTAAACATCAGTAGTAATAGAAAATGAAGAAGTATAGACAGCACTTTATTTTTAATGTACACATTTTCATACCATATTAGATATTACAGAAAACTGCATAATGGCATAAAAGTGCCTTACAAAAAGTCATACTGCATAAAAGTACATAATGAGAAAAATAAGTGCTGTAATTGATCAACTGGTAAAAGTTCCTTGGGTAAAATCCAATATCCACTTTATATTGGTGAATCCACAGTATATGTTATTTACTGATAGACCTTGGAAAGGAATTTTGAAGTGGGAAAATCTTGAGTAAGAAGATTCATTTCCTCGAAATGTGTACTTTATCAGTTTCACCTAAACCAGATAAAAAATAACCATGGCTTTAAAATTGCTTTGTGACGCCTGAAAATTTGGCAGTTATTTTGGGTTCATGAATAGAGCCAGCATACAAGAACAAGTCAACAAACATGTAGGCAGAAAAACAGTCATAGAAAGAATGAGTCAGTATGATATAATTCATCCACTAACTTAACCATTCTGCTGCTGAATTTCTTTTTATATGAAAAATTTAATTTCTTTATTGCTAAGTTAGTTTTGTTTGGTACTTTTTGCATCATAGTTGATGCTTGGTATTCAATTCATTGAAGCACCTAATGTGTATAAGAGATTTTTTTTGTACCTGAGTGGATTTGAATGCATGGAAAGTCTATACCAATGGCATGGATTTATAAATTGATATTGCTTTTCTATAAATTTGTTGGACCATGTTTAAGTAATATTCAAATTCAGTGCCAAAGATGGTCTTTGATAACTTTTCCCACATTTACTTTTCACCTCACCATTTAACAAATAATACAGTGAACTTCAGAAATATTCATTGGCTTACCAAAGGTAGCCTAACTATGTATATTTAGAAAAACTTTACTTATAAGACATTTGTCTTCATACAGAGTCCAGTTTTCTTTCCATTATACTTTTCCTAGAAGCATAAAAAGTAAATCACGTATCTATTTTATTATACCTCAGTGCCTTGTTATGTAGTTAACCCTTCTTTATAAAACCTGTGGTATGTATTAATTTTCCATAGACTGGGCTTAATCATTGGTGTTGGTGAGTCACTGTCCATGGTGCTATATCAGTGGAAAGAAGAAAATACATTTCTAATTATTGCCTGACCCTTACTTTTTGATAGTAGACAGGCATAGTATCATAGTATTATTTAACTAAATTTATATGCTAGTTATTTCCCCCTTAAAACATAACATATTCACTATATTTGCCTCGAGATAAGGATCCTGAAATTTTCCTTATTATTTATTTATTTATATTTATGTTTACTAGGCTCTCCCCTACCCCAAGTCCCCCCCACAAACCCCATTACAGTCACTGTCCATCAGCATAGTAACATGTTGTAGAATCACTACTTGTCTTCTCTGTGTTGCAAAGCCCTCCCCTTTCCCCACCCCCCACATTATACATGCTAATCATAATACCCCCTTTCTTCTTCCCCACCCTTATCCCTCCCTACCCTCCCATTCTCCCCAGTCTCTTTCCCTTTGGTAACTGTTAGTCCATTCTTGGGGTCTGTGATTCTGCTGCTGTTTTGTTCCTTCTGTTTTTCTTTTGTTCTTATACTCCACAGATGAGTGAAATCATTTGGTATTTGTTTTTCTCCACTTGGCTTATTTCACTGAGCATAATACCCTCTAGCTCCATCCATGTTGTTGCAAATGGTAGGATTTGTTTTCTTCTTATAGCTGAATAATATTCCATTGTGTATATGTACTACATCTTCTTTATCCATTCAGCTACTGATGGACACTTAGGTTGCTTCCATTTCTTGGCTATTGTAAATAGTGCTGCGATAAACATAGGGGTGCATCTGTCTTTTTCAAACTGTAGTGCTGCATCCTTAGGGTAAATTCCTAGGAGTGGAATTCCTGGGTCAAATGGTAAGTCTATTTTGAGCATTTTGAGGAACCTCCATATTGTTTTCCACAATGGTTGAACAAATTTACATTCCCACCAACAATATAGGAGGGTTCCCCTTTCTCTGCAACTTCGCCAACATTTGTTGTTGTTTGTCTTTTGGATGGTGGCCATCCTTACTTGTGTGAGGTGATATCTCATTGCGGTTTTAATTTGCATTTCTCTGATAACTAGCGATGTGGAGCATCTTTTCATGTGTCTGTTGGCCATCTGAATTTCTTCTTTGGAGAAGTGTCTGTTCAGCTCCTCTGCCCATTTTTTAATTGGGTTATTTGCTTTTTGTTTGTTGAGGTGTGTGAGCGCTTTGTGTATTTTGGATGTCAACCATTTATCGGATATGTCATTTATGAATATATTCTCCCATACTGTAGGATGCCTTTTTGTTTTCTTGGTGGTGTCCTTTGCTGTACAAAAGCTTTTCAGCTTAATATAGTCCTGCTTGGTCATTTTTGCTTTGGTTTCCCTTGCCCAGGGAGATATGTTCATGAAGAAGTCGCTCATGTTTATGTCCAAGAGATTTTTGCCTATGTTTCTTTCTAAGAGTTTTATGGTTTCATGTAGCCTAGATTTTTATCCTACAAAAATAAGTTCCAGATAGAATTTGTATTATCAGTGTATTTTTCTTTTCCTTCTTAAAAAATCTGAGTTACACAATGAACATGTATGAAAATTGTAATGGAGGTTTATTAATGAAATATTTCTGTGGAAGAGAAGAAGTATGACTTGCATAGATGAAAATAACTCCTTACTTTAAAAAAATTTTTTTGAAGAGTGGTATCTTCTGACAACTTTTATTCTCTTCAGAAGTAAATGGAATCTTTTTATCTGTGTCTATAGATTTTATTATATATATGTTTAATTATATACATGTTTTTATTACATGTAGCCTTTTTATGTATATGTAAACAATTGTAGACCAATTAGTTGCATCCTTGTGAAAATAAAAAATAGTAAATACAAAGGATGTTACTATTGCAAAAGTTTATAAAATTTTGGTCATGTCCTTATGAAAAAAATCAAAAATAGCAAATACTACTATTGCAAAAGTATTGCTTTTCTGAAAGTATTCTTTAAAAATACCAAAATCTCCAACTGCATCCATTTTTTCAATCCATTGATTGATTCATCAGGTATAACCTGAATACCTATTATGCAGCAAACATATTATTCTTGGGATTCTTTCATTCTTCAAGACTTGCTGTTGCCCAGGACGAGCAAGATGAGAAATTTGAAATTCAAGTGTTAGGATCCAATCTCAACTGAAGCTTTTCCTTCTCCCTTTCAAACAAAAGCAGTTCTGATGGTACAAAATTGAAAAATATAACCTTTACCTGCCTTCTTGAAAGTATATAATATTCAGCAGTAAATTGATCATTGGAAATACCTGATTTTCATACAACCTATAAATCTAAGTATTGAATAAAATCAGCTGTCCCTATCACTTGCATCCTGAGTTTCCTTTGGCTTGAAGTTTCATAAAAATTAAAATCAGAATTACTTTTTTTTTTTTTTTTTTTTTTTTTGAGAGGGCATCTCTCATATTTATTGATCAAATGGTTGTTAACAACAATAAAATTCAGTATAGGGGGGTCAATGCTCAATGTACAATCATTAATCCATCTCAAGCCTAATTCTCGTCAGTCTCCAATCTTCTGAAGCATAACGAACAAGTTCTTACATGGTGAACGAATTCTTACATAGTGAATAAATTCTTACATGGTGAACAGTACAAGGGCAGTCATCACAGAAACTTTCGGTTTTGATCATGCAATATGACCTATAAACCATCAGGTCAAATATGAATATTCATTTGATTTTTGTACTTGATTTATATGTTGATCCCACATTTCTCCTATTATTATTATTATTTTTATTTTTAATAAAATGCTGAAGTGGTAGGTAGATGCAAGATAAAGGTAGAAAACATAGTTTAGTGCTGTAAGAAGGCAAATGTAGATGATCAGATGATCAGGTGTGTGCCTATGGACTAAGTATTAATCCAGGCTAGACAAGGGCAGCAAAACATCCACGGATGCAGAAGATTTCTCTCAAAACAGGGGGGGTGAGGTTCTGAGCCTCACCTCTGTTGATCCCCAAATTCTCACCTGATGGCCCCCCTGCGACTGTGCCTGTCTTAGGTTGTTCCTCCCTTGAGGAATCTTACCCGTCTCTGGCTAACCAGTCATCTTCCGGGGCCATACAGGGAAATGTAAAGTTGGTAAGTGAGAGAGAAGCCATATTGTTTGCAAAGGTTAGCTTTTTACTTCTTTGCAGATTTATGCCCTGTGGCTTCTATGCCCAGCACTTGTCTCGAGGTATCTTTACCACCTGGAGGAATTATGATACTCGGTAAATTCGATATGAGGCACGAATTCTATTTAAAGTTTGTAATTAGGAAGGAAGAAGAAAAGCTATAGATGTAGCATATGAAGGAAACTTGGGAGGATTGATTATTTCTTTGACATATCTTCTTGTATAGTACCTTAAGTATGTATAGGTTTTAAACTACTAACTAATTTGCACACACATATTGACATAATAGGAATACGGTGACATAAACAAAGCAAATCTATAATTACCAGCCATCTCCAGTGAAGCCAAGAAAACCATTTAGGCACCCTAGGCATTTGTGAAAATTTATCTATGATATGATGGATATTTTCCAACTGTACTTGAACCATCAGACAAATTAAAGCAGCCCATTTCTGGGATCTGTTCACATCCCATATGTTCTTTTAACCATAGATAGTCTATAGTCATGAGATTTTGGGGTGCTACAACTTGCACCCCTCCCAACTCCTGGTTGAGTTCCAACAGACAGATCCGGTCAAATTCGTTGTCTCACTGTATGCACATGCCAGCCTAGACATCTCCCTCCTCCTTCTCATGGCAAGTCCAGGAGATGGTGGGCTGGATGCAGCCACAACCGCAGCATCGTCCGGATCCCTGTGGAGGCTTTTTGATGATCATCCCCCGGCACGAGTCCTCCAGAGAGTGCTGATGCCGGAAGCTCCTCCTCATATCGTATCTTAGTTCATTTTCTGGGTATCCAAGCTAGGCCTTGATCTTCTGCGTAGAAACAAACAGACCCTTTGCCCACACTTTGACATGCCCTCTATACCACTGTGCAGAACTCATTGGAGGTCAGCACACAGTAACTGCTTTTTTTTTTTTTTTTTTTAATTAAGAGAAAGGAATATTATCAGAAAAGAGTACCTCCATAGCTGATCATCTGACACCCTTTAAGTGATCAACATTAAGGATATTTAAAGCATGCGTTGATCTTTGATTTACCAATAGTTTTATCCTGTTAAGGAGTAATCCCCCTTTTCTTTCTTTCTTTCTTTTTTTTTTTTTTTAAATTTTTAATCTACACTTACCTGAAGAATACTATGTTTACTATGCTCTCCCCTATATCAGGTCCCCCCTAACAACCACATTACGGTTACTGTCCATCAGCTTAGCAAAATGTTGTAGAGTCACTACTTGTCCTCTCTGTGTTGTGCAGCCCACCCTCCCCTTTCTCCCTCCCCCCCATGCATGCTAATCTTAATACTCCCCTTCTTCTTCCCCCCCCTTATCCCTCCCTGCCCACCCATCCTCCCCAGTTCCTTTCCCTTTGGTACCTGTTAGTCCATTTTTGGGTTCTGTAATTCTGCTGCTGTTTTGTTCCTTCAGTTTTTCCTTTGTTCCTATACTCCTCAGATGAGTGAAATCATTTGGTATTTCTCTTTCTCCGCTTGGCTTATTTCACTGAGCATAATACTCTCCAGCTCCATCCATGTTGCTGCAAATGGTTGGATTTTTCCACTTCTTATGGCTGAGTAGTATTCCATTGTGTATATGTACCACATCTTCTTTATCCATTCATCTACAGATGGACATTTAGGTTGCTTCCAATTCTTGGCTATTGTAAATAGTGCTGCGATAAACATAGGAGTGCATCTGTCTTTCTCAAACTTGATTGCTGCGTTCTTAGGGTAAATTCCTAGGAGTGGAATTCCTGGGTCAAATGGTAGGTCTGTTTTGAGCATTTTGATGCACCTCCATACTGCTTTCCACAATGGTTGAACTAATTTACATTCCCACCAGCAGTGTAGGAGGGTTCCCCTTTCTCCACAGCCTCGCCAACATTTGTTGTTGTTTGTCTTTTGGATGGCAGCTATCCTTACTGGTGTGAGGTGATACCTCATTGTAGTTTTAATTTGCATTTCTCTGATAATTAGCGATGTGGAGCATCTTTTCATGTGTCTCTTGGCCATCTGTATTTCTTTTTTGGAGAACTGTCTGTTCAGTTCCTCTGCCCATTTTTTAATTGGGTTATTTGTTTTTTGTTTGTTGAGGCGTGTGAGCTCTTTATATATTCTGGACGTCAAGCCTTTATCAGATCTGTCATTTTCAAATATATTCTCCCATACTGTAGGGTTCCTTTTTGTTCTATTGATGGTGTCTTTCGCTGTACAGAAGCTTTTCAGCTTAATGTAGTCCCACTTGCTCATTTTTGCTGTTGTTTTCCTTGCCCGGGGAGATATGTTCAAGAAGAGATCACTCATGTTTATGTCTAAGAGGTTTTTGCCTATGTTTTTTTCCAAGAGTTTAATGGTTTCGTGACTTACATTCAGGTCTTTGATCCATTTTGAGTTTACCTTTGTATATGGGGTTAGACAATGGTCCAGTTTCATTCTCCTACATGTAGCTGTCCAGTTTTGCCAGCACCATCTGTTGAAGAGACTGTCATTTTGCCATTGTATGTCCATGGCTCCTTTATCAAATATTAATTGACCATATATGTTTGGGTTAATTTCTGGGGTCTCTAATCTGTTCCACTGGTCTGTGGCTCTGTTCTTGTGCCAGTACCAAATTGTCTTGATTACTATGGCTTTGTAGTAGAGCTTGAAGTTGGGGAGTGAGATCCCCCCTACTTTATTCTTCTTTTTCAGGATTGCTTTGGCTATTCGGGGTCTTTGGTGTTTCCATATGAATTTTTGAATTATTTGTTCCAATTCATTGAAGAATGTTGCTGGTAATTTGAGAGGGATTGCATCAAATTTGTATATTGCTTTTGGCAGGATGGCCATTTTGACGATATTAATTCTTCCTAGCCATGAGCATGGGATGAGTTTCCATTTATTAGTGTCCCCTTTAATTTCTCTTAAGAGTGACTTGTAGTTTTCAGAGTATAAGTCTTTCACTTCCTTGGTTAGGTTTATTCCTAGGTATTTTATTCTTTTTGATGCAATGGTGAATGGAATTGTTTTCCTGATTTCTCTTTCTATTGATTCGTTGTTAGTGTATAGGAAAGCTACAGATTTCTGTGTGTTGATTTTGTATCCTGCAACTTTGCTGTATTCCGATATCAGTTCTAGTAGTTTTGGAGTGGAGTCTTTAGGGTTTTTTATGTACAGTATCATATCATCTGCAAATAGTGACAGTTTAACTTCTTCTTTACCAATCTGGATTCCTTGTATTTCTTTGTTTTGTCTGATTGCCGTGGCTAGGACCTCCAGTACTATGTTAAATAACAGTGGGGAGAGTGGGCATCCCTGTCTGGTTCCCGATCTCAGTGGAAATGCTTTCAGCTTCTCGCTGTTCAGTATAATGCTGGCTGTGGGTTTATCATATATGGCCTTTATTATGTTGAGGTACTTGCCCTCTATTCCCATTTTGCTGAGAGTTTTTATCATGAATGGATGTTGAATTTTGTCAAATGCTTTTTCAGCATCTATGGAGATGATCATGTGGTTTTTGTCTTTCTTTTTGTTGATGTGGTGGATGATGTTGATGGATTTTCGAATGTTGTACCATCCTTGCATCCCTGGGATGAACCCCACTTGGTCATGGTGTATGATCCTTTTGATATACTGTTGAATTCTGTTTGCTAATATTTTATTGAGTATTTTTGCATCTACGTTCATCAGGGATATTGGTCTGTAATTTTCTTTTTTGGTGGGGTCTTTGCCTGGTTTTGGTATTAGGGTGATGTTGGCTTCATAGAATGAGTTTGGGAGTATTCCCTCTTCTTCTATTTTGTGGAACACTTTAAGGAGAATGGGTATTATGTCTTCTCTGTGTGTCTGATAAAATTCCGAGGTAAATCCGTCCGGCCCCGGGGTTTTGTTCTTGGGTAGTTTTTTGATTACTGTTTCAATTTCTTTGCTTGTAATTGGTTTGTTTAACTTTTGTGTTTCTTCCTTGGTCAGTCTTGGGAGGTTGTATTTTTCTAGGAAGTTGTCCATTTCTTCTAGGTTTTCCAGCTTGTTGGCATATAGGTTTTCATAGTAGTCTTTAATAATTCTTTGTATTTCTGTGGAGTCTGTCGTGATTTTTCCATTCTCATTTCTGATTATGTTGATTTGTGTTGACTCTCTTTTTCTCTTAATAAGTTGGGCTAGAGGCTTATCTATTTTGTTTATTTTCTCAAAGAACCAGCTCTTGGTTTCGTTGATTTTTGCTATTGTTTTATTCTTCTCAATTTTGTTTATTTCTTCTCTGATCTTTATTATGTCCCTCCTTCTGCTGACTTTAGGCCTCATTTGTTCTTCTTTTTCCAGTTTTAATAATTGTGATGTTAGACTATTCATTTGGGATTGTTCTTCCTTCTTCAAGTGTGCCTGGATTGCTATATACTTTCCTCTTAAGACTGCTTTCGCTGCATCCCACAGAAGTTGGGGCTTAGTGTTGTTGTTGTCATTTGTTTCTATATATTCCTTGATCTCTATTTTGATTTGTTCATTGATCCATTGATTATTTAGTAGCATGTTGTTAAGCCTCCATGTGTTTGTGAGCCTTTTTGTTTTCTTTGTAGAATTTATTTCTACTTTCATACCTTTGTGGTCTGAAAAATTGGTTGGTAGAATTTCAATATTGTGGAATTTACTGAGGCTCTTTTTGTGAGCTAGTATGTGGTCTATTCTAGAGAATGTTCCATGTGCACTTGAGAAGAATGTATATCCTGTTGCTTTTGGATGTAAAGTTCTATAGATGTCTATTAGGTCCATCTGTTCTAGTGTGTTGTTCAGTGCCTGTGTGTCTTTACTTATTTTCTGCCCGGTGGATCTATCCTTTGGGGTGAGTGGTGTGTTGAAGTCTCCTACAATGAATGCATTGCAGTCTATTTCCCTCTTTAGTTCTGTTAGTATTTGCTTCACATATGCTGGTGCTCCTGTATTGGGTGCATATATATTTAGAATGGTTATATCCTCTTGTTGGACTAAGCCCTTTATCATTATGTAGTGGCCTTCTTTATCTCTTGTTACTTTCTTTGTTTTGAAGTCTATTTTGTCTGATATTAGTACTGCAACCCCTGCTTTCTTCTCACTGTTGTTTGCCTGAAATATGTTTTTCCATCCCTTGACTTTTAGTCTATGCTTATCTTTGGGTTTAAGGTGAGTTTCTTGTAAGCAGCATATAGATGGGTCTTGCTTTTTTATCCATTCTATTACTCTATGTCTTTTGATTGGTGCATTAAGTCCATTTACATTTAGGGTGACTATTGAAAGATATGTACTTATTGCCATTGCAGGCTTTAGATTCGTGGTTACCAAAGGTTCAAGGTTAGCTTCTTTAGTATCTTACTGCCTAACTTAGCTCGCTTATTGAGCTGTTATATACACTGTCTGGAGAGTCTTTTCTTCTCTCCCTTCTTATTCCTCCTCCTCCATTCTTCATATGTTGTGTGTTTTGTTCTGTGCTCTTTTTAGGGGTGCTCCCATCTAGAGCAGTCCCTGTAGGATGCCCTGTAGAGGTGGTTTGTGGGAAGCAAATTCCCTCAGCTTTTGCTTGTCTGGGAATTGTTTGATCCCACCATCATATTTAAATGATAGTCGTGCTGGATACAGTATCCTTGGTTCAAGGCCCTTCTGTTTCATTGCATTAAGTATATCATGCCATTCTCTTCTGGCCTGTAGGGTTTCTGTTGAGAAGTCTGATGTTAGCCTGATTGGTTTTCCTTTATAGGTGACCTTTTTCTCTCTAGCTGCCTTTAAAACTCTTTCCTTGTCCTTGATCCTTGCCATTTTAATTATTATGTGTCTTGGTGTTGTCCTCCTTGGATCCTTTCTGTTGGGGGTTCTGTATAATTCCATGGTCTGTTCGATTATTTCCTCCCCCAGTTTGGGGAAGTTTTCAGCAATTATTTCTTCAAAGACCCTTTCTATCCCTTTTCCTCTTTCTTCCTCTTCTGGTATCCCTATAATACGAATGTTTTTCCTTTTGTATTGGTCACATATTTCTCTTAGTGTTGTTTCATTCCTGGAGATCCTTTTATCTCTCTCTATGTCAGCTTCTATACGTTCCTGTTCTCTGGCTTCTATTCCTTCAATGGCCTCTTGCATCTTATCCATTCTGCTTATAAATCCTTCCAGGGATTGTTTCACTTCTGTGATCTCTTTCCTGACATCTGTGATCTCCTTCCGGACTTCATCCCACTGCTCTTGCATTTTTCTCTGCATCTCATCCCACTGCTCTTGCATTTTTCTCTGCATCTCATCCCATTGCTCTTGCATTTTTTTCTGCATCTCTGTCAGCATGTTCATGATTTTTATTTTGAATTCTTTTTCAGGAGGACTAGTTAGGTCTGTCTCCTTCTCAGGTGTTGTCTCTGTGATCTTTGTCTGCCTGTAGTTTTGCCTTTTCATGGTGATAGAGATAGTCTGCAGAGCTGGTACAAGTGACCGCTGGAAGAGCTTCCCTTCTTGTTGGTTTGTAGCCTTTTCCTGGGAGAATAGCGACCTCTAGTGGCTTGTGCTGGGCAGCTGTGCGCAGACAGGGCTTCTGCTTCCTGCCCAGTTGCTTTGGGGTTTATCTCCACTGTTGCTGTGGGCTTGGCCTGGCTGGGGCTGTTCCTCCAAAATGGTGGAGCCCCGTTAGAGGGGGAGCAGCCAGGAGACTATTTATCTCCGTAAGGGGCCTCTGTGCTCCCTGCTGCCCAGGGGGTTAGAGTGCCCAGAGATCCCCAGATTCCCTGCTTCTGGTCTAAGTGACCTGTCCTGCCCCTTTAAGATTTCCAAAAAGCACTCTCCAAACCAAAACAACAACAGCAACAATGAGAGAGGGAACAGAAAGGAAAAAAAAAAGAAAAAACACGCGATTTTTTTTTTTTTTTTCCTCAGGTGCCGGTCCCAGGCACCCGCGCACTGGTCCTGCTGCCCTGTCTCCCTAGCACCAGGGTCCCTGTCCTTTCAAGGCTTCCAAAAAGCACCCACCCACCGGTCCCGCAGGGAAGGAACGCTCAATATTCTTTGTCCTCAGGCACTGGTCCCACGCACCCGCTCACCAGTCCTGCCGCCCTGCCTCCCTAGCACCGGGGTCCCTGTCCCTTCAAGGCTTCCAAAAAGCACTTGGCAAAAAGAGAGAAAAAAAAGGGGAAAAACGCGCGATTTCTTCCGTCCTCAGGTGCTGGTCTCAGGCACCCACCCACCGGTCCCACAGGGAAAAATGCGGGATATTCTTTGTCCTCAGGTGCCGGTCCCAGGCACCCGCTCACCAGTCCCGCCACCCTGCCTCCCTAGCACCGGGGTCCCTGTCCCTTTTAGGCTTCCAAAAAGCACTCGCAGAAAAGAGAAAAAAAAAAGGGGAAAAACGCGCGATTTCCTCTGTTCTCAAGTGCCGGTCTCAGGCACCCGCCCACCGGTCCCGCAGGGAAAAACGGGGGATATTCTTTGTCCTCAGGCGCCGGTCCCAGCCACCCGCTCACCAGTCCCGCCACCGTGCCTCCCTAGCACTGGGGTCCCCGTCCCTTCAAGGCTTCCAAAAAGCGCTTGCCATAAAGAGAAAAAAAAAAAGGGGAAAAACGCGCGACCTCCTCCGTCCTCAGGCACCGGTCTCAGGCACCCGCCCCCAGGTCTCGCAGGGAGAAACGCGGGATATTCTTTGTCCTCCGGCGCTGTTCCCAGGCACCTCCTCACCGGTCCCGCCACCCTGCCTCCCCAGCAACGGGGGCCCGTCCCTCTAAGGCTTCCAAAAAGCGCTCGCCAAAAAAAAAAACTGCTCCGGTTTCTCTCCACCCGCCGGGAGCCGGGGGGAGGGGCGCTCGGGTCCCGCCGGGCTGGGGCTTGTATCTTACCCCCTTCACAAGGCGCTGGGTTCTTGCAGGTGTGGATGTGGTCTGGATGTTGTCCTGTGTCCTGTGGTCTCTATTTTAGGAAGATTTTTCTTTGTTATATTTTCATAGCTCTATGTGTTTTTGGGAGGAGATTTCCACTGCTCTACTCACGCCGCCATCTTGGCTCCCGCCAGAATTACTTTTAAAAAAATTCTGTTACTGTTTTGACAATTCAGAACAGAACCATTAACCCATAATACTTATAAGAACTAAAATATACTTAAATGTAAGCATGTGAACTGCAGTAGATCTGTTGTAAATACCATTATTTCATTTAACAAAAGTCACAATGGATTGCGTGATGCAGTATTTTAGGCACCAATAAGAAATTTTTAAAATGCTGCCAATTATACTTGTTAGACATTATGAATTATAATTGCATTCCAATGTGAGATGTTAAAATGTGAGAAAATGAGAATCTTAAAATCATTAAAATACAGTGTTCTCTCTAATCCTTAAAACATTTGCAAAGTGTAGGTATAATTATACCATTTTACTAAATTAAATTGTCTTCAAAATGTAGTAGTTATAGTAATTATAATAATAATATAACAATTGCTGACCTGCTGTTTGTGCTAGTAACTCTTCTAAAACACTTAGCATAGATTTCCATTTAAACACAACAGTAGTATCCTGTGAGATAACTTTTTGTCTCCATCATGTAGATGAGAAAATTAAGGCCCAGAAAGGTCAAGTGATTGCTAAAGTAGGATTCAAACCCAAAGTGAGCTGAATCCCAAGGTCATGCTCTTTCTATTCAGATAGACTGCACTTTCATTAATGTGGGGAGTAATAAAGCTGATAAATACTGTAACTCCTCCAGACAAAAGTAAATGTTTGTTTTGCAGCATATGAATAACATGCTATTCAATATTTATAATTACATGAATAATTGTATGCTTTGAGGGAGTGCATTATAATTTTCTAACAAGTCTTCTCACTTTCCTAGGACTGCTCTACATTTGGCCTGCGCCAATGGGCATGTAGAAGTGGTCACTCTCCTAGTGAGGGGAAAATGTGAACTTAACCTGCGTGACAATGAAGAGAGGACACCTCTGCTGAAGGTATGTAGCAACCATCTATGACAGCCTGAGAAGAGAAATGAATTTATCTCATTTGTTATCTCACTGGTGAAACATAGAGTGTCTGGTTTGCAATCCTAGTCATAGTCTGTTTCTTGGTATAATACCGACAGGCCATACAATGCCGGCAAGAGGACTGTGCGCTTATTCTTCTGGAATCTGGTGCCAACCCAAATATCAGGGACATCTCTGGCAACAGTCCTCTCCACTATGCAGCTTGTGGCTCGTGTATGACAACAGCGGCACAGCTGCTTTTATGCAACGTAGACATCGAGGCAAGAAACAAGGTATGTGTCAACCAACTGTATCTACAAAGATTTGAAATAACATGTTTTTAATTTCTTTAGTAGCCATAGATAATATAAAATGCTTTCACATATACATGTATATGTATGTGTGTGTGTGTATGTAGACACATACGTATACTACATACTGTACCTCAGGCCCTGTCACCATACAAACAACTCCAAAGCCAAGTCAGGGAGGGCTAGAGTAAGGTGGTGCCCATACGGAGGGCAGAACAGTCTCCTGGCCACCCTGCCCACCCCCCAGGGGGAGGACCTTCCCATCAGTGCCTGGGAGCGGGTGGTAGGCTCAGAGCCCACAAAGGACTGAAGGCTGAGAGGGGGTGTGAGGTGATGGTGGAGGCTGGCTGCTCTGCAGGGCCTTAGGAAATGGGTGCTGCTGGGGATGGGTGGGAGAAGTGGAGAACCAGTTCAGGGCCAAAGGAGCTGGGTGAGTGCGTGTGGGAGGGGGAAGCAGCAGACCACAGGCCCTGAGCACTCCAGGACCCCAGGCTCTGAAGATCAGGGAGAGGGATTTGGGTCATGTCTTGACATCAGTATGGCCATTCCCTGTGCTGGCAACCACTCTGCCAGCCATGTACCACCGCAGGGTTTCTCAAATCAGAGAGTAGCTCCTGCTCAGCCTCGTGTAGCTCCTCGCCGGCTTGTAGCTGTACTTGAGGAGCAGGTGATGTTGAAGCTGGTCTGCGGTTCTCTTTTCTGTACATACAGTCCCTCCCATGCTGCAGCCCGCAGGTTGATATGGCTAGGGTCAATTTTACATATTTGGAAACTCAAGCATTTCCTGACTGAAAATGTTTTGAGATAACCTAATTATCTAAGATTTCAGTTAAAATAATGGCTCTTCTAAGGAAGCATTAGAGTACCATGTTCTTGCGTGCACTTATGGCAAATATCTGTGAAAACACTGAATTTGTTAAAGTACAGCTTTTCTTTCAAATGTTTTTTCCCCTACCCAAGTTTTTTCTAATTAGTGTAAAGCAACACAGGAAAGCCAAGCTTGCCTTGGAAGTAGACTTTTATCTAAAACTCAAACAAAACAAATGTACTTTATAATGTGAAATTATTGCAGCTGTTGACAAGTTGCTATTTCATAAAAAAGGTGACTTACATAATAAAAGTGATTCCTCTTTCACTGGCTAAAGCTTAAGAGGGAAAGAGGAAAGGGAAAAGGAGAGAGCAATCAGAAATATGCAGGCCAATTAAAAAATTTGGTAAATGAGGGGAAATAACAAGAAGAGAGTTTTTTTTTGTCTGTTTGTTTTTTTCCTTCCTTGATTTTCTATGTTTAGGCGAGATGTCTTCAGCTTTAGGGGATAATAATTCTTAGTTTGGGAAAGAGGAAGAGTGAAGTGTAAACTTAGAGATCAACGTTAGGAGGACTCTGAGGAACCAGATTGGCAGGGAACAGGTGCTGATTAAGTGGGAAAGGAGGGAAGAAGACATAAAGAACTGATATATCCTTTTTTTGCAGATTGTTTTAATAGGTTAGTGTTCAGCAGTCCTATGAACCTAGTTATCCATTTAATTAACAATCTAGGAGAATTAAATACAAATAGATTATAGCTTTCGTGCAGAAACAGCTATGTAGGTGAGAGTCTAAACTCTGCCCTTCCCAAGAATATCTTGATGGGAAGGGAGGAGTTTATGAATAATTAAATGAAGTTACATTTTGAGTTTCCTTATCAGTCCCTGTTCTGCCCTGGCCCTGGAAAATTAAATACAGTTTTGCTAAGAGACTTGTCTCTTATGCTTCCCTGTTTTGGGCAAAATCCTCAAATGATAGTGTGAATTGGCCATGTATGTGAGACTTGAGACTGACATGATTGTCCAGTGCACCAGTTCTCAGCTAGTTTTGCCCTGGTGAATCAGAATCATTTGGGGAACCTTAAAAAAAAGTTACAAGCCTAGGCTGTCCCCTGAAAGTTTTGACTGAATAAGGCTAAAATGGCCTGGATATGTGTATTTGGAAATATTTCCTTGAGGTACTGATACAACTCTTGCTTAAGAACTACTGAATGCATAAGCGTAATATATTAATTTGCAGATCTCACAAACCTAAGAAATCTCTAGATGAGTTGGAGTTTGATAGGTGCTACTTCCTTCAGCTCTCTCCTTTCTGACAATGTAGCCTGTCTTCCATCTGGTCCTACCTGTGTGACTGAGAAGTTAAAAAAGAATATTACTGGCATTATCTATTGGCTTAAAGAAAAACACGTCTTTCTGTCCAGCCATCAGTTATCCCCTGGCACACACAGAGAGTCTTTAGTAATTTGCTTCTGGGTAGTCTTTTAATAAGTAGAGGCTGACCCTTGAAGGGTTTTGCATCTTTTGTTATCATTCAAGTCATTAGGCCAACAAATTGGTTATCACAAGCAGGGTTTTCCGATTGCAATACTAGTAAATCATGGACCTTCTTTTTAGCTGAAGCTGTGTGATATAGACTGTCTCAGTATGTCTGTTAAATTCATAGAGCTCTGGCAAAATTATGACGGCAATTTTAAACACTAAAATCCACGTAATTAGTGACAATACAGATGGGAATTGTTTTAATAGGTTAGTTTTCAGCAGTCCTATGAACCTAGTTTTTTTTTTATTAACAATCTAGGAGAATTAAATACAAATAGATTGTAGCTTTCATAAGCATTGGACAAATTCTTGGAGGGGAATTATGAACCTTTTATTTTGTCAAATGTATATCACAGTGGTTCAACAGTCCCTGTCCTCCTCCTCCTCCCACCCCTGCCCAGTCTCGTCCCCCTTGATAACCACTAGTCACTTCTCAGTGTCCTTGAGTCTAATGCTGTTTTGTTCCTTGTGCTTTGCTTTGTCTTTCTATTCCACAAATAAGTGAAATCATATGGTATTTGTCTTCTCCACCTTTCTCCAACTTCACTGAGCATAATACCCTCGAGGTCCATCCATGTTGTTGCAAATGGCAGGATTTTTTTTTTATGGCTGAATAATATTCTGTTGTATATGTGTACCACATCATCTTTATCCAGTCATCTACTGAAGGATGCTTAGGTTACTTCCATATCTCAGCTGTTGCAAACATGTGGCAATAAACATGGAGGTGCAAATGTTTTTTCTTAATTAGGGATTTTGTTTTCTTCAGGTAAATTCCTAGGAGTGGAATCATTGAGTCAAATGGTATTTCTGTTCTTAGTTCTCAGAGGAACCTCCATACTGCTTTCCATAATCATTGCACCAATTTGCAGTCCCACCAACAGTGTAGGAGGGTTCCTGTTTCTGGGTATTATGAATC
This sequence comes from Manis javanica, assembly GCF_040802235.1. Lineage (NCBI taxonomy): Eukaryota > Metazoa > Chordata > Mammalia > Pholidota > Manidae > Manis > Manis javanica. Next base: position 164,745,362 of record NC_133158.1, on the reverse strand, counting down.
TTAATAGCAATTTTTTATTATATGTTGGGGCCCAATTTTTTCATAAACCATATGATACTAAAGGGAAGATTTTACATACAAATATTTGCTTTATATACAGCCATTTGGAAATGTAACAAATATAAAAACACAAGTGGGCTATAGACTAACTGTGGCCCCTGAGTACATTTAGTTTGCCTCCAAAACTGAGTCAGTATTTAGAATGGAGGAGACTCATGCAGAAATGTGGGTTTCAGGCTTCTCCTAAAGAATCATATCTGGAATGTTGAGCCCTTCCTACTGTGAGGTGTACTGTGCCGAGGGCTGCCCCTTTTCTGTCTCCTGTCCCCACCTGGGCTCTTTACTTCCTTGGGTCACCTACTTTGCCTCTGTAAGCACTGGAGGTTACAATTTGAGGTTACACTATTTTATAGTATATTTGGATAAAAATATCAAGATTTTCAAGGTGGTCTATATTAATTTATAATGTAGATTCTACATTATATATTAACATCAGGAACAAGATTGAATTTTTAAGTTAGAATTTGTAAGTGGTTTTTAAAATAATGTTTTATATGTACTGTAAGTAATCCTGTTCCCCTTGGAATGTTTATAAGCCTGATGGGGTTAATCATGGTTACAGTCGGCTAGGTTATGCATATTGCAGACAATATTATGTCTTTCTCCTCAGCATTGTTCCTTAAAAATGCAAATGATTTAACAGCTTTCATTATGCTACAAATAATCCACGTAGATCAGTATTAGAAGTTTTATTGATAAGCCATTATATTTTTGTTTCATATTTTGCCTGGAATATCATTTTAAGTAGCAATTAAAATGGAAACCAGAATAAAAACTGATTTTTCTTTAAAGTTGATATGCAGGGTCCCAGGGTTATATGATTGAGATTAAAATTTCATAATTGAGCTTACTAACAGTGAAGATAAAACAAAACTGTCTTCTTACAATAGGACAAAACCCATGGACCATTTAGTAATAAGCAATCAAGCTTCATTTGAAGCCTGTATCTTTTCCTTCAGAGCCCATTTCCTGATGACCCATTTGAGGCAGTAGTGCCTGATATTGACATTTGGGAACCTGATACCATTGAGAGAGGACAATCAAGCAATTTTGTATACCTGGGGAAGACCTTCATTTTTACTGGAAAGCTGTCAAAGCTGTATCCCTGAAACGCTAATTCCTCAAATGTTAATGTTTGCAACAAAAAAGGTATTGGGCAAATAGGGAGTAAGCAAATTTAAACAGATTTCTTTAGTGCCAGACATATAATGCACAGTTTTAGAGCATTTTTCAAACATAGATCATGGAATCTTTTCACTGGGGCAGTCATTAACTTTCGGTAAAATAAATATTCTTTGGAAAGATTATTCTAAGAAGCACTACTCTAGAGAGACTCACTTAGGTTATTAATTCAGTAAAAATACTTAAGCACTTTCTAGTATGTTTTAAAGCTTGGAGGTAGAGAGATTAAGATACAGCCCCTGACCTCAAAAAGCTCTTGGTTTAGATGGGGAGCAATAAGGTAAGTACAGAACACCCTGGTCAGTACTGTGATGGAAGCAAGCAGTGCCTTCTTGAACACTTCAGGGTTTGAAGTGAGTTTTGGAGGTGACTTTGCAGGAAATCTGTTGAAGAGGTAGAGGAGGGGCATTTCTGGGCAGGGAGCAGCCGGTGAGAGCTCTGAGGGCTGAGAAGGAAGGGTCCACTTTATATTACATGTTCGAGGGCACAGGATCTCTCATAAGCTTTTGTAAGTTATGAATTGTTTTTGCTCTTTTGCAGCATGGTCTCACACCACTTTTACTTGCAATATCTAAAAACAATGATCAAATGGTGGAGTTTTTAATAAGTAAAGGAGCAAACATACACGTCATTGACGAGGACAAAAGGTACAGTAGTGTTTTTCTTAACCCTTGTATTGCTCTAGTGTCATGACAACCACTCACATCAGAAGATTAAATTAAGATGATTAGTTGATAATTATGTAGTGAAAATAACAACACATCATTAGGTAGTAGAAATGCAATGATTCTGCCTGGGCAACAGCAGATACAGCAGGATTGATTCCTTTACAATATTGGCTGATGACAGTTGGAGTCATTTTTTTGCCCATATGATTTAGATTAGCTAAAGGGTGGGTTTCGTATCAGTTTGATAAAGTACAGACTCTTTAGTTTAAAGATACAACTTTGAACTTTTTAACCATTTTATAGTATTTTTTGACCTCTACATATATTTTCCCCTAAAAGATGCTTAAGCATAAATAGGAATTGGTTTTATCTTTTGGATGTCTCTTTGCTTTAAGCTGCTTTCTTTAAAGAATACTGATGTTACTAGGTTATTTCTGTGGCAGTTAATGACTATTACCAGATACTATGGGTTAATCAGTTTTTATCCTTTTTCATTTGTCATATATTTCGATGTTTTTTCATTGGTATGGTGGAAGGAAGAAAGATAGCTCTTTAACTGAAGAAACTTTCCATTTACTGAAGACAAGTCGTAGGTGGGTGATGAAGAGAAAAGAGATGGGCTTTAGATTCTCACAAGACTGGGTTTAATTCCTAGGTTTTCCTAGTTCCTAGGTGTGTGCTCTTGGGAACATTACTTATCAGCACCAGTATGTTTCTTGATATGAAAAGGAGAATATTAATACATCCTTTAGGGGTGGTTGTGTATAAGTAAGATTAAAGATACATCATTTAATCTAGTGCTTAGCACATACTTAGCATCTTAACTGCAACTACGAGTATTACCATTCTTACTAATATTGTTTTAAGCCTGCAAATAGCTTTTATGTATCTGACCTCTAGCTGACTTTTTGAAGTATACTCTATCAGACTAAGGAAGAAATGGGGAATTCTTGATTTAAATCTTCACCTACTTCAGATAAGTCACCTCATCATACTTGTCCATCAGAGAACTTTAAAGTAGCAACTTATATGATGTAATAACCAAGTGGGACAAAAGGCTTCCTTTTTGTCTCTTCATTTAAGTCTTGGAGGTAATTTACAAAGATGAACCCTTGAACATGTAAATGGTCAGTTCTGCACAGGCAGGCAAGATTTTAACTTGGTAAAGTATATCGACATAGCTATTTAAGTAACTTAATTGAAGTTCCTAAGGGTGAAGTTATTTCTCTGTTGTTTTAGAACGGCACTCATGTTGGCTGTAATAAATGGATCAACAAATACAGTCAAGCTTCTTCTTCAGCGAGATATTAATGTCAAATCTCAGGATATCTATGAATTTACTGCACAAGAGTATGCTGTTATTCATGATTTTGATAAGTAAGTATTTACATTAAAATGCTAGCTACCACTCAACTGAGGTTTAAAATACTTGATAATATGTAACAGATGAGATTTCAGTTTGATTCAGGCAGTTTTGGAATGGCAGTGAGTTAGTCCCCGTGATCAGTCAGAAACCCAGCAAAAAATGAGACGAAGTAGGAATGGTGCCTGGTTCTTTATCACAGAATGTTATGACTTTTAAGACATAACATTATCCATTCCATTCCAGGTATAACCCATATGCATGGTACACAGGTAATGTCACATGTCTGATTTTTCTAATATTACTTGGACATGTTCAGGATAGCAGAAAATCCTGTGCTTTTCCCTGGGGACTATCTCCTATACTCTCCCCTTTGCATTTTCCAAGAAACTAAGGGATTCCCTAAGACCAAAGAGACAGTATTACATAAGTCACTTGGAGTGGGGGAAAAGGACATTCTAATCACTCTGTTGTTTCCACTGATGGTTCTGCTGCAACCTTGCAACTGAAACAGCCCTGCAGGCAGCCCTGATTAACCTTTGCTCCCAGGATGCCCTTGCCATTCTAGAGTCCTTGGACTTCTCGGTGATCTACACTTAGACTAAAAAAGCTACACCTTTCCTCGGCTCACATACATATGCTTGTATGCTATTGGGGAGCACCAGTACCCTGTTCTGGCAGCTGGGCCTGCAAGCTTCAACCACACGCTTTGCGTACCGTCAGAACCTTATGGAGGGCTCACATCCTGGCTGAGATCTTCACGATGAGTCACCCTTTGAGAATCTTGTCTGTCTGTCCTGTTTGTAGATACTAGTTGGGACGATTAGCTGCTGATACTAGCAGAGAGGTTCAGATAATGCTGCTGTAAGAGAGCAAACTTGCTTTTCTCCTTGGATGTTCTGTACACACCAGAGCTTCAGAACCTGTGGAGCACCTTTCTTCGTTATGAAATGCCTTGTGTTACCCTTTCAGAGTAGTGGGCAACAGCTTGCCTGAGATTCCATTATTAAGGTTGGCCTGTTAAGTGGACTGTTTTCCATAATAATAAATATCTCCCAAGTGAATTGAGAGGATTTCAGGTTTCAAAATACTTTCAGATTCTGCCTCATAAGAAAGCAAGCCATAAAGCCATTCAGGAATCCCTGAATATTGAGTAGGTTAGTCGGCATTAGGAGAGCTAAGCTCCATCTGTGTCTCATTGGATTCCACATATAAGAGTAGGGGTCAGCAGTCCAAGTCAATTGGAGATGAACATGGAGATGAAATGTCATTCAAATAAGGATCTGCTGGTTCAGAGTTTGAGTAGATGGAGAAGGAATAGTAGCAGTTGAAGCCAGGTTTTGACTTGGAACAGAGTTCTACCCTTGGCGTGATTTGCTACAATGATAGGGGACATTGCATCTAATGTGATGAGATAATATATTGATAAATAACTTTATAATAGCTGAGATGCCGTGAATTCCCACGAAGAAAGAACAGCTGACAACCAGAAATAGTAAACATTTTCAGAACACAGCAACTAATCTGTCGGAACCTGTGAAAACTCACATTGGGTTTTATTTACTATTCCAAAATAATTTCAAGTTAAAGAACAAATCATTCCATTGCACAGGTGTTTCTCTGAGCATTTTGGGGATACAGTAACTCCTGAAACCCTCCTAGCAACCTTGTAAAATAAGGTGGCAGGATCCCTACTTTCTAGAGCAAGACTTTGAATTGAAGAGAAGCAGCTTATCCAAGAACAAGTAGCTGTTGGTTACAGAGCTAGGCCTTCTGTGTGCAAGATACATCCGTATGGCCAGCTAACTCTGAGTCATTTACTGAGCCGTAGTGCCCTCATTTCATGACGGGTCCACCTTACTATCTTACTATTTTCCTTCTCTAGTTATTTGCTTACTAAAAAGTTTGTAGAACTTACCAATTCAGAGTATATGGGCTAATTAAGGTTTTGACATTAGCTGTGTTATTATCCAAAATACTCTTTAGAGTTTAATGTATTTGGTAAATGTTTTTCCATATCAATATTAAAGTAGTAATATTTATACCTTTTTTTCACATAGCATTTGTCAACTGATTTCTAAATATTCAGAGGAAAGTACAGCTAAACATTCTTCTCAAAATTTTCAGACCTCTGCTCCAGGTAAGAGTTGAGATAGTGAATTATTCTTGGTAGTCCTACCATAGATAAAGTATGAATAACGGAGTTGTCATAATGAAAGAGCAATGAAGAAAAACAGTATATAAAGTTGCATGTATGTTTTTTCTTTCTTATTTTCTTTCTCAATAGTCTAATATTCAGAACTATTAATGAAGCTAATTGTAGGTAATTAAAAACCTGAGATGGTATTGTCTGAAAAGGAATTCATTTATTTAGCCATGACCCCTAAAATCCCATATATTTTTGTGTAAATAAGAGAAAGATTTTTTTTTTTGAGAGGGCGTCTCTCATATTTATTGATCAAATGGTTGTTAACAACAAAAAATTCTGTATAGGGGGGTCAATGCTCAATGCACAATCATTAATCCATCTCAAGCCTAATTCTCGTCAGCCTCCAATCTTCTGAAGCATAACGAACAAGTTCTTACATGGTGAACGAATTCTTACGTGGTGAACAGTACAAGGGCATTCATCACAGAAAATTTTGGTTTTGATCACGCATTATGAGCTATAAACAGGTCAAATATGAATATTCATTTGATTTTTATACTTGATTTATATGTGGATCCCACATTTTTCCCTTTATTATTATTATTATTTTTATTTTTAATAAAATGCTGAAGTGGTAGGTAGATGCAAGATAAAGGTAGAAAACATAGTTTAGTGCTGTAAGAGGGCAAATGTAGATGATCAGGTGTGTGACTATGGACTAAGTATTAATCCAAGCTAGACAAGGGCAGCAAAACATCCACGGATGCAGAAGATTTCTCTCAAAACAGGGGAGGTGAGGTTCTGAGCCTCACTTCTGTTGATCCCCAATTTCTCACCTGATGGCCCCACTGCGACTCTGCCTGTCTTACATTGTTCCTCCCTTGAGGATTCTTACCCGAATAAGAGAAAGATTTTTAAGTAAATATGTTGTATGTTTCCTCTATATCACATTATAACAAATTGGACTTGTCATAATAAACAATAAAGTTAAAAAAAAGGATAAAAATAGAATTTTTATTTGTTTTACAACAAACGGATTACATTAAGTAAATGAATGTTTCTTATTACATTGTGATTTCTCTCACTCATAAAAATACCTATCTTTAAAGCTGCAAACTCAGGAATAACTTCTGGAGCCATCATAAGTGGCAGACAGTCAGAATTGCATAATTTCACTGGTGTGCAGAAATACCTGTGAGACAGGCTCTTAAAGACACCTGCTGGCAGGACAGGAGTCAGAAAAGCAATGCCCCATTGAGAAACATGGGTTACTTTACATGTAGTTACACCAACGTGGCCTCACTGTTATCAGCTTCATTCCTCCTACGTCACAACAACATGTCAGACCAGGTGCTATCTGACACATCCGCTCAACCGTGCCACTGTAGTTTGAAGGTGGTCCTAGACAAGATGTAAGTGAATAATGAGCATAACTGTGCTCCTCCAATGGGTTTCAGTCCCAGGCAAGTTCACTATGGATTCAGTGTGTCCAGAAGAAATGACAGTAAAATGTTCTTGGGGTGAAAGGGTTATACCCAACTTTATTTCCACGGCAGCAGGACAATCACTAAAATCCTGTTCACTCAGAGCTAGTCTGCGTGCGGCAAGCTGGCCTCTGCCTCTGGGCCTCTGTCCTCAGTGCTGCCAACACTCCAGCCTCTGCTCTCCTCTCCTGCAGTCTTGCAGCCATGCCACCGTGTCGCACCCAGACCACTGGGCGGAGCTCTTTATATAGAGTCAGTAGCAACGTATTGCCCACACGTGTGTAGTGAGCTCGCTGACCAGGGCCAGGTGAGAATCCGAGCCACAGAAACTTTCATTTTATCCACACTGCTCCCGGAAGACTGTGTACAAAACCAGATGGCAGATTGGATTTGCCCTGTGGGCCACAGCTTGCTGACCCCTCATATAGACAGGAAGAAGGAAACCACAGAAAAGAGACTGAGAGGCGAAAGAAGCTTTAGTTTTCTTGGACTCGTATCAGCCCATCTTGAAGTATTTGTTCACCCATGAATACCAAAGTAAACAGGGTGCTCAACTAGTTCAACTTCAAATGTGGTTCTTTTTCTAGGCCTTATGTCTTTTTCATTTCTGTTCCTTAAAAATTTTATTCCTTTAAGCAGTAAAAAATAGTAGCTTGTCGCTTTCTTGTTTTTTTTTTTTTGTTGTTGTTGTTGTTGTGAAACCATTAATTAAGAGTCCATGTTTGACTATAGGGGCAGCAGTGGAGGGAGATAAACCAGGGGCACAAAAGAGGTGTGGTTAGTAAGATTGAATGAATGGTAATTGAATGTGAAAAGTTAGGGAAGAGAGAGATGTAAATTGGCTCCTAGCTTTCCAGGTTTGGGGAGCATGCAGATTGGACATGAGGAATGAACAGCGAAGGCAGTGGGTCAACAGAAAGACCCTCCCTTTTTTTTTTCTGTACGTGTTAAGTTTGATGGAATATCCGTGTTTGACATTTTCAGTAATTGGATAATTGAATAATAGGAGTTTGTGGCTAGAGAGCTCCAGGGTTGGAGATGCAGACTGGAAATAATCTGATTATAATTATTAGACAAACTCATATATCCCGATGAGCTTGTTTGTGTTGGAGAACATGTAGAATGAGAGGCCAGTGGCAACGCTGTTGGAACAGCAACATTGAAGGGATGGGGTGGGCAGGGGGGAGTCGGTAAGAAGACTGAGTTGTGGCTAGAGATGAGCAGCAGAGCAGGTGGGTCCAGATAGACTCTGTAGAAACGGAAGGAGACAGTCTGAAGACGTGTTACTTTATAACACCGGAATGACAAAGTCTGTCACGCTTCTCTTGTAACTGGAAATAGGGCCGGAGGGAGTCGCGTGTCCTGTGTTTTGCCATGCTGCAAAGTACAGCACCTGTAGACCCAGCTCCCTTGTGGTCGGGTTTTGTTCTGAACTGAGCAGTCTCAACCGAAGAGCTGGGGAAGTTGTGTTGTGTTACGTTGTAAGTGTAAGTTGTAAGCATATTCTCCTCTCCCTGCACCTAGTGGTGAGTGTCCAGAAAAGTTATGCTATTTAAGTTTGACATTGTCAGTTTATGATCCTGATTCTTCTACTGATACTATTTTCTGTCAGTCTGATCGGGATTGGGCAGGATTATGGTCACTGTGAATAGCAGTTGTAGTTTTCACATTTTGATAAATACACAGGAGGGGAAGTAATTGTTGTTAATACATCGATTGCCTACCAATAGCATAATTAATATTCATTCCACTATAGTCTCCAGGTGTGGTCCCAGACGGACACTTTTTAACAAAGCATCAGTTTTACACTTTTAAATACATATAAGGTGAATTTTATTTTTTCTCTATTAGGGAAGAAGCATTCTGAAGAGGACTCTTTAAAGAAGTAGGTTCTTACGTTTTTTTTTAAAAAAACTGTATGTTAACTGAAGGAATGCAGATAAATAACGTGTTGAATGTGTAATAGTTTAAATTCAGGTTTCTTCCTTTTTTATCATCCTGTGGGTGTGTGTTTTCATAGTAGAAAGGTGGGTAGTGGGTTTAGTGAATGCAATGAAAGAGATAAGAATGAATTTCTAGTAGAGATCAGGTTTCCAGAGGACCGCACTGGGTTGGATAGAAATAAGGGTTTTAGAAAAAAGGTCAGAGTTTTTGGGGTTTATGACAAGTTAGATGGGGGGACTTTTAAAGTGCTTAACACTTGTTATCTAATTGCAGTAGCTTTGCAAAGTCGCTGTGCTGTGATAGCCTAGTGTTTGTTAATTAGGCAACTGTGGTTCAAGTGGGTGGGTTGATTGACCCATGATTCCACAGTTAGCAGGAGCTGAGCCACGATTTGACTGTCAGTCGGCCCGGCTCCCAGTCCATTCGCTTTTCTCAGTATAGATTGATAGGACCAAGTGGACCGTGTGATAAAGTCAAATTCAGCTAAGTGTTAACTCCGATGTAGTTTTCTTATGAAGCCCGGTTAGTCCAAGCATTTGTCCTAACATATTTGACAGTTGCAGTGGTAACTAGTACCTTGTTTTTACTAGCATCAGAGTTTTAGGGCAGATCTCAGTTGGCTGTGGCCACAGAACCATAGGATTTATATTAGCAAGGTCTAATCAGGCATGTATCCTTGGATGTAGTGATATCTACTCTCCTTGAGATGAATTATTTTTCTGTAAGTAAAGAATATCTGTGAGTAGACCATGTTATGTTGGTGAAATTCAGTGTCTATTTGTAAACTGTTTATGAAAGATTTCTGTACATGCTGACTTGTCAGTCTGGTTTCCCTTCCCATTAACCCTTGTCTGTCTGGTTTGTGAAAATTCATCCTTCGTTCCCTCCTTTCTTCCTTTCCTCCTTTCCTTTCCCCTTTCCCTTTTTCATTTCCCATGCGCTTTCCTTCTTTCCTTCCATCTTTCTTTGGACATACTTTTCTTCCATGACATTACTATAATCTTTTCTGGATTTTTTTTATACTCCTCTGCTTTTCATGGTGTTTCTTTTGTTCTGTTAGTTTTCCCACTTCTGTCCACTGAGTATTCTCCACATTTCTGTAGACAACATCAAAAGCTCAAAGAATTTCGGGATTGTAAGGATTCTCAGAGATGAGTTAATCAAAATACCCTCCAGAACTTCAGCCTGTGTTTAACATCCTGGCCAAGTGGTTGTTCAAATGGAGACTTTTAAACCCAAAGAGTAAAGTAGTTAGTTGATTGGATATGGTAAGTGCCAAGATGAGGATTAAATTCAGGTTTCTTCCTTTTTTTTAAATCATCCTGTAGGTGTGTTTTTTCATAATAGAAAGGTGGGGAGTGGGTCTAGTGAACACAATGAAAGAGATAAGAATGAATTTCTAGGAGAGATCAGGTTTCCAGAGGACCGCACTGGGTTGGACAGAAATAAGATTTTAGAAAAAAGATCAGAGTTTCTGTGGTTTATGACGAGTTAGATCAAGATAAATTACAGGAACGAGGGACATGGGGTGTTGGGAGTTGTCCAGAAAGGTGTTTTGAATCGCGAGCTCAAGGGAGTCCTGAGCAGGTGGCCGCTCTTTAGTTTGTTTCATTGAGGGAACTAGCATATTTGGGGGTTTATCCTGAAAGATAATGGAGTCATTTAAAGCCATTTTGAAAACAGAGACCAAATTTTAATTATATCAAAAAACTTCATTTAATAGCCGACTCTTCATTCTTTTTTTTTTTTTTTTTTAAACAAACACACTCACTCATCTTTGTTACACATACAGGAGTGGGGGTCAGTCTTCCAAGTCAACTGAAGACAAACATGGAGATGAAGCATCATTCAAGTAAGATCTGCTGGTTCAGAGTTTGAGTAGATGGAGAAGGAGTAGTAGCAGTTGAAGCCAGGTTTTGACTTGGAACAGAGTTCTACCCTTGGCGTGATTAGCTACAGTGATAGGGGACATTGCATCTAATGTGATGAGATAATATATTGATAAATAACTTTATAATAGCTGAGATGCCGTGAATTCCCACGAAGAAAGAACAGCTGACAACCAGAAATAGTAAACATTTTCAGAACACAGCAACTAATCTGTCAGAACCTGTGAAAACTCACATTGGGTTTTATTTACTATTCCAAAATAATTTCAAGTTAAAGAACAAATCATTCCATTGCACAGGTGTTTCTCTGAGCATTTTGGGGACACAGTAACTCCTGAAACCCTCCTAGCAACCTTGTAAAATAAGGTGGCAGGATCCCTACTTTCTAGAGCAAGACTTTGAATTGAAGAGAAGCAGCTTATCCAAGAACAAGTAGCTGTTGGTTACAGAGCTAGGCCTTCTGCGTGCAAGATACATCCGTATGGCCAGCTAACTCTGAGTCATTTACTGAGCCGTAGTGCCCTCACTTCATGACGGGTCCACCTTACTATCTTACTATTTTCCTTCTCTAATTTTTTACCCACTAAAAAGTTTGTAGAACTTACAGATTTGGACTAATTATGGACTAATTAACATTTTGATATTAGCTCTGTGTTATTAGCCAAAATACTCTTTTAGAGTTTAATATATTTGGTAAATGTTTTTCATATCAGTATTAAAATAGTTATATTATTTATTAACTTTAAGCTATAGTCAAGAAAGTTATTTAAAGGTTTTATGAAAACCAAGGCCAAATCGGTTAGATATATCAAAAATCCTCAGTCAATAGACACTCGTGTGTCTTCACTGTTTTTTTTTTGTTTTTTAAGAAATTAACTCACTCTTTTGTTACATTTGTTTGCCGCACATCTTTACAGGATATCTGGCATTGATGATTCCTTTCCTGAGTCCGCTGATGAAGACTTTGATTTTGATGAAAAGGTACAATGCTCTCGTCAAATTAATTATCATGCTCTGTATTCAGATTTTTCTAGTTTTTACTCCTAAATATAGCACTGGTCTGTCAATCATAATTCTGTGTTTGTAATGGAAAGTTTGTCAGAGCAAACCACTTTATAGAAATACTACTAGTCAAATTTTTTTTTTTACTTTGGTAAATACTGTAGATAAGAGCTGAGGAGAAAAATGGCTGGGACATGCATAGTGACAGGAGAATTCTATTGGGACGAGCGTTCCTACAGTGGGGAAAATAGGAAATTTGGCCAAGAATAAGGACCGTTACTGTGATTTTGAAATCATACCGATATCACTTATGTAATACTCATGCATAAAGGAACTCTGTAATGGATCGATTTACTTATTTTAATAATCATGGATTCTTCTTGGTGCCTTTTATTTCAAAAACTATATAGCATATATCATAGAGGTGTTTTTTTGGGGGGGGGACACTTTTTATTTTGGTATCATACACCTGTTAGGAGAGATTTTTTTTCTATTCCTATCCTTGATTCTGCATTTGGACTAAAATAATATTAACAATTGTGGAAATTTACATATTTCAATGCCCTCTTTCGAAATTAATATTACAATGGGATTCAACTGTTTTCTAAATCATTTCTTTAAGAGTAAATTTTAAACTCTTGATGTAATTTAGGGATAAATGTTTTGCCTAAAGTAACAACCAGCTCTAAAAACAGGGACTCCTACTAGCCATATGGGAAAACATGCAGTTTGCTCAAATTTTTGTTTTATACTTACAAAAAATACCTATTCAGCATCTTTGTATCACATTCTAAAATTCCATACTTAAGAGATTTTTTAAGTTATAGTTATTTCAGTATTCATTTTAACACCCCTGCCTCACTACTGGAGGTTACGAAACATAATTGCGTACCTCGTGGGTCACCTAGAATAAGGTCTGGCATGGAAGAAGCAGTTTCACATTTTTTCAGTGTGACTAAATGATAAATGGAATTCTGTGTAATAGAACATTACAAGTAAGAGAATATGCATAATCCTCATTAAACCTGTTTATATTCCTCAATATATGGCCTATATATTCCCTTTTAATATTTAGGATGTGTACGTTCAATTGAGTTTTGTTGAAAAAGTGCATCATAAATAAGGAGGAAGTATGTTAGAAATATGTGATGATAAGAAAGATGACAGTGTGTTTTTTAGCAGCCTCCAGTTGTGAGCTTACAATTTCATCTTAAAAATTTTCAACCTTTTTTAGGCCCATCTCATTAGATATAGCTTTTCCAATAGATACACCCTTTAAAGCTATGTATTTTTCCTCAGAATTCTGAGTATCAATTTTTTCAACAAGTGGAAAGTTGGTGTGTTTGGGACATGTCTTTTTCTATCTTTTTCCCTCTTTCACAGTAATTTACAGCTTTTTTAGGTAGTGGTAGATGACCACATTCAGCTAACTGGATGACTTATTTTACAGTGACAAAATTAACTCCTTATTACAGTAGTAGTTATAAACAAATAATTGTCGAATAATACAAATCAGTATGGTTAGGGATACAGTATGAACAAAAGGCTGTATTTTTCATACATTACATACAGTGAGGTATGTAGAAAAAATATGTATTCCAGTATTTATCAATGTATATACATAGTGTATTTATGGATATACTATGAGCAAAAGCCTCCAGAGGAGAAGCAACTTAAACAGTTTGCAATTCCAGTTCATCTAAATAAGAGACTTCTAAACACTGAACTTCAATTCCCCCTACAAGACAATTTATGCAAATATAAATCATGGCAAACACATGTAAAAATGCAACAAAAATTGATAATTCTTAATATTTCTTTTTCCAATAATACTTTAAACTACTGAGGTATAAATTTTTGTTTTGGTGGTTCTGGTAAAGAAAACAATCTAGTAGATATCGTAGTATTTTTTTGTATAATAATCAATTAGCAGTAAGGATAGTAATATTTTGGGGCCACATATATCATCTCTCACAATCCTCGCCCCTGAGAAGACGTAGGAGAGTAAATGGCAGAACTGAGATTTGTGTCTACATTTGAATGATTTCAAAGCCCGAGGTCTCTATGTTAGATCAACTAGTAAATGGTGACTATTACACGTATTTTGTCAAATTTGGTGCTTGTGATTCTTAAAGCTATTACTTTTTTTCTAGAACATGCAGAAACCAAACTTAAAAAAGCTAATGGATGCTTTTCTGCAACCCAAGAAGGAGGAAAAAGAAAGTAAGCTATTTGAGACTGTCCATTCTTGGGTTATTCTGGGTTATTCACCGATTTGAAATTTCAGGTATTTTCATGTACTCTTAATTTGTTTTTCACTGTAATCAAAGCAAAATGTCACATTGTGAGGCCAGGTGAAAGAGCCAACAGCCAGGGCTTTTCTCATGAGAAATCTGTTGTGAAACCTTCTCTCAAGTCTTCAGCAGGCCTTGGTCTTACAAAGGTGAGTTGTTTTGTTTTCAGCTTTTCCCCCATGCTTTTTCACATGCCATCGTCCTGATGCTTTTGGTGATGAAAAGGATCCTAGAAAGAAAGGGAAGTCCTCCAGATCATGGTATAAAGCTGTGAAAGCAAGAGAGAAATCTGTACAGGATTGAGATTTATACAACTTGGTGGGAGTCGGCAATCCTGAGGTCTGCCGTGATGGAGGGAAGGAATCAGACAGCAGTGAGGAAGAAAAGCTAGGTGACTAGGAAGACGAGGGTGGGAAGAAGGGGCCAAATTCATTTAAGAAGGGTGAGATGAATATAAAGATTGAGTAAAGAGTCAAATGAGAGAGACTATAAAAACACAACAGAAAATAAGTGAGAACAGGACCTCTATGTTATAAAATATGGTAGAAATTCTTTGGAGTGTACAGTAAGAAAACCAGGTAATGAAAGAACTGTTCAGGTGTTTACGAAGAACTGAATAAAAATTTAATCCTCACTTTCAAGCTCAATAAAGTGATATATTTAATCTGGCACAGTCTGTTCATAGGTAATGCAAAGTGACATCTGTTTTAGGCTTTATCAGGTTTATTATGAATTATGACTCATTGGCCCTTCTGTTTCTAACTTAACTTACTTAATTATACATGTTACTGTTTGGTTGAATCCTGGTAGGTATTTTAGATCATTTTGAGAATAAAGAAAGAGAGGAAATTAATGAGCATTTATCAACTCTTCTCATTAGTTAAAATTAAAGTTTTGGACTATTTAAGTGAGGTTCTTCATCTCCATCCATTAAATGAGAAATTAAATTTTAACCTGCAACACTCTTAAATATATATATATATACATACAAATTATTTTTTTCTGGGGAAATTCTGATTTATCTTTTCCTAATAGAATCTGTATGCAATAGGCACATAGGGATACAACAAATTAATAAAGTCACAGTTTCTCATTTTTCTCATATAAACTACTTGTTGTCATAGACTCATAAGGAGAGATTGTCAACAGAATGCACAAAATTATTTCTGGAAAATGACTTTTACCTTTTAAAACATCTCCAGCAATGGGTACATTTCATATTATTCTCAGGAAATGTTATTAACTTTAGAATTCAGAGTTGTTAAACCTAGCATAAATGTTGTCATATCTCAAATTCAGAAATCGTGGTGACTTGATTTCTTTAGTTACTCCTTTCTTCTCTCCTTGTGAATACTGGGTCCTGCCTGATAATCATAGATGAATTCTGTATCATCTTGAATTGGTGTTTTACAATTAAATCTTTTCATTAACATAAAAATGCTAATATTACCATAATATCCCAGAAATAACTGTTTGCGTGCATTCATAAAGGAGTTTATTTTTAATCCTTGAAGCAGATGCTGAAATACATAATAGAAAATTTGAGTGCCATGATTCTTCTGTTCTCTTTTTTTATTTTCAAAATTTCAGAGGTCTGTGTAGGTTTGCATTACTTAATTGTATCAGTTTAGTGTATTTTTCAAATATTTATCTTCTAACGTAATATACTTCTCCTGAGTAAGTTTTCTGATTTTTACTCCAAATGTATTTATCCAAATCTTTCCTCCCAGTCCTCCGGCTGCCTCAAATTTGATGGGTCCCAAATGAAAGACCGTGTCCCTGACCCGTTCCTGACCCTTGGTCCTCTGCTCCGTGCCCCAGTCCCCTTATCCTAGTAACAGCACCACCGAAACACTGAAGCGGGAAAAATCCTGGCCTCCAGGCCTCCCTGCCATCACCACATCCAGTCATCACCAAGTTCAGTCTTTCCTATCTGCTGACCGTAATTCACTTTCTCACCTGTAATTTTTAAACGCTCTTTTCTAGTGTAGTTCCCCGCTAGGTTCATTTTTACATTGCTACTAGTGACCTTTCCGAAAACGTTAGTGACAGTGTCGCCCCTCTGCTTACCTCGTGGATCCCCATTACCCGAAGGAGAAAGTTCATCGCCTTGCATTGGCGTTTGCCTGATTTGGCTTGGCCCCGATTGCTCCAGTTTTCTCCTTCCGTTACTTTGGTACCTTCACTTACTGTGTCATTTCACCTCTCATCCTTTTGCTCATTCTGCCCTTCCTAGATGGACCTTCACAGCCTCCCTCTGAACTTTATCTTTCAAGATATAGCCCCTCTTTTTCTTTTCTGTTTTCCTTTTCTATTGCAGTATCATTGATACTCCATCCTGCATTGGCTTCAAATATACAACACAGTGGTTCAACAGTATCCCATATAATTTAGTCTTCACCCCTGGGGTTATAAGATACAGCCCTTTTTTTGATCAGCATCTTCCGAGCTTCCCAGATACACTGACTGTTCTCTTTTTTGGTCTTGTTTGCCTGACTGCCCTTTATGCAGTGCACTTCCGTTGCAGAACTAATGGATGATGCTTGTTTTCATGTTCTCTCTACCCCTGCTGGAACGTAGGCAGAGCTGTCTTTGATTTGTGTTTCCAGCTTCTCCCGGGATAATGCCTATGATCTGATAGGTATAGAGTTGTAGTCTTCCTAACCAAGAGTGAGCAAGTGAATGAATATGGTGTTTTCTGAAACTGGGTTTGTGTTTCAATTTGTTTTTACAGAAAGGACCAGTGCAGACAGTGGTTGGAAAAGAAGAAAGCTGTAGTAATACCATTGAAAGAGTTCAAAAAGAAAAAATAAATAATGACAATTTGACTTCTCGTGAAGCACACAAAAGTAATAGAGGCGGTAAGTTAGTGAATATCTGAAATTTTTTCTATGCCTAAATGCTAGTATGAAAACATCTAGAATTTGTAAGATTAACTTTATGAAACAAGCGTAGAATGCTGCAAGAAACTAATGTTTAAATTTATAAGGGATCAGTTTTGATGTCCAAATCTGACATCCCTTATGTCGAAGAATGGTTTTTTTTTTTTGCTGTCTTCATGAGTATCCCAGCTACTACCTTTTTCTTCCCCCAAATGCTTCATCTCTGAAATTCCTTTGTGCGATTACTTTTATTTTATTGAGGTACTCATGAATGGAGATATATTTGTATGTGTATTTCAAATTCATGGCGGTAATTATTCTCATTAGTGTATCTGCAACTACCTTTTATAGATGAGATGTCAGCATTGGGATTAGAAGAAGAGGAAGACGCAGAATCACCATGGGATTCCGAGGTACTATATTCTTTCTTTTTTTTAAAATATAAGCATTAACTGATGTTTAACATAAAAGGAAATGCTTTGACTTCACTTTCTCACCTCTGCATTTGTCCATACAAATGATTTCCTTGTATTTTTTAACCTATAATTAACATATAATTATGCGCTGAGTACTCCATAATACAGTTCTATTAATTTATAAGATCAATTTAATGAAACCAGTGTAGTATAGTGCAAGAAACTAAAGCTTAAAATCATAAGGGATCAGCTCTGATGTCACCTGAAAAACTAAATTGCTATTCTAGGTCAACCTGTGGCCAAACATACGATTTCATGGCATCTATGACTGTGTAAAACTCCTTATGAGGTTCAGTTTGGGTCATAGTTTCTTCCAAGTTAGAACTTGAAAAGTTAGTGCCTGGGACTTGAAACTATTATTATGTTTGGGTTATCAAGTAACTCTGCAAGGAAGTTTTCAGGAGAAGGGAAAGCATGGGGAGTGGCAATAAATATGTGACATCATAATAACCACAGTTCGGTTTAGCAGTGTTTTACTGAGTAAAAACCATTCTGGATAGTTAAAAGAGCGTGCATTGAGTGCTTTATGGCAGCCGTACTCATACTATTGTGAGTGTAAAGTAATGGTGACTTCTTCCAAGGAAACAACTGTGGAAGGAGATAAGGCACTGATTTTAGATAAAGGCTACCTCAGCATAATGGTACAAGCTCTGTATGTGATGTCAAAAGACATACCAGTCTCCTGGTTCTGTCACTTAACTAGATACGGGATCTTGGAAAAACTTGTTTAACCTGTTTGACTGTCAGTGACCTCGTTCATAAAAATGGTACCAATACCTACCTCTCAGGTATTTGTAAGGAACAAATGTGGAAACAAATGTGAAAACCATTTGTAAAGTGTGAAGGGTGCTCTAGACACATATGACGGAATGATGGCAGTGGTGTTCAGTGACTTGCTCCATATTGAGGACACTTTTGAAACGTGAAGGACAATAAAATGGCAGTAGTGTCAAGAAAAAGAATGGAGGAGTTGGAATTGTGGATTTTTAATTTGGTGTATGTGAAGTTTCAGTATATTATTATTGGGGATACCCCCTAGATACACTTAATGGCCTTCTCAGTGAGATTATTTTAAATGTTTCAATTTTAAATAAATTTCGGTTATTGAATACTGACTATATGCTGGACAGTTAGATTCTGTACAGGGTTAGGCTATAGTAGTAGAAACAGTAAAGTGTATTTATTATAAGTCACTGTAAGTGCTTGATATAGAGGAAGTGGAGAATGTTAGGTTAGAGAATATCGGGAGAGTTTGTCGTTAGGACGGGGATGGGCGTGGCAGCGGAATTTAGGTAGTCAGGAAAGATCTCTGAGTATGTCAAATGCTGCCACGTGAAGGATGAGAAGGAGCCAGTCATGTGAAGGTCTAAGAGAAGGACTCTGGATAGAGAGAATGACGGATCACACCTGCTGATCATTTATTTTACTCTAGCATCTTGGAATGACCAGGAAGCAGGAAGTGGGGTAACCATCATCATATTGTTGTTGTGTGTAGTAAAGTAAATGTGCATAATAAAGTTCCTGGCACAGTTTAGATGGTTAATAGATAATGTTGTTCTTCCCTTAATAAACTTTCCTAAAATTTTTTGCTGTAAACATAATTTAAAATCTTTACTACTTTTCCACTTTGTTCAAGCATTTTTCCTCTCAATAAAATTTTTATCAAATAATAGTTGCATCCTTCCAAACTCCTGTTTACTGAAATGAAGCAGCTTCTACAGTTACCTGTTTATATTCCACATGACATGCTCTAGGGTTTTTTATCATGCCAAGTATCTGATTTTAACACCAAAAATCATTTCTTTCTTTAGAAAAATTTTAAATTGAAAGCAAGTATACCTGTTGAAGAGTTTGTTTAAATCAGTATTTCATTAACTGTCCTCTTACTTTGGTGGGGAAAGCCAAGCAGGGTTAGATGTTTGGTTAGTTCCTTACTGAAATGTGCACATGGGTCAGGCTCTTGTCTGTGAAAATACTTAACTCTGGCCTTCCATGCTCAGTTTTACAGTCAGTAGCCAAGTGAAGGTAAAAGGTAATCTTGATCTAGAGAGAATAAATAAGTTTTCCTATTTAAGTATTTTGGGTTTTAATACATGCTTCTTCTGTTTTTAAGTCTAATTGCTTGTGAAGTAGGAAATCAGGGTATGCTCTTAGAAAGAATGGGATTGGGAAATCTTCGTGCAACTCATTATTGATATTAATTTTAACAGAGTCTCCCAGAGAGTCTTCCACAGAAGAATGCTGGTCATTTTTCTGGTTCTCCAGGTCAAAGAGGAGAAAACCTATTAAATGAACAAGTAGGAGGTAAGAACTGTATTTTATAATGCAGTCATTTGACTGAATGTTGACATAAAACATGAATATTTAAATGTTCTAGTAGCGTAAGATAGTCACCTGTTAAATACATAGCAAGGACAAAGATGTGAAAAGGAGGTAAGTTATATATTAGGTGTCAGCAAGAGATTGAGAGTTGTTAACACTAAAAGCATTCAGTTTTTGGTTCCATTTCAATATACTCGTAAGACCTAAGAAAAGTCAGGAACTAAAAAAGATGAAGAGGGAATGAAGAATGAGAAAGGCAGAGAGGGTAAAGGGAGGACAGACAGTAAAGAAGCAGAAATACAGTGGAGATGGTGGTAAAATAAGGGAAGAGTAGAGCATTTGAAATACGGGAATACTAGCAAGTGAGCTTCCAGTATCAGAGCTTCTCAGAGGATAGATAGCAGAATGTTCCCACTCTTCCTGTTCTCCTCACTGCTGGGAGGCTATCAAAGACTGAGGCTCCTCATCATGCGGAGCTATGTTTACCTGACATCGGTGAACGTAAAACCTTTGTGGTCAGCTGTCAGTGCATGTACTTGAATGCCATGTCATGTAAAATGTTGCAGCTTCATAGGAGCGCATCATATGGGTCAAAGTGAGGGAGCTGGAAGGAAGAGGAGAGCCAGGTCAGTTAGAGTTTGAGCAAGGAAGCTATAAAAAGGCTTTTCTGATGAAAATTCCGTTAGAAAGTTCATGACTTAATTTCCAGTTTTGGAGATGTGATAGTGAGGAACTTGATGCTAGATTCCAGAAGGTCAAGTTCAAAAGGGACCAGTTTCTCAAATTTTAATGAATCAGCTGAGACCTTGTTAAAAAACACACATTGCGAGCAGCACGTCTGGGATTCTACATTTCTAACAAGTTGTCAGGAGATGTCAGTGTTGCTGGCCCTCAGATCCATGTGCTCTGTAGCCGCTGGGGTGCAGGCTTCCCTGCAGAGACATCTGGAATCCATTGACTCGTTCAAGACCTAACAGTGTCAAGGAAAAGCACTGTTTTTTTTCCTTTGATTTCTGAGCATGTTTATAGCTAGGGGGGAGCAAAGAGACGAAGAAATAGGTGTTGTAGGTGGCAGATACTGTGCCTAAATGAGGAGGAAAGAAGAACCAAAAGAATGTCAGAGGGGAAGAGTCAAGACCGTAGATCTAGAGATGACTTTTGGAGCGGAAGGGGGACGGTGAAAGGAAGAGGGAGGAAAGAAAGGTGTTAGCGAGGAAATTTTGGACTTTTTGAGGAAACTTGAGAGAAACCACTTTAGATGGCCTCAGTGTGTTTGCCCTGGAACCAAACATTAGATCACTGCTGCTCCAGAGAATACTGCGAGCAGGGGATCGCTGAAATCAGGGTAAACCGTAGGCACCCGTTTCTCCTCCTCGTAACCAGCAGGCATCAGAGATGGATGTTGCATTGGTTTTGTTATTTAAATGAGATTGATTTGAACAGGGAAGCACTAGCTGTTATTCTTTTAAGGATAATTAAAAAAATTTTTAAGGGCTCGCATTGTACACCAAACCAAATTTTGGGAAAAAGAGAAATGACAGCGTTAATTCCCTAAATGCTTAAATTCTGATTTTTCCACAAATATTACACTGATTTTGAAATAAGAGATTTTAAAAATCCAATACTGTGGTAATTAAATTTTTTTCCTTTTTAGTAATCATATTTCAGTATTGAAAACTTATTATGCATTATACCTTATCTCTTAGATGTGTCTTATGTACCTTCTTGTAGGAGTGGATTAAGAAAGATGGCTAAACTAGAGGATGCCAGAAATGTAGGCATATTAGTAGCCCACCTGGGTATGAAAAAAAATAAACTTTTTAAAACTATCATTCTACAAGTGTATATCCAATGCGATCAATTCATAACCCATTCCCTGGTGAGAAAGGCATTCCCTTGAACTGCCATCACACCTGTGTACTGCCTGGATCACAGGACAAATGGAAGAACATGATAAATCCTTGTAGTATACGGGTGTGAATGATTCTGCTGTATCGCATTAGAGACACACTGGTGCATTCTACCGTCAGCTTTCCCTTTCTCCTCTCCGGGTCGTGATTTGTTCCTCTGACTAACGATCACTTTTCTTCCCATCAGTGAGCGTGTTCACATTCGCATACGTGCATTTTTCTGTCTTAGTTATAGTCGTCTGAAACACAATCTTAATTTCAAAATCTTAACTGCATGCTTTGTTAAACCATAGTCCTTTGTTTCTCTTCAGCATTTATACTGGATTAATATTTCTGTCTTGTTGCTGTCCTAACCCTTCAGAATGACAAAGTGCCAAAACCTAATGTAATTTTCAAAGCCAGGCGTGGGGATTTAGCTTAGTAATAACTGCATGAATATATAGTTGGCTTTCTTGTGTATGTATCATTGATTACATATCCCTGTTGCTTTTTAGATTCTCTTGGACAATATTCTCACCTGGAGGTAAAACTTAACATATTTTTATCTTGATTTATTAACCACAGATTGTATGAAATCTTACTTATTATTAACTTTGTTTCAAAACCCATTCAGCCTGTCATCAAATTGAAAGACTCTCTCAATAATAAAACAGTAGGAGCAGAGATGACACAAACATCCACATCAGGTAAATTTTGCAGTGCGGGTTTAACTCTGGAAAGCAGTATACTGAATATATAAAATATAGTGTTCTTATTGCTAATTCAGTTTTTCTTTTTTTGCAAATTTAGTTAAATGATTTTACATAAATAAGTCAGATGTTATTGTTGGTATCCATGTTTCCAAAAAAAAAGGCTTATAAACATTTGAAAAGATTTTTTTTTAAAAAAGCTTTAACTCAGAAATTTCCACTTTTATGCTTTGATACCCTTAAGTTCCCAGTTTGAAATCCTTATAATTCTTAGGGATTCCCAGAGGTTAGTAATTAGACTCTTTGAGATTTTCCATTGTTTTCAAATGCTTATATGTGTTCCAGCCTTCATGTACCTAGAGTTAAAGGCTCACTTGCTGCTGTGTCAGTTCTGTTTTAAGTTTATCTCATGTTAATACTGATGATTTTAAGCCAACCAGATGTTCTGATATTAGGAGAGTGTGTGTGTGTGTGTGTGTGTGTGTGTGTGTGTGTGATCGATTATTAATAGTGGGGGAAGTAATTAATTATACTTTAATGAATATTTGGCAGACTTTTAAAATAGTAATTGTGAAATGTTGGTCTTAGGATTCCTCTGTATTAAAAACTATTGAGAATTCCAAAGAACTTTTAGTTAAATGGGTTGTATCTATTGCTATTCATGTTTTTAGAAATTAAAACTGAAAAAATTTAAATACAGGCATATACGATCATACCTCCCATTAGCCATTAGAGGTGTGATGTTATTACATGCCGTATCTCTGGAACATTCCACCATACGCTTGTAAGAGAATGAGAGTGAAAATGATAGATAACATTTAGTGTTTTGATGAAAATAGTTTTGATCTCTTGGGGCCCATGAGCAGATAGTTATATATAGTTACACCAACGTGGCCTCACTGTTATCGGCTTCATTCCTCCTACGTCACAACAACATGTCAGACCAGGTGCTATCTGACACATCCGCTCAACGGTGCCACTGTAGTTTGAAGGTGGTCCTAGACAAGATGTAAGTGAATAATGAGCATAACTGTGCTCTTCCAATGGGTTTCAGTCCTGGGCAAGTTCACTATGGATTCAGTGTGTCCAGAAGAAATGACAGTAAAATGTTCTTGGGGTGAAAGGGTTATACCCAACTTTATTTCCACGGCAGCAGGACAATCACTAAAATCCTGTTCACTCAGAGCTAGTCTGCGTGCGGCAAGCTGGCCTCTGCCTCTGGGCCTCTGTCCTCAGTGCTGCCACCACTCCAGCCTCTGCTCTGCTCTCCTGCAGTCTTGCAGCCATGCCACCGTGTCGCACCCAGACCACTGGGTGGAGCTCTTTATATAGAGTCAGTAGCAACGTATTGCCCACACGTGTGTAGTGAGCTCGCTGACCAGGGCCAGGTGAGAATCCGAGCCACAGAAACTTTCATTTTATCCACACTGCTCCCGGAAGACTGTGTACAAAACCAGATGGCAGATTGGATTTGCCCTGTGGGCCACAGCTTGCTGACCCCTCATATAGACAGGAAGAAGGAAACCACAGAAAAGAGACTGAGAGGCGAAAGAAGCTTTAGTTTTCCTGGACTCGTATCAGCCCATCTTGAAGTATTTGTTCACCCATGAATACCAAAGTAAACAGGGTGCTCAACTAGTTCAACTTCAAATGTGGTTCTTTTTCTAGGCCTTATGTCTTTTTCATTTCTGTTCCTTAAAAATTTTATTCCTTTAAGCAGAAAAAAAATAGTAGTTTGTCGCTTTCTTGTTTTTTTTTTTTTTGTTGTTGTTGTTGTTGTGAAACCATTAATTAAGAGTCCATGTTTGACTATAGGGGCAACAGTGGAGGGAGATAAACCAGGGGCACAAAAGAGGTGTGGTTAGTAAGATTGAATGGTAATTGAATGTGAAAAGTTAGGGAAGAGAGAGATGTAAATTGGCTCCTAGCTTTCCAGGTTTGGGGAGCATGCAGATTGGACATGAGGAATGAACAGCGAAGGCAGTGGGTCAACAGAAAGACCCTCCCTTTTTTTTTTCTGTACGTGTTAAGTTTGATGGAATATCCGTGTTTGACATTTTCAGTAATTGGATAATTGAATAATAGGAGTTTGTGGCTAGAGAGCTCCAGGGTTGGAGATGCAGACTGGAAATAATCTGATTATAATTATTAGACAAACTCATATATCCCGATGAGCTTGTTTGTGTTGGAGAACATGTAGAATGAGAGGCCAGTGGCAACGCTGTTGGAACAGCAACATTGAAGGGATGGGGTGGGCAGGGGGGAGTCGGTAAGAAGACTGAGTTGTGGCTAGAGATGAGCAGCAGAGCAGGTGGGTCCAGATAGACTCTGTAGAAACGGAAGGAGACAGTCTGAAGACGTGTTACTTTATAACACCGGAATGACAAAGTCTGTCACGCTTCTCTTGTAACTGGAAATAGGGCCGGAGGGAGTCGCGTGTCCTGTGTTTTGCCATGCTGCAAAGTACAGCACCTGTAGACCCAGCTCCCTTGTGGTCGGGTTTTGTTCTGAACTGAGCAGTCTCAACCGAAGAGCTGGGGAAGTTGTGTTGTGTTACGTTGTAAGTGTAAGTTGTAAGCATATTCTCCTCTCCCTGCACCTAGTGGTGAGTGTCCAGAAAAGTTATGCTATTTAAGTTTGACATTGTCAGTTTATGATCCTGATTCTTCTACTGATACTATTTTCTGTCAGTCTGATCGGGATTGGGTCGGATTATGGTCACTGTGAATAGCAGTTGTAGTTTTCACATTTTGATAAATACACAGGAGGGGAAGTAATTGTTGTTAATACATCGATTGCCTACCAATAGCATAATTAATATTCATTCCACTATAGTCTCCAGGTGTGGTCCCAGATGGACACTTTTTAACAAAGCATCAGTTTTACACTTTTAAATACATATAAGGTGAATTTTATTTTTTCTCTATTAGGGAAGAAGCATTCTGAAGAGGACTCTTTAAAGAAGTAGGTTCTTACGTTTTTTTTTAAAAAAAACTGTATGTTAACTGAAGGAATGCAGATAAATAACGTGTTGAATGTGTAATAGTTTAAATTCAGGTTTCTTCCTTTTTTATCATCCTGTGGGTGTGTGTTTTCATAGTAGAAAGGTGGGTAGTGGGTTTAGTGAATGCAATGAAAGAGATAAGAATGAATTTCTAGTAGAGATCAGGTTTCCAGAGGACCGCACTGGGTTGGATAGAAATAAGGGTTTTAGAAAAAAGGTCAGAGTTTTTGGGGTTTATGACAAGTTAGATGGGGGGACTATTAAAGTGCTTAACACTTGTTATCTAATTGCAGTAGCTTTGCAAAGTCGCTGTGCTGTGATAGCCTAGTGTTTGTTAATTAGGCAACTGTGGTTCAGGTGGGTGGGTTGATTGACCCATGATTCCACAGTTAGCAGGAGCTGACCCACGATTTGACTGTCAGTCGGCCCGGCTCCCAGTCCATTCGCTTTTCTCAGTATAGATTGATAGGACCAAGTGGACCGTGTGATAAAGTCAAATTCAGCTAAGTGTTAACTCCGATGTAGTTTTCTTATGAAGCCCGGTTAGTCCAAGCATTTGTCCTAACATATTTGACAGTTGCAGTGGTAACTAGTACCTTGTTTTTACTAGCATCAGAGTTTTAGGGCAGATCTCAGTTGGCTGTGGCCACAGAACCATAGGATTTATATTAGCAAGGTCTAATCAGGCATGTATCCTTGGATGTAGTGATATCTACTCTCCTTGAGATGAATTATTTTTCTGTAAGTAAAGAATATCTGTGAGTAGACCATGTTATGTTGGTGAAATTCAGTGTCTATTTGTAAACTGTTTATGAAAGATTTCTGTACATGCTGACTTGTCAGTCTGGTTTCCCTTCCCATTAACCCTTGTCTGTCTGGTTTGTGAAAATTCATCCTTCGTTCCCTCCTTTCTTCCTTTCCTCCTTTCCTTTCCCCTTTCCCTTTTTCATTTCCCATGCGCTTTCCTTCTTTCCTTCCATCTTTCTTTGGACATACTTTTCTTCCATGACATTACTATAATCTTTTCTGGATTTTTTTTATACTCCTCTGCTTTTCATGGTGTTTCTTTTGTTCTGTTAGTTTTCCCACTTCTGTCCACTGAGTATTCTCCACATTTCTGTAGACAACATCAAAAGCTCAAAGAATTTCGGGATTGTAAGGATTCTCAGAGATGAGTTAATCAAAATACCCTCCAGAACTTCAGCCTGTGTTTAACATCCTGGCCAAGTGGTTGTTCAAATGGAGACTTTTAAACCCAAAGAGTAAAGTAGTTAGTTGATTGGATATGGTAAGTGCCAAGATGAGGATTAAATTCAGGTTTCTTCCTTTTTTTTAAATCATCCTGTAGGTGTGTTTTTTCATAATAGAAAGGTGGGGAGTGGGTCTAGTGAACACAATGAAAGAGATAAGAATGAATTTCTAGGAGAGATCAGGTTTCCAGAGGACCGCACTGGGTTGGACAGAAATAAGATTTTAGAAAAAAGATCAGAGTTTCTGTGGTTTATGACGAGTTAGATCAAGATAAATTACAGGAACGAGGGACATGGGGTGTTGGGAGTTGTCCAGAAAGGTGTTTTGAATCGCGAGCTCAAGGGAGTCCTGAGCAGGTGGCCGCTCTTTAGTTTGTTTCATTGAGGGAACTAGCATATTTGGGGGTTTATCCTGAAAGATAATGGAGTCATTTAAAGCCATTTTGAAAACAGAGACCAAATTTTAATTATATCAAAAAACTTCATTTAATAGCCGACTCTTCATTCTTTTTTTTTTTTTTTTTAAACAAACAAACTCACTCATCTTTGTTACACATACAGGAGTGGGGGTCAGTCTTCCAAGTCAACTGAAGACAAACATGGAGATGAAGCATCATTCAAGTAAGATCTGCTGGTTCAGAGTTTGAGTAGATGGAGAAGGAGTAGTAGCAGTTGAAGCCAGGTTTTGACTTGGAACAGAGTTCTACCCTTGGCGTGATTAGCTACAGTGATAGGGGACATTGCATCTAATGTGATGAGATAATATATTGATAAATAACTTTATAATAGCTGAGATGCCGTGAATTCCCACGAAGAAAGAACAGCTGACAACCAGAAATAGTAAACATTTTCAGAACACAGCAACTAATCTGTCAGAACCTGTGAAAACTCACATTGGGTTTTATTTACTATTCCAAAATAATTTCAAGTTAAAGAACAAATCATTCCATTGCACAGGTGTTTCTCTGAGCATTTTGGGGACACAGTAACTCCTGAAACCCTCCTAGCAACCTTGTAAAATAAGGTGGCAGGATCCCTACTTTCTAGAGCAAGACTTTGAATTGAAGAGAAGCAGCTTATCCAAGAACAAGTAGCTGTTGGTTACAGAGCTAGGCCTTCTGCGTGCAAGATACGTCCGTATGGCCAGCTAACTCTGAGTCATTTACTGAGCCGTAGTGCCCTCACTTCATGACGGGTCCACCTTACTATCTTACTATTTTCCTTCTCTAATTTTTTACCCACTAAAAAGTTTGTAGAACTTACAGATTTGGACTAATTATGGACTAATTAACATTTTGATATTAGCTCTGTGTTATTAGCCAAAATACTCTTTTAGAGTTTAATATATTTGGTAAATGTTTTTCATATCAGTATTAAAATAGTTATATTATTTATTAACTTTAAGCTATAGTCAAGAAAGTTATTTAAAGGTTTTATGAAAACCAAGGCCAAATCGGTTAGATATATCAAAAATCCTCAGTCAATAGACACTCGTGTGTCTTCACTGTTTTTTTTTTGTTTTTTAAGAAATTAACTCACTCTTTTGTTACATTTGTTTGCCGCACATCTTTACAGGATATCTGGCATTGATGATTCCTTTCCTGAGTCCGCTGATGAAGACTTTGATTTTGATGAAAAGGTACAATGCTCTCGTCAAATTAATTATCATGCTCTGTATTCAGATTTTTCTAGTTTTTACTCCTAAATATAGCACTGGTCTGTCAATCATAATTCTGTGTTTGTAATGGAAAGTTTGTCAGAGCAAACCACTTTATAGAAATACTACTAGTCAAATTTTTTTTTTTACTTTGGTAAATACTGTAGATAAGAGCTGAGGAGAAAAATGGCTGGGACATGCATAGTGACAGGAGAATTCTATTGGGACGAGCGTTCCTACAGTGGGGAAAATAGGAAATTTGGCCAAGAATAAGGACCGTTACTGTGATTTTGAAATCATACCGATATCACTTATGTAATACTCATGCATAAAGGAACTCTGTAATGGATCGATTTACTTATTTTAATAATCATGGATTCTTCTTGGTGCCTTTTATTTCAAAAACTATATAGCATATATCATAGAGGTGTTTTTTTGGGGGGGGGACACTTTTTATTTTGGTATCATACACCTGTTAGGAGAGATTTTTTTTCTATTCCTATCCTTGATTCTGCATTTGGACTAAAATAATATTAACAATTGTGGAAATTTACATATTTCAATGCCCTCTTTCGAAATTAATATTACAATGGGATTCAACTGTTTTCTAAATCATTTCTTTAAGAGTAAATTTTAAACTCTTGATGTAATTTAGGGATAAATGTTTTGCCTAAAGTAACAACCAGCTCTAAAAACAGGGACTCCTACTAGCCATATGGGAAAACATGCAGTTTGCTCAAATTTTTGTTTTATACTTACAAAAAATACCTATTCAGCATCTTTGTATCACATTCTAAAATTCCATACTTAAGAGATTTTTTAAGTTATAGTTATTTCAGTATTCATTTTAACACCCCTGCCTCACTACTGGAGGTTACGAAACATAATTGCGTACCTCGTGGGTCACCTAGAATAAGGTCTGGCATGGAAGAAGCAGTTTCACATTTTTTCAGTGTGACTAAATGATAAATGGAATTCTGTGTAATAGAACATTACAAGTAAGAGAATATGCATAATCCTCATTAAACCTGTTTATATTCCTCAATATATGGCCTATATATTCCCTTTTAATATTTAGGATGTGTACGTTCAATTGAGTTTTGTTGAAAAAGTGCATCATAAATAAGGAGGAAGTATGTTAGAAATATGTGATGATAAGAAAGATGACAGTGTGTTTTTTAGCAGCCTCCAGTTGTGAGCTTACAATTTCATCTTAAAAATTTTCAACCTTTTTTAGGCCCATCTCATTAGATATAGCTTTTCCAATAGATACACCCTTTAAAGCTATGTATTTTTCCTCAGAATTCTGAGTATCAATTTTTTCAACAAGTGGAAAGTTGGTGTGTTTGGGACATGTCTTTTTCTATCTTTTTCCCTCTTTCACAGTAATTTACAGCTTTTTTAGGTAGTGGTAGATGACCACATTCAGCTAACTGGATGACTTATTTTACAGTGACAAAATTAACTCCTTATTACAGTAGTAGTTATAAACAAATAATTGTCGAATAATACAAATCAGTATGGTTAGGGATACAGTATGAACAAAAGGCTGTATTTTTCATACATTACATACAGTGAGGTATGTAGAAAAAATATGTATTCCAGTATTTATCAATGTATATACATAGTGTATTTATGGATATACTATGAGCAAAAGCCTCCAGAGGAGAAGCAACTTAAACAGTTTGCAATTCCAGTTCATCTAAATAAGAGACTTCTAAACACTGAACTTCAATTCCCCCTACAAGACAATTTATGCAAATATAAATCATGGCAAACACATGTAAAAATGCAACAAAAATTGATAATTCTTAATATTTCTTTTTCCAATAATACTTTAAACTACTGAGGTATAAATTTTTGTTTTGGTGGTTCTGGTAAAGAAAACAATCTAGTAGATATCGTAGTATTTTTTTGTATAATAATCAATTAGCAGTAAGGATAGTAATATTTTGGGGCCACATATATCATCTCTCACAATCCTCGCCCCTGAGAAGACGTAGGAGAGTAAATGGCAGAACTGAGATTTGTGTCTACATTTGAATGATTTCAAAGCCCGAGGTCTCTATGTTAGATCAACTAGTAAATGGTGACTATTACACGTATTTTGTCAAATTTGGTGCTTGTGATTCTTAAAGCTATTACTTTTTTTCTAGAACATGCAGAAACCAAACTTAAAAAAGCTAATGGATGCTTTTCTGCAACCCAAGAAGGAGGAAAAAGAAAGTAAGCTATTTGAGACTGTCCATTCTTGGGTTATTCTGGGTTATTCACCGATTTGAAATTTCAGGTATTTTCATGTACTCTTAATTTGTTTTTCACTGTAATCAAAGCAAAATGTCACATTGTGAGGCCAGGTGAAAGAGCCAACAGCCAGGGCTTTTCTCATGAGAAATCTGTTGTGAAACCTTCTCTCAAGTCTTCAGCAGGCCTTGGTCTTACAAAGGTGAGTTGTTTTGTTTTCAGCTTTTCCCCCATGCTTTTTCACATGCCATCGTCCTGATGCTTTTGGTGATGAAAAGGATCCTAGAAAGAAAGGGAAGTCCTCCAGATCATGGTATAAAGCTGTGAAAGCAAGAGAGAAATCTGTACAGGATTGAGATTTATACAACTTGGTGGGAGTCGGCAATCCTGAGGTCTGCCGTGATGGAGGGAAGGAATCAGACAGCAGTGAGGAAGAAAAGCTAGGTGACTAGGAAGACGAGGGTGGGAAGAAGGGGCCAAATTCATTTAAGAAGGGTGAGATGAATATAAAGATTGAGTAAAGAGTCAAATGAGAGAGACTATAAAAACACAACAGAAAATAAGTGAGAACAGGACCTCTATGTTATAAAATATGGTAGAAATTCTTTGGAGTGTACAGTAAGAAAACCAGGTAATGAAAGAACTGTTCAGGTGTTTACGAAGAACTGAATAAAAATTTAATCCTCACTTTCAAGCTCAATAAAGTGATATATTTAATCTGGCACAGTCTGTTCATAGGTAATGCAAAGTGACATCTGTTTTAGGCTTTATCAGGTTTATTATGAATTATGACTCATTGGCCCTTCTGTTTCTAACTTAACTTACTTAATTATACATGTTACTGTTTGGTTGAATCCTGGTAGGTATTTTAGATCATTTTGAGAATAAAGAAAGAGAGGAAATTAATGAGCATTTATCAACTCTTCTCATTAGTTAAAATTAAAGTTTTGGACTATTTAAGTGAGGTTCTTCATCTCCATCCATTAAATGAGAAATTAAATTTTAACCTGCAACACTCTTAAATATATATATATATACATACAAATTATTTTTTTCTGGGGAAATTCTGATTTATCTTTTCCTAATAGAATCTGTATGCAATAGGCACATAGGGATACAACAAATTAATAAAGTCACAGTTTCTCATTTTTCTCATATAAACTACTTGTTGTCATAGACTCATAAGGAGAGATTGTCAACAGAATGCACAAAATTATTTCTGGAAAATGACTTTTACCTTTTAAAACATCTCCAGCAATGGGTACATTTCATATTATTCTCAGGAAATGTTATTAACTTTAGAATTCAGAGTTGTTAAACCTAGCATAAATGTTGTCATATCTCAAATTCAGAAATCGTGGTGACTTGATTTCTTTAGTTACTCCTTTCTTCTCTCCTTGTGAATACTGGGTCCTGCCTGATAATCATAGATGAATTCTGTATCATCTTGAATTGGTGTTTTACAATTAAATCTTTTCATTAACATAAAAATGCTAATATTACCATAATATCCCAGAAATAACTGTTTGCGTGCATTCATAAAGGAGTTTATTTTTAATCCTTGAAGCAGATGCTGAAATACATAATAGAAAATTTGAGTGCCATGATTCTTCTGTTCTCTTTTTTTATTTTCAAAATTTCAGAGGTCTGTGTAGGTTTGCATTACTTAATTGTATCAGTTTAGTGTATTTTTCAAATATTTATCTTCTAACGTAATATACTTCTCCTGAGTAAGTTTTCTGATTTTTACTCCAAATGTATTTATCCAAATCTTTCCTCCCAGTCCTCCGGCTGCCTCAAATTTGATGGGTCCCAAATGAAAGACCGTGTCCCTGACCCGTTCCTGACCCTTGGTCCTCTGCTCCGTGCCCCAGTCCCCTTATCCTAGTAACAGCACCACCGAAACACTGAAGCGGGAAAAATCCTGGCCTCCAGGCCTCCCTGCCATCACCACATCCAGTCATCACCAAGTTCAGTCTTTCCTATCTGCTGACCGTAATTCACTTTCTCACCTGTAATTTTTAAACGCTCTTTTCTAGTGTAGTTCCCCGCTAGGTTCATTTTTACATTGCTACTAGTGACCTTTCCGAAAACGTTAGTGACAGTGTCGCCCCTCTGCTTACCTCGTGGATCCCCATTACCCGAAGGAGAAAGTTCATCGCCTTGCATTGGCGTTTGCCTGATTTGGCTTGGCCCCGATTGCTCCAGTTTTCTCCTTCCGTTACTTTGGTACCTTCACTTACTGTGTCATTTCACCTCTCATCCTTTTGCTCATTCTGCCCTTCCTAGATGGACCTTCACAGCCTCCCTCTGAACTTTATCTTTCAAGATATAGCCCCTCTTTTTCTTTTCTGTTTTCCTTTTCTATTGCAGTATCATTGATACTCCATCCTGCATTGGCTTCAAATATACAACACAGTGGTTCAACAGTATCCCATATAATTTAGTCTTCACCCCTGGGGTTATAAGATACAGCCCTTTTTTTGATCAGCATCTTCCGAGCTTCCCAGATACACTGACTGTTCTCTTTTTTGGTCTTGTTTGCCTGACTGCCCTTTATGCAGTGCACTTCCGTTGCAGAACTAATGGATGATGCTTGTTTTCATGTTCTCTCTACCCCTGCTGGAACGTAGGCAGAGCTGTCTTTGAT
Organism: Manis javanica; assembly: GCF_040802235.1. Classification (NCBI taxonomy): domain Eukaryota; kingdom Metazoa; phylum Chordata; class Mammalia; order Pholidota; family Manidae; genus Manis; species Manis javanica. The sequence continues at coordinate 164,712,243 of NC_133158.1, read as the reverse complement.
TTGTGTTTCCAGCTTCTCCCGGGATAATGCCTATGATCTGATAGGTATAGAGTTGTAGTCTTCCTAACCAAGAGTGAGCAAGTGAATGAATATGGTGTTTTCTGAAACTGGGTTTGTGTTTCAATTTGTTTTTACAGAAAGGACCAGTGCAGACAGTGGTTGGAAAAGAAGAAAGCTGTAGTAATACCATTGAAAGAGTTCAAAAAGAAAAAATAAATAATGACAATTTGACTTCTCGTGAAGCACACAAAAGTAATAGAGGCGGTAAGTTAGTGAATATCTGAAATTTTTTCTATGCCTAAATGCTAGTATGAAAACATCTAGAATTTGTAAGATTAACTTTATGAAACAAGCGTAGAATGCTGCAAGAAACTAATGTTTAAATTTATAAGGGATCAGTTTTGATGTCCAAATCTGACATCCCTTATGTCGAAGAATGGTTTTTTTTTTTTGCTGTCTTCATGAGTATCCCAGCTACTACCTTTTTCTTCCCCCAAATGCTTCATCTCTGAAATTCCTTTGTGCGATTACTTTTATTTTATTGAGGTACTCATGAATGGAGATATATTTGTATGTGTATTTCAAATTCATGGCGGTAATTATTCTCATTAGTGTATCTGCAACTACCTTTTATAGATGAGATGTCAGCATTGGGATTAGAAGAAGAGGAAGACGCAGAATCACCATGGGATTCCGAGGTACTATATTCTTTCTTTTTTTTAAAATATAAGCATTAACTGATGTTTAACATAAAAGGAAATGCTTTGACTTCACTTTCTCACCTCTGCATTTGTCCATACAAATGATTTCCTTGTATTTTTTAACCTATAATTAACATATAATTATGCGCTGAGTACTCCATAATACAGTTCTATTAATTTATAAGATCAATTTAATGAAACCAGTGTAGTATAGTGCAAGAAACTAAAGCTTAAAATCATAAGGGATCAGCTCTGATGTCACCTGAAAAACTAAATTGCTATTCTAGGTCAACCTGTGGCCAAACATACGATTTCATGGCATCTATGACTGTGTAAAACTCCTTATGAGGTTCAGTTTGGGTCATAGTTTCTTCCAAGTTAGAACTTGAAAAGTTAGTGCCTGGGACTTGAAACTATTATTATGTTTGGGTTATCAAGTAACTCTGCAAGGAAGTTTTCAGGAGAAGGGAAAGCATGGGGAGTGGCAATAAATATGTGACATCATAATAACCACAGTTCGGTTTAGCAGTGTTTTACTGAGTAAAAACCATTCTGGATAGTTAAAAGAGCGTGCATTGAGTGCTTTATGGCAGCCGTACTCATACTATTGTGAGTGTAAAGTAATGGTGACTTCTTCCAAGGAAACAACTGTGGAAGGAGATAAGGCACTGATTTTAGATAAAGGCTACCTCAGCATAATGGTACAAGCTCTGTATGTGATGTCAAAAGACATACCAGTCTCCTGGTTCTGTCACTTAACTAGATACGGGATCTTGGAAAAACTTGTTTAACCTGTTTGACTGTCAGTGACCTCGTTCATAAAAATGGTACCAATACCTACCTCTCAGGTATTTGTAAGGAACAAATGTGGAAACAAATGTGAAAACCATTTGTAAAGTGTAAAGGGTGCTCTAGACACATATGACGGAATGATGGCAGTGGTGTTCAGTGACTTGCTCCATATTGAGGACACTTTTGAAACGTGAAGGACAATAAAATGGCAGTAGTGTCAAGAAAAAGAATGGAGGAGTTGGAATTGTGGATTTTTAATTTGGTGTATGTGAAGTTTCAGTATATTATTATTGGGGATACCCCCTAGATACACTTAATGGCCTTCTCAGTGAGATTATTTTAAATGTTTCAATTTTAAATAAATTTCGGTTATTGAATACTGACTATATGCTGGACAGTTAGATTCTGTACAGGGTTAGGCTATAGTAGTAGAAACAGTAAAGTGTATTTATTATAAGTCACTGTAAGTGCTTGATATAGAGGAAGTGGAGAATGTTAGGTTAGAGAATATCGGGAGAGTTTGTCGTTAGGACGGGGATGGGCGTGGCAGCGGAATTTAGGTAGTCAGGAAAGATCTCTGAGTATGTCAAATGCTGCCACGTGAAGGATGAGAAGGAGCCAGTCATGTGAAGGTCTAAGAGAAGGACTCTGGATAGAGAGAATGACGGATCACACCTGCTGATCATTTATTTTACTCTAGCATCTTGGAATGACCAGGAAGCAGGAAGTGGGGTAACCATCATCATATTGTTGTTGTGTGTAGTAAAGTAAATGTGCATAATAAAGTTCCTGGCACAGTTTAGATGGTTAATAGATAATGTTGTTCTTCCCTTAATAAACTTTCCTAAAATTTTTTGCTGTAAACATAATTTAAAATCTTTACTACTTTTCCACTTTGTTCAAGCATTTTTCCTCTCAATAAAATTTTTATCAAATAATAGTTGCATCCTTCCAAACTCCTGTTTACTGAAATGAAGCAGCTTCTACAGTTACCTGTTTATATTCCACATGACATGCTCTAGGGTTTTTTATCATGCCAAGTATCTGATTTTAACACCAAAAATCATTTCTTTCTTTAGAAAAATTTTAAATTGAAAGCAAGTATACCTGTTGAAGAGTTTGTTTAAATCAGTATTTCATTAACTGTCCTCTTACTTTGGTGGGGAAAGCCAAGCAGGGTTAGATGTTTGGTTAGTTCCTTACTGAAATGTGCACATGGGTCAGACTCTTGTCTGTGAAAATACTTAACTCTGGCCTTCCATGCTCAGTTTTACAGTCAGTAGCCAAGTGAAGGTAAAAGGTAATCTTGATCTAGAGAGAATAAATAAGTTTTCCTATTTAAGTATTTTGGGTTTTAATACATGCTTCTTCTGTTTTTAAGTCTAATTGCTTGTGAAGTAGGAAATCAGGGTATGCTCTTAGAAAGAATGGGATTGGGAAATCTTCGTGCAACTCATTATTGATATTAATTTTAACAGAGTCTCCCAGAGAGTCTTCCACAGAAGAATGCTGGTCATTTTTCTGGTTCTCCAGGTCAAAGAGGAGAAAACCTATTAAATGAACAAGTAGGAGGTAAGAACTGTATTTTATAATGCAGTCATTTGACTGAATGTTGACATAAAACATGAATATTTAAATGTTCTAGTAGCGTAAGATAGTCACCTGTTAAATACATAGCAAGGACAAAGATGTGAAAAGGAGGTAAGTTATATATTAGGTGTCAGCAAGAGATTGAGAGTTGTTAACACTAAAAGCATTCAGTTTTTGGTTCCATTTCAATATACTCGTAAGACCTAAGAAAAGTCAGGAACTAAAAAAGATGAAGAGGGAATGAAGAATGAGAAAGGCAGAGAGGGTAAAGGGAGGACAGACAGTAAAGAAGCAGAAATACAGTGGAGATGGTGGTAAAATAAGGGAAGAGTAGAGCATTTGAAATACGGGAATACTAGCAAGTGAGCTTCCAGTATCAGAGCTTCTCAGAGGATAGATAGCAGAATGTTCCCACTCTTCCTGTTCTCCTCACTGCTGGGAGGCTATCAAAGACTGAGGCTCCTCATCATGCGGAGCTATGTTTACCTGACATCGGTGAACGTAAAACCTTTGTGGTCAGCTGTCAGTGCATGTACTTGAATGCCATGTCATGTAAAATGTTGCAGCTTCATAGGAGCGCATCATATGGGTCAAAGTGAGGGAGCTGGAAGGAAGAGGAGAGCCAGGTCAGTTAGAGTTTGAGCAAGGAAGCTATAAAAAGGCTTTTCTGATGAAAATTCCGTTAGAAAGTTCATGACTTAATTTCCAGTTTTGGAGATGTGATAGTGAGGAACTTGATGCTAGATTCCAGAAGGTCAAGTTCAAAAGGGACCAGTTTCTCAAATTTTAATGAATCAGCTGAGACCTTGTTAAAAAACACACATTGCGAGCAGCACGTCTGGGATTCTACATTTCTAACAAGTTGTCAGGAGATGTCAGTGTTGCTGGCCCTCAGATCCATGTGCTCTGTAGCCGCTGGGGTGCAGGCTTCCCTGCAGAGACATCTGGAATCCATTGACTCGTTCAAGACCTAACAGTGTCAAGGAAAAGCACTGTTTTTTTTCCTTTGATTTCTGAGCATGTTTATAGCTAGGGGGGAGCAAAGAGACGAAGAAATAGGTGTTGTAGGTGGCAGATACTGTGCCTAAATGAGGAGGAAAGAAGAACCAAAAGAATGTCAGAGGGGAAGAGTCAAGACCGTAGATCTAGAGATGACTTTTGGAGCGGAAGGGGGACGGTGAAAGGAAGAGGGAGGAAAGAAAGGTGTTAGCGAGGAAATTTTGGACTTTTTGAGGAAACTTGAGAGAAACCACTTTAGATGGCCTCAGTGTGTTTGCCCTGGAACCAAACATTAGATCACTGCTGCTCCAGAGAATACTGCGAGCAGGGGATCGCTGAAATCAGGGTAAACCGTAGGCACCCGTTTCTCCTCCTCGTAACCAGCAGGCATCAGAGATGGATGTTGCATTGGTTTTGTTATTTAAATGAGATTGATTTGAACAGGGAAGCACTAGCTGTTATTCTTTTAAGGATAATTAAAAAAATTTTTAAGGGCTCGCATTGTACACCAAACCAAATTTTGGGAAAAAGAGAAATGACAGCGTTAATTCCCTAAATGCTTAAATTCTGATTTTTCCACAAATATTACACTGATTTTGAAATAAGAGATTTTAAAAATCCAATACTGTGGTAATTAAATTTTTTTCCTTTTTAGTAATCATATTTCAGTATTGAAAACTTATTATGCATTATACCTTATCTCTTAGATGTGTCTTATGTACCTTCTTGTAGGAGTGGATTAAGAAAGATGGCTAAACTAGAGGATGCCAGAAATGTAGGCATATTAGTAGCCCACCTGGGTATGAAAAAAAATAAACTTTTTAAAACTATCATTCTACAAGTGTATATCCAATGCGATCAATTCATAACCCATTCCCTGGTGAGAAAGGCATTCCCTTGAACTGCCATCACACCTGTGTACTGCCTGGATCACAGGACAAATGGAAGAACATGATAAATCCTTGTAGTATACGGGTGTGAATGATTCTGCTGTATCGCATTAGAGACACACTGGTGCATTCTACCGTCAGCTTTCCCTTTCTCCTCTCCGGGTCGTGATTTGTTCCTCTGACTAACGATCACTTTTCTTCCCATCAGTGAGCGTGTTCACATTCGCATACGTGCATTTTTCTGTCTTAGTTATAGTCGTCTGAAACACAATCTTAATTTCAAAATCTTAACTGCATGCTTTGTTAAACCATAGTCCTTTGTTTCTCTTCAGCATTTATACTGGATTAATATTTCTGTCTTGTTGCTGTCCTAACCCTTCAGAATGACAAAGTGCCAAAACCTAATGTAATTTTCAAAGCCAGGCGTGGGGATTTAGCTTAGTAATAACTGCATGAATATATAGTTGGCTTTCTTGTGTATGTATCATTGATTACATATCCCTGTTGCTTTTTAGATTCTCTTGGACAATATTCTCACCTGGAGGTAAAACTTAACATATTTTTATCTTGATTTATTAACCACAGATTGTATGAAATCTTACTTATTATTAACTTTGTTTCAAAACCCATTCAGCCTGTCATCAAATTGAAAGACTCTCTCAATAATAAAACAGTAGGAGCAGAGATGACACAAACATCCACATCAGGTAAATTTTGCAGTGCGGGTTTAACTCTGGAAAGCAGTATACTGAATATATAAAATATAGTGTTCTTATTGCTAATTCAGTTTTTCTTTTTTTGCAAATTTAGTTAAATGATTTTACATAAATAAGTCAGATGTTATTGTTGGTATCCATGTTTCCAAAAAAAAAGGCTTATAAACATTTGAAAAGATTTTTTTTTAAAAAAGCTTTAACTCAGAAATTTCCACTTTTATGCTTTGATACCCTTAAGTTCCCAGTTTGAAATCCTTATAATTCTTAGGGATTCCCAGAGGTTAGTAATTAGACTCTTTGAGATTTTCCATTGTTTTCAAATGCTTATATGTGTTCCAGCCTTCATGTACCTAGAGTTAAAGGCTCACTTGCTGCTGTGTCAGTTCTGTTTTAAGTTTATCTCATGTTAATACTGATGATTTTAAGCCAACCAGATGTTCTGATATTAGGAGAGTGTGTGTGTGTGTGTGTGTGTGTGTGTGTGTGTGTGATCGATTATTAATAGTGGGGGAAGTAATTAATTATACTTTAATGAATATTTGGCAGACTTTTAAAATAGTAATTGTGAAATGTTGGTCTTAGGATTCCTCTGTATTAAAAACTATTGAGAATTCCAAAGAACTTTTAGTTAAATGGGTTGTATCTATTGCTATTCATGTTTTTAGAAATTAAAACTGAAAAAATTTAAATACAGGCATATACGATCATACCTCCCATTAGCCATTAGAGGTGTGATGTTATTACATGCCGTATCTCTGGAACATTCCACCATACGCTTGTAAGAGAATGAGAGTGAAAATGATAGATAACATTTAGTGTTTTGATGAAAATAGTTTTGATCTCTTGGGGCCCATGAGCAGATAGTTATATATAGTTACACCAACGTGGCCTCACTGTTATCGGCTTCATTCCTCCTACGTCACAACAACATGTCAGACCAGGTGCTATCTGACACATCCGCTCAACGGTGCCACTGTAGTTTGAAGGTGGTCCTAGACAAGATGTAAGTGAATAATGAGCATAACTGTGCTCTTCCAATGGGTTTCAGTCCTGGGCAAGTTCACTATGGATTCAGTGTGTCCAGAAGAAATGACAGTAAAATGTTCTTGGGGTGAAAGGGTTATACCCAACTTTATTTCCACGGCAGCAGGACAATCACTAAAATCCTGTTCACTCAGAGCTAGTCTGCGTGCGGCAAGCTGGCCTCTGCCTCTGGGCCTCTGTCCTCAGTGCTGCCACCACTCCAGCCTCTGCTCTGCTCTCCTGCAGTCTTGCAGCCATGCCACCGTGTCGCACCCAGACCACTGGGTGGAGCTCTTTATATAGAGTCAGTAGCAACGTATTGCCCACACGTGTGTAGTGAGCTCGCTGACCAGGGCCAGGTGAGAATCCGAGCCACAGAAACTTTCATTTTATCCACACTGCTCCCGGAAGACTGTGTACAAAACCAGATGGCAGATTGGATTTGCCCTGTGGGCCACAGCTTGCTGACCCCTCATATAGACAGGAAGAAGGAAACCACAGAAAAGAGACTGAGAGGCGAAAGAAGCTTTAGTTTTCCTGGACTCGTATCAGCCCATCTTGAAGTATTTGTTCACCCATGAATACCAAAGTAAACAGGGTGCTCAACTAGTTCAACTTCAAATGTGGTTCTTTTTCTAGGCCTTATGTCTTTTTCATTTCTGTTCCTTAAAAATTTTATTCCTTTAAGCAGAAAAAAAATAGTAGTTTGTCGCTTTCTTGTTTTTTTTTTTTTTGTTGTTGTTGTTGTTGTGAAACCATTAATTAAGAGTCCATGTTTGACTATAGGGGCAACAGTGGAGGGAGATAAACCAGGGGCACAAAAGAGGTGTGGTTAGTAAGATTGAATGGTAATTGAATGTGAAAAGTTAGGGAAGAGAGAGATGTAAATTGGCTCCTAGCTTTCCAGGTTTGGGGAGCATGCAGATTGGACATGAGGAATGAACAGCGAAGGCAGTGGGTCAACAGAAAGACCCTCCCTTTTTTTTTTCTGTACGTGTTAAGTTTGATGGAATATCCGTGTTTGACATTTTCAGTAATTGGATAATTGAATAATAGGAGTTTGTGGCTAGAGAGCTCCAGGGTTGGAGATGCAGACTGGAAATAATCTGATTATAATTATTAGACAAACTCATATATCCCGATGAGCTTGTTTGTGTTGGAGAACATGTAGAATGAGAGGCCAGTGGCAACGCTGTTGGAACAGCAACATTGAAGGGATGGGGTGGGCAGGGGGGAGTCGGTAAGAAGACTGAGTTGTGGCTAGAGATGAGCAGCAGAGCAGGTGGGTCCAGATAGACTCTGTAGAAACGGAAGGAGACAGTCTGAAGACGTGTTACTTTATAACACCGGAATGACAAAGTCTGTCACGCTTCTCTTGTAACTGGAAATAGGGCCGGAGGGAGTCGCGTGTCCTGTGTTTTGCCATGCTGCAAAGTACAGCACCTGTAGACCCAGCTCCCTTGTGGTCGGGTTTTGTTCTGAACTGAGCAGTCTCAACCGAAGAGCTGGGGAAGTTGTGTTGTGTTACGTTGTAAGTGTAAGTTGTAAGCATATTCTCCTCTCCCTGCACCTAGTGGTGAGTGTCCAGAAAAGTTATGCTATTTAAGTTTGACATTGTCAGTTTATGATCCTGATTCTTCTACTGATACTATTTTCTGTCAGTCTGATCGGGATTGGGTCGGATTATGGTCACTGTGAATAGCAGTTGTAGTTTTCACATTTTGATAAATACACAGGAGGGGAAGTAATTGTTGTTAATACATCGATTGCCTACCAATAGCATAATTAATATTCATTCCACTATAGTCTCCAGGTGTGGTCCCAGATGGACACTTTTTAACAAAGCATCAGTTTTACACTTTTAAATACATATAAGGTGAATTTTATTTTTTCTCTATTAGGGAAGAAGCATTCTGAAGAGGACTCTTTAAAGAAGTAGGTTCTTACGTTTTTTTTTTTAAAAAAAACTGTATGTTAACTGAAGGAATGCAGATAAATAACGTGTTGAATGTGTAATAGTTTAAATTCAGGTTTCTTCCTTTTTTATCATCCTGTGGGTGTGTGTTTTCATAGTAGAAAGGTGGGTAGTGGGTTTAGTGAATGCAATGAAAGAGATAAGAATGAATTTCTAGTAGAGATCAGGTTTCCAGAGGACCGCACTGGGTTGGATAGAAATAAGGGTTTTAGAAAAAAGGTCAGAGTTTTTGGGGTTTATGACAAGTTAGATGGGGGGACTATTAAAGTGCTTAACACTTGTTATCTAATTGCAGTAGCTTTGCAAAGTCGCTGTGCTGTGATAGCCTAGTGTTTGTTAATTAGGCAACTGTGGTTCAGGTGGGTGGGTTGATTGACCCATGATTCCACAGTTAGCAGGAGCTGACCCACGATTTGACTGTCAGTCGGCCCGGCTCCCAGTCCATTCGCTTTTCTCAGTATAGATTGATAGGACCAAGTGGACCGTGTGATAAAGTCAAATTCAGCTAAGTGTTAACTCCGATGTAGTTTTCTTATGAAGCCCGGTTAGTCCAAGCATTTGTCCTAACATATTTGACAGTTGCAGTGGTAACTAGTACCTTGTTTTTACTAGCATCAGAGTTTTAGGGCAGATCTCAGTTGGCTGTGGCCACAGAACCATAGGATTTATATTAGCAAGGTCTAATCAGGCATGTATCCTTGGATGTAGTGATATCTACTCTCCTTGAGATGAATTATTTTTCTGTAAGTAAAGAATATCTGTGAGTAGACCATGTTATGTTGGTGAAATTCAGTGTCTATTTGTAAACTGTTTATGAAAGATTTCTGTACATGCTGACTTGTCAGTCTGGTTTCCCTTCCCATTAACCCTTGTCTGTCTGGTTTGTGAAAATTCATCCTTCGTTCCCTCCTTTCTTCCTTTCCTCCTTTCCTTTCCCCTTTCCCTTTTTCATTTCCCATGCGCTTTCCTTCTTTCCTTCCATCTTTCTTTGGACATACTTTTCTTCCATGACATTACTATAATCTTTTCTGGATTTTTTTTATACTCCTCTGCTTTTCATGGTGTTTCTTTTGTTCTGTTAGTTTTCCCACTTCTGTCCACTGAGTATTCTCCACATTTCTGTAGACAACATCAAAAGCTCAAAGAATTTCGGGATTGTAAGGATTCTCAGAGATGAGTTAATCAAAATACCCTCCAGAACTTCAGCCTGTGTTTAACATCCTGGCCAAGTGGTTGTTCAAATGGAGACTTTTAAACCCAAAGAGTAAAGTAGTTAGTTGATTGGATATGGTAAGTGCCAAGATGAGGATTAAATTCAGGTTTCTTCCTTTTTTTTAAATCATCCTGTAGGTGTGTTTTTTCATAATAGAAAGGTGGGGAGTGGGTCTAGTGAACACAATGAAAGAGATAAGAATGAATTTCTAGGAGAGATCAGGTTTCCAGAGGACCGCACTGGGTTGGACAGAAATAAGATTTTAGAAAAAAGATCAGAGTTTCTGTGGTTTATGACGAGTTAGATCAAGATAAATTACAGGAACGAGGGACATGGGGTGTTGGGAGTTGTCCAGAAAGGTGTTTTGAATCGCGAGCTCAAGGGAGTCCTGAGCAGGTGGCCGCTCTTTAGTTTGTTTCATTGAGGGAACTAGCATATTTGGGGGTTTATCCTGAAAGATAATGGAGTCATTTAAAGCCATTTTGAAAACAGAGACCAAATTTTAATTATATCAAAAAACTTCATTTAATAGCCGACTCTTCATTCTTTTTTTTTTTTTTTTTAAACAAACAAACTCACTCATCTTTGTTACACATACAGGAGTGGGGGTCAGTCTTCCAAGTCAACTGAAGACAAACATGGAGATGAAGCATCATTCAAGTAAGATCTGCTGGTTCAGAGTTTGAGTAGATGGAGAAGGAGTAGTAGCAGTTGAAGCCAGGTTTTGACTTGGAACAGAGTTCTACCCTTGGCGTGATTAGCTACAGTGATAGGGGACATTGCATCTAATGTGATGAGATAATATATTGATAAATAACTTTATAATAGCTGAGATGCCGTGAATTCCCACGAAGAAAGAACAGCTGACAACCAGAAATAGTAAACATTTTCAGAACACAGCAACTAATCTGTCAGAACCTGTGAAAACTCACATTGGGTTTTATTTACTATTCCAAAATAATTTCAAGTTAAAGAACAAATCATTCCATTGCACAGGTGTTTCTCTGAGCATTTTGGGGACACAGTAACTCCTGAAACCCTCCTAGCAACCTTGTAAAATAAGGTGGCAGGATCCCTACTTTCTAGAGCAAGACTTTGAATTGAAGAGAAGCAGCTTATCCAAGAACAAGTAGCTGTTGGTTACAGAGCTAGGCCTTCTGCGTGCAAGATACGTCCGTATGGCCAGCTAACTCTGAGTCATTTACTGAGCCGTAGTGCCCTCACTTCATGACGGGTCCACCTTACTATCTTACTATTTTCCTTCTCTAATTTTTTACCCACTAAAAAGTTTGTAGAACTTACAGATTTGGACTAATTATGGACTAATTAACATTTTGATATTAGCTCTGTGTTATTAGCCAAAATACTCTTTTAGAGTTTAATATATTTGGTAAATGTTTTTCATATCAGTATTAAAATAGTTATATTATTTATTAACTTTAAGCTATAGTCAAGAAAGTTATTTAAAGGTTTTATGAAAACCAAGGCCAAATCGGTTAGATATATCAAAAATCCTCAGTCAATAGACACTCGTGTGTCTTCACTGTTTTTTTTTTGTTTTTTAAGAAATTAACTCACTCTTTTGTTACATTTGTTTGCCGCACATCTTTACAGGATATCTGGCATTGATGATTCCTTTCCTGAGTCCGCTGATGAAGACTTTGATTTTGATGAAAAGGTACAATGCTCTCGTCAAATTAATTATCATGCTCTGTATTCAGATTTTTCTAGTTTTTACTCCTAAATATAGCACTGGTCTGTCAATCATAATTCTGTGTTTGTAATGGAAAGTTTGTCAGAGCAAACCACTTTATAGAAATACTACTAGTCAAATTTTTTTTTTTACTTTGGTAAATACTGTAGATAAGAGCTGAGGAGAAAAATGGCTGGGACATGCATAGTGACAGGAGAATTCTATTGGGACGAGCGTTCCTACAGTGGGGAAAATAGGAAATTTGGCCAAGAATAAGGACCGTTACTGTGATTTTGAAATCATACCGATATCACTTATGTAATACTCATGCATAAAGGAACTCTGTAATGGATCGATTTACTTATTTTAATAATCATGGATTCTTCTTGGTGCCTTTTATTTCAAAAACTATATAGCATATATCATAGAGGTGTTTTTTTGGGGGGGGGACACTTTTTATTTTGGTATCATACACCTGTTAGGAGAGATTTTTTTTCTATTCCTATCCTTGATTCTGCATTTGGACTAAAATAATATTAACAATTGTGGAAATTTACATATTTCAATGCCCTCTTTCGAAATTAATATTACAATGGGATTCAACTGTTTTCTAAATCATTTCTTTAAGAGTAAATTTTAAACTCTTGATGTAATTTAGGGATAAATGTTTTGCCTAAAGTAACAACCAGCTCTAAAAACAGGGACTCCTACTAGCCATATGGGAAAACATGCAGTTTGCTCAAATTTTTGTTTTATACTTACAAAAAATACCTATTCAGCATCTTTGTATCACATTCTAAAATTCCATACTTAAGAGATTTTTTAAGTTATAGTTATTTCAGTATTCATTTTAACACCCCTGCCTCACTACTGGAGGTTACGAAACATAATTGCGTACCTCGTGGGTCACCTAGAATAAGGTCTGGCATGGAAGAAGCAGTTTCACATTTTTTCAGTGTGACTAAATGATAAATGGAATTCTGTGTAATAGAACATTACAAGTAAGAGAATATGCATAATCCTCATTAAACCTGTTTATATTCCTCAATATATGGCCTATATATTCCCTTTTAATATTTAGGATGTGTACGTTCAATTGAGTTTTGTTGAAAAAGTGCATCATAAATAAGGAGGAAGTATGTTAGAAATATGTGATGATAAGAAAGATGACAGTGTGTTTTTTAGCAGCCTCCAGTTGTGAGCTTACAATTTCATCTTAAAAATTTTCAACCTTTTTTAGGCCCATCTCATTAGATATAGCTTTTCCAATAGATACACCCTTTAAAGCTATGTATTTTTCCTCAGAATTCTGAGTATCAATTTTTTCAACAAGTGGAAAGTTGGTGTGTTTGGGACATGTCTTTTTCTATCTTTTTCCCTCTTTCACAGTAATTTACAGCTTTTTTAGGTAGTGGTAGATGACCACATTCAGCTAACTGGATGACTTATTTTACAGTGACAAAATTAACTCCTTATTACAGTAGTAGTTATAAACAAATAATTGTCGAATAATACAAATCAGTATGGTTAGGGATACAGTATGAACAAAAGGCTGTATTTTTCATACATTACATACAGTGAGGTATGTAGAAAAAATATGTATTCCAGTATTTATCAATGTATATACATAGTGTATTTATGGATATACTATGAGCAAAAGCCTCCAGAGGAGAAGCAACTTAAACAGTTTGCAATTCCAGTTCATCTAAATAAGAGACTTCTAAACACTGAACTTCAATTCCCCCTACAAGACAATTTATGCAAATATAAATCATGGCAAACACATGTAAAAATGCAACAAAAATTGATAATTCTTAATATTTCTTTTTCCAATAATACTTTAAACTACTGAGGTATAAATTTTTGTTTTGGTGGTTCTGGTAAAGAAAACAATCTAGTAGATATCGTAGTATTTTTTTGTATAATAATCAATTAGCAGTAAGGATAGTAATATTTTGGGGCCACATATATCATCTCTCACAATCCTCGCCCCTGAGAAGACGTAGGAGAGTAAATGGCAGAACTGAGATTTGTGTCTACATTTGAATGATTTCAAAGCCCGAGGTCTCTATGTTAGATCAACTAGTAAATGGTGACTATTACACGTATTTTGTCAAATTTGGTGCTTGTGATTCTTAAAGCTATTACTTTTTTTCTAGAACATGCAGAAACCAAACTTAAAAAAGCTAATGGATGCTTTTCTGCAACCCAAGAAGGAGGAAAAAGAAAGTAAGCTATTTGAGACTGTCCATTCTTGGGTTATTCTGGGTTATTCACCGATTTGAAATTTCAGGTATTTTCATGTACTCTTAATTTGTTTTTCACTGTAATCAAAGCAAAATGTCACATTGTGAGGCCAGGTGAAAGAGCCAACAGCCAGGGCTTTTCTCATGAGAAATCTGTTGTGAAACCTTCTCTCAAGTCTTCAGCAGGCCTTGGTCTTACAAAGGTGAGTTGTTTTGTTTTCAGCTTTTCCCCCATGCTTTTTCACATGCCATCGTCCTGATGCTTTTGGTGATGAAAAGGATCCTAGAAAGAAAGGGAAGTCCTCCAGATCATGGTATAAAGCTGTGAAAGCAAGAGAGAAATCTGTACAGGATTGAGATTTATACAACTTGGTGGGAGTCGGCAATCCTGAGGTCTGCCGTGATGGAGGGAAGGAATCAGACAGCAGTGAGGAAGAAAAGCTAGGTGACTAGGAAGACGAGGGTGGGAAGAAGGGGCCAAATTCATTTAAGAAGGGTGAGATGAATATAAAGATTGAGTAAAGAGTCAAATGAGAGAGACTATAAAAACACAACAGAAAATAAGTGAGAACAGGACCTCTATGTTATAAAATATGGTAGAAATTCTTTGGAGTGTACAGTAAGAAAACCAGGTAATGAAAGAACTGTTCAGGTGTTTACGAAGAACTGAATAAAAATTTAATCCTCACTTTCAAGCTCAATAAAGTGATATATTTAATCTGGCACAGTCTGTTCATAGGTAATGCAAAGTGACATCTGTTTTAGGCTTTATCAGGTTTATTATGAATTATGACTCATTGGCCCTTCTGTTTCTAACTTAACTTACTTAATTATACATGTTACTGTTTGGTTGAATCCTGGTAGGTATTTTAGATCATTTTGAGAATAAAGAAAGAGAGGAAATTAATGAGCATTTATCAACTCTTCTCATTAGTTAAAATTAAAGTTTTGGACTATTTAAGTGAGGTTCTTCATCTCCATCCATTAAATGAGAAATTAAATTTTAACCTGCAACACTCTTAAATATATATATATATACATACAAATTATTTTTTTCTGGGGAAATTCTGATTTATCTTTTCCTAATAGAATCTGTATGCAATAGGCACATAGGGATACAACAAATTAATAAAGTCACAGTTTCTCATTTTTCTCATATAAACTACTTGTTGTCATAGACTCATAAGGAGAGATTGTCAACAGAATGCACAAAATTATTTCTGGAAAATGACTTTTACCTTTTAAAACATCTCCAGCAATGGGTACATTTCATATTATTCTCAGGAAATGTTATTAACTTTAGAATTCAGAGTTGTTAAACCTAGCATAAATGTTGTCATATCTCAAATTCAGAAATCGTGGTGACTTGATTTCTTTAGTTACTCCTTTCTTCTCTCCTTGTGAATACTGGGTCCTGCCTGATAATCATAGATGAATTCTGTATCATCTTGAATTGGTGTTTTACAATTAAATCTTTTCATTAACATAAAAATGCTAATATTACCATAATATCCCAGAAATAACTGTTTGCGTGCATTCATAAAGGAGTTTATTTTTAATCCTTGAAGCAGATGCTGAAATACATAATAGAAAATTTGAGTGCCATGATTCTTCTGTTCTCTTTTTTTATTTTCAAAATTTCAGAGGTCTGTGTAGGTTTGCATTACTTAATTGTATCAGTTTAGTGTATTTTTCAAATATTTATCTTCTAACGTAATATACTTCTCCTGAGTAAGTTTTCTGATTTTTACTCCAAATGTATTTATCCAAATCTTTCCTCCCAGTCCTCCGGCTGCCTCAAATTTGATGGGTCCCAAATGAAAGACCGTGTCCCTGACCCGTTCCTGACCCTTGGTCCTCTGCTCCGTGCCCCAGTCCCCTTATCCTAGTAACAGCACCACCGAAACACTGAAGCGGGAAAAATCCTGGCCTCCAGGCCTCCCTGCCATCACCACATCCAGTCATCACCAAGTTCAGTCTTTCCTATCTGCTGACCGTAATTCACTTTCTCACCTGTAATTTTTAAACGCTCTTTTCTAGTGTAGTTCCCCGCTAGGTTCATTTTTACATTGCTACTAGTGACCTTTCCGAAAACGTTAGTGACAGTGTCGCCCCTCTGCTTACCTCGTGGATCCCCATTACCCGAAGGAGAAAGTTCATCGCCTTGCATTGGCGTTTGCCTGATTTGGCTTGGCCCCGATTGCTCCAGTTTTCTCCTTCCGTTACTTTGGTACCTTCACTTACTGTGTCATTTCACCTCTCATCCTTTTGCTCATTCTGCCCTTCCTAGATGGACCTTCACAGCCTCCCTCTGAACTTTATCTTTCAAGATATAGCCCCTCTTTTTCTTTTCTGTTTTCCTTTTCTATTGCAGTATCATTGATACTCCATCCTGCATTGGCTTCAAATATACAACACAGTGGTTCAACAGTATCCCATATAATTTAGTCTTCACCCCTGGGGTTATAAGATACAGCCCTTTTTTTGATCAGCATCTTCCGAGCTTCCCAGATACACTGACTGTTCTCTTTTTTGGTCTTGTTTGCCTGACTGCCCTTTATGCAGTGCACTTCCGTTGCAGAACTAATGGATGATGCTTGTTTTCATGTTCTCTCTACCCCTGCTGGAACGTAGGCAGAGCTGTCTTTGATTTGTGTTTCCAGCTTCTCCCGGGATAATGCCTATGATCTGATAGGTATAGAGTTGTAGTCTTCCTAACCAAGAGTGAGCAAGTGAATGAATATGGTGTTTTCTGAAACTGGGTTTGTGTTTCAATTTGTTTTTACAGAAAGGACCAGTGCAGACAGTGGTTGGAAAAGAAGAAAGCTGTAGTAATACCATTGAA
Source organism: Manis javanica (assembly GCF_040802235.1). Classification (NCBI taxonomy): domain Eukaryota; kingdom Metazoa; phylum Chordata; class Mammalia; order Pholidota; family Manidae; genus Manis; species Manis javanica. The sequence goes on along the minus strand of NC_133158.1, from coordinate 164,695,560 downwards.
AGAGTTCAAAAAGAAAAAATAAATAATGACAATTTGACTTCTCGTGAAGCACACAAAAGTAATAGAGGCGGTAAGTTAGTGAATATCTGAAATTTTTTCTATGCCTAAATGCTAGTATGAAAACATCTAGAATTTGTAAGATTAACTTTATGAAACAAGCGTAGAATGCTGCAAGAAACTAATGTTTAAATTTATAAGGGATCAGTTTTGATGTCCAAATCTGACATCCCTTATGTCGAAGAATGGTTTTTTTTTTTTGCTGTCTTCATGAGTATCCCAGCTACTACCTTTTTCTTCCCCCAAATGCTTCATCTCTGAAATTCCTTTGTGCGATTACTTTTATTTTATTGAGGTACTCATGAATGGAGATATATTTGTATGTGTATTTCAAATTCATGGCGGTAATTATTCTCATTAGTGTATCTGCAACTACCTTTTATAGATGAGATGTCAGCATTGGGATTAGAAGAAGAGGAAGACGCAGAATCACCATGGGATTCCGAGGTACTATATTCTTTCTTTTTTTTAAAATATAAGCATTAACTGATGTTTAACATAAAAGGAAATGCTTTGACTTCACTTTCTCACCTCTGCATTTGTCCATACAAATGATTTCCTTGTATTTTTTAACCTATAATTAACATATAATTATGCGCTGAGTACTCCATAATACAGTTCTATTAATTTATAAGATCAATTTAATGAAACCAGTGTAGTATAGTGCAAGAAACTAAAGCTTAAAATCATAAGGGATCAGCTCTGATGTCACCTGAAAAACTAAATTGCTATTCTAGGTCAACCTGTGGCCAAACATACGATTTCATGGCATCTATGACTGTGTAAAACTCCTTATGAGGTTCAGTTTGGGTCATAGTTTCTTCCAAGTTAGAACTTGAAAAGTTAGTGCCTGGGACTTGAAACTATTATTATGTTTGGGTTATCAAGTAACTCTGCAAGGAAGTTTTCAGGAGAAGGGAAAGCATGGGGAGTGGCAATAAATATGTGACATCATAATAACCACAGTTCGGTTTAGCAGTGTTTTACTGAGTAAAAACCATTCTGGATAGTTAAAAGAGCGTGCATTGAGTGCTTTATGGCAGCCGTACTCATACTATTGTGAGTGTAAAGTAATGGTGACTTCTTCCAAGGAAACAACTGTGGAAGGAGATAAGGCACTGATTTTAGATAAAGGCTACCTCAGCATAATGGTACAAGCTCTGTATGTGATGTCAAAAGACATACCAGTCTCCTGGTTCTGTCACTTAACTAGATACGGGATCTTGGAAAAACTTGTTTAACCTGTTTGACTGTCAGTGACCTCGTTCATAAAAATGGTACCAATACCTACCTCTCAGGTATTTGTAAGGAACAAATGTGGAAACAAATGTGAAAACCATTTGTAAAGTGTAAAGGGTGCTCTAGACACATATGACGGAATGATGGCAGTGGTGTTCAGTGACTTGCTCCATATTGAGGACACTTTTGAAACGTGAAGGACAATAAAATGGCAGTAGTGTCAAGAAAAAGAATGGAGGAGTTGGAATTGTGGATTTTTAATTTGGTGTATGTGAAGTTTCAGTATATTATTATTGGGGATACCCCCTAGATACACTTAATGGCCTTCTCAGTGAGATTATTTTAAATGTTTCAATTTTAAATAAATTTCGGTTATTGAATACTGACTATATGCTGGACAGTTAGATTCTGTACAGGGTTAGGCTATAGTAGTAGAAACAGTAAAGTGTATTTATTATAAGTCACTGTAAGTGCTTGATATAGAGGAAGTGGAGAATGTTAGGTTAGAGAATATCGGGAGAGTTTGTCGTTAGGACGGGGATGGGCGTGGCAGCGGAATTTAGGTAGTCAGGAAAGATCTCTGAGTATGTCAAATGCTGCCACGTGAAGGATGAGAAGGAGCCAGTCATGTGAAGGTCTAAGAGAAGGACTCTGGATAGAGAGAATGACGGATCACACCTGCTGATCATTTATTTTACTCTAGCATCTTGGAATGACCAGGAAGCAGGAAGTGGGGTAACCATCATCATATTGTTGTTGTGTGTAGTAAAGTAAATGTGCATAATAAAGTTCCTGGCACAGTTTAGATGGTTAATAGATAATGTTGTTCTTCCCTTAATAAACTTTCCTAAAATTTTTTGCTGTAAACATAATTTAAAATCTTTACTACTTTTCCACTTTGTTCAAGCATTTTTCCTCTCAATAAAATTTTTATCAAATAATAGTTGCATCCTTCCAAACTCCTGTTTACTGAAATGAAGCAGCTTCTACAGTTACCTGTTTATATTCCACATGACATGCTCTAGGGTTTTTTATCATGCCAAGTATCTGATTTTAACACCAAAAATCATTTCTTTCTTTAGAAAAATTTTAAATTGAAAGCAAGTATACCTGTTGAAGAGTTTGTTTAAATCAGTATTTCATTAACTGTCCTCTTACTTTGGTGGGGAAAGCCAAGCAGGGTTAGATGTTTGGTTAGTTCCTTACTGAAATGTGCACATGGGTCAGGCTCTTGTCTGTGAAAATACTTAACTCTGGCCTTCCATGCTCAGTTTTACAGTCAGTAGCCAAGTGAAGGTAAAAGGTAATCTTGATCTAGAGAGAATAAATAAGTTTTCCTATTTAAGTATTTTGGGTTTTAATACATGCTTCTTCTGTTTTTAAGTCTAATTGCTTGTGAAGTAGGAAATCAGGGTATGCTCTTAGAAAGAATGGGATTGGGAAATCTTCGTGCAACTCATTATTGATATTAATTTTAACAGAGTCTCCCAGAGAGTCTTCCACAGAAGAATGCTGGTCATTTTTCTGGTTCTCCAGGTCAAAGAGGAGAAAACCTATTAAATGAACAAGTAGGAGGTAAGAACTGTATTTTATAATGCAGTCATTTGACTGAATGTTGACATAAAACATGAATATTTAAATGTTCTAGTAGCGTAAGATAGTCACCTGTTAAATACATAGCAAGGACAAAGATGTGAAAAGGAGGTAAGTTATATATTAGGTGTCAGCAAGAGATTGAGAGTTGTTAACACTAAAAGCATTCAGTTTTTGGTTCCATTTCAATATACTCGTAAGACCTAAGAAAAGTCAGGAACTAAAAAAGATGAAGAGGGAATGAAGAATGAGAAAGGCAGAGAGGGTAAAGGGAGGACAGACAGTAAAGAAGCAGATATACAGTGGAGATGGTGGTAAAATAAGGGAAGAGTAGAGCATTTGAAATACGGGAATACTAGCAAGTGAGCTTCCAGTATCAGAGCTTCTCAGAGGATAGATAGCAGAATGTTCCCACTCTTCCTGTTCTCCTCACTGCTGGGAGGCTATCAAAGACTGAGGCTCCTCATCATGCGGAGCTATGTTTACCTGACATCGGTGAACGTAAAACCTTTGTGGTCAGCTGTCAGTGCATGTACTTGAATGCCATGTCATGTAAAATGTTGCAGCTTCATAGGAGCGCATCATATGGGTCAAAGTGAGGGAGCTGGAAGGAAGAGGAGAGCCAGGTCAGTTAGAGTTTGAGCAAGGAAGCTATAAAAAGGCTTTTCTGATGAAAATTCCGTGAGAAAGTTCATGACTTAATTTCCAGTTTTGGAGATGTGATAGTGAGGAACTTGATGCTAGATTCCAGAAGGTCAAGTTCAAAAGGGACCAGTTTCTCAAATTTTAATGAATCAGCGGAGACCTTGTTAAAAAACACACATTGCGAGCAGCACGTCTGGGATTCTACATTTCTAACAAGCTGTCAGGAGATGTCAGTGTTGCTGGCCCTCAGATCCATGTGCTCTGTAGCCGCTGGGGTGCAGGCTTCCCTGCAGAGAGATCTGGAATCCATTGACTCGTTCAAGACCTAACAGTGTCAAGGAAAAGCACTGTTTTCCTTTGATTTCTGAGCATGTTTATAGCTAGGGGGGAGCAAAGAGACGAAGAAATAGGTGTTGTAGGTGGCAGATACTGTGCCTAAATGAGGAGGAAAGAAGAACCAAAAGAATGTCAGAGGGGAAGGGTCAAGACCGTAGATCTAGAGATGACTTTTGGAGCGGAAGGGGGACGGTGAAAGGAAGAGGGAGGAAAGAAAGGTGTTAGCGAGGAAATTTTGGACTTTTTGAGGAAACTTGAGAGAAACCACTTTAGATGGCCTCAGTGTGTTTGCCCCGGAACCAAACATTAGATCACTGCTGCTCCAGAGAATACTGCGAGCAGGGGAGCGCTGAAATCAGGGTAAACGGTAAGCACCTGTTTCTCCTCCTCGTAACCAGCAGGCATCAGAGATGGATGTTGCATTGGTTTTGTTATTTAAATGAGATTGATTTGAACAGGGAAGCACTAGTTGTTAGTCTTTTAAAGATAATTAAAAAAATTTTTAAGGGCTCGCATTGTACACCAAACCAAATTTTGGAAAAAAGAGAAATGACAGAGTTAATTCCCTAAATGCTTAAATTCTGATTTTTCCACAAATATTACACTGATTTTGAAATAAGAGATTTTTAATATATAATACTGTGGTAATTAAATTTTTTTCCTTTTTAGTAATCATATTTCAGTATTGAAAACTTATTATGCATTATACCTTATCTCTTAGATGTGTCTTATGTACCTTCTTGTAGGAGTGGATTAAGAAAGATGGCTAAACTAGAGGATGCCAGAAATGTAGGCATATTAGTAGGCCACCTGGGTATGAAAAAATATAAACTTTTTAAAACTGTTATTCTACAAGTGTATATCCAGCACAATCAATTCATAACCCATTCCCTAGTGAGAAAGGCATTCCCTTGAACTGCCATCACATCTGTGTACTGCCTGGATCACAGGAGAAATGGAAGAACATGATAAATCCTTGTAGTATACTGGTATGAATGATTGTGCTGTACCGCATTAGAGACACACTGGTGCATTCTACCATCAACTTTCCCTTTCTCCCCTCCGGGTCATGATTTTTCCTCTGACTAAGGATCACTTTTCTTCCCATCAGTCAGCGTGTTCACATTTGCATACGTGCATTTTTCTGTCTTAGTTATAGTCGTCTGAAACACAATCTTAATTTCAAAATCTTAACTGCATGCTTTGTTAAACCATAGTCCTTTGTTTCTCTTCAGCATTTATACTGGATTAATATTTCTGTCTTGTTGCTGTCCTAACCCTTCAGAATGACAAAGTGCCAAAACCTAATGTAATTTTCAAAGCCAGGCGTGGGGATTTAGCTTAGTAATAACTGCATGAATATATAGTTGGCTTTCTTGTGTATGTATCATTGATTACATATCCCTGTTGCTTTTTAGATTCTCTTGGACAATATTCTCACCTGGAGGTAAAACTTAACATATTTTTATCTTGATTTATTAACCACAGATTGTATGAAATCTTACTTATTATTAACTTTGTTTCAAAACCCATTCAGCCTGTCATCAAATTGAAAGACTCTCTCAATAATAAAACAGTAGGAGCAGAGATGACACAAACATCCACATCAGGTAAATTTTGCAGTGCGGGTTTAACTCTGGAAAGCAGTATACTGAATATATAAAATATAGTGTTCTTATTGCTAATTCAGTTTTTCTTTTTTTGCAAATTTAGTTAAATGATTTTACATAAATAAGTCAGATGTTATTGTTGGTATCCATGTTTCCAAAAAAAAGGCTTATAAACATTTGAAAAGATTTTTTTTTAAAAAAGCTTTAACTCAGAAATTTCCACTTTTATGCTTTGATACCCTTAAGTTCCCAGTTTGAAATCCTTATAATTCTTAGGGATTCCCAGAGGTTAGTAATTAGACTCTTTGAGATTTTCCATTGTTTTCAAATGCTTATATGTGTTCCAGCCTTCATGTACCTAGAGTTAAAGGCTCACTTGCTGCTGTGTCAGTTCTGTTTTAAGTTTATCTCATGTTAATACTGATGATTTTAAGCCAACCAGATGTTCTGATATTAGGAGAGTGTGTGTGTGTGTGTGTGTGTGTGTGTGTGTGTGTGATCGATTATTAATAGTGGGGGAAGTAATTAATTATACTTTAATGAATATTTGGCAGACTTTTAAAATAGTAATTGTGAAATGTTGGTCTTAGGATTCCTCTGTATTAAAAACTATTGAGAATTCCAAAGAACTTTTAGTTAAATGGGTTGTATCTATTGCTATTCATGTTTTTAGAAATTAAAACTGAAAAAATTTAAATACAGGCATATACGATCATACCTCCCATTAGCCATTAGAGGTGTGATGTTATTACATGCCGTATCTCTGGAACATTCCACCATACGCTTGTAAGAGAATGAGAGTGAAAATGATAGATAACATTTAGTGTTTTGATGAAAATAGTTTTGATCTCTTGGGGCCCATGAGCAGATAGTTATATATAGTTACACCAACGTGGCCTCACTGTTATCGGCTTCATTCCTCCTACGTCACAACAACATGTCAGACCAGGTGCTATCTGACACATCCGCTCAACGGTGCCACTGTAGTTTGAAGGTGGTCCTAGACAAGATGTAAGTGAATAATGAGCATAACTGTGCTCTTCCAATGGGTTTCAGTCCTGGGCAAGTTCACTATGGATTCAGTGTGTCCAGAAGAAATGACAGTAAAATGTTCTTGGGGTGAAAGGGTTATACCCAACTTTATTTCCACGGCAGCAGGACAATCACTAAAATCCTGTTCACTCAGAGCTAGTCTGCGTGCGGCAAGCTGGCCTCTGCCTCTGGGCCTCTGTCCTCAGTGCTGCCACCACTCCAGCCTCTGCTCTGCTCTCCTGCAGTCTTGCAGCCATGCCACCGTGTCGCACCCAGACCACTGGGTGGAGCTCTTTATATAGAGTCAGTAGCAACGTATTGCCCACACGTGTGTAGTGAGCTCGCTGACCAGGGCCAGGTGAGAATCCGAGCCACAGAAACTTTCATTTTATCCACACTGCTCCCGGAAGACTGTGTACAAAACCAGATGGCAGATTGGATTTGCCCTGTGGGCCACAGCTTGCTGACCCCTCATATAGACAGGAAGAAGGAAACCACAGAAAAGAGACTGAGAGGCGAAAGAAGCTTTAGTTTTCCTGGACTCGTATCAGCCCATCTTGAAGTATTTGTTCACCCATGAATACCAAAGTAAACAGGGTGCTCAACTAGTTCAACTTCAAATGTGGTTCTTTTTCTAGGCCTTATGTCTTTTTCATTTCTGTTCCTTAAAAATTTTATTCCTTTAAGCAGAAAAAAAATAGTAGTTTGTCGCTTTCTTGTTTGTTGTTGTTGTTGTTGTGAAACCATTAATTAAGAGTCCATGTTTGACTATAGGGGCAGCAGTGGAGGGAGATAAACCAGGGGCACAAAAGAGGTGTGGTTAGTAAGATTGAATGGTAATTGAATGTGAAAAGTTAGGGAAGAGAGAGATGTAAATTGGCTCCTAGCTTTCCAGGTTTGGGGAGCATGCAGATTGGACATGAGGAATGAACAGCGAAGGCAGTGGGTCAACAGAAAGACCCTCCCTTTTTTTTTTTCTGTACGTGTTAAGTTTGATGGAATATCCGTGTTTGACATTTTCAGTAATTGGATAATTGAATAATAGGAGTTTGTGGCTAGAGAGCTCCAGGGTTGGAGATGCAGACTGGAAATAATCTGATTATAATTATTAGACAAACTCATATATCCCGATGAGCTTGTTTGTGTTGGAGAACATGTAGAATGAGAGGCCAGTGGCAACGCTGTTGGAACAGCAACATTGAAGGGATGGGGTGGGCAGGGGGGAGTCGGTAAGAAGACTGAGTTGTGGCTAGAGATGAGCAGCAGAGCAGGTGGGTCCAGATAGACTCTGTAGAAACGGAAGGAGACAGTCTGAAGACGTGTTACTTTATAACACCGGAATGACAAAGTCTGTCACGCTTCTCTTGTAACTGGAAATAGGGCCGGAGGGAGTCGCGTGTCCTGTGTTTTGCCATGCTGCAAAGTACAGCACCTGTAGACCCAGCTCCCTTGTGGTCGGGTTTTGTTCTGAACTGAGCAGTCTCAACCGAAGAGCTGGGGAAGTTGTGTTGTGTTACGTTGTAAGTGTAAGTTGTAAGCATATTCTCCTCTCCCTGCACCTAGTGGTGAGTGTCCAGAAAAGTTATGCTATTTAAGTTTGACATTGTCAGTTTATGATCCTGATTCTTCTACTGATACTATTTTCTGTCAGTCTGATCGGGATTGGGTCGGATTATGGTCACTGTGAATAGCAGTTGTAGTTTTCACATTTTGATAAATACACAGGAGGGGAAGTAATTGTTGTTAATACATCGATTGCCTACCAATAGCATAATTAATATTCATTCCACTATAGTCTCCAGGTGTGGTCCCAGATGGACACTTTTTAACAAAGCATCAGTTTTACACTTTTAAATACATATAAGGTGAATTTTATTTTTTCTCTATTAGGGAAGAAGCATTCTGAAGAGGACTCTTTAAAGAAGTAGGTTCTTACGTTTTTTTTTTTAAAAAAAACTGTATGTTAACTGAAGGAATGCAGATAAATAACGTGTTGAATGTGTAATAGTTTAAATTCAGGTTTCTTCCTTTTTTATCATCCTGTGGGTGTGTGTTTTCATAGTAGAAAGGTGGGTAGTGGGTTTAGTGAATGCAATGAAAGAGATAAGAATGAATTTCTAGTAGAGATCAGGTTTCCAGAGGACCGCACTGGGTTGGATAGAAATAAGGGTTTTAGAAAAAAGGTCAGAGTTTTTGGGGTTTATGACAAGTTAGATGGGGGGACTATTAAAGTGCTTAACACTTGTTATCTAATTGCAGTAGCTTTGCAAAGTCGCTGTGCTGTGATAGCCTAGTGTTTGTTAATTAGGCAACTGTGGTTCAGGTGGGTGGGTTGATTGACCCATGATTCCACAGTTAGCAGGAGCTGACCCACGATTTGACTGTCAGTCGGCCCGGCTCCCAGTCCATTCGCTTTTCTCAGTATAGATTGATAGGACCAAGTGGACCGTGTGATAAAGTCAAATTCAGCTAAGTGTTAACTCCGATGTAGTTTTCTTATGAAGCCTGGTTAGTCCAAGCATTTCTCCTAACATATTTGACAGTTGCAGTGGTAACTAGTACCTTGTTTTTACTAGCATCAGAGTTTAAGGGCAGATCTCAGTTGGCTGTGGCCACAGAACCATAGGATTTATATTAGCAAGATCTAATCAGGCATATATCCTTGGATGTAGTGATATCTACTGTCCTTGAGATGAATTATTTTTCTGTAAGTAAAGAATATCTGTGAGTAGACCATGTTATGTTGGTGAAATTCAGTGTCTATTTGTAAACTGTTTATGAAAGATTTCTGTACATGCTGACTTGTCAGTCTGGTTTCCCTTCCCATTAACCCTTGTCTGTCTGGTTTGTGAAAATTCATCCTTCGTTCCCTCCTTTCTTCCTTTCCTCCTTTCCTTTCCCCTTTCCTTCGTTCCCATACCTTTCTTCCTTTCCTCCTCTGCTTTTCATGGTGTTTCTTTTGTTCTGTTAGTTTTCCCACTTCTGTTCACTGAGTATTCTCCACATTTTTGTAGACAACATCAAAAGCTCGAAGAATTTCGGTATTGTAAGGATTCTCAGAGATTAGTTAATCAAAATACCCTCCAGAACTTCAGCCTGTGTTTAACATCCTGGCCAAGTGGTTGTTCAAATGGAGACTTTTAAACCCAAAGAGTAAAGTAGTTAGTTATTGGTTAATTGGATATGGTAAGTGCCAAGATGAGGTTTAAACTCAGGTTTCTTCCTTTTTTTTTTTTTATCATCCTGTAGGTGTGTGTTTTCATAGTAGAAAGGTGGGGAGTGGGTCTAGTGAACACAATGAAAGAGATAAGAATGAATTTCTAGGAGAGATCAGGTTTCCAGAGGACCGCACTGGGTTGGACAGAAATAAGGATTTAGAAAAAAGATCAGAGTTTCTGTGGTTTATGACAAGTTAGATCAAGATAAATTACAGGAACGAGGGACATGGGGTGTTGGGAGTTGTCCAGAAAGGCGTTTTGAATCGCGAGCTCAAGGGAGTCCTGAGCAGGTGGCCGCTCTTTAGTTTGTTTCATTGAGGGAACTAGCATATTTTGGGGTTTCTCCTGAAAGATAATGGAGTCATTTAAAGACTTTTTGAAAACAGAGACCAAATTTTGATTATATCAAAAAACTTCATTTAATAGCCGACTCTTCATTCTTTTTTTTTTTTTTTTTTAAACAAACACACTCACTCATCTTTGTTACACATACAGGAGTGGGGGTCAGTCTTCCAAGTCAACTGAAGACAAACATGGAGATGAAGCATCATTCAAGTAAGATCTGCTGGTTCAGAGTTTGAGTAGATGGAGAAGGAGTAGTAGCAGTTGAAGCCAGGTTTTGACTTGGAACAGAGTTCTACCCTTGGCGTGATTAGCTACAATGATAGGGGACATTACATCTAATGTGATGAGATAATATATTGATAAATAACTTTATAATAGCTGAGATGCCGTGAATTCCCACAAAGAAAGAACAGCTGACAACCAGAAATAGTAAACATTTTCAAAACACAGCAACCAATCTGTCAGAACCTGTGAAAACTCACATTGGGTTTTATTTACTATTCCAAAATAATTTCAAGTTAAAGAACAAATCATTCCATTGCACCAGTGTTTCTCTGAGCATTTTGGGGATACAGTAACTCCTGAAACCCTCCTAGCAACCTTGTAAAATAAGGTGGCAGGATCCCTACTTTCTAGAGCAAGACTTTGAATTGAAGAGAAGCAGCTTATCCAAGAACAGGTAGCTGTTGGTTACAGAGCTAGGCCTTCTGCGTGCAAGATACATCCGTATGGCCAGCTAACTCTGAGTCATTTACTGAGCCGTAGTGCCCTCACTTCATGACGGGTCCACCTTACTATCTTACTATTTTCCTTCTCTAATTTTTTACCCACTAAAAAGTTTGTAGAACTTACAGATTTGGACTAATTATGGACTAATTAACATTTTGATATTAGCTCTGTGTTATTAGCCAAAATACTCTTTTAGAGTTTAATATATTTGGTAAATGTTTTTCATATCAGTATTAAAATAGTTATATTATTTATTAACTTTAAGCTATAGTCAAGAAAGTTATTTAAAGGTTTTATGAAAACCAAGGCCAAATCGGTTAGATATATCAAAAATCCTCAGTCAATAGACACTCGTGTGTCTTCACTGTTTTTTTTTTGTTTTTTAAGAAATTAACTCACTCTTTTGTTACATTTGTTTGCCGCACATCTTTACAGGATATCTGGCATTGATGATTCCTTTCCTGAGTCCGCTGATGAAGACTTTGATTTTGATGAAAAGGTACAATGCTCTCGTCAAATTAATTATCATGCTCTGTATTCAGATTTTTCTAGTTTTTACTCCTAAATATAGCACTGGTCTGTCAATCATAATTCTGTGTTTGTAATGGAAAGTTTGTCAGAGCAAACCACTTTATAGAAATACTACTAGTCAAATTTTTTTTTTTACTTTGGTAAATACTGTAGATAAGAGCTGAGGAGAAAAATGGCTGGGACATGCATAGTGACAGGAGAATTCTATTGGGACGAGCGTTCCTACAGTGGGGAAAATAGGAAATTTGGCCAAGAATAAGGACCGTTACTGTGATTTTGAAATCATACCGATATCACTTATGTAATACTCATGCATAAAGGAACTCTGTAATGGATCGATTTACTTATTTTAATAATCATGGATTCTTCTTGGTGCCTTTTATTTCAAAAACTATATAGCATATATCATAGAGGTGTTTTTTTGGGGGGGGGACACTTTTTATTTTGGTATCATACACCTGTTAGGAGAGATTTTTTTTCTATTCCTATCCTTGATTCTGCATTTGGACTAAAATAATATTAAAAATTGTGGAAATTTACATATTTCAATGCCCTCTTTCGAAATTAATATTACAATGGGATTCAACTGTTTTCTAAATCATTTCTTTAAGAGTAAATTTTAAACTCTTGATGTAATTTAGGGATAAATGTTTTGCCTAAAGTAACAACCAGCTCTAAAAACAGGGACTCCTACTAGCCATATGGGAAAACATGCAGTTTGCTCAAATTTTTGTTTTATACTTACAAAAAATACCTATTCAGCATCTTTGTATCACATTCTAAAATTCCATACTTAAGAGATTTTTTAAGTTATAGTTATTTCAGTATTCATTTTAACACCCCTGCCTCACTACTGGAGGTTACGAAACATAATTGCGTACCTCGTGGGTCACCTAGAATAAGGTCTGGCATGGAAGAAGCAGTTTCACATTTTTTCAGTGTGACTAAATGATAAATGGAATTCTGTGTAATAGAACATTACAAGTAAGAGAATATGCATAATCCTCATTAAACCTGTTTATATTCCTCAATATATGGCCTATATATTCCCTTTTAATATTTAGGATGTGTACGTTCAATTGAGTTTTGTTGAAAAAGTGCATCATAAATAAGGAGGAAGTATGTTAGAAATATGTGATGATAAGAAAGATGACAGTGTGTTTTTTAGCAGCCTCCAGTTGTGAGCTTACAATTTCATCTTAAAAATTTTCAACCTTTTTTAGGCCCATCTCATTAGATATAGCTTTTCCAATAGATACACCCTTTAAAGCTATGTATTTTTCCTCAGAATTCTGAGTATCAATTTTTTCAACAAGTGGAAAGTTGGTGTGTTTGGGACATGTCTTTTTCTATCTTTTTCCCTCTTTCACAGTAATTTACAGCTTTTTTAGGTAGTGGTAGATGACCACATTCAGCTAACTGGATGACTTATTTTACAGTGACAAAATTAACTCCTTATTACAGTAGTAGTTATAAACAAATAATTGTCGAATAATACAAATCAGTATGATTAGGGATACAGTATGAACAAAAGGCTGTATTTTTCATACATTACATACAGTGAGGTATGTAGAAAAAATATGTATTCCAGTATTTATCAATGTATATACATAGTGTATTTATGGATATACTATGAGCAAAAGCCTCCAGAGGAGAAGCAACTTAAACAGTTTGCAATTCCAGTTCATCTAAATAAGAGACTTCTAAACACTGAACTTCAATTCCCCCTACAAGACAATTTATGCAAATATAAATCATGGCAAACACATGTAAAAATGCAACAAAAATTGATAATTCTTAATATTTCTTTTTCCAATAATACTTTAAACTACTGAGGTATAAATTTTTGTTTTGGTGGTTCTGGTAAAGAAAACAATCTAGTAGATATCGTAGTATTTTTTTGTATAATAATCAATTAGCAGTAAGGATAGTAATATTTTGGGGCCACATATATCATCTCTCACAATCCTCGCCCCTGAGAAGACGTAGGAGAGTAAATGGCAGAACTGAGATTTGTGTCTACATTTGAATGATTTCAAAGCCCGAGGTCTCTATGTTAGATCAACTAGTAAATGGTGACTATTACACGTATTTTGTCAAATTTGGTGCTTGTGATTCTTAAAGCTATTACTTTTTTTCTAGAACATGCAGAAACCAAACTTAAAAAAGCTAATGGATGCTTTTCTGCAACCCAAGAAGGAGGAAAAAGAAAGTAAGCTATTTGAGACTGTCCATTCTTGGGTTATTCTGGGTTATTCACCGATTTGAAATTTCAGGTATTTTCATGTACTCTTAATTTGTTTTTCACTGTAATCAAAGCAAAATGTCACATTGTGAGGCCAGGTGAAAGAGCCAACAGCCAGGGCTTTTCTCATGAGAAATCTGTTGTGAAACCTTCTCTCAAGTCTTCAGCAGGCCTTGGTCTTACAAAGGTGAGTTGTTTTGTTTTCAGCTTTTCCCCCATGCTTTTTCACATGCCATCGTCCTGATGCTTTTGGTGATGAAAAGGATCCTAGAAAGAAAGGGAAGTCCTCCAGATCATGGTATAAAGCTGTGAAAGCAAGAGAGAAATCTGTACAGGATTGAGATTTATACAACTTGGTGGGAGTCGGCAATCCTGAGGTCTGCCGTGATGGAGGGAAGGAATCAGACAGCAGTGAGGAAGAAAAGCTAGGTGACTAGGAAGACGAGGGTGGGAAGAAGGGGCCAAATTCATTTAAGAAGGGTGAGATGAATATAAAGATTGAGTAAAGAGTCAAATGAGAGAGACTATAAAAACACAACAGAAAATAAGTGAGAACAGGACCTCTATGTTATAAAATATGGTAGAAATTCTTTGGAGTGTACAGTAAGAAAACCAGGTAATGAAAGAACTGTTCAGGTGTTTACGAAGAACTGAATAAAAATTTAATCCTCACTTTCAAGCTCAATAAAGTGATATATTTAATCTGGCACAGTCTGTTCATAGGTAATGCAAAGTGACATCTGTTTTAGGCTTTATCAGGTTTATTATGAATTATGACTCATTGGCCCTTCTGTTTCTAACTTAACTTACTTAATTATACATGTTACTGTTTGGTTGAATCCTGGTAGGTATTTTAGATCATTTTGAGAATAAAGAAAGAGAGGAAATTAATGAGCATTTATCAACTCTTCTCATTAGTTAAAATTAAAGTTTTGGACTATTTAAGTGAGGTTCTTCATCTCCATCCATTAAATGAGAAATTAAATTTTAACCTGCAACACTCTTAAATATATATATATATACATACAAATTATTTTTTTCTGGGGAAATTCTGATTTATCTTTTCCTAATAGAATCTGTATGCAATAGGCACATAGGGATACAACAAATTAATAAAGTCACAGTTTCTCATTTTTCTCATATAAACTACTTGTTGTCATAGACTCATAAGGAGAGATTGTCAACAGAATGCACAAAATTATTTCTGGAAAATGACTTTTACCTTTTAAAACATCTCCAGCAATGGGTACATTTCATATTATTCTCAGGAAATGTTATTAACTTTAGAATTCAGAGTTGTTAAACCTAGCATAAATGTTGTCATATCTCAAATTCAGAAATCGTGGTGACTTGATTTCTTTAGTTACTCCTTTCTTCTCTCCTTGTGAATACTGGGTCCTGCCTGATAATCATAGATGAATTCTGTATCATCTTGAATTGGTGTTTTACAATTAAATCTTTTCATTAACATAAAAATGCTAATATTACCATAATATCCCAGAAATAACTGTTTGCGTGCATTCATAAAGGAGTTTATTTTTAATCCTTGAAGCAGATGCTGAAATACATAATAGAAAATTTGAGTGCCATGATTCTTCTGTTCTCTTTTTTTATTTTCAAAATTTCAGAGGTCTGTGTAGGTTTGCATTACTTAATTGTATCAGTTTAGTGTATTTTTCAAATATTTATCTTCTAACGTAATATACTTCTCCTGAGTAAGTTTTCTGATTTTTACTCCAAATGTATTTATCCAAATCTTTCCTCCCAGTCCTCCGGCTGCCTCAAATTTGATGGGTCCCAAATGAAAGACCGTGTCCCTGACCCGTTCCTGACCCTTGGTCCTCTGCTCCGTGCCCCAGTCCCCTTATCCTAGTAACAGCACCACCGAAACACTGAAGCGGGAAAAATCCTGGCCTCCAGGCCTCCCTGCCATCACCACATCCAGTCATCACCAAGTTCAGTCTTTCCTATCTGCTGACCGTAATTCACTTTCTCACCTGTAATTTTTAAACGCTCTTTTCTAGTGTAGTTCCCCGCTAGGTTCATTTTTACATTGCTACTAGTGACCTTTCCGAAAACGTTAGTGACAGTGTCGCCCCTCTGCTTACCTCGTGGATCCCCATTACCCGAAGGAGAAAGTTCATCGCCTTGCATTGGCGTTTGCCTGATTTGGCTTGGCCCCGATTGCTCCAGTTTTCTCCTTCCGTTACTTTGGTACCTTCACTTACTGTGTCATTTCACCTCTCATCCTTTTGCTCATTCTGCCCTTCCTAGATGGACCTTCACAGCCTCCCTCTGAACTTTATCTTTCAAGATATAGCCCCTCTTTTTCTTTTCTGTTTTCCTTTTCTATTGCAGTATCATTGATACTCCATCCTGCATTGGCTTCAAATATACAACACAGTGGTTCAACAGTATCCCATATAATTTAGTCTTCACCCCTGGGGTTATAAGATACAGCCCTTTTTTTGATCAGCATCTTCCGAGCTTCCCAGATACACTGACTGTTCTCTTTTTTGGTCTTGTTTGCCTGACTGCCCTTTATGCAGTGCACTTCCGTTGCAGAACTAATGGATGATGCTTGTTTTCATGTTCTCTCTACCCCTGCTGGAACGTAGGCAGAGCTGTCTTTGATTTGTGTTTCCAGCTTCTCCCGGGATAATGCCTATGATCTGATAGGTATAGAGTTGTAGTCTTCCTAACCAAGAGTGAGCAAGTGAATGAATATGGTGTTTTCTGAAACTGGGTTTGTGTTTCAATTTGTTTTTACAGAAAGGACCAGTGCAGACAGTGGTTGGAAAAGAAGAAAGCTGTAGTAATACCATTGAAAGAGTTCAAAAAGAAAAAATAAATAATGACAATTTGACTTCTCGTGAAGCACACAAAAGTAATAGAGGCGGTAAGTTAGTGAATATCTGAAATTTTTTCTATGCCTAAATGCTAGTATGAAAACATCTAGAATTTGTAAGATTAACTTTATGAAACAAGCGTAGAATGCTGCAAGAAACTAATGTTTAAATTTATAAGGGATCAGTTTTGATGTCCAAATCTGACATCCCTTATGTCGAAGAATGGTTTTTTTTTTTTGCTGTCTTCATGAGTATCCCAGCTACTACCTTTTTCTTCCCCCAAATGCTTCATCTCTGAAATTCCTTTGTGCGATTACTTTTATTTTATTGAGGTACTCATGAATGGAGATATATTTGTATGTGTATTTCAAATTCATGGCGGTAATTATTCTCATTAGTGTATCTGCAACTACCTTTTATAGATGAGATGTCAGCATTGGGATTAGAAGAAGAGGAAGACGCAGAATCACCATGGGATTCCGAGGTACTATATTCTTTCTTTTTTTTAAAATATAAGCATTAACTGATGTTTAACATAAAAGGAAATGCTTTGACTTCACTTTCTCACCTCTGCATTTGTCCATACAAATGATTTCCTTGTATTTTTTAACCTATAATTAACATATAATTATGCGCTGAGTACTCCATAATACAGTTCTATTAATTTATAAGATCAATTTAATGAAACCAGTGTAGTATAGTGCAAGAAACTAAAGCTTAAAATCATAAGGGATCAGCTCTGATGTCACCTGAAAAACTAAATTGCTATTCTAGGTCAACCTGTGGCCAAACATACGATTTCATGGCATCTATGACTGTGTAAAACTCCTTATGAGGTTCAGTTTGGGTCATAGTTTCTTCCAAGTTAGAACTTGAAAAGTTAGTGCCTGGGACTTGAAACTATTATTATGTTTGGGTTATCAAGTAACTCTGCAAGGAAGTTTTCAGGAGAAGGGAAAGCATGGGGAGTGGCAATAAATATGTGACATCATAATAACCACAGTTCGGTTTAGCAGTGTTTTACTGAGTAAAAACCATTCTGGATAGTTAAAAGAGCGTGCATTGAGTGCTTTATGGCAGCCGTACTCATACTATTGTGAGTGTAAAGTAATGGTGACTTCTTCCAAGGAAACAACTGTGGAAGGAGATAAGGCACTGATTTTAGATAAAGGCTACCTCAGCATAATGGTACAAGCTCTGTATGTGATGTCAAAAGACATACCAGTCTCCTGGTTCTGTCACTTAACTAGATACGGGATCTTGGAAAAACTTGTTTAACCTGTTTGACTGTCAGTGACCTCGTTCATAAAAATGGTACCAATACCTACCTCTCAGGTATTTGTAAGGAACAAATGTGGAAACAAATGTGAAAACCATTTGTAAAGTGTAAAGGGTGCTCTAGACACATATGACGGAATGATGGCAGTGGTGTTCAGTGACTTGCTCCATATTGAGGACACTTTTGAAACGTGAAGGACAATAAAATGGCAGTAGTGTCAAGAAAAAGAATGGAGGAGTTGGAATTGTGGATTTTTAATTTGGTGTATGTGAAGTTTCAGTATATTATTATTGGGGATACCCCCTAGATACACTTAATGGCCTTCTCAGTGAGATTATTTTAAATGTTTCAATTTTAAATAAATTTCGGTTATTGAATACTGACTATATGCTGGACAGTTAGATTCTGTACAGGGTTAGGCTATAGTAGTAGAAACAGTAAAGTGTATTTATTATAAGTCACTGTAAGTGCTTGATATAGAGGAAGTGGAGAATGTTAGGTTAGAGAATATCGGGAGAGTTTGTCGTTAGGACGGGGATGGGCGTGGCAGCGGAATTTAGGTAGTCAGGAAAGATCTCTGAGTATGTCAAATGCTGCCACGTGAAGGATGAGAAGGAGCCAGTCATGTGAAGGTCTAAGAGAAGGACTCTGGATAGAGAGAATGACGGATCACACCTGCTGATCATTTATTTTACTCTAGCATCTTGGAATGACCAGGAAGCAGGAAGTGGGGTAACCATCATCATATTGTTGTTGTGTGTAGTAAAGTAAATGTGCATAATAAAGTTCCTGGCACAGTTTAGATGGTTAATAGATAATGTTGTTCTTCCCTTAATAAACTTTCCTAAAATTTTTTGCTGTAAACATAATTTAAAATCTTTACTACTTTTCCACTTTGTTCAAGCATTTTTCCTCTCAATAAAATTTTTATCAAATAATAGTTGCATCCTTCCAAACTCCTGTTTACTGAAATGAAGCAGCTTCTACAGTTACCTGTTTATATTCCACATGACATGCTCTAGGGTTTTTTATCATGCCAAGTATCTGATTTTAACACCAAAAATCATTTCTTTCTTTAGAAAAATTTTAAATTGAAAGCAAGTATACCTGTTGAAGAGTTTGTTTAAATCAGTATTTCATTAACTGTCCTCTTACTTTGGTGGGGAAAGCCAAGCAGGGTTAGATGTTTGGTTAGTTCCTTACTGAAATGTGCACATGGGTCAGGCTCTTGTCTGTGAAAATACTTAACTCTGGCCTTCCATGCTCAGTTTTACAGTCAGTAGCCAAGTGAAGGTAAAAGGTAATCTTGATCTAGAGAGAATAAATAAGTTTTCCTATTTAAGTATTTTGGGTTTTAATACATGCTTCTTCTGTTTTTAAGTCTAATTGCTTGTGAAGTAGGAAATCAGGGTATGCTCTTAGAAAGAATGGGATTGGGAAATCTTCGTGCAACTCATTATTGATATTAATTTTAACAGAGTCTCCCAGAGAGTCTTCCACAGAAGAATGCTGGTCATTTTTCTGGTTCTCCAGGTCAAAGAGGAGAAAACCTATTAAATGAACAAGTAGGAGGTAAGAACTGTATTTTATAATGCAGTCATTTGACTGAATGTTGACATAAAACATGAATATTTAAATGTTCTAGTAGCGTAAGATAGTCACCTGTTAAATACATAGCAAGGACAAAGATGTGAAAAGGAGGTAAGTTATATATTAGGTGTCAGCAAGAGATTGAGAGTTGTTAACACTAAAAGCATTCAGTTTTTGGTTCCATTTCAATATACTCGTAAGACCTAAGAAAAGTCAGGAACTAAAAAAGATGAAGAGGGAATGAAGAATGAGAAAGGCAGAGAGGGTAAAGGGAGGACAGACAGTAAAGAAGCAGAAATACAGTGGAGATGGTGGTAAAATAAGGGAAGAGTAGAGCATTTGAAATACGGGAATACTAGCAAGTGAGCTTCCAGTATCAGAGCTTCTCAGAGGATAGATAGCAGAATGTTCCCACTCTTCCTGTTCTCCTCACTGCTGGGAGGCTATCAAAGACTGAGGCTCCTCATCATGCGGAGCTATGTTTACCTGACATCGGTGAACGTAAAACCTTTGTGGTCAGCTGTCAGTGCATGTACTTGAATGCCATGTCATGTAAAATGTTGCAGCTTCATAGGAGCGCATCATATGGGTCAAAGTGAGGGAGCTGGAAGGAAGAGGAGAGCCAGGTCAGTTAGAGTTTGAGCAAGGAAGCTATAAAAAGGCTTTTCTGATGAAAATTCCGTTAGAAAGTTCATGACTTAATTTCCAGTTTTGGAGATGTGATAGTGAGGAACTTGATGCTAGATTCCAGAAGGTCAAGTTCAAAAGGGACCAGTTTCTCAAATTTTAATGAATCAGCTGAGACCTTGTTAAAAAACACACATTGCGAGCAGCACGTCTGGGATTCTACATTTCTAACAAGTTGTCAGGAGATGTCAGTGTTGCTGGCCCTCAGATCCATGTGCTCTGTAGCCGCTGGGGTGCAGGCTTCCCTGCAGAGACATCTGGAATCCATTGACTCGTTCAAGACCTAACAGTGTCAAGGAAAAGCACTGTTTTTTTTCCTTTGATTTCTGAGCATGTTTATAGCTAGGGGGGAGCAAAGAGACGAAGAAATAGGTGTTGTAGGTGGCAGATACTGTGCCTAAATGAGGAGGAAAGAAGAACCAAAAGAATGTCAGAGGGGAAGAGTCAAG
This sequence comes from Manis javanica, assembly GCF_040802235.1. NCBI lineage: Eukaryota > Metazoa > Chordata > Mammalia > Pholidota > Manidae > Manis > Manis javanica. The sequence goes on along the minus strand of NC_133158.1, from coordinate 164,675,126 downwards.
ACCGTAGATCTAGAGATGACTTTTGGAGCGGAAGGGGGACGGTGAAAGGAAGAGGGAGGAAAGAAAGGTGTTAGCGAGGAAATTTTGGACTTTTTGAGGAAACTTGAGAGAAACCACTTTAGATGGCCTCAGTGTGTTTGCCCTGGAACCAAACATTAGATCACTGCTGCTCCAGAGAATACTGCGAGCAGGGGATCGCTGAAATCAGGGTAAACCGTAGGCACCCGTTTCTCCTCCTCGTAACCAGCAGGCATCAGAGATGGATGTTGCATTGGTTTTGTTATTTAAATGAGATTGATTTGAACAGGGAAGCACTAGCTGTTATTCTTTTAAGGATAATTAAAAAAATTTTTAAGGGCTCGCATTGTACACCAAACCAAATTTTGGGAAAAAGAGAAATGACAGCGTTAATTCCCTAAATGCTTAAATTCTGATTTTTCCACAAATATTACACTGATTTTGAAATAAGAGATTTTAAAAATCCAATACTGTGGTAATTAAATTTTTTTCCTTTTTAGTAATCATATTTCAGTATTGAAAACTTATTATGCATTATACCTTATCTCTTAGATGTGTCTTATGTACCTTCTTGTAGGAGTGGATTAAGAAAGATGGCTAAACTAGAGGATGCCAGAAATGTAGGCATATTAGTAGCCCACCTGGGTATGAAAAAAAATAAACTTTTTAAAACTATCATTCTACAAGTGTATATCCAATGCGATCAATTCATAACCCATTCCCTGGTGAGAAAGGCATTCCCTTGAACTGCCATCACACCTGTGTACTGCCTGGATCACAGGACAAATGGAAGAACATGATAAATCCTTGTAGTATACGGGTGTGAATGATTCTGCTGTATCGCATTAGAGACACACTGGTGCATTCTACCGTCAGCTTTCCCTTTCTCCTCTCCGGGTCGTGATTTGTTCCTCTGACTAACGATCACTTTTCTTCCCATCAGTGAGCGTGTTCACATTCGCATACGTGCATTTTTCTGTCTTAGTTATAGTCGTCTGAAACACAATCTTAATTTCAAAATCTTAACTGCATGCTTTGTTAAACCATAGTCCTTTGTTTCTCTTCAGCATTTATACTGGATTAATATTTCTGTCTTGTTGCTGTCCTAACCCTTCAGAATGACAAAGTGCCAAAACCTAATGTAATTTTCAAAGCCAGGCGTGGGGATTTAGCTTAGTAATAACTGCATGAATATATAGTTGGCTTTCTTGTGTATGTATCATTGATTACATATCCCTGTTGCTTTTTAGATTCTCTTGGACAATATTCTCACCTGGAGGTAAAACTTAACATATTTTTATCTTGATTTATTAACCACAGATTGTATGAAATCTTACTTATTATTAACTTTGTTTCAAAACCCATTCAGCCTGTCATCAAATTGAAAGACTCTCTCAATAATAAAACAGTAGGAGCAGAGATGACACAAACATCCACATCAGGTAAATTTTGCAGTGCGGGTTTAACTCTGGAAAGCAGTATACTGAATATATAAAATATAGTGTTCTTATTGCTAATTCAGTTTTTCTTTTTTTGCAAATTTAGTTAAATGATTTTACATAAATAAGTCAGATGTTATTGTTGGTATCCATGTTTCCAAAAAAAAAGGCTTATAAACATTTGAAAAGATTTTTTTTTAAAAAAGCTTTAACTCAGAAATTTCCACTTTTATGCTTTGATACCCTTAAGTTCCCAGTTTGAAATCCTTATAATTCTTAGGGATTCCCAGAGGTTAGTAATTAGACTCTTTGAGATTTTCCATTGTTTTCAAATGCTTATATGTGTTCCAGCCTTCATGTACCTAGAGTTAAAGGCTCACTTGCTGCTGTGTCAGTTCTGTTTTAAGTTTATCTCATGTTAATACTGATGATTTTAAGCCAACCAGATGTTCTGATATTAGGAGAGTGTGTGTGTGTGTGTGTGTGTGTGTGTGTGTGTGATCGATTATTAATAGTGGGGGAAGTAATTAATTATACTTTAATGAATATTTGGCAGACTTTTAAAATAGTAATTGTGAAATGTTGGTCTTAGGATTCCTCTGTATTAAAAACTATTGAGAATTCCAAAGAACTTTTAGTTAAATGGGTTGTATCTATTGCTATTCATGTTTTTAGAAATTAAAACTGAAAAAATTTAAATACAGGCATATACGATCATACCTCCCATTAGCCATTAGAGGTGTGATGTTATTACATGCCGTATCTCTGGAACATTCCACCATACGCTTGTAAGAGAATGAGAGTGAAAATGATAGATAACATTTAGTGTTTTGATGAAAATAGTTTTGATCTCTTGGGGCCCATGAGCAGATAGTTATATATAGTTACACCAACGTGGCCTCACTGTTATCGGCTTCATTCCTCCTACGTCACAACAACATGTCAGACCAGGTGCTATCTGACACATCCGCTCAACGGTGCCACTGTAGTTTGAAGGTGGTCCTAGACAAGATGTAAGTGAATAATGAGCATAACTGTGCTCTTCCAATGGGTTTCAGTCCTGGGCAAGTTCACTATGGATTCAGTGTGTCCAGAAGAAATGACAGTAAAATGTTCTTGGGGTGAAAGGGTTATACCCAACTTTATTTCCACGGCAGCAGGACAATCACTAAAATCCTGTTCACTCAGAGCTAGTCTGCGTGCGGCAAGCTGGCCTCTGCCTCTGGGCCTCTGTCCTCAGTGCTGCCACCACTCCAGCCTCTGCTCTGCTCTCCTGCAGTCTTGCAGCCATGCCACCGTGTCGCACCCAGACCACTGGGTGGAGCTCTTTATATAGAGTCAGTAGCAACGTATTGCCCACACGTGTGTAGTGAGCTCGCTGACCAGGGCCAGGTGAGAATCCGAGCCACAGAAACTTTCATTTTATCCACACTGCTCCCGGAAGACTGTGTACAAAACCAGATGGCAGATTGGATTTGCCCTGTGGGCCACAGCTTGCTGACCCCTCATATAGACAGGAAGAAGGAAACCACAGAAAAGAGACTGAGAGGCGAAAGAAGCTTTAGTTTTCCTGGACTCGTATCAGCCCATCTTGAAGTATTTGTTCACCCATGAATACCAAAGTAAACAGGGTGCTCAACTAGTTCAACTTCAAATGTGGTTCTTTTTCTAGGCCTTATGTCTTTTTCATTTCTGTTCCTTAAAAATTTTATTCCTTTAAGCAGAAAAAAAATAGTAGTTTGTCGCTTTCTTGTTTTTTTTTTTGTTGTTGTTGTTGTTGTTGTGAAACCATTAATTAAGAGTCCATGTTTGACTATAGGGGCAACAGTGGAGGGAGATAAACCAGGGGCACAAAAGAGGTGTGGTTAGTAAGATTGAATGGTAATTGAATGTGAAAAGTTAGGGAAGAGAGAGATGTAAATTGGCTCCTAGCTTTCCAGGTTTGGGGAGCATGCAGATTGGACATGAGGAATGAACAGCGAAGGCAGTGGGTCAACAGAAAGACCCTCCCTTTTTTTTTTCTGTACGTGTTAAGTTTGATGGAATATCCGTGTTTGACATTTTCAGTAATTGGATAATTGAATAATAGGAGTTTGTGGCTAGAGAGCTCCAGGGTTGGAGATGCAGACTGGAAATAATCTGATTATAATTATTAGACAAACTCATATATCCCGATGAGCTTGTTTGTGTTGGAGAACATGTAGAATGAGAGGCCAGTGGCAACGCTGTTGGAACAGCAACATTGAAGGGATGGGGTGGGCAGGGGGGAGTCGGTAAGAAGACTGAGTTGTGGCTAGAGATGAGCAGCAGAGCAGGTGGGTCCAGATAGACTCTGTAGAAACGGAAGGAGACAGTCTGAAGACGTGTTACTTTATAACACCGGAATGACAAAGTCTGTCACGCTTCTCTTGTAACTGGAAATAGGGCCGGAGGGAGTCGCGTGTCCTGTGTTTTGCCATGCTGCAAAGTACAGCACCTGTAGACCCAGCTCCCTTGTGGTCGGGTTTTGTTCTGAACTGAGCAGTCTCAACCGAAGAGCTGGGGAAGTTGTGTTGTGTTACGTTGTAAGTGTAAGTTGTAAGCATATTCTCCTCTCCCTGCACCTAGTGGTGAGTGTCCAGAAAAGTTATGCTATTTAAGTTTGACATTGTCAGTTTATGATCCTGATTCTTCTACTGATACTATTTTCTGTCAGTCTGATCGGGATTGGGTCGGATTATGGTCACTGTGAATAGCAGTTGTAGTTTTCACATTTTGATAAATACACAGGAGGGGAAGTAATTGTTGTTAATACATCGATTGCCTACCAATAGCATAATTAATATTCATTCCACTATAGTCTCCAGGTGTGGTCCCAGATGGACACTTTTTAACAAAGCATCAGTTTTACACTTTTAAATACATATAAGGTGAATTTTATTTTTTCTCTATTAGGGAAGAAGCATTCTGAAGAGGACTCTTTAAAGAAGTAGGTTCTTACGTTTTTTTTTAAAAAAAACTGTATGTTAACTGAAGGAATGCAGATAAATAACGTGTTGAATGTGTAATAGTTTAAATTCAGGTTTCTTCCTTTTTTATCATCCTGTGGGTGTGTGTTTTCATAGTAGAAAGGTGGGTAGTGGGTTTAGTGAATGCAATGAAAGAGATAAGAATGAATTTCTAGTAGAGATCAGGTTTCCAGAGGACCGCACTGGGTTGGATAGAAATAAGGGTTTTAGAAAAAAGGTCAGAGTTTTTGGGGTTTATGACAAGTTAGATGGGGGGACTATTAAAGTGCTTAACACTTGTTATCTAATTGCAGTAGCTTTGCAAAGTCGCTGTGCTGTGATAGCCTAGTGTTTGTTAATTAGGCAACTGTGGTTCAGGTGGGTGGGTTGATTGACCCATGATTCCACAGTTAGCAGGAGCTGACCCACGATTTGACTGTCAGTCGGCCCGGCTCCCAGTCCATTCGCTTTTCTCAGTATAGATTGATAGGACCAAGTGGACCGTGTGATAAAGTCAAATTCAGCTAAGTGTTAACTCCGATGTAGTTTTCTTATGAAGCCCGGTTAGTCCAAGCATTTGTCCTAACATATTTGACAGTTGCAGTGGTAACTAGTACCTTGTTTTTACTAGCATCAGAGTTTTAGGGCAGATCTCAGTTGGCTGTGGCCACAGAACCATAGGATTTATATTAGCAAGGTCTAATCAGGCATGTATCCTTGGATGTAGTGATATCTACTCTCCTTGAGATGAATTATTTTTCTGTAAGTAAAGAATATCTGTGAGTAGACCATGTTATGTTGGTGAAATTCAGTGTCTATTTGTAAACTGTTTATGAAAGATTTCTGTACATGCTGACTTGTCAGTCTGGTTTCCCTTCCCATTAACCCTTGTCTGTCTGGTTTGTGAAAATTCATCCTTCGTTCCCTCCTTTCTTCCTTTCCTCCTTTCCTTTCCCCTTTCCCTTTTTCATTTCCCATGCGCTTTCCTTCTTTCCTTCCATCTTTCTTTGGACATACTTTTCTTCCATGACATTACTATAATCTTTTCTGGATTTTTTTTATACTCCTCTGCTTTTCATGGTGTTTCTTTTGTTCTGTTAGTTTTCCCACTTCTGTCCACTGAGTATTCTCCACATTTCTGTAGACAACATCAAAAGCTCAAAGAATTTCGGGATTGTAAGGATTCTCAGAGATGAGTTAATCAAAATACCCTCCAGAACTTCAGCCTGTGTTTAACATCCTGGCCAAGTGGTTGTTCAAATGGAGACTTTTAAACCCAAAGAGTAAAGTAGTTAGTTGATTGGATATGGTAAGTGCCAAGATGAGGATTAAATTCAGGTTTCTTCCTTTTTTTTAAATCATCCTGTAGGTGTGTTTTTTCATAATAGAAAGGTGGGGAGTGGGTCTAGTGAACACAATGAAAGAGATAAGAATGAATTTCTAGGAGAGATCAGGTTTCCAGAGGACCGCACTGGGTTGGACAGAAATAAGATTTTAGAAAAAAGATCAGAGTTTCTGTGGTTTATGACGAGTTAGATCAAGATAAATTACAGGAACGAGGGACATGGGGTGTTGGGAGTTGTCCAGAAAGGTGTTTTGAATCGCGAGCTCAAGGGAGTCCTGAGCAGGTGGCCGCTCTTTAGTTTGTTTCATTGAGGGAACTAGCATATTTGGGGGTTTATCCTGAAAGATAATGGAGTCATTTAAAGCCATTTTGAAAACAGAGACCAAATTTTAATTATATCAAAAAACTTCATTTAATAGCCGACTCTTCATTCTTTTTTTTTTTTTTTTAAACAAACAAACTCACTCATCTTTGTTACACATACAGGAGTGGGGGTCAGTCTTCCAAGTCAACTGAAGACAAACATGGAGATGAAGCATCATTCAAGTAAGATCTGCTGGTTCAGAGTTTGAGTAGATGGAGAAGGAGTAGTAGCAGTTGAAGCCAGGTTTTGACTTGGAACAGAGTTCTACCCTTGGCGTGATTAGCTACAGTGATAGGGGACATTGCATCTAATGTGATGAGATAATATATTGATAAATAACTTTATAATAGCTGAGATGCCGTGAATTCCCACGAAGAAAGAACAGCTGACAACCAGAAATAGTAAACATTTTCAGAACACAGCAACTAATCTGTCAGAACCTGTGAAAACTCACATTGGGTTTTATTTACTATTCCAAAATAATTTCAAGTTAAAGAACAAATCATTCCATTGCACAGGTGTTTCTCTGAGCATTTTGGGGATACAGTAACTCCTGAAACCCTCCTAGCAACCTTGTAAAATAAGGTGGCAGGATCCCTACTTTCTAGAGCAAGACTTTGAATTGAAGAGAAGCAGCTTATCCAAGAACAAGTAGCTGTTGGTTACAGAGCTAGGCCTTCTGCGTGCAAGATACATCCGTATGGCCAGCTAACTCTGAGTCATTTACTGAGCCGTAGTGCCCTCACTTCATGACGGGTCCACCTTACTATCTTACTATTTTCCTTCTCTAATTTTTAACCCACTAAAAAGTTTGTAGAACTTACAGATTTGGACTAATTATGGACTAATTAACATTTTGATATTAGCTCTGTGTTATTAGCCAAAATACTCTTTTAGAGTTTAATATATTTGGTAAATGTTTTTCATATCAGTATTAAAATAGTTATATTATTTATTAACTTTAAGCTATAGTCAAGAAAGTTATTTAAAGGTTTTATGAAAACCAAGGCCAAATCGGTTAGATATATCAAAAATCCTCAGTCAATAGACACTCGTGTGTCTTCACTGTTTTTTTTTTGTTTTTTAAGAAATTAACTCACTCTTTTGTTACATTTGTTTGCCGCACATCTTTACAGGATATCTGGCATTGATGATTCCTTTCCTGAGTCCGCTGATGAAGACTTTGATTTTGATGAAAAGGTACAATGCTCTCGTCAAATTAATTATCATGCTCTGTATTCAGATTTTTCTAGTTTTTACTCCTAAATATAGCACTGGTCTGTCAATCATAATTCTGTGTTTGTAATGGAAAGTTTGTCAGAGCAAACCACTTTATAGAAATACTACTAGTCAAATTTTTTTTTTTACTTTGGTAAATACTGTAGATAAGAGCTGAGGAGAAAAATGGCTGGGACATGCATAGTGACAGGAGAATTCTATTGGGACGAGCGTTCCTACAGTGGGGAAAATAGGAAATTTGGCCAAGAATAAGGACCGTTACTGTGATTTTGAAATCATACCGATATCACTTATGTAATACTCATGCATAAAGGAACTCTGTAATGGATCGATTTACTTATTTTAATAATCATGGATTCTTCTTGGTGCCTTTTATTTCAAAAACTATATAGCATATATCATAGAGGTGTTTTTTTGGGGGGGGGACACTTTTTATTTTGGTATCATACACCTGTTAGGAGAGATTTTTTTTCTATTCCTATCCTTGATTCTGCATTTGGACTAAAATAATATTAAAAATTGTGGAAATTTACATATTTCAATGCCCTCTTTCGAAATTAATATTACAATGGGATTCAACTGTTTTCTAAATCATTTCTTTAAGAGTAAATTTTAAACTCTTGATGTAATTTAGGGATAAATGTTTTGCCTAAAGTAACAACCAGCTCTAAAAACAGGGACTCCTACTAGCCATATGGGAAAACATGCAGTTTGCTCAAATTTTTGTTTTATACTTACAAAAAATACCTATTCAGCATCTTTGTATCACATTCTAAAATTCCATACTTAAGAGATTTTTTAAGTTATAGTTATTTCAGTATTCATTTTAACACCCCTGCCTCACTACTGGAGGTTACGAAACATAATTGCGTACCTCGTGGGTCACCTAGAATAAGGTCTGGCATGGAAGAAGCAGTTTCACATTTTTTCAGTGTGACTAAATGATAAATGGAATTCTGTGTAATAGAACATTACAAGTAAGAGAATATGCATAATCCTCATTAAACCTGTTTATATTCCTCAATATATGGCCTATATATTCCCTTTTAATATTTAGGATGTGTACGTTCAATTGAGTTTTGTTGAAAAAGTGCATCATAAATAAGGAGGAAGTATGTTAGAAATATGTGATGATAAGAAAGATGACAGTGTGTTTTTTAGCAGCCTCCAGTTGTGAGCTTACAATTTCATCTTAAAAATTTTCAACCTTTTTTAGGCCCATCTCATTAGATATAGCTTTTCCAATAGATACACCCTTTAAAGCTATGTATTTTTCCTCAGAATTCTGAGTATCAATTTTTTCAACAAGTGGAAAGTTGGTGTGTTTGGGACATGTCTTTTTCTATCTTTTTCCCTCTTTCACAGTAATTTACAGCTTTTTTAGGTAGTGGTAGATGACCACATTCAGCTAACTGGATGACTTATTTTACAGTGACAAAATTAACTCCTTATTACAGTAGTAGTTATAAACAAATAATTGTCGAATAATACAAATCAGTATGGTTAGGGATACAGTATGAACAAAAGGCTGTATTTTTCATACATTACATACAGTGAGGTATGTAGAAAAAATATGTATTCCAGTATTTATCAATGTATATACATAGTGTATTTATGGATATACTATGAGCAAAAGCCTCCAGAGGAGAAGCAACTTAAACAGTTTGCAATTCCAGTTCATCTAAATAAGAGACTTCTAAACACTGAACTTCAATTCCCCCTACAAGACAATTTATGCAAATATAAATCATGGCAAACACATGTAAAAATGCAACAAAAATTGATAATTCTTAATATTTCTTTTTCCAATAATACTTTAAACTACTGAGGTATAAATTTTTGTTTTGGTGGTTCTGGTAAAGAAAACAATCTAGTAGATATCGTAGTATTTTTTTGTATAATAATCAATTAGCAGTAAGGATAGTAATATTTTGGGGCCACATATATCATCTCTCACAATCCTCGCCCCTGAGAAGACGTAGGAGAGTAAATGGCAGAACTGAGATTTGTGTCTACATTTGAATGATTTCAAAGCCCGAGGTCTCTATGTTAGATCAACTAGTAAATGGTGACTATTACACGTATTTTGTCAAATTTGGTGCTTGTGATTCTTAAAGCTATTACTTTTTTTCTAGAACATGCAGAAACCAAACTTAAAAAAGCTAATGGATGCTTTTCTGCAACCCAAGAAGGAGGAAAAAGAAAGTAAGCTATTTGAGACTGTCCATTCTTGGGTTATTCTGGGTTATTCACCGATTTGAAATTTCAGGTATTTTCATGTACTCTTAATTTGTTTTTCACTGTAATCAAAGCAAAATGTCACATTGTGAGGCCAGGTGAAAGAGCCAACAGCCAGGGCTTTTCTCATGAGAAATCTGTTGTGAAACCTTCTCTCAAGTCTTCAGCAGGCCTTGGTCTTACAAAGGTGAGTTGTTTTGTTTTCAGCTTTTCCCCCATGCTTTTTCACATGCCATCGTCCTGATGCTTTTGGTGATGAAAAGGATCCTAGAAAGAAAGGGAAGTCCTCCAGATCATGGTATAAAGCTGTGAAAGCAAGAGAGAAATCTGTACAGGATTGAGATTTATACAACTTGGTGGGAGTCGGCAATCCTGAGGTCTGCCGTGATGGAGGGAAGGAATCAGACAGCAGTGAGGAAGAAAAGCTAGGTGACTAGGAAGACGAGGGTGGGAAGAAGGGGCCAAATTCATTTAAGAAGGGTGAGATGAATATAAAGATTGAGTAAAGAGTCAAATGAGAGAGACTATAAAAACACAACAGAAAATAAGTGAGAACAGGACCTCTATGTTATAAAATATGGTAGAAATTCTTTGGAGTGTACAGTAAGAAAACCAGGTAATGAAAGAACTGTTCAGGTGTTTACGAAGAACTGAATAAAAATTTAATCCTCACTTTCAAGCTCAATAAAGTGATATATTTAATCTGGCACAGTCTGTTCATAGGTAATGCAAAGTGACATCTGTTTTAGGCTTTATCAGGTTTATTATGAATTATGACTCATTGGCCCTTCTGTTTCTAACTTAACTTACTTAATTATACATGTTACTGTTTGGTTGAATCCTGGTAGGTATTTTAGATCATTTTGAGAATAAAGAAAGAGAGGAAATTAATGAGCATTTATCAACTCTTCTCATTAGTTAAAATTAAAGTTTTGGACTATTTAAGTGAGGTTCTTCATCTCCATCCATTAAATGAGAAATTAAATTTTAACCTGCAACACTCTTAAATATATATATATATACATACAAATTATTTTTTTCTGGGGAAATTCTGATTTATCTTTTCCTAATAGAATCTGTATGCAATAGGCACATAGGGATACAACAAATTAATAAAGTCACAGTTTCTCATTTTTCTCATATAAACTACTTGTTGTCATAGACTCATAAGGAGAGATTGTCAACAGAATGCACAAAATTATTTCTGGAAAATGACTTTTACCTTTTAAAACATCTCCAGCAATGGGTACATTTCATATTATTCTCAGGAAATGTTATTAACTTTAGAATTCAGAGTTGTTAAACCTAGCATAAATGTTGTCATATCTCAAATTCAGAAATCGTGGTGACTTGATTTCTTTAGTTACTCCTTTCTTCTCTCCTTGTGAATACTGGGTCCTGCCTGATAATCATAGATGAATTCTGTATCATCTTGAATTGGTGTTTTACAATTAAATCTTTTCATTAACATAAAAATGCTAATATTACCATAATATCCCAGAAATAACTGTTTGCGTGCATTCATAAAGGAGTTTATTTTTAATCCTTGAAGCAGATGCTGAAATACATAATAGAAAATTTGAGTGCCATGATTCTTCTGTTCTCTTTTTTTATTTTCAAAATTTCAGAGGTCTGTGTAGGTTTGCATTACTTAATTGTATCAGTTTAGTGTATTTTTCAAATATTTATCTTCTAACGTAATATACTTCTCCTGAGTAAGTTTTCTGATTTTTACTCCAAATGTATTTATCCAAATCTTTCCTCCCAGTCCTCCGGCTGCCTCAAATTTGATGGGTCCCAAATGAAAGACCGTGTCCCTGACCCGTTCCTGACCCTTGGTCCTCTGCTCCGTGCCCCAGTCCCCTTATCCTAGTAACAGCACCACCGAAACACTGAAGCGGGAAAAATCCTGGCCTCCAGGCCTCCCTGCCATCACCACATCCAGTCATCACCAAGTTCAGTCTTTCCTATCTGCTGACCGTAATTCACTTTCTCACCTGTAATTTTTAAACGCTCTTTTCTAGTGTAGTTCCCCGCTAGGTTCATTTTTACATTGCTACTAGTGACCTTTCCGAAAACGTTAGTGACAGTGTCGCCCCTCTGCTTACCTCGTGGATCCCCATTACCCGAAGGAGAAAGTTCATCGCCTTGCATTGGCGTTTGCCTGATTTGGCTTGGCCCCGATTGCTCCAGTTTTCTCCTTCCGTTACTTTGGTACCTTCACTTACTGTGTCATTTCACCTCTCATCCTTTTGCTCATTCTGCCCTTCCTAGATGGACCTTCACAGCCTCCCTCTGAACTTTATCTTTCAAGATATAGCCCCTCTTTTTCTTTTCTGTTTTCCTTTTCTATTGCAGTATCATTGATACTCCATCCTGCATTGGCTTCAAATATACAACACAGTGGTTCAACAGTATCCCATATAATTTAGTCTTCACCCCTGGGGTTATAAGATACAGCCCTTTTTTTGATCAGCATCTTCCGAGCTTCCCAGATACACTGACTGTTCTCTTTTTTGGTCTTGTTTGCCTGACTGCCCTTTATGCAGTGCACTTCCGTTGCAGAACTAATGGATGATGCTTGTTTTCATGTTCTCTCTACCCCTGCTGGAACGTAGGCAGAGCTGTCTTTGATTTGTGTTTCCAGCTTCTCCCGGGATAATGCCTATGATCTGATAGGTATAGAGTTGTAGTCTTCCTAACCAAGAGTGAGCAAGTGAATGAATATGGTGTTTTCTGAAACTGGGTTTGTGTTTCAATTTGTTTTTACAGAAAGGACCAGTGCAGACAGTGGTTGGAAAAGAAGAAAGCTGTAGTAATACCATTGAAAGAGTTCAAAAAGAAAAAATAAATAATGACAATTTGACTTCTCGTGAAGCACACAAAAGTAATAGAGGCGGTAAGTTAGTGAATATCTGAAATTTTTTCTATGCCTAAATGCTAGTATGAAAACATCTAGAATTTGTAAGATTAACTTTATGAAACAAGCGTAGAATGCTGCAAGAAACTAATGTTTAAATTTATAAGGGATCAGTTTTGATGTCCAAATCTGACATCCCTTATGTCGAAGAATGGTTTTTTTTTTTTGCTGTCTTCATGAGTATCCCAGCTACTACCTTTTTCTTCCCCCAAATGCTTCATCTCTGAAATTCCTTTGTGCGATTACTTTTATTTTATTGAGGTACTCATGAATGGAGATATATTTGTATGTGTATTTCAAATTCATGGCGGTAATTATTCTCATTAGTGTATCTGCAACTACCTTTTATAGATGAGATGTCAGCATTGGGATTAGAAGAAGAGGAAGACGCAGAATCACCATGGGATTCCGAGGTACTATATTCTTTCTTTTTTTTAAAATATAAGCATTAACTGATGTTTAACATAAAAGGAAATGCTTTGACTTCACTTTCTCACCTCTGCATTTGTCCATACAAATGATTTCCTTGTATTTTTTAACCTATAATTAACATATAATTATGCGCTGAGTACTCCATAATACAGTTCTATTAATTTATAAGATCAATTTAATGAAACCAGTGTAGTATAGTGCAAGAAACTAAAGCTTAAAATCATAAGGGATCAGCTCTGATGTCACCTGAAAAACTAAATTGCTATTCTAGGTCAACCTGTGGCCAAACATACGATTTCATGGCATCTATGACTGTGTAAAACTCCTTATGAGGTTCAGTTTGGGTCATAGTTTCTTCCAAGTTAGAACTTGAAAAGTTAGTGCCTGGGACTTGAAACTATTATTATGTTTGGGTTATCAAGTAACTCTGCAAGGAAGTTTTCAGGAGAAGGGAAAGCATGGGGAGTGGCAATAAATATGTGACATCATAATAACCACAGTTCGGTTTAGCAGTGTTTTACTGAGTAAAAACCATTCTGGATAGTTAAAAGAGCGTGCATTGAGTGCTTTATGGCAGCCGTACTCATACTATTGTGAGTGTAAAGTAATGGTGACTTCTTCCAAGGAAACAACTGTGGAAGGAGATAAGGCACTGATTTTAGATAAAGGCTACCTCAGCATAATGGTACAAGCTCTGTATGTGATGTCAAAAGACATACCAGTCTCCTGGTTCTGTCACTTAACTAGATACGGGATCTTGGAAAAACTTGTTTAACCTGTTTGACTGTCAGTGACCTCGTTCATAAAAATGGTACCAATACCTACCTCTCAGGTATTTGTAAGGAACAAATGTGGAAACAAATGTGAAAACCATTTGTAAAGTGTAAAGGGTGCTCTAGACACATATGACGGAATGATGGCAGTGGTGTTCAGTGACTTGCTCCATATTGAGGACACTTTTGAAACGTGAAGGACAATAAAATGGCAGTAGTGTCAAGAAAAAGAATGGAGGAGTTGGAATTGTGGATTTTTAATTTGGTGTATGTGAAGTTTCAGTATATTATTATTGGGGATACCCCCTAGATACACTTAATGGCCTTCTCAGTGAGATTATTTTAAATGTTTCAATTTTAAATAAATTTCGGTTATTGAATACTGACTATATGCTGGACAGTTAGATTCTGTACAGGGTTAGGCTATAGTAGTAGAAACAGTAAAGTGTATTTATTATAAGTCACTGTAAGTGCTTGATATAGAGGAAGTGGAGAATGTTAGGTTAGAGAATATCGGGAGAGTTTGTCGTTAGGACGGGGATGGGCGTGGCAGCGGAATTTAGGTAGTCAGGAAAGATCTCTGAGTATGTCAAATGCTGCCACGTGAAGGATGAGAAGGAGCCAGTCATGTGAAGGTCTAAGAGAAGGACTCTGGATAGAGAGAATGACGGATCACACCTGCTGATCATTTATTTTACTCTAGCATCTTGGAATGACCAGGAAGCAGGAAGTGGGGTAACCATCATCATATTGTTGTTGTGTGTAGTAAAGTAAATGTGCATAATAAAGTTCCTGGCACAGTTTAGATGGTTAATAGATAATGTTGTTCTTCCCTTAATAAACTTTCCTAAAATTTTTTGCTGTAAACATAATTTAAAATCTTTACTACTTTTCCACTTTGTTCAAGCATTTTTCCTCTCAATAAAATTTTTATCAAATAATAGTTGCATCCTTCCAAACTCCTGTTTACTGAAATGAAGCAGCTTCTACAGTTACCTGTTTATATTCCACATGACATGCTCTAGGGTTTTTTATCATGCCAAGTATCTGATTTTAACACCAAAAATCATTTCTTTCTTTAGAAAAATTTTAAATTGAAAGCAAGTATACCTGTTGAAGAGTTTGTTTAAATCAGTATTTCATTAACTGTCCTCTTACTTTGGTGGGGAAAGCCAAGCAGGGTTAGATGTTTGGTTAGTTCCTTACTGAAATGTGCACATGGGTCAGGCTCTTGTCTGTGAAAATACTTAACTCTGGCCTTCCATGCTCAGTTTTACAGTCAGTAGCCAAGTGAAGGTAAAAGGTAATCTTGATCTAGAGAGAATAAATAAGTTTTCCTATTTAAGTATTTTGGGTTTTAATACATGCTTCTTCTGTTTTTAAGTCTAATTGCTTGTGAAGTAGGAAATCAGGGTATGCTCTTAGAAAGAATGGGATTGGGAAATCTTCGTGCAACTCATTATTGATATTAATTTTAACAGAGTCTCCCAGAGAGTCTTCCACAGAAGAATGCTGGTCATTTTTCTGGTTCTCCAGGTCAAAGAGGAGAAAACCTATTAAATGAACAAGTAGGAGGTAAGAACTGTATTTTATAATGCAGTCATTTGACTGAATGTTGACATAAAACATGAATATTTAAATGTTCTAGTAGCGTAAGATAGTCACCTGTTAAATACATAGCAAGGACAAAGATGTGAAAAGGAGGTAAGTTATATATTAGGTGTCAGCAAGAGATTGAGAGTTGTTAACACTAAAAGCATTCAGTTTTTGGTTCCATTTCAATATACTCGTAAGACCTAAGAAAAGTCAGGAACTAAAAAAGATGAAGAGGGAATGAAGAATGAGAAAGGCAGAGAGGGTAAAGGGAGGACAGACAGTAAAGAAGCAGAAATACAGTGGAGATGGTGGTAAAATAAGGGAAGAGTAGAGCATTTGAAATACGGGAATACTAGCAAGTGAGCTTCCAGTATCAGAGCTTCTCAGAGGATAGATAGCAGAATGTTCCCACTCTTCCTGTTCTCCTCACTGCTGGGAGGCTATAAAGACTGAGGCTCCTCATCATGCGGAGCTATGTTTACCTGACATCGGTGAACGTAAAACCTTTGTGGTCAGCTGTCAGTGCATGTACTTGAATGCCATGTCATGTAAAATGTTGCAGCTTCATAGGAGCGCATCATATGGGTCAAAGTGAGGGAGCTGGAAGGAAGAGGAGAGCCAGGTCAGTTAGAGTTTGAGCAAGGAAGCTATAAAAAGGCTTTTCTGATGAAAATTCCGTTAGAAAGTTCATGACTTAATTTCCAGTTTTGGAGATGTGATAGTGAGGAACTTGATGCTAGATTCCAGAAGGTCAAGTTCAAAAGGGACCAGTTTCTCAAATTTTAATGAATCAGCTGAGACCTTGTTAAAAAACACACATTGCGAGCAGCACGTCTGGGATTCTACATTTCTAACAAGCTGTCAGGAGATGTCAGTGTTGCTGGCCCTCAGATCCATGTGCTCTGTAGCCGCTGGGGTGCAGGCTTCCCTGCAGAGACATCTGGAATCCATTGACTCGTTCAAGACCTAACAGTGTCAAGGAAAAGCACTGTTTTTTTTCCTTTGATTTCTGAGCATGTTTATAGCTAGGGGGGAGCAAAGAGACGAAGAAATAGGTGTTGTAGGTGGCAGATACTGTGCCTAAATGAGGAGGAAAGAAGAACCAAAAGAATGTCAGAGGGGAAGAGTCAAGACCGTAGATCTAGAGATGACTTTTGGAGCGGAAGGGGGACGGTGAAAGGAAGAGGGAGGAAAGAAAGGTGTTAGCGAGGAAATTTTGGACTTTTTGAGGAAACTTGAGAGAAACCACTTTAGATGGCCTCAGTGTGTTTGCCCTGGAACCAAACATTAGATCACTGCTGCTCCAGAGAATACTGCGAGGAGGGGAGCGCTGAAATCAGGGTAAACCGTAGGCACCCGTTTCTCCTCCTCGTAACCAGCAGGCATCAGAGATGGATGTTGCATTGGTTTTGTTATTTAAATGAGATTGATTTGAACAGGGAAGCACTAGCTGTTATTCTTTTAAGGATAATTAAAAAAATTTTTAAGGGCTCGCATTGTACACCAAACCAAATTTTGGGAAAAAGAGAAATGACAGCGTTAATTCCCTAAATGCTTAAATTCTGATCTTTCCACAAATATTACACTGATTTTGAAATAAGAGATTTTAAAAATCCAATACTGTGGTAATTAAATTTTTTTCCTTTTTAGTAATCATATTTCAGTATTGAAAACTTATTATGCATTATACCTTATCTCTTAGATATGTCTTATGTACCTTCTTGTAGGAGTGGATTAAGAAAGATGGCTAAACTAGAGGATGCCAGAAATGTAGGCATATTAGTAGCCCACCTGGGTATGAAAAAAAATAAACTTTTTAAAACTATCATTCTACAAGTGTATATCCAATGCGATCAATTCATAACCCATTCCCTGGTGAGAAAGGCATTCCCTTGAACTGCCATCACACCTGTGTACTGCCTGGATCACAGGACAAATGGAAGAACATGATAAATCCTTGTAGTATACGGGTGTGAATGATTCTGCTGTATCGCATTAGAGACACACTGGTGCATTCTACCGTCAGCTTTCCCTTTCTCCTCTCCGGGTCGTGATTTGTTCCTCTGACTAACGATCACTTTTCTTCCCATCAGTGAGCGTGTTCACATTCGCATACGTGCATTTTTCTGTCTTAGTTATAGTCGTCTGAAACACAATCTTAATTTCAAAATCTTAACTGCATGCTTTGTTAAACCATAGTCCTTTGTTTCTCTTCAGCATTTATACTGGATTAATATTTCTGTCTTGTTGCTGTCCTAACCCTTCAGAATGACAAAGTGCCAAAACCTAATGTAATTTTCAAAGCCAGGCGTGGGGATTTAGCTTAGTAATAACTGCATGAATATATAGTTGGCTTTCTTGTGTATGTATCATTGATTACATATCCCTGTTGCTTTTTAGATTCTCTTGGACAATATTCTCACCTGGAGGTAAAACTTAACATATTTTTATCTTGATTTATTAACCACAGATTGTATGAAATCTTACTTATTATTAACTTTGTTTCAAAACCCATTCAGCCTGTCATCAAATTGAAAGACTCTCTCAATAATAAAACAGTAGGAGCAGAGATGACACAAACATCCACATCAGGTAAATTTTGCAGTGCGGGTTTAACTCTGGAAAGCAGTATACTGAATATATAAAATATAGTGTTCTTATTGCTAATTCAGTTTTTCTTTTTTTGCAAATTTAGTTAAATGATTTTACATAAATAAGTCAGATGTTATTGTTGGTATCCATGTTTCCAAAAAAAAGGCTTATAAACATTTGAAAAGATTTTTTTTTAAAAAAGCTTTAACTCAGGGGAGCCAAGATGGCGGCGTGAGTAGAGCAGTGGAAATCTCCTCCCAAAAACACATAGAGCTATGAAAATATAACAAAGAAAAATCTTCCTAAAATAGAGACCACAGGACACAGGACAACATCCAGACCACATCCACACCTGCAAGAACCCAGCACCTTGTGAAGGGGGTAAGATACAAGCCCCAGCCCGGCGGGACCCGAGCGCCCCTCCCCCCGGCTCCCGGCGGGTGGAGAGAAACCGGAGCAGTTTTTTTTTTTGGCGAGCGCTTTTTGGAAGCCTTAGAGGGACGGGCCCCCGTTGCTGGGGAGGCAGGGTGGCGGGACCGGTGAGGAGGTGCCTGGGAACGGCGCCGGAGGACAAAGAATATCCCGCGTTTCTCCCTGCGAGACCTGGGGGCGGGTGCCTGGGACTGGTGCCTGAGGACGGAGGAGGTCGCGCGTTTTTCCCCTTTTTTTTTTTTTCTCTTTTTGGCAAGCGCTTTTTGGAAGCCTTGAAGGGACGGGGACCCCAGTGCTAGGGAGGCACGGTGGCGGGACTGGTGAGCGGGTGGCTGGGACCGGCGCCTGAGGACAAAGAATATCCCCCATTTTTCCCTGCGGGACCGGTGGGCGGGTGCCTGAGACCGGCACTTGAGGACAGAGGAAATCGCGCGTTTTTCCCCTTTTTTTTTTCTCTTTTCTGCGAGTGCTTTTTGGAAGCCTAAAAGGGACAGGGACCCCGGTGCTAGGGAGGCAGGGCGGCGGGACTGGTGAGCGGGTGCCTGGGACCGGCACCTGAGGACAAAGAATATCCCGCATTTTTCCCTGTGGGACCGGTGGGTGGGTGCCTGAGACCAGCACCTGAGGACGGAAGAAATCGCGCGTTTTTCCCCTTTTTTTTTCTCTCTTTTTACCGAGTGCTTTTTGGAAGCCTTGAAGGGACAGGGACCCCGGTGCTAGGGAGGCAGGGCGGCGGGACTGGTGAGCGGGTGCGTGGGACCAGTGCCTGAGGACCAAGAATATTGAGCGTTCCTTCCCTGCGGGACCGGTGGGTGGGTGCTTTTTGGAAGCCTTGAAAGGACAGGGACCCTGGTGCTAGGGAGACAGGGCAGCAGGACCAGTGCGCGGGTGCCTGGGACCGGCACCTGAGGAAAAAAAAAAAAAAATCGCGTGTTTTTTCTTTTTTTTTTCCTTTCTGTTCCCTCTCTCATTGTTGCTGTTGTTGTTTTGGTTTGGAGAGTGCTTTTTGGAAATCTTAAAGGGGCAGGACAGGTCACTTAGACCAGAAGCAGGGAATCTGGGGATCTCTGGGCACTCTAACCCCCTGGGCAGCAGGGAGCACAGAGGCCCCTTACGGAGATAAATAGTCTCCTGGCTGCTCCCCCTCTAACGGGGCTCCACCATTTTGGAGGAACAGCCCCAGCCAGGCCAAGCCCACAGCAACAGTGGAGATAAACCCCAAAGCAACTGGGCAGGAAGCAGAAGCCCTGTCTGCGCACAGCTGCCCAGCACAAGCCACTAGAGGTCGCTATTCTCCCAGGAAAAGGCTACAAACCAACAAGAAGGGAAGCTCTTCCAGCGGTCACTTGTACCAGCTCTGCAGACTATCTCTATCACCATGAAAAGGCAAAACTACAGGCAGACAAAGATCACAGAGACAACACCTGAGAAGGAGACAGACCTAACTAGTCCTCCTGAAAAAGAATTCAAAATAAAAATCATGAACATGCTGACAGAGATGCAGAAAAAAATGCAAGAGCAATGGGATGAGATGCAGAGAAAAATGCAAGAGCAGTGGGATGAGATGCAGAGAAAAATGCAAGAGCAGTGGGATGAAGTCCGGAAGGAGATCACAGATGTCAGGAAAGAGATCACAGAAGTGAAACAATCCCTGGAAGGATTTATAAGCAGAATGGATAAGATGCAAGAGGCCATTGAAGGAATAGAAGCTAGAGAACAGGAACGTATAGAAGCTGACATAGAGAGAGATAAAAGGATCTCCAGGAATGAAACAACACTAAGAGAAATATGTGACCAATACAAAAGGAAAAACATTCGTATTATAGGGATACCAGAAGAGGAAGAAAGAGGAAAAGGGATAGAAAGTGTCTTTGAAGAAATAATTGCTGAAAACTTCCCCAAACTGGGGGAGGAAATAATCGAACAGACCATGGAATTATACAGAACCCCCAACAGAAAGGATCCAAGGAGGACAACACCAAGACACATAATAATTAAAATGGCAAGGATCAAGGACAAGGAAAGAGTTTTAAAGGCAGCTAGAGAGAAAAAGGTCACCTATAAAGGAAAACCAATCAGGCTAACATCAGACTTCTCAACAGAAACCCTACAGGCCAGAAGAGAATGGCATGATATACTTAATGCAATGAAACAGAAGGGCCTTGAACCAAGGATACTGTATCCAGCACGACTATCATTTAAATATGACGGTGGGATCAAACAATTCCCAGACAAGCAAAAGCTGAGGGAATTTGCTTCCCACAAACCACCTCTACAGGGCATCCTACAGGGACTGCTCTAGATGGGAGCACCCCTAAAAAGAGCACAGAACAAAACACACAACATATGAAGAATGGAGGAGGAGGAATAAGAAGGGAGAGAAGAAAAGACTCTCCAGACAGTGTATATAACAGCTCAATAAGCGAGCTAAGTTAGGCAGTAAGATACTAAAGAAGCTAACCTTGAACCTTTGGTAACCACGAATCTAAAGCCTGCAATGGCAATAAGTACATATCTCTCAATAGTCACCCTAAATGTAAATGGACTTAATGCACCAATCAAAAGACATAGAGTAATAGAATGGATAAAAAAGCAAGACCCATCTATATGCTGCTTACAAGAAACTCACCTTAAACCCAAAGATAAGCATAGACTAAAAGTCAAGGGATGGAAAAACATATTTCAGGCAAACAACAGTGAGAAGAAAGCAGGGGTTGCAGTACTAATATCAGACAAAATAGACTTCAAAACAAAGAAAGTAACAAGAGATAAAGAAGGCCACTACATAATGATAAAGGGCTTAGTCCAACAAGAGGATATAACCATTCTAAATATATATGCACCCAATACAGGAGCACCAGCATATGTGAAGCAAATACTAACAGAACTAAAGAGGGAAATAGACTGCAATGCATTCATTGTAGGAGACTTCAACACACCACTCACCCCAAAGGATAGATCCACCGGGCAGAAAATAAGTAAAGACACACAGGCACTGAACAACACACTAGAACAGATGGACCTAATAGACATCTATAGAACTTTACATCCAAAAGCAACAGGATATACATTCTTCTCAAGTGCACATGGAACATTCTCCAGAATAGACCACATACTAGCTCACAAAAAGAGCCTCAGTAAATTCCACAATATTGAAATTCTACCAACCAATTTTTCAGACCACAAAGGTATGAAAGTAGAAATAAATTCTACAAAGAAAACAAAAAGGCTCACAAACACATGGAGGCTTAACAACATGCTACTAAATAATCAATGGATCAATGAACAAATCAAAATAGAGATCAAGGAATATATAGAAACAAATGACAACAACAACACTAAGCCCCAACTTCTGTGGGATGCAGCGAAAGCAGTCTTAAGAGGAAAGTATATAGCAATCCAGGCACACTTGAAGAAGGAAGAACAATCCCAAATGAATAGTCTAACATCACAACTATTAAAACTGGAAAAAGAAGAACAAATGAGGCCTAAAGTCAGCAGAAGGAGGGACATAATAAAGATCAGAGAAGAAATAAACAAAATTGAGAAGAATAAAACAATAGCAAAAATCAACGAAACCAAGAGCTGGTTCTTTGAGAAAATAAACAAAATAGATAAGCCTCTAGCCCAACTTATTAAGAGAAAAAGAGAGTCAACACAAATCAACATAATCAGAAATGAGAATGGAAAAATCACGACAGACTCCACAGAAATACAAAGAATTATTAAAGACTACTATGAAAACCTATATGCCAACAAGCTGGAAAACCTAGAAGAAATGGACAACTTCCTAGAAAAATACAACCTCCCAAGACTGACCAAGGAAGAAACACAAAAGTTAAACAAACCAATTACAAGCAAAGAAATTGAAACAGTAATCAAAAAACTACCCAAGAACAAAACCCCGGGGCCGGACGGATTTACCTCGGAATTTTATCAGACACACAGAGAAGACATAATACCCATTCTCCTTAAAGTGTTCCACAAAATAGAAGAAGAGGGAATACTCCCAAACTCATTCTATGAAGCCAACATCACCCTAATACCAAAACCAGGCAAAGACCCCACCAAAAAAGAAAATTACAGACCAATATCCCTGATGAACGTAGATGCAAAAATACTCAATAAAATATTAGCAAACAGAATTCAACAGTATATCAAAAGGATCATACACCACGACCAAGTGGGGTTCATCCCAGGGATGCAAGGATGGTACAACATTCGAAAATCCATCAACATCATCCACCACATCAACAAAAAGAAAGACAAAAACCACATGATCATCTCCATAGATGCTGAAAAAGCATTTGACAAAATTCAACATCCATTCATGATAAAAACTCTCAGCAAAATGGGAATAGAGGGCAAGTACCTCAACATAATAAAGGCCATATATGATAAACCCACAGCCAGCATTATACTGAACAGCGAGAAGCTGAAAGCATTTCCACTGAGATCGGGAACCAGACAGGGATGCCCACTCTCCCCACTGTTATTTAACATAGTACTGGAGGTCCTAGCCACGGCAATCAGACAAAACAAACAAATACAAGGAATCCAGATTGGTAAAGAAGAAGTTAAACTGTCACTATTTGCAGATGATATGATACTGTACATAAAAAACCCTAAAGACTCCACTCCAAAACTACTAGAACTGATATCGGAATACAGCAAAGTTGCAGGATACAAAATCAACACACAGAAATCTGTAGCTTTCCTATACACTAACAACGAATCAATAGAAAGAGAAATCAGGAAAACAATTCCATTCACCATTGCATCAAAAAGAATAAAATACCTAGGAATAAACCTAACCAAGGAAGTGAAAGACTTATACTCTGAAAACTACAAGTCACTCTTAAGAGAAATTAAAGGGGACACTAATAAATGGAAACTCATCCCATGCTCATGGCTAGGAAGAATTAATATCGTCAAAATGGCCATCCTGCCGAAAGCAATATACAAATTTGATGCAATCCCTCTCAAATTACCAGCAACATTCTTCAATGAATTGGAACAAATAATTCAAAAATTCATATGGAAACACCAAAGACCCCGAATAGCCAAAGCAATCCTGAAAAAGAAGAATAAAGTAGGGGGGATCTCACTCCCCAACTTCAAGCTCTACTACAAAGCCATAGTAATCAAGACAATTTGGTACTGGCACAAGAACAGAGCCACAGACCAGTGGAACAGATTAGAGACCCCAGAAATTAACCCAAACATATATGGTCAATTAATATTTGATAAAGGAGCCATGGACATACAATGGCAAAATGACAGTCTCTTCAACAGATGGTGCTGGCAAAACTGGACAGCTACATGTAGGAGAATGAAACTGGACCATTGTCTAACCCCATATACAAAGGTAAACTCAAAATGGATCAAAGACCTGAATGTAAGTCACGAAACCATTAAACTCTTGGAAAAAAACATAGGCAAAAACCTCTTAGACATAAACATGAGTGATCTCTTCTTGAACATATCTCCCCGGGCAAGGAAAACAACAGCAAAAATGAGCAAGTGGGACTACATTAAGCTGAAAAGCTTCTGTACAGCGAAAGACACCATCAATAGAACAAAAAGGAACCCTACAGTATGGGAGAATATATTTGAAAATGACAGATCTGATAAAGGCTTGACGTCCAGAATATATAAAGAGCTCACACGCCTCAACAAACAAAAAACAAATAACCCAATTAAAAAATGGGCAGAGGAACTGAACAGACAGTTCTCTAAAAAAGAAATACAGATGGCCAAGAGACACATGAAAAGATGCTCCACATCGCTAATTATCAGAGAAATGCAAATTAAAACTACAATGAGGTATCACCTCACACCAGTAAGGATAGCTGCCATCCAAAAGACAAACAACAACAAATGTTGGCGAGGCTGTGGAGAAAGGGGAACCCTCCTACACTGCTGGTGGGAATGTAAATTAGTTCAACCATTGTGGAAAGCAGTATGGAGGTGCATCAAAATGCTCAAAACAGACCTACCATTTGACCCAGGAATTCCACTCCTAGGAATTTACCCTAAGAACGCAGCAATCAAGTTTGAGAAAGACAGATGCACTCCTATGTTTATCGCAGCACTATTTACAATAGCCAAGAATTGGAAGCAACCTAAATGTCCATCTGTAGATGAATGGATAAAGAAGATGTGGTACATATACACAATGGAATACTACTCAGCCATAAGAAGTGGAAAAATCCAACCATTTGCAGCAACATGGATGGAGCTGGAGAGTATTATGCTCAGTGAAATAAGCCAAGCGGAGAAAGAGAAATACCAAATGATTTCACTCATCTGAGGAGTATAGGAACAAAGGAAAAACTGAAGGAACAAAACAGCAGCAGAATTACAGAACCCAAAAATGGACTAACAGGTACCAAAGGGAAAGGAACTGGGGAGGATGGGTGGGCAGGGAGGGATAAGGGGGGGGAAGAAGAAGGGGGGTATTAAGATTAGCATGCATGGGGGGGAGGGAGAAAGGGGAGGGTGGGCTGCACAACACAGAGAGGACAAGTAGTGACTCTACAACATTTTGCTAAGCTGATGGACAGTAACCGTAATGTGGTTGTTAGGGGGGACCTGATATAGGGGAGAGCATAGTAAACATAGTATTCTTCAGGTAAGTGTAGATTAAAAATTTAAAAAAAAAAAAAAGAAAGAAAGAAAGAAAAGGGGGATTACTCCTTAACAGGATAAAACTATTGGTAAATCAAAGATCAACGCATGCTTTAAATATCCTTAATGTTGATCACTTAAAGGGTGTCAGATGATCAGCTATGGAGGTACTCTTTTCTGATAATATTCCTTTCTCTTAATAAAAAAAAAGAAAGAAAGAAAAAAAAAGCAGTTACTGTGTGCTGACGTCCAATGAGTTCTGCACAGTGGTATAGAGGGCATGCCAAAGTGTGGGCAAAGGGTCTTTTTGTTTCTATGCAGAAGATCAAGGCCTAGCTTGGATACCCAGAAAATGAACTAAGATACGATATGAGGAGGAGCTTCCGGCATCAGCACTCTCTGGAGGACTTGTGCCGGGGGATGATCATCAAAAAGCCTCCACAGGGATCCGGACGATGCTGCGGTTGTGGCTGCATCCAGCCCACCATCTCCTGGACTTGCCATAAGAAGGAGGAGGGAGATGTCTAGGCTGGCATGTGCATACAGTGAGACAACGAATTTGACTGGATCTGTACTGTTGGAACTCAACCAGGAGTTGGGAGGGGTGCAAGTTGTAGCACCCCAAAATCTCATGACTATAGACTATCTATGGTTAAAAGAACATATGGGATGTGAACAGATCCCAGAAATGGGCTGCTTTAATTTGTCTGATGGTTCAAGTACAGTTGGAAAATATCCATCATATCATAGATAAATTTTCACAAATGCCTAGGGTGCCTAAATGGTTTTCTTGGCTTCACTGGAGATGGCTGGTAATTATAGATTTGCTTTGTTTATGTCACCGTATTCCTATTATGTCAATATGTGTGTGCAAATTAGTTAGTAGTTTAAAACCTATACATACTTAAGGTACTATACAAGAAGATATGTCAAAGAAATAATCAATCCTCCCAAGTTTCCTTCATATGCTACATCTATAGCTTTTCTTCTTCCTTCCTAATTACAAACTTTAAATAGAATTCGTGCCTCATATCGAATTTACCGAGTATCATAATTCCTCCAGGTGGTAAAGATACCTCGAGACAAGTACTGGGCATAGAAGCCACAGGGCATAAATCTGCAAAGAAGTAAAAAGCTAACCTTTGCAAACAATATGGCTTCTCTCTCACTTACCAACTTTACATTTCCCTGTATGGCCCCGGAAGATGACTGGTTAGCCAGAGACGGGTAAGATTCCTCAAGGGAGGAACAACCTAAGACAGGCACAGTCGCAGGGGGGCCATCAGGTGAGAATTTGGGGATCAACAGAGGTGAGGCTCAGAACCTCACCCCCCCTGCTTTGAGAGAAATCTTCTGCATCCGTGGATGTCTTGCTGCCCTTGTCTAGCCTGGATTAATACTTAGTCCATAGGCACACACCTGATCATCTGATCATCTACATTTGCCTTCTTACAGCACTAAACTATGTTTTCTACCTTTATCTTGCATCTACCTACCACTTCAGCATTTTATTAAAAATAAAAATAATAATAATAATAGGAGAAATGTGGGATCAACATATAAATCAAGTACAAAAATCAAATGAATATTCATATTTGACCTGATGGTTTATAGGTCATATTGCATGATCAAAACCGAAAGTTTCTGTGATGACTGCCCTTGTACTGTTCACCATGTAAGAATTTATTCACTCTGTAAGAATTCGTTCACCATGTAAGAACTTGTTCGTTATGCTTCAGAAGATTGGAGACTGACGAGAATTAGGCTTGAGATGGATTAATGATTGTACATTGAGCATTGACCCCCCTATACTGAATTTTATTGTTGTTAACAACCATTTGATCAATAAATATGAGAGATGCCCTCTCAAAAAAAAAAAAAAAAAAAAAAAGCTTTAACTCAGAAATTTCCACTTTTATGCTTTGATACCCTTAAGTTCCCAGTTTGAAATCCTTATAATTCTTAGGGATTCCCAGAGGTTAGTAATTAGACTCTTTGAGATTTTCCATTGTTTTCAAATGCTTATATGTGTTCCAGCCTTCATGTACCTAGAGTTAAAGGCTCACTTGCTGCTGTGTCAGTTCTGTTTTAAGTTTATCTCATGTTAATACTGATGATTTTAAGCCAACCAGATGTTCTGATATTAGGAGAGTGTGTGTGTGTGTGTGTGTGTGTGTGTGTGTGTGTGTGTGATCGATTATTAATAGTGGGGGAAGTAATTAATTATACTTTAATGAATATTTGGCAGACTTTTAAAATAGTAATTGTGAAATGTTGGTCTTAGGATTCCTCTGTATTAAAAACTATTGAGAATTCCAAAGAACTTTTAGTTAAATGGGTTGTATCTATTGCTATTCATGTTTTTAGAAATTAAAACTGAAAAAATTTAAATACAGGCATATACGATCATACCTCCCATTAGCCATTAGAGGTGTGATGTTATTACATGCCGTATCTCTGGAACATTCCACCATACGCTTGTAAGAGAATGAGAGTGAAAATGATAGATAACATTTAGTGTTTTGATGAAAATAGTTTTGATCTCTTGGGGCCCATGAGCAGATAGTTATATATAGTTACACCAACGTGGCCTCACTGTTATCGGCTTCATTCCTCCTACGTCACAACAACATGTCAGACCAGGTGCTATCTGACACATCCGCTCAACGGTGCCACTGTAGTTTGAAGGTGGTCCTAGACAAGATGTAAGTGAATAATGAGCATAACTGTGCTCTTCCAATGGGTTTCAGTCCTGGGCAAGTTCACTATGGATTCAGTGTGTCCAGAAGAAATGACAGTAAAATGTTCTTGGGGTGAAAGGGTTATACCCAACTTTATTTCCACGGCAGCAGGACAATCACTAAAATCCTGTTCACTCAGAGCTAGTCTGCGTGCGGCAAGCTGGCCTCTGCCTCTGGGCCTCTGTCCTCAGTGCTGCC
Source organism: Manis javanica (assembly GCF_040802235.1). NCBI lineage: Eukaryota > Metazoa > Chordata > Mammalia > Pholidota > Manidae > Manis > Manis javanica. The sequence continues at coordinate 164,647,182 of NC_133158.1, read as the reverse complement.
ACCACTCCAGCCTCTGCTCTGCTCTCCTGCAGTCTTGCAGCCATGCCACCGTGTCGCACCCAGACCACTGGGCGGAGCTCTTTATATAGAGTCAGTAGCAACGTATTGCCCACACGTGTGTAGTGAGCTCGCTGACCAGGGCCAGGTGAGAATCCGAGCCACAGAAACTTTCATTTTATCCACACTGCTCCCGGAAGACTGTGTACAAAACCAGATGGCAGATTGGATTTGCCCTGTGGGCCACAGCTTGCTGACCCCTCATATAGACAGGAAGAAGGAAACCACAGAAAAGAGACTGAGAGGCGAAAGAAGCTTTAGTTTTCCTGGACTCGTATCAGCCCATCTTGAAGTATTTGTTCACCCATGAATACCAAAGTAAACAGGGTGCTCAACTAGTTCAACTTCAAATGTGGTTCTTTTTCTAGGCCTTATGTCTTTTTCATTTCTGTTCCTTAAAAATTTTATTCCTTTAAGCAGAAAAAAAATAGTAGTTTGTCGCTTTCTTGTTTTTTTTGTTGTTGTTGTTGTTGTTGTTGTGAAACCATTAATTAAGAGTCCATGTTTGACTATAGGGGCAGCAGTGGAGGGAGATAAACCAGGGGCACAAAAGAGGTGTGGTTAGTAAGATTGAATGGTAATTGAATGTGAAAAGTTAGGGAAGAGAGAGATGTAAATTGGCTCCTAGCTTTCCAGGTTTGGGGAGCATGCAGATTGGACATGAGGAATGAACAGCGAAGGCAGTGGGTCAACAGAAAGACCCTCCCTTTTTTTTTTCTGTACGTGTTAAGTTTGATGGAATATCCGTGTTTGACATTTTCAGTAATTGGATAATTGAATAATAGGAGTTTGTGGCTAGAGAGCTCCAGGGTTGGAGATGCAGACTGGAAATAATCTGATTATAATTATTAGACAAACTCATATATCCCGATGAGCTTGTTTGTGTTGGAGAACATGTAGAATGAGAGGCCAGTGGCAACGCTGTTGGAACAGCAACATTGAAGGGATGGGGTGGGCAGGGGGGAGTCGGTAAGAAGACTGAGTTGTGGCTAGAGATGAGCAGCAGAGCAGGTGGGTCCAGATAGACTCTGTAGAAACGGAAGGAGACAGTCTGAAGACGTGTTACTTTATAACACCGGAATGACAAAGTCTGTCACGCTTCTCTTGTAACTGGAAATAGGGCCGGAGGGAGTCGCGTGTCCTGTGTTTTGCCATGCTGCAAAGTACAGCACCTGTAGACCCAGCTCCCTTGTGGTCGGGTTTTGTTCTGAACTGAGCAGTCTCAACCGAAGAGCTGGGGAAGTTGTGTTGTGTTACGTTGTAAGTGTAAGTTGTAAGCATATTCTCCTCTCCCTGCACCTAGTGGTGAGTGTCCAGAAAAGTTATGCTATTTAAGTTTGACATTGTCAGTTTATGATCCTGATTCTTCTACTGATACTATTTTCTGTCAGTCTGATCGGGATTGGGTCGGATTATGGTCACTGTGAATAGCAGTTGTAGTTTTCACATTTTGATAAATACACAGGAGGGGAAGTAATTGTTGTTAATACATCGATTGCCTACCAATAGCATAATTAATATTCATTCCACTATAGTCTCCAGGTGTGGTCCCAGATGGACACTTTTTAACAAAGCATCAGTTTTACACTTTTAAATACATATAAGGTGAATTTTATTTTTTCTCTATTAGGGAAGAAGCATTCTGAAGAGGACTCTTTAAAGAAGTAGGTTCTTACGTTTTTTTTTAAAAAAAACTGTATGTTAACTGAAGGAATGCAGATAAATAACGTGTTGAATGTGTAATAGTTTAAATTCAGGTTTCTTCCTTTTTTATCATCCTGTGGGTGTGTGTTTTCATAGTAGAAAGGTGGGTAGTGGGTTTAGTGAATGCAATGAAAGAGATAAGAATGAATTTCTAGTAGAGATCAGGTTTCCAGAGGACCGCACTGGGTTGGATAGAAATAAGGGTTTTAGAAAAAAGGTCAGAGTTTTTGGGGTTTATGACAAGTTAGATGGGGGGACTATTAAAGTGCTTAACACTTGTTATCTAATTGCAGTAGCTTTGCAAAGTCGCTGTGCTGTGATAGCCTAGTGTTTGTTAATTAGGCAACTGTGGTTCAGGTGGGTGGGTTGATTGACCCATGATTCCACAGTTAGCAGGAGCTGACCCACGATTTGACTGTCAGTCGGCCCGGCTCCCAGTCCATTCGCTTTTCTCAGTATAGATTGATAGGACCAAGTGGACCGTGTGATAAAGTCAAATTCAGCTAAGTGTTAACTCCGATGTAGTTTTCTTATGAAGCCCGGTTAGTCCAAGCATTTGTCCTAACATATTTGACAGTTGCAGTGGTAACTAGTACCTTGTTTTTACTAGCATCAGAGTTTTAGGGCAGATCTCAGTTGGCTGTGGCCACAGAACCATAGGATTTATATTAGCAAGGTCTAATCAGGCATGTATCCTTGGATGTAGTGATATCTACTCTCCTTGAGATGAATTATTTTTCTGTAAGTAAAGAATATCTGTGAGTAGACCATGTTATGTTGGTGAAATTCAGTGTCTATTTGTAAACTGTTTATGAAAGATTTCTGTACATGCTGACTTGTCAGTCTGGTTTCCCTTCCCATTAACCCTTGTCTGTCTGGTTTGTGAAAATTCATCCTTCGTTCCCTCCTTTCTTCCTTTCCTCCTTTCCTTTCCCCTTTCCCTTTTTCATTTCCCATGCGCTTTCCTTCTTTCCTTCCATCTTTCTTTGGACATACTTTTCTTCCATGACATTACTATAATCTTTTCTGGATTTTTTTTATACTCCTCTGCTTTTCATGGTGTTTCTTTTGTTCTGTTAGTTTTCCCACTTCTGTCCACTGAGTATTCTCCACATTTCTGTAGACAACATCAAAAGCTCAAAGAATTTCGGGATTGTAAGGATTCTCAGAGATGAGTTAATCAAAATACCCTCCAGAACTTCAGCCTGTGTTTAACATCCTGGCCAAGTGGTTGTTCAAATGGAGACTTTTAAACCCAAAGAGTAAAGTAGTTAGTTGATTGGATATGGTAAGTGCCAAGATGAGGATTAAATTCAGGTTTCTTCCTTTTTTTTAAATCATCCTGTAGGTGTGTTTTTTCATAATAGAAAGGTGGGGAGTGGGTCTAGTGAACACAATGAAAGAGATAAGAATGAATTTCTAGGAGAGATCAGGTTTCCAGAGGACCGCACTGGGTTGGACAGAAATAAGATTTTAGAAAAAAGATCAGAGTTTCTGTGGTTTATGACGAGTTAGATCAAGATAAATTACAGGAACGAGGGACATGGGGTGTTGGGAGTTGTCCAGAAAGGTGTTTTGAATCGCGAGCTCAAGGGAGTCCTGAGCAGGTGGCCGCTCTTTAGTTTGTTTCATTGAGGGAACTAGCATATTTGGGGGTTTATCCTGAAAGATAATGGAGTCATTTAAAGCCATTTTGAAAACAGAGACCAAATTTTAATTATATCAAAAAACTTCATTTAATAGCCGACTCTTCATTCTTTTTTTTTTTTTTTTTAAACAAACAAACTCACTCATCTTTGTTACACATACAGGAGTGGGGGTCAGTCTTCCAAGTCAACTGAAGACAAACATGGAGATGAAGCATCATTCAAGTAAGATCTGCTGGTTCAGAGTTTGAGTAGATGGAGAAGGAGTAGTAGCAGTTGAAGCCAGGTTTTGACTTGGAACAGAGTTCTACCCTTGGCGTGATTAGCTACAGTGATAGGGGACATTGCATCTAATGTGATGAGATAATATATTGATAAATAACTTTATAATAGCTGAGATGCCGTGAATTCCCACGAAGAAAGAACAGCTGACAACCAGAAATAGTAAACATTTTCAGAACACAGCAACTAATCTGTCAGAACCTGTGAAAACTCACATTGGGTTTTATTTACTATTCCAAAATAATTTCAAGTTAAAGAACAAATCATTCCATTGCACAGGTGTTTCTCTGAGCATTTTGGGGACACAGTAACTCCTGAAACCCTCCTAGCAACCTTGTAAAATAAGGTGGCAGGATCCCTACTTTCTAGAGCAAGACTTTGAATTGAAGAGAAGCAGCTTATCCAAGAACAAGTAGCTGTTGGTTACAGAGCTAGGCCTTCTGCGTGCAAGATACGTCCGTATGGCCAGCTAACTCTGAGTCATTTACTGAGCCGTAGTGCCCTCACTTCATGACGGGTCCACCTTACTATCTTACTATTTTCCTTCTCTAATTTTTTACCCACTAAAAAGTTTGTAGAACTTACAGATTTGGACTAATTATGGACTAATTAACATTTTGATATTAGCTCTGTGTTATTAGCCAAAATACTCTTTTAGAGTTTAATATATTTGGTAAATGTTTTTCATATCAGTATTAAAATAGTTATATTATTTATTAACTTTAAGCTATAGTCAAGAAAGTTATTTAAAGGTTTTATGAAAACCAAGGCCAAATCGGTTAGATATATCAAAAATCCTCAGTCAATAGACACTCGTGTGTCTTCACTGTTTTTTTTTTGTTTTTTAAGAAATTAACTCACTCTTTTGTTACATTTGTTTGCCGCACATCTTTACAGGATATCTGGCATTGATGATTCCTTTCCTGAGTCCGCTGATGAAGACTTTGATTTTGATGAAAAGGTACAATGCTCTCGTCAAATTAATTATCATGCTCTGTATTCAGATTTTTCTAGTTTTTACTCCTAAATATAGCACTGGTCTGTCAATCATAATTCTGTGTTTGTAATGGAAAGTTTGTCAGAGCAAACCACTTTATAGAAATACTACTAGTCAAATTTTTTTTTTTACTTTGGTAAATACTGTAGATAAGAGCTGAGGAGAAAAATGGCTGGGACATGCATAGTGACAGGAGAATTCTATTGGGACGAGCGTTCCTACAGTGGGGAAAATAGGAAATTTGGCCAAGAATAAGGACCGTTACTGTGATTTTGAAATCATACCGATATCACTTATGTAATACTCATGCATAAAGGAACTCTGTAATGGATCGATTTACTTATTTTAATAATCATGGATTCTTCTTGGTGCCTTTTATTTCAAAAACTATATAGCATATATCATAGAGGTGTTTTTTTGGGGGGGGGACACTTTTTATTTTGGTATCATACACCTGTTAGGAGAGATTTTTTTTCTATTCCTATCCTTGATTCTGCATTTGGACTAAAATAATATTAAAAATTGTGGAAATTTACATATTTCAATGCCCTCTTTCGAAATTAATATTACAATGGGATTCAACTGTTTTCTAAATCATTTCTTTAAGAGTAAATTTTAAACTCTTGATGTAATTTAGGGATAAATGTTTTGCCTAAAGTAACAACCAGCTCTAAAAACAGGGACTCCTACTAGCCATATGGGAAAACATGCAGTTTGCTCAAATTTTTGTTTTATACTTACAAAAAATACCTATTCAGCATCTTTGTATCACATTCTAAAATTCCATACTTAAGAGATTTTTTAAGTTATAGTTATTTCAGTATTCATTTTAACACCCCTGCCTCACTACTGGAGGTTACGAAACATAATTGCGTACCTCGTGGGTCACCTAGAATAAGGTCTGGCATGGAAGAAGCAGTTTCACATTTTTTCAGTGTGACTAAATGATAAATGGAATTCTGTGTAATAGAACATTACAAGTAAGAGAATATGCATAATCCTCATTAAACCTGTTTATATTCCTCAATATATGGCCTATATATTCCCTTTTAATATTTAGGATGTGTACGTTCAATTGAGTTTTGTTGAAAAAGTGCATCATAAATAAGGAGGAAGTATGTTAGAAATATGTGATGATAAGAAAGATGACAGTGTGTTTTTTAGCAGCCTCCAGTTGTGAGCTTACAATTTCATCTTAAAAATTTTCAACCTTTTTTAGGCCCATCTCATTAGATATAGCTTTTCCAATAGATACACCCTTTAAAGCTATGTATTTTTCCTCAGAATTCTGAGTATCAATTTTTTCAACAAGTGGAAAGTTGGTGTGTTTGGGACATGTCTTTTTCTATCTTTTTCCCTCTTTCACAGTAATTTACAGCTTTTTTAGGTAGTGGTAGATGACCACATTCAGCTAACTGGATGACTTATTTTACAGTGACAAAATTAACTCCTTATTACAGTAGTAGTTATAAACAAATAATTGTCGAATAATACAAATCAGTATGGTTAGGGATACAGTATGAACAAAAGGCTGTATTTTTCATACATTACATACAGTGAGGTATGTAGAAAAAATATGTATTCCAGTATTTATCAATGTATATACATAGTGTATTTATGGATATACTATGAGCAAAAGCCTCCAGAGGAGAAGCAACTTAAACAGTTTGCAATTCCAGTTCATCTAAATAAGAGACTTCTAAACACTGAACTTCAATTCCCCCTACAAGACAATTTATGCAAATATAAATCATGGCAAACACATGTAAAAATGCAACAAAAATTGATAATTCTTAATATTTCTTTTTCCAATAATACTTTAAACTACTGAGGTATAAATTTTTGTTTTGGTGGTTCTGGTAAAGAAAACAATCTAGTAGATATCGTAGTATTTTTTTGTATAATAATCAATTAGCAGTAAGGATAGTAATATTTTGGGGCCACATATATCATCTCTCACAATCCTCGCCCCTGAGAAGACGTAGGAGAGTAAATGGCAGAACTGAGATTTGTGTCTACATTTGAATGATTTCAAAGCCCGAGGTCTCTATGTTAGATCAACTAGTAAATGGTGACTATTACACGTATTTTGTCAAATTTGGTGCTTGTGATTCTTAAAGCTATTACTTTTTTTCTAGAACATGCAGAAACCAAACTTAAAAAAGCTAATGGATGCTTTTCTGCAACCCAAGAAGGAGGAAAAAGAAAGTAAGCTATTTGAGACTGTCCATTCTTGGGTTATTCTGGGTTATTCACCGATTTGAAATTTCAGGTATTTTCATGTACTCTTAATTTGTTTTTCACTGTAATCAAAGCAAAATGTCACATTGTGAGGCCAGGTGAAAGAGCCAACAGCCAGGGCTTTTCTCATGAGAAATCTGTTGTGAAACCTTCTCTCAAGTCTTCAGCAGGCCTTGGTCTTACAAAGGTGAGTTGTTTTGTTTTCAGCTTTTCCCCCATGCTTTTTCACATGCCATCGTCCTGATGCTTTTGGTGATGAAAAGGATCCTAGAAAGAAAGGGAAGTCCTCCAGATCATGGTATAAAGCTGTGAAAGCAAGAGAGAAATCTGTACAGGACTGAGATTTATACAACTTGGTGGGAGTCGGCAATCCTGAGGTCTGCCGTGATGGAGGGAAGGAATCAGACAGCAGTGAGGAAGAAAAGCTAGGTGACTAGGAAGACGAGGGTGGGAAGAAGGGGCCAAATTCATTTAAGAAGGGTGAGATGAATATAAAGATTGAGTAAAGAGTCAAATGAGAGAGACTATAAAAACACAACAGAAAATAAGTGAGAACAGGACCTCTATGTTATAAAATATGGTAGAAATTCTTTGGAGTGTACAGTAAGAAAACCAGGTAATGAAAGAACTGTTCAGGTGTTTACGAAGAACTGAATAAAAATTTAATCCTCACTTTCAAGCTCAATAAAGTGATATATTTAATCTGGCACAGTCTGTTCATAGGTAATGCAAAGTGACATCTGTTTTAGGCTTTATCAGGTTTATTATGAATTATGACTCATTGGCCCTTCTGTTTCTAACTTAACTTATTTAATTATACATGTTACTGTTTGGTTGAATCCTGGTAGGTATTTTAGATCATTTTGAGAATAAAGAAAGAGAGGAAATTAATGAGCATTTATCAACTCTTCTCATTAGTTAAAATTAAAGTTTTGGACTATTTAAGTGAGGTTCTTCATCTCCATCCATTAAATGAGAAATTAAATTTTAACCTGCAACACTCTTAAATATATATATATATATACATACAAATTATTTTTTTCTGGGGAAATTCTGATTTATCTTTTCCTAATAGAATCTGTATGCAATAGGCACATAGGGATACAACAAATTAATAAAGTCACAGTTTCTCATTTTTCTCATATAAACTACTTGTTGTCATAGACTCATAAGGAGAGATTGTCAACAGAATGCACAAAATTATTTCTGGAAAATGACTTTTACCTTTTAAAACATCTCCAGCAATGGGTACATTTCATATTATTCTCAGGAAATGTTATTAACTTTAGAATTCAGAGTTGTTAAACCTAGCATAAATGTTGTCATATCTCAAATTCAGAAATCGTGGTGACTTGATTTCTTTAGTTACTCCTTTCTTCTCTCCTTGTGAATACTGGGTCCTGCCTGATAATCATAGATGAATTCTGTATCATCTTGAATTGGTGTTTTACAATTAAATCTTTTCATTAACATAAAAATGCTAATATTACCATAATATCCCAGAAATAACTGTTTGCGTGCATTCATAAAGGAGTTTATTTTTAATCCTTGAAGCAGATGCTGAAATACATAATAGAAAATTTGAGTGCCATGATTCTTCTGTTCTCTTTTTTTATTTTCAAAATTTCAGAGGTCTGTGTAGGTTTGCATTACTTAATTGTATCAGTTTAGTGTATTTTTCAAATATTTATCTTCTAACGTAATATACTTCTCCTGAGTAAGTTTTCTGATTTTTACTCCAAATGTATTTATCCAAATCTTTCCTCCCAGTCCTCCGGCTGCCTCAAATTTGATGGGTCCCAAATGAAAGACCGTGTCCCTGACCCGTTCCTGACCCTTGGTCCTCTGCTCCGTGCCCCAGTCCCCTTATCCTAGTAACAGCACCACCGAAACACTGAAGCGGGAAAAATCCTGGCCTCCAGGCCTCCCTGCCATCACCACATCCAGTCATCACCAAGTTCAGTCTTTCCTATCTGCTGACCGTAATTCACTTTCTCACCTGTAATTTTTAAACGCTCTTTTCTAGTGTAGTTCCCCGCTAGGTTCATTTTTACATTGCTACTAGTGACCTTTCCGAAAACGTTAGTGACAGTGTCGCCCCTCTGCTTACCTCGTGGATCCCCATTACCCGAAGGAGAAAGTTCATCGCCTTGCATTGGCGTTTGCCTGATTTGGCTTGGCCCCGATTGCTCCAGTTTTCTCCTTCCGTTACTTTGGTACCTTCACTTACTGTGTCATTTCACCTCTCATCCTTTTGCTCATTCTGCCCTTCCTAGATGGACCTTCACAGCCTCCCTCTGAACTTTATCTTTCAAGATATAGCCCCTCTTTTTCTTTTCTGTTTTCCTTTTCTATTGCAGTATCATTGATACTCCATCCTGCATTGGCTTCAAATATACAACACAGTGGTTCAACAGTGTCCCATATAATTTAGTCTTCACCCCTGGGGTTATAAGATACAGCCCTTTTTTTGATCAGCATCTTCCGAGCTTCCCAGATACACTGACTGTTCTCTTTTTTGGTCTTGTTTGCCTGACTGCCCTTTATGCAGTGCACTTCCGTTGCAGAACTAATGGATGATGCTTGTTTTCATGTTCTCTCTACCCCTGCTGGAACGTAGGCAGAGCTGTCTTTGATTTGTGTTTCCAGCTTCTCCCGGGATAATGCCTATGATCTGATAGGTATAGAGTTGTAGTCTTCCTAACCAAGAGTGAGCAAGTGAATGAATATGGTGTTTTCTGAAACTGGGTTTGTGTTTCAATTTGTTTTTACAGAAAGGACCAGTGCAGACAGTGGTTGGAAAAGAAGAAAGCTGTAGTAATACCATTGAAAGAGTTCAAAAAGAAAAAATAAATAATGACAATTTGACTTCTCGTGAAGCACACAAAAGTAATAGAGGCGGTAAGTTAGTGAATATCTGAAATTTTTTCTATGCCTAAATGCTAGTATGAAAACATCTAGAATTTGTAAGATTAACTTTATGAAACAAGCGTAGAATGCTGCAAGAAACTAATGTTTAAATTTATAAGGGATCAGTTTTGATGTCCAAATCTGACATCCCTTATGTCGAAGAATGGTTTTTTTTTTTTGCTGTCTTCATGAGTATCCCAGCTACTACCTTTTTCTTCCCCCAAATGCTTCATCTCTGAAATTCCTTTGTGCGATTACTTTTATTTTATTGAGGTACTCATGAATGGAGATATATTTGTATGTGTATTTCAAATTCATGGCGGTAATTATTCTCATTAGTGTATCTGCAACTACCTTTTATAGATGAGATGTCAGCATTGGGATTAGAAGAAGAGGAAGACGCAGAATCACCATGGGATTCCGAGGTACTATATTCTTTCTTTTTTTTAAAATATAAGCATTAACTGATGTTTAACATAAAAGGAAATGCTTTGACTTCACTTTCTCACCTCTGCATTTGTCCATACAAATGATTTCCTTGTATTTTTTAACCTATAATTAACATATAATTATGCGCTGAGTACTCCATAATACAGTTCTATTAATTTATAAGATCAATTTAATGAAACCAGTGTAGTATAGTGCAAGAAACTAAAGCTTAAAATCATAAGGGATCAGCTCTGATGTCACCTGAAAAACTAAATTGCTATTCTAGGTCAACCTGTGGCCAAACATACGATTTCATGGCATCTATGACTGTGTAAAACTCCTTATGAGGTTCAGTTTGGGTCATAGTTTCTTCCAAGTTAGAACTTGAAAAGTTAGTGCCTGGGACTTGAAACTATTATTATGTTTGGGTTATCAAGTAACTCTGCAAGGAAGTTTTCAGGAGAAGGGAAAGCATGGGGAGTGGCAATAAATATGTGACATCATAATAACCACAGTTCGGTTTAGCAGTGTTTTACTGAGTAAAAACCATTCTGGATAGTTAAAAGAGCGTGCATTGAGTGCTTTATGGCAGCCGTACTCATACTATTGTGAGTGTAAAGTAATGGTGACTTCTTCCAAGGAAACAACTGTGGAAGGAGATAAGGCACTGATTTTAGATAAAGGCTACCTCAGCATAATGGTACAAGCTCTGTATGTGATGTCAAAAGACATACCAGTCTCCTGGTTCTGTCACTTAACTAGATACGGGATCTTGGAAAAACTTGTTTAACCTGTTTGACTGTCAGTGACCTCGTTCATAAAAATGGTACCAATACCTACCTCTCAGGTATTTGTAAGGAACAAATGTGGAAACAAATGTGAAAACCATTTGTAAAGTGTGAAGGGTGCTCTAGACACATATGACGGAATGATGGCAGTGGTGTTCAGTGACTTGCTCCATATTGAGGACACTTTTGAAACGTGAAGGACAATAAAATGGCAGTAGTGTCAAGAAAAAGAATGGAGGAGTTGGAATTGTGGATTTTTAATTTGGTGTATGTGAAGTTTCAGTATATTATTATTGGGGATACCCCCTAGATACACTTAATGGCCTTCTCAGTGAGATTATTTTAAATGTTTCAATTTTAAATAAATTTCGGTTATTGAATACTGACTATATGCTGGACAGTTAGATTCTGTACAGGGTTAGGCTATAGTAGTAGAAACAGTAAAGTGTATTTATTATAAGTCACTGTAAGTGCTTGATACAGAGGAAGTGGAGAATGTTAGGTTAGAGAATATCGGGAGAGTTTGTCGTTAGGACGGGGATGGGCGTGGCAGCGGAATTTAGGTAGTCAGGAAAGATCTCTGAGTATGTCAAATGCTGCCACGTGAAGGATGAGAAGGAGCCAGTCATGTGAAGGTCTAAGAGAAGGACTCTGGATAGAGAGAATGACGGATCACACCTGCTGATCATTTATTTTACTCTAGCATCTTGGAATGACCAGGAAGCAGGAAGTGGGGTAACCATCATCATATTGTTGTTGTGTGTAGTAAAGTAAATGTGCATAATAAAGTTCCTGGCACAGTTTAGATGGTTAATAGATAATGTTGTTCTTCCCTTAATAAACTTTCCTAAAATTTTTTGCTGTAAACATAATTTAAAATCTTTACTACTTTTCCACTTTGTTCAAGCATTTTTCCTCTCAATAAAATTTTTATCAAATAATAGTTGCATCCTTCCAAACTCCTGTTTACTGAAATGAAGCAGCTTCTACAGTTACCTGTTTATATTCCACATGACATGCTCTAGGGTTTTTTATCATGCCAAGTATCTGATTTTAACACCAAAAATCATTTCTTTCTTTAGAAAAATTTTAAATTGAAAGCAAGTATACCTGTTGAAGAGTTTGTTTAAATCAGTATTTCATTAACTGTCCTCTTACTTTGGTGGGGAAAGCCAAGCAGGGTTAGATGTTTGGTTAGTTCCTTACTGAAATGTGCACATGGGTCAGACTCTTGTCTGTGAAAATACTTAACTCTGGCCTTCCATGCTCAGTTTTACAGTCAGTAGCCAAGTGAAGGTAAAAGGTAATCTTGATCTAGAGAGAATAAATAAGTTTTCCTATTTAAGTATTTTGGGTTTTAATACATGCTTCTTCTGTTTTTAAGTCTAATTGCTTGTGAAGTAGGAAATCAGGGTATGCTCTTAGAAAGAATGGGATTGGGAAATCTTCGTGCAACTCATTATTGATATTAATTTTAACAGAGTCTCCCAGAGAGTCTTCCACAGAAGAATGCTGGTCATTTTTCTGGTTCTCCAGGTCAAAGAGGAGAAAACCTATTAAATGAACAAGTAGGAGGTAAGAACTGTATTTTATAATGCAGTCATTTGACTGAATGTTGACATAAAACATGAATATTTAAATGTTCTAGTAGCGTAAGATAGTCACCTGTTAAATACATAGCAAGGACAAAGATGTGAAAAGGAGGTAAGTTATATATTAGGTGTCAGCAAGAGATTGAGAGTTGTTAACACTAAAAGCATTCAGTTTTTGGTTCCATTTCAATATACTCGTAAGACCTAAGAAAAGTCAGGAACTAAAAAAGATGAAGAGGGAATGAAGAATGAGAAAGGCAGAGAGGGTAAAGGGAGGACAGACAGTAAAGAAGCAGAAATACAGTGGAGATGGTGGTAAAATAAGGGAAGAGTAGAGCATTTGAAATACGGGAATACTAGCAAGTGAGCTTCCAGTATCAGAGCTTCTCAGAGGATAGATAGCAGAATGTTCCCACTCTTCCTGTTCTCCTCACTGCTGGGAGGCTATCAAAGACTGAGGCTCCTCATCATGCGGAGCTATGTTTACCTGACATCGGTGAACGTAAAACCTTTGTGGTCAGCTGTCAGTGCATGTACTTGAATGCCATGTCATGTAAAATGTTGCAGCTTCATAGGAGCGCATCATATGGGTCAAAGTGAGGGAGCTGGAAGGAAGAGGAGAGCCAGGTCAGTTAGAGTTTGAGCAAGGAAGCTATAAAAAGGCTTTTCTGATGAAAATTCCGTTAGAAAGTTCATGACTTAATTTCCAGTTTTGGAGATGTGATAGTGAGGAACTTGATGCTAGATTCCAGAAGGTCAAGTTCAAAAGGGACCAGTTTCTCAAATTTTAATGAATCAGCTGAGACCTTGTTAAAAAACACACATTGCGAGCAGCACGTCTGGGATTCTACATTTCTAACAAGCTGTCAGGAGATGTCAGTGTTGCTGGCCCTCAGATCCATGTGCTCTGTAGCCGCTGGGGTGCAGGCTTCCCTGCAGAGACATCTGGAATCCATTGACTCGTTCAAGACCTAACAGTGTCAAGGAAAAGCACTGTTTTTTTTCCTTTGATTTCTGAGCATGTTTATAGCTAGGGGGGAGCAAAGAGACGAAGAAATAGGTGGTGTAGGTGGCAGATACTGTGCCTAAATGAGGAGGAAAGAAGAACCAAAAGAATGTCAGAGGGGAAGAGTCAAGACCGTAGATCTAGAGATGACTTTTGGAGCGGAAGGGGGACGGTGAAAGGAAGAGGGAGGAAAGAAAGGTGTTAGCGAGGAAATTTTGGACTTTTTGAGGAAACTTGAGAGAAACCACTTTAGATGGCCTCAGTGTGTTTGCCCTGGAACCAAACATTAGATCACTGCTGCTCCAGAGAATACTGCGAGGAGGGGAGCGCTGAAATCAGGGTAAACCGTAGGCACCCGTTTCTCCTCCTCGTAACCAGCAGGCATCAGAGATGGATGTTGCATTGGTTTTGTTATTTAAATGAGATTGATTTGAACAGGGAAGCACTAGCTGTTATTCTTTTAAGGATAATTAAAAAAATTTTTAAGGGCTCGCATTGTACACCAAACCAAATTTTGGGAAAAAGAGAAATGACAGCGTTAATTCCCTAAATGCTTAAATTCTGATCTTTCCACAAATATTACACTGATTTTGAAATAAGAGATTTTAAAAATCCAATACTGTGGTAATTAAATTTTTTTCCTTTTTAGTAATCATATTTCAGTATTGAAAACTTATTATGCATTATACCTTATCTCTTAGATGTGTCTTATGTACCTTCTTGTAGGAGTGGATTAAGAAAGATGGCTAAACTAGAGGATGCCAGAAATGTAGGCATATTAGTAGCCCACCTGGGTATGAAAAAAAATAAACTTTTTAAAACTATCATTCTACAAGTGTATATCCAATGCGATCAATTCATAACCCATTCCCTGGTGAGAAAGGCATTCCCTTGAACTGCCATCACACCTGTGTACTGCCTGGATCACAGGACAAATGGAAGAACATGATAAATCCTTGTAGTATACGGGTGTGAATGATTCTGCTGTATCGCATTAGAGACACACTGGTGCATTCTACCGTCAGCTTTCCCTTTCTCCTCTCCGGGTCGTGATTTGTTCCTCTGACTAACGATCACTTTTCTTCCCATCAGTGAGCGTGTTCACATTCGCATACGTGCATTTTTCTGTCTTAGTTATAGTCGTCTGAAACACAATCTTAATTTCAAAATCTTAACTGCATGCTTTGTTAAACCATAGTCCTTTGTTTCTCTTCAGCATTTATACTGGATTAATATTTCTGTCTTGTTGCTGTCCTAACCCTTCAGAATGACAAAGTGCCAAAACCTAATGTAATTTTCAAAGCCAGGCGTGGGGATTTAGCTTAGTAATAACTGCATGAATATATAGTTGGCTTTTTTGTGTATGTATCATTGATTACATATCCCTGTTGCTTTTTAGATTCTCTTGGACAATATTCTCACCTGGAGGTAAAATTTAACAGATTTTTATCTTGATTTATTAACCACAGATTGTATGAAATCTTACTTATTATTAACTTTGTTTCAAAACCCATTCAGCCTGTCATCAAATTGAAAGACTCTCTCAATAATAAAACAGGAGCAAAGAAGACACAAACATCCATATCAGGTAAATTTTGCAGTGCAGGTTTAACTCTGGAAAGCAGTATACTAAATATATAAAATATAGTGTTCTTATTCCTAATTCTGTTTTTCCTTTTTTGCAAATTTAGTTAAATGATTTTACATAAATAAGTGAGATGTTATTGTTGGTATCCATGTTTCCAAAGAAAAGGCTTATAAACATTTGAAAAGATTTTTTTAAAAAAAGCTTTAACTCAGCAATTTCCACTTTTATGTTTTGAAAACCTTAAGTTCCCAGTTTGAAATCCTTATATTTCTTAGGGATTCCCAGAGGTTAATAATTAGACTCTGAGATTTTCCATTGTTTTCAAATGCTTGTATGTGTTCCAGCCTTCATGTACCTAGAGTTAAAGGCTCACTTACTGATGTGTCAGTTCTGTTTTAAGTTTATCTCATGTTAACACTGATGATTTTAAGCCAACCAGATGTTCTGATAATAGGAGAGTGTGTGTGTGTGTGTGTGTGTGTGTGTGTGTGTGTGATCGATTATTAATAGTGGGGGAAGTAATTAATTATACTTTAATGAATATTTGGCAGACTTTTAAAATAGTAATTGTGAAATGTTGGTCTTAGGATTCCTCTGTATTAAAAACTATTGAGAATTCTAAAGAACTTTTAGTTAAATGGGTTATATCTATTGCTATTCATGTTATTAGAAATTAAAACTGAAAAAATTTAAATACAGGCATATACGATCATACCTCCCATTAACCATTAGAGGTGTGATGTTATTACATGCCGTATCTCTGGAACATTCCACCATATGCTTGTAAGAGAATGAGAGTGAAAATGATAGATAACATTTAGTGTTTTGATGAAAATAGTTTTGATCTCTTGGGGCCCATGTGCAGATATATCTTGGGACTCCAGCGATTCCCGGGTGATTTTCTGAACCACCATTTTAAGCCATGTGGGCCTCATGGATGAACCATTAAACCAGCCCTTGGGGTGGAAGGGCTTCAGAGTTTCCATCCACATTTCTTGCTTTTTTCTCTCACTTGTTTTAAAACGTTTAATTCTTACAAATTTGATTTTTAAAAGAATGGGACATTTTGTTATATATTCATTTCCTGTCTCATGGCACTCTAAACTCTTTGGGCCAAGACTTGTCCTCTTTTTACTTGGAAACAATTAGGTCACTCAAGGTTGTCTTTTCTTAATGTAAATTTATGATGTTTATCCAGGCTTAACAAGTAAATTCTGAAGCTATTGGTGCATAATTGTAATTAAAGTTGTACCATTAATTGAAAGTTTTTTGAAACCCATGTCTCTACAACACTCAATACCATCTATCATGTATCCTTAAATGTAAAATAAGTAGTTAAATATGAATTTCACTAATAACAATAAAATTCATATCTTGATGAGTCAATTCCTAATAGACAAAGCTCTGTGGAATACACAGCAAATGAAAGTAAGTAATAATAGAAAATATAAAAGTAAAAAAAAAATGAGAGACAGTTAATTAAACTTAACTACGTGAAGGGCAGTATAGGCCATGTAAAATGCCATAAGCCATGAAGGAGCAGTGTGTTTTGGTGGGGAGAGGAGGACATGGGCTGCTTCTCTGATAAAGATGTTGCATACGTTAGTCAAATTTGTACCATTATGTACATTCTAAAAATGGAAATTTTGTTTTCACATTTCAGTTTGGGATTCTACTAGCATCATTCTCAGTAATAAGACTCATCACAGATCTAGGAATTTGAAAACTAAGGAGAAACATCCATTTGTACCATCATCAATGACCAAAAATCAGTCAGCATCCACAGAATTTGGACAGATGACCTCAAGAGATAAAGAAAAGATTAATAGTGGAGCAGTGTATCTGTTAGGGGATTATACACTCAATGACATGTGTGAATCACAGCTTCCAGAAAACAGAGAGAGCAAAGAAGGTAAGAGAAAAGCATAGAGATTTCAACCCTAGATCACCTCTGCATGGCTTCACATAGTTTTGACTTTTCAAAAATCATTTTGTGGCAAAATCTTTGTGTTTACTCTTTTTATGCAACCTACAACCAAACAATACCTTTTAGCAAGACATTGGTATTCTTTATTTTCACCAAAGCTATGTATAATGATACAGAATTAGGAGAAAGAGTAATTTTCTTTTAGGCTAGTATTGAAAATATACATGAGAGTGGGTAGCAGGATGGTATTTAGAGTTGAGGGACTATTGGGGAAACGAGGTAGGTAGCTAAAAAATTGTGTACTCAGACAAAACATAGTTTCCTAGCTTTATTTTTATAGCCCTGAATTCACAAGTATTAGTTATAAGTACATTCAGTGTTACTAAAGGACCACCTTCCAAAATGAAATACTAAAATATTCCATTTATCTTCTATGATTTTGTATAATTTAGAAATTTAGAATTGCCTTTCCCAGGAGTAATGGGAATTATTGGTAATTTACTACATAGTGCTGCCTCAATATGTACACATTGTTTAATGAATAAATAGTTCACAAGGAATGTTGGTTTTAAGGAATATTGTATCATTTAAAACTAATATATAGAAAACCAATTTTAATTCTGCTAGGATACCCAGTCTATTGATTAACCATTGTAATGTGTGCTCTAGTTTATGCACCAGGTAATTCGGTGCCCTTCATCAGTCATAGGTCCAGGTCTGTACTAATGAATCACAATATTTTTTCTAACCCTATAGTTTTAGCTTCTTTTTCATTTTACCTTTAGAATTAACATTGTAGTTACAAAAGATTTTTAGGTATATCCTAAAGTAGAGACCACAAACTGTCAGCCCAGTTATATATATGTACAACTGACTTGCTTGCCACTGCATTTCCTCACAAGCTTGGCAGATCCAAAAAGCAGGATATTTAAAACAAAACACCTACACAAACTCCTGCCACACTGGAAGACGTGAGATGGAAAAACTACAGAATAGATAGAAGCGACTTTAAACAGTTCATGTAGAAAATGTATCTTCTTAGCTGATACCTTTACAAAGTAATGAGCAGAGTTTTCCAGGGACTTTTATTTTACACTGGGTCCTGATAATTTTATAGCCTAAGTATTTCAGGAAACGTCCCCTCCGTTCAGGCCCATTTCATCTTTATTTTGAATTATTGCCTTATAATATTTATGTCTCCTTCCATTTATTCGCTTGTCCCCAGATTCATCCCTCTCCACAGCATTTAGAGTTACCTATCTCAGATATAAATACAGCCATGAACCACTCTAAAATACATTTATGTCCAGGCATCCTAAATTACACATAAGCCTTTCGTAATCTGACTTCTACCTTAATCTCTACCATTAGCCTTTTCTACTGTCCGCCCTCTTCTCCATCATTCTGAATTCTAGGGATGCCAGCCTCACCAATCCCTGTATTTCAATCAAATAGTTACCCCCATTGTGTGCTTCTCTGCTTGTCTTGCAATGGTCTTGCATGATCTCTGCATTCCTGTCTACCCGTTCGGGTCTGGCTAATCTCACTTGTTTAAGTCTCAGCACAGGCACTGTCTCTGAAAAACCCATTCCTGACTCCTTTTATCCATGGTCTTTTTTAAACCTTTACTTAGCTGGAATTCAATAAATAACTATTGAGTAAAGTAAAAAAAGACTATTTATACAAAGATAATTTAAGAGATTGTCCCTTATAGTTCAGAGCAAAGGGGACTAAACACATAGATAAATAATTTTCAGTTCATGTTGTTAAGGCATACAAGAAAAATTTATAATGCACTAAGGTAGTCCCCAAGAAAGAGACACCTATTTGTCTGGGAAAAGGTAGCCCTAATAAAGGAGGACTTTACATGGCAGTCTGAATCTTAAAACAGGAAAAGGAGTTTGTCAAATAGTGGAGTCAAACATTTTGGGTAAAAAGGAAGGGTATACACTAATAAAGGCGTAAAAAGTAACAATAATTTTGGACCCTGAGTTATGTAGTTGAAGCTTAGTATGTTGTCAAAATGGTACAATTCTTAGTAAGAAATAGAGTATATTGTACCTTTATATGTTTTTACTGTATTTAAAATTTTTGTTTTGTTTATTGATGTCAGATGGGTGGATCTCTGAATGAGTCTTTGAGATGTTTGTATGCTTTTAACCCGGGGATTTCTAGTACTCCCCAAATGTTTGTTGAAGTTGTAGATAATTTAGAAGTATTTCCTAAAGAAGTAAGTATTCAGCTAAAGATTAAGCTTAAACTCTCAAATGACAAAATGTTATTTTCTGTTTTTTAAAGATTATAGCTTTTATCTAACCATTATAAATAATTCATTCTAACTAAATATATACATTTGTCAGCAGAACTACTAGATGTAGAAAGGACAGCAAAGGAAGAACAAGAAAAGCTTGATGGAAGTGTATTTAACCACCCACAGGTACCCCTTTGGGTCTGGGTAATATTTTAAGTTAAATTTCTAGTTTAATATTGATTACTATGCTTTAGTATTACAACATAGTTCAAATGAAATTATCTTTTGAACTAGACTTTCAGAGTCAATAGATCATTAAGCAATAAGAAGTCTATAAAATTTTAGTAGTTACAAACTTAAAATGTCTCAAGAAGCAGAAATGAATGAGGAATGTGATAGGGAGGATCTATCTATCTATATATATTCAGGACTTTCTTGTATGTAAAAGTGTGAGGAAGAGGATCAAACAAGGCAAATTAGAGTTGAAAAATAATCTGAGACTCACAAGAAATGAGTTAAAGCTGAAGTTTGGTGATTCTTAGGAAAAAATTAGGAAATTTAATCGTCTAAATATATGCTGATCTAAGGCTCTTATTCTAGGGTAGCTGAATAGGTGAAATTTCAGACTGTCCACTGAACTCTAGTTAGATTTATTATTCTTTTAATCTGTGCCTTCTAAGTTATAATTCAGGGAAAGGTCTTTCTAATTCTGAGATTCTTGAGAATTCTCTCTTGATTTCCTTTTTACATTCATGGACTCACTGTCTTCAGTTAAATTTTTGAACTCTTGGGAAATAATGCTTGTATAAAGTTTGAGGTTTGGATCCAACTTTTTTTCATTTAGATATTCATTTATTACCAACCTCTTCATTGTGTAAACATTCGGGTTTTCAGAGGAAATCATAAGTCTTATTTGAGTGCTAGCTGAAAGTCTGCTTTGTTTTATTTAGATTTCTGATAGTCATGAAAAAGAAGATCTGTTGCATAAACACCGTATGTTGCAGGATGAAATCGCCAGGCTAAGAATGGAAGTAGACACAATAAAACAATCACACCATTCTATAATATCTGCTGCTGTCCATGATTATGAGCAAAGTCAGGCATCAAGAAGAAAACTAGAACTTGCTCTGCAGAGAGAGAGAGAGGAGTGGTTTTGTTTTCGGGACAAAATTAATTTTGACATGTCTAACCTGAAAGAAGAAAATGAGATTCTTTCTCAGCAGCTTTCTAAAGCTGAAGGTAAATTCAGTAGTCTGGAAACTGAGCTATGTCACACAAGAGATACCCTCAGAGAAAACACTTTGGTTTTAGAACATGTGCAAAGAGACCTAAGCCACACACAGTGCCAAAAGAAGGAAATTGAACACAGGTATCAAAAGAAACAAGAAAAACTGAATAAATACATCGCAAAGCAGGAATCCTTAGAAGAGAGATTATCTAAACTACAAACTGAAAATGAGTTGCTCCGACAGCAACTGTGTGAAGCTCAGAACAAAGCTGAAAATAAAGAAAAGACACTCATTAACATCCAAAACAGGTTTATGGAAATTATAAAAAAACTTCAAACTGGAAATGAAAAAAGGCTTACGCTAGAAGAAAGAAATGAATTAATCAACTATTGCAATCATCTCAAAGAAAGATTGAATCAATGTGAAAGTGAGAAAGGAGAAAGAGAAGTAAGTATCCAGGAAAGTAAATATTTTTCAAACGTCCTGAAAGAAAATTCAAAGTAATATTTGATTATGGCTAAATGTTGAGTCTAGTGAATACAAAAATATAGAGACTAAATACGTAGACTGTATGTAAATCTGTTTAAAAGCATGCTTTGTATCCAACACAAAAATTAGACCTGGCAGGTGTTTTACTTTGAAGAAAGACACTTGTGTCTAGTATGAAATTTTAACAGGCTAAGTTATAAATTGTTACTGATAGTATTAATTTAGTCTTATACTGCTAAAATAATAATTTTAATACCATGATGAAGCAAATAAATGGAAATGCTCATACCTAATATGAACCTCTAAATACAATTAAGTGGATCACCTTGACAGTTAATTCCAGAATTCCCAGATGAAATGAAGGGCAGATGCTGTATGTCATAGTCCTTTTCCTTCAGTAGCTTTTTATACATTTTTAGTTGGTGTAATTTTATTTTGATTCATGTCAATTTGAATTAAATTTGGAAATATTTTAGTCTCAGATCATGTATTCTTATGACCTCCAGCTGTTTTAAAGGCATCTACTTTCCAGTGTATCATAATTTGGGACAAATGTGCTGAGCTATAACAAAACCACATTTGATTGAATCTTCCCATTGCTGTTTATAGTTTACTTCAAACATGTTTACAAATAGTATGCTCACAATTCTTGTTTCAAGGAGAAATGTAGTTGAGAGATTCTAAGACCTAGGTTTGTACATAGCCCAGTACAAAAAGAACTGTAATAGTCTTAATTGGAGCTCTTTTTCAGACTAATGCACAGTGGCAGGATTCATGTACACCAGGAATGGGGTGAGTTGTAGGAGCCAAGGTCAAGGGGGAAGGGAGAGGCCTGGTCACCTAGGGCCGGAGTCCCTTCGGTATAACTTCACATTTATTCTCGATGGGGATCTGTTGGAAGGACACTATATACAATCACCATATAGAATTTACCACCCCTAGTCCCACTTACATGCCCATTTCTTTTTGAGACTTCACTAGGTTGTAAAGCTGCAAATTCTCAGGGGGAGTGGATAGTAGGGCTGAATTCCTCGTCTTACGTGCATAATACTGATTAATAGGCCTGAGGATCATACCGAATCCAATAAACAGGAATGTGTACACATGAGGAAAAGGTGAATTGATGAATGCAGTGATATTTCTCAAAACACACATGTTAGAGTGATATGTTACTAAAATAATTTAATAGTAAAGTGATTTACAAAATGAGTAATTTTAGGTAGGTGTGAGACAACTCCAATGAGAACAGGCTGACACTGTAATGCAACAAACTATGTCAGAGGCTTCACTAGAGGTTACATCACATTACCATATTAATGTACAAGATAAGACACAGGACTTAAAGGAGTTAAATCAAGTCACAAGTGAAGTATGTATGAAATTTAACATATCAACAGTTAATCTATAGTTTATTAAGTAGTACACTGTTTTAGAATATGAATTTCTAAGGACAGCTTTCTATTTTCATTGTAATTTATAACAATTACCTTTACAATGTACTTATTTCTTAAACTCTGACCCTTGTTCTGTCATTTATATTATACATTTTTTCTTATATGTAATTTTTATATATAATTCTTATATATAAATTTTAAGGAAAATTGATCCTTAAGAAAGCTGAGAATTATATATCATTCCTCACATCAGTTGAGACTTTGTTTTCTTAGTACTAAACATTGTTTTTTATAGATCTCTCTTTTGCCATGATGAGGCAAGCCAGATGAAATCAGAGGATAATGTTTAATGGAATGTTTCAGAAAATTGTCATTTTTCTCATGTTTAATGTTGTGAATGGATATAGAATCTGTGTTCATTTATTTTGTGGATTTCAAGGTAATTTGTACAAAAGGACATTGTATAAACCAGTTGAAATTAGATACTTCCCTCGTTTCCTTTCCCCTTTGGATATACTGGAAAAATGTAGAAAGATTCAGATTATGTGTAGTATGTATCCCAAAACAGAGAATTGAGAAAATTATCTACTTCCAGCCACTGGGCTTTTTAAGCCTTATTGAGATATAATTCATGTACCGTACAATTCCTGGGTTTAAAATGTCCAACTCAGTATCTTTGAGTATGTTCACAGACACATAACTATCTCTGCACTCAAGTAGAAATTTTCATCACCCCAAAAAGAAACTCTGTATCCCTTAGCCATCACCCCCAGTTCCCCTCTTCCCCAGTCCCGGGCAACAACCAGTCTACATTCTATCCTCAAGATTTGCCTATTCTGGATATTTCGTATAAGTGGAACCACAATATGTGGTCCTTTGTGACTAGCTTCTCACTGAAAGTGTTCAAGGTTCATCATGTTACAGCACATATCAGTACTTCATCTATTCTTACTGTCAACACTGCTCCACGGTGTGGCATAACCACTTACTCATTCATAAGTTGATGGACCTTTGGGTTGTGTCCACTTGTTGGCTGTTAATAATGATGGTATGAGCATTCATTTACAAGTTACTGGGTGGATGTAGGTTTTTATTTCCCTGCCACGTGATTTTATCCTGAGTTAACTGGGGTGATCTCACCATCTCTTGGCCTTTGCTCATGTGTCCTTCCTGTCTCCTCAGTTTCTGATCCTCTTGCCTAATCCTGCATTACTCAGACCTGCTCACACCTCATTCTCCTGAAGCTCTAACTGCCTTACTAGCCTACTCTCTTCAGCATTTATCATCTGGTCTGTGCAGAACAGTTTACATTTAGCCCTTATTTTACATTTCTTCTAATGATATGTAATCTTGTCAGAATCCAAGTATAAGCTTGTCTAGGGGTAAATGTTATTTGATATGCATGGTATCTACCCTTGTATAAATTAAAATATTTTAGCTGTTGTTTATTTTATACCCTACCTATTAATTTCTCCTTCCTTGGAAGCACTAATCCAATAAAATTTTTATTCGAAATGTATTTTAAGCAATTAAATATAAACTTGAAAGCACTTAACCTAATAGAGGAGAATTATTTAATCAAATGCTCTTTTCCTCCCCCCTCACTATGAAAAAACTCTAAGTTTGCCTTCCTTCATTATGCAGCCAGAACTGGAATTTACAGGTGTATAGCACTTAACCAGTTGTAAACCTCTGGGTCAGCTTTTCTGAGATAACACCGTACTAGCTAACCTGTGACGGTATTTGGTGGAGCAGCTGAATAGAGATAGCTGCTGGAAATGTAGTGGTTTGGGAACTGTGATTTATCAGTAGAGCCTTTCATTTACGTTTTCCTTTCTCTTGGGTATAGACTTCTGAATGGTATATACTTACATATGGTAACTGTTTCACCTTTTGGAGAGTTGCCAGTCTGTTTTCCAAAGTGGCTACACCATTTTAAATTGTCATAGGTGGTGCTTGAGGGTTCCGATGTTTTTCCACATTCTTGCCAACATACGTCATTATCTGTCTTTTTTATTATAGCCATCCTAGTGGATGTGAAATGGCATCCCATTGTGTTTTTGATTGGCATTTTTCTGATAATGATGTTGAGTGTTTTTCATATGCTTATTATCCGTATATCTTCTTTGAAGGACTGTTCAATTCCTTCGCCCATTTTGATATTGGATTGTCTTTTTGTAAGTGAATTGTAAGCGTTATTCCTATATTGTAGATAGAAATCCCTCATCAGATAAAAGGTTTTCAAGTATCTTCTCCTATTCCATGGCTTGCCTCTTCACTGTCTGGATGAAGTCCAGTTAATCAGCTTTTCTCCCTTGGTGTCGTATCTGAGAAACTGTTGCCAAATCTAGTCATGAAGATATACGTCTTTGTTTTTTCCTATGAGTTTTATAATTTGAGCTCTTACATGTTCAGTTAAATTTGTATATATGCTATAAGGCAGAGGCCTGATTTTATTCTTCTGTTTGTGGATATTCAGTGGTCCCAGTATCACATGTTAAAAAAATTCTTCTTGTCCCATTTAACTGTTTGGCATCTTTGTTGACTGTCAGTTCACCACAGATATGTTTATTTTGTATTCTCAATTCTAGTACAGTTCTCTGTATGTCCATCCTTATGCCAGTACCAAACCAAATTTTATGAGGACTCTTTCCCAGTCATCTTGCATATTACCACTTGCTTCTCTCAACTCACAATGAGACTTTTTGCTTCTTAGAGAGCCTTTGTCTAAGTAAGTTTTCTTATTATCCCCTTTTCCCACCACTTTTCTGTTTACCTGGTTTACCTTAACAAATTCCCCAGTTCAGTAGCTTAAACAACATTTATCCTATTCACAAGCCCCGTCAGGAAATGTGTGGCCAGGACAGCCTGTCTCTGTTCCCTTCAGTTTCAACTAGGACGGCTGGAAGGCTGAGGCTGGAGTCATCTGGAGGCTAGTTCACTCAATGTCTGGTTGTTGGCGCTGGGCATCGGCTGGGACTATAGTTGGGCCTGGCAGCCAGAACGTGTGGCCTCCCCGGGTTACCAGCCTTGGAATTCACACAGCCTCACCTTCCCCATATTCTGTTCACTGGGAGCAAGTCAGCAAGGTTGGCCCACACCCTGCCTTTTTTTAAAGGAATGAATGAATGTTTTAGAAGTATGGGTACACTTAAAAAGGACAATTTTAAATTATCCTCCCACATGAAAAATACACTGCAATCACTATGTTATATACTTGAAACCAGTGTAATATGTTATGTCAGCTACACTTACAGTAGGAAAAGGACAGAGAACAAGAATATATATCCATGTAGCCAAAACACTGGTCAAGATATATAAAACATTTCAATTAAAAAAAAAGGAAAAGAGAATAAGAAAACCCCACTCAGCCGTACCCTGTACCTACCTGCCAAGCCTCAGTGATGGTGGCATCCGGCTCAGGCTTGAGTCTGAGATCTGGGACAGGGGCCTGGGCTGTGGTTTCTGGAGTTTAACCCTTGGGGTACAGTTCCCCTCAACATGAAGTTTGAGAGGTGAAGAGCCAAGCTGCCTACCACCCCCCTAGAGCTGACATTCCGCAGACCTGCTCAGGACTCTCCCATTCAGAATGGAAAACTGGGGACACATGGGTCCAGAGCAATTCAGAAGTGCAGCCTGCTGCAGGCTGCTAGTTATTTGAGGAAGACTTACTCCTCATGGGAATGCCTCTCCGTGGCCCTTTGCTGTTCCTCTGAGCTCTCTGTTCTGTCTGGTTCATGGGAAATTGCCTGTGTTTGCATCTGTTCTCTCAGGAATTTGAGGCACCACTGTAAATCTTTCTGAGGTCCTAACAAAGGGTTTTAGTCTTGGCATCAGCCTTAGAACCTGTTTTCCTGTCAGCACCCTGGATTTGATCTTAGCTCAGAAGCGTTTTCTTTTAGAATTACTTGGCAATTAGACATGTGGAGAGGCTAAGATTGGGAACCATATATTTGACCCTAGTAAGGCCTAGTTCCTTTATGTGTAATCATTTTCTTTAGCTTATCTTGCTCATTGATTTTACTTTCAGCTGCTTTGTAGCAAGAGCCCCACTTCCTCCAAGTTCCAGTGTCATTTTCTTTCCTTGTTGTCTTGCCAATGGGCTTCAGCCCTGTATGAGTTCACTATGGATTAAATGAGACTAAAAAATGACAATGGAACGTTCTTGGGGTTTATCCCCGTGGTGGCAGGTCAATCACTAGAATCTCGCCCACTCAGAGTGAGTCTGCATGCAGCAAGCCGGTATCTGCCTCTGGGCCTCTCTGTCCCCGCAGCCATCTCACTCTGTCCTTGGCACTGCCACCACCATTTGTGAACAAAATAAATGCTGTTTTGAGACACTAGGTTTTGGGGTGGTTTATCATGCAGCAATAAATCACTGGCAGAGATACTGATATTAAAAATGGGGTGCTGCCATTAAAAAAAAAAACCTAAAACAATAAGGAGTGCTTTTGAAACAGGTGATAGGTGGAACCTGAAAGGAGGTAGTGAAGAGTCAGAATGAAAATCAGCAGGGCTTCCAGGAGACTGAGTGGAAGCTTGATGGCCCCTGAAGAGGCTGAAATGAAAGCAAGGGCTTCTAGGCAAGTGTGGATAAAGTGAAGGTACCTACAGCCAGGATTCTCATCTGTCCTGGTCGGCTAGCTCACTACATTTGTGGAAAATACTTTGCTATTGACTCTATATAAAGAGCTCTGCCCAGTGCTCTGGGCAACATGGTAGCATGACCACATGGCTGATGCATGGCTGCAAGGCTGCAGGAGAGCAAACACAAGACGGGAGTGGTGGCACAGCATTTATTTTGTTCACAAATGGACAGTTTAGGCAAGGCTCAGTGAGGTCAGCTTCTTCACTTGGCATCAGCTGGGATGACGCACCACTGGGGTCTAGAATCACCTAAAGGCTCTTCGTGCACGTTTGGCAGTCTTAGCTGACACATGCAGGATTCACTAGTAGGCACCCTGGGGTGCTTCACAACAAGCGGGCCAGGTTTCTAGAGTGAGCCTCCCTAGAAAGAGAATCAGATGGAAACTGTATTACATTTTCTAACCAAGCCTTAGGGGTCACGAAGCAGTTCTAGCATTTTATCTTCACTAGAAACCAGTTACTGAGGCCACACATATTGAAGGGGAGGAAATTTCATGGGAAATGTGTCAAAGAATTTGTAAAACCACCACATCCACTCACCCTGTCTTACCAAATAATCAGTATATCTAAAGGAAAGTTGTTCTTCCTAGCTCAGTATCACTGAAATTCCAGTAGGTTTTCTTTTGCTGCTTCTTTCTTCATTTATTACATTTTCTTATTTGGTGGAAAGTAAGAAAGGATTACAGATATTACTGTGGAATTGTGGCATTTTTCGAAAAAACTATGCATCATCTCACTAAAATTTCATACTGGGATGTGTGAGTTCTCAACCCTGACAATCAATCTCCTTGGAATATGATTTAAATTAGCACAAAGCATTTGTAGTTGAGAGATAGGCTTATGTCATTAGAATCCATATTTCTGGATCATTAATTAGTCTTATTTCCAGCCTTATTTTGGGAGGCATTTATTGATGTAATCATTTAATGGAGGAAAGACATGGCACCATAATAGAAAAATAGAAAAGTCTAAAACCAAGTGCAGATGTTGTATGGCAAAAATGATGACGATAAAGGATGTATTGTTGTGACTCCTGGTGATTTTACCTTTGTTCTTGGTAATCTGAGTAATTTCAAGGTTCACTCTTCTAAGACTCTACTGTGGTATGTTGTGGGGAAAATTGAACTGCCTAGAGCTAGACTCCTCACCTGACCCTAAACTACTTGATGATGTAACTGGCCTACTGCTAGGCTACCACTCCCACACCCACAGGCAATAAGCTATTGCCTGAGTCACTATATAAAGAGCTCTGCCCAATGCTGTGTGTGGAGGCAGAGAGGGAGGAGGATTACAGACCTGCAGACTGTTGGATGCAGATGTAATTCTATTGCTTGACCTATGCCAGGAGAACAAGCCAGGTAATAACCACTTGTACCCCAAGAATGTCCCATTGTCATTCCTCAGTCTCACTGAGTCCATAGTGAACTTGCCCGGGGCTGAAACCCATTGGCAAGACATATGGGTAACATTTTACTGTAACCAAATTTATTTTAAAATTTGATAGCAGCTTTGACTTGGTCTATTCTCAGTCTATCTTCTTCTTACCAAACTCTATTCTTTTATGCATGTAGGTTGGTAATCTCACTACAGCACTGGAAATTTCATCTTCAGAATGCCTACCTGCAGTTACAAGAAATCAAGTTGAACAGATGCTGTTGTCTATGACATCACTCCAGAAGAAATGTGAAAAGCTAGAAAAGACGACAAAGAAACTGGAACAGGAAATAGTAAACCTCAAAACTCATATGGTAAATGAATTTAGCAGAACACTGCCAAGTAGAACAGTGCAGATGGTTCGCAGAAGAAAGAGCAAGACAGGAAATAGAGAAACTAAAAGAAGTCAGTCTATCTTTATGGGTTAATTTATTAATCTGTAATGTGCCTTACTTCATTGCACTGCAGATTACATTTTGGAAATAGACATTTTGTGTGTTCCCTCTACTTACAGCACTTGGTTTTACAGATTTCTGGAAGGATGGTAGCATGTGTTGCTCCCTTTAAATATTTCAGTTTCCATAATAATTATCAAAAAGTTGATCTTTCAGAATGATTCTCACTAGATAATCATTTTATTTTTATGACTGATTATACCAAACTTGTGATTTAAAAATTATACCGTACTTTTGGATAATGTTGTTTAGTTTAAAATATTTTAAATAGATTGTTATTCTTTGAATTGTCAGATTATGACTACTAAAATAAAGATTCAACTTTATTTTTATAGTGCAAATTTAATTCAGTTGAGGTTCTGATAAATATATTAAAGTTCAGGTCTTTTTTTTTTCCCATTTAAAGTTGCTCTCTGAATCATTGTCTCAAAACTAAAGAAAACAAATATACTGTAATTATTCAGATATTTTAAAAATTTATTCTTTTAATTTGCTTTAGGTACAAGTGTCATCACAAGAGAAGGTAGAGCAGTTGAGAGCTAATGATAATGCTTCCCTTAAAAGGGAAATGGAACTCAGAATTCAAGAGCTGGAATCTGAACTCTCCACAAAAACTCACAAAGAAGATTTGATGAAAACTAAATTGGAAAAATATCAACAATTGTACCTAGAAGAATTAAAATTTAGCAAGTCAATATTGGCAAATCGAGTAAATGAGTAAGTCAGCACAGAATCATAGAAAATAAATTAAGCTCATTAGTTTGCCTCTAAAGCGTTATTTTTATTGAGCCAGGTTGATAAGATTAGTAGGAAGTGAAAGCTAACTAGATAGTACATTCTGGAAAATGCTGTTAGTAAATGAACTTTCCTTTAAAATGATGGTCCAGCACAGTTTGTATCTCTCTTTCTTGGTTTTACATGACTTTATTTTTTCCTCTTAATATTTTCATAGTTAACCTGATCTACTAGTCTTTAAGTTCAGTGCTTTTGAAGCTTTGTAATTTAGACAGTGATAATATTATAAAATTGCTTCCTAAAGAATTTCCCTAAATACAAATATTAATGAGTTTAACTGTTTTTTGGAAGATTACATCTTAAACCCAAAGGGCCAAGAACTACTACCCAGCTGTCTTGCCTGAGGGTTTTAGGCCCAGGCAAGTTGACTATGGGTTTACTGAGACCAAGAAATGACAATGGAACATTCTTGAGGTAAAAGGTTTTATACCTAGCTTTATTCTCCCAGCTAGAGGTTGAGCACTTGAATCATGTCTGCATCCAACAGTCTGCAGGTCCATAATCCTCCTCCACTCTCTGGGCAGAGGTCTTTTAAATAGTGGCTCAGTCAGTAATAGCTTATTGCCACAGGTGTGGAAGCAGTAGCCCAGCAGTTGGCGAATACATCATCAAGTAGTTAAGGTTCAGATGAGGATTCTGGCTATGTGAACTTCAATTTTTCTCACACCCTTCCTCTCCCAGAGATTGTTGCTCTAAATTATTCCTCAGTGCCAAATTCGTAATTTCTCTGAGATAATGAGTGAGACATAAAAGGGTGATGAAAGCAAATCTTTGCAATGTCTTTGATGGATTACTTTATCTTTTATCTCTAAACTGGTTTACTCAGTAGGTCTAAGTGGCTTCCTCAAGAATCTTATAAGTATAGCCATTTCAGAAGGCAGCAAGTTTTACCTGTAAGCCATCTACATCACTGACAGCCATTTCTCTCCCTTTCCTACTTTGAATTACTTGTTAGGAATTGCCCTAGAAAAATATGTACTTCTATAGAATAAGCTTAAACCTGCAATCGTTTACAGTAGGTCTTCAGCACATTTTCAGTTCTGAAACACTGTCTCATAAGAAATTCTATTTACTGTTGTGGTTAACTTTTTATTAATGCAAGTCATTTATGTAACACTTAGGGAAAAATAAAAAATACACATTTTTTATTGCAGTCTCCACAGGACTACTGAGATACCAGCAGAGATCAATACCAGATGCTTTGTAGAGAAACAGCAGAACGGATCTTCAATCAGCCGTCTGACTATGAGGCCAGTGCTGGAGCCACCTAGCGTTGGAATTCTTAAGGGTTCAGTGATCAGCAGACATCATAGTCCAAGAGAAAATTCAGTGATTCCTACTTGCAGCCAACAGATTTCAAATGACAGAATCGAGACTTACTTGTTGAAGGTTAGTTATGTTATCTTTTTTTTCCCTTGGGCTTTAAATTTCTGATGTAATTCTTGTTTTTAATTTGGTGAAATTCTGAGTTGTTTAATTGATGAATGCACACTAAGTAAAAGTCCTAATTATTTGTGCTTCTAAGAAAGGAGACAGAAATTTTCTAAAGTCCTTGGATCTCTCCTTTTCAAGAGATACCTAATGTTAACTATTCAATAAATGAAACTAAACTGGCACATTTTAAATTTTGTGAAAATCAGCATCTTGAAAAAATGCATCAAAACTGCATTAAATTTGATTTTAGGAATTATTGCGAATTACAAGAGGTATACTTTGAGATGCTTTGGCTTACTTTCTAATTCATTTCAGGTGTGGTGAATGATCCTTTTAATGTATTGTTGAATTGTTTGCTAACAATTTGGTAAGGAATTTTGCATATGTGTTCCTCAGGAATATTGGTCTCTAATTTTCTTTAATTTTGGCAGTGTCTTTGTCCAGTTTTGGTATCAGGGTAATCTAGGCCTGATAGAATGAGTTTGGGAGCAGTCCTTTCTCTTTCAAGTTCTTGGAAATTTTGATGACAGGTATTAACTCTTATTTAAATGTTTGGTAGAATTCACTAGTGAAGACTTTTGTTTATTGGGAGTTTTTTTTTATATTAAAACTATTCAATTTCATTACTGGTAAGCAGTCCGATCAGATATTCTTTTTCCTCCTGATTCAGTCTTGGAAGGTTGTGTTTCTAAGGGTTTATCCTTTTCTTCTAGATTGTCCAATTAATTGGCATATAATTTTTATAGTCGTCTCTTATAATCCTTTGTATTTTTGTGGTGTTACTTGTAACTTCTCTTTCATTTTTGATTTTATGTTTTGGGGTCTTCTTTTTTTCCTAGTAAGTCTGGATAAGGGTTTACCAATTTTATCTTTTCAAAGAATCAGCTCTCAGTTTCATTGATCTTTTCTATTGTCTTAAGTCTTTATCCTTCCTTCTACTAGTTTTGGGCTTTGTTTTCTCTGTTGTTTTCTAGTTCACTTAGGAGTAAGGTAAGATTGTTTATTTGCAGTTTTTCTTCTTTCTTGAGGTAGGCCTCTGTTGCTATAAACTTTTAACTGCTTTTGCTGTGTCCCAAAGATTTTGGAATGTTGAGTTTCCATTTTCATTTGTCCCAAGGTATTTTTTGATTTCCTCTTTGATTTCTTTGTTCACCTATTGGTTGTTTAGTAACATGTTTAACTTACATGCTTGCTTTTTACAGGTTTTTTTCTTGTAGTTGATTTCTAATTTAATGCCATTATAGTTACAAAAGATGCTTGACAGACTTCAGTCTTTTTCAGTTTATTGAGACCTGTCTTTTTGCCTAACATCTGTCCTGCAGAATGTTCCATGTCCGTATCAAAAGAATGTATTGTTTTTTGAGAAAGAATGCTTTGTGTGTGTATATATATATATATATATATTAAATTCCATCTGTGTAGTGTATCATTCCAAACCACTGTTTCCTTATTGATCTGTCTGTATTGTCAATCTATTGATGTAAATAAGTGTGGTGTTACAGTTCGCTACAATTATTATTTTACTGTCAATTTCTCCCTTTATGTGTGTGTTGATATTTTGACGCTCCTGTGTTGGGTACATAGATATTTATTGTGGCAGGGTGGAAGTCATTTGGAGGAGCACCTGCCAGGGTGGGAATGTTGGGTGGGCAGTATGCAGGTGAATGCTGGGGCAGGGTGAGTACTGTTAGCAAAACAGATGGAGAGAGTCAGAATTTCATTCATACATTAACCTATTTACAATAGGATGATGAATTACAGTGGTTTAAGTGGGCACACTTAACTTGATTCCATTACATTTTTATATTTTCATAACACTTAAAATTAAAATATCAAATATTAACTTAAAACATCAATTGATACTGGAAATGACTGTGTGTGTGTATATGTGTTTGGCATATATATAGGTATTCGTCAAATTGGTCTCAAAAAGAGACTGCAACATTATTCTGACCTTAACCTCAATTATTATACCTTGTCAATAAATTACTGTTGGATGAATGAACATATATTGTATTTATTGCTATTGTTATTGGCTTCATTATATCTCTTACTGAAAGTTCCTTTCACCCTTTCCCCTCCTGAAAGTGGGGACTCTTCAGAGCAATGTGCATTAGTTATCAAGTCAAGGCAGAAGAAAATGTTTTGTAAGTGTTGTAAGTCTTTCTTGTTAGAGCTTGTCGGGTAGGTGACAAATGACATTCCTTTTCACCTTCTGAACTGAAAACACAGGAGTCAGGTAGATGACAATAGACTTACTAGTTTATTACTAACACATTCTAATGAATTAGAGGATGTGGCTAAGATGTGCAACACAGCAGGTTTCCAAATACTTCATCACAGATTTTCATCCCACTTCCCCAAGCAGTTGTAAATGGAGGAAACAAATGCCTGACACCTGTCCCAGGGGCAGGCTGCTTAGTGCAAAGAGCAAGCCTGATTTCACATTACTGTGAACAAGCACATCTTTTCAAAGAGGAGATTCAGAACCCAGCACACACTTCTTAGCTCCTTATCCAAAAACCACCCATTAGGTAAATCTCTCCTCTCATGAGGAAGGTAGAGAGACTATAATTCCTCACATGGAAACTTAAAAAGGAAATGCAGGTTCTAAAATTCCTGACTGGATTTAAATTCTAATTGAAATTAATCATGTCTTTGTACATACCGACTAATCATGAGCGGTTGGACAGAAATATGCTAGATGGTGAAGAGAAATCTGTTTCCTTTCAAATTTTGCTATAAGCAACTCACTGCATGGATAACTTTCTTGTTGATTGAGTTTGGTAAACCAAGTTCTATTTGGAGGAAATGAATAGTTCTTTTAAGGAAAAATTTTCTCAATTTCAGCTTGCTTGATCCAACTAAAGAGTCTCATCTTCAAAGCCCCTGTATTATGTTTAAAAATATGTGTGCTTTATAAATTGAGTATATTGGCTGCCAATAGGAGTTAAGATATTAATTTCTATTTTTATTCATGATGTTAAAACTTACAATTTTGTTAGAAAGCTATGTGAAAACCTTTTACATATTCATTTTTTCTGAGTTACAGTTAAAAATATTCATATTTTTCCTGAATTTGAGGAAGTGGCTGGTGTAGAACTTGAGGCTCAGTAAGGAGACCTAAAGCCCATTCCTGGCCTGCAGCTCATTGGTTTTGTAACCTTAGGAAAGCTGCAGTCCTACTGAGCCTTTGTTGCCTCTTATGTAAAATTAGTGACTTTCATACCTTAAAAAATGTTTTTTCCTTCAAACAATAGACCCTTTGAGTATCAAACTGTTAGAAAAAAACAGAGACAAGGAGAACTGTCCAGCTAGAGAGATGGAGTGGGGCAGTGTCCCCAGTGGAACCTTAGATTTCTATGGGCATAGTTGGAAGATCAACAGTTAAAACAAAATCCTCCTCATTAAAAATCTTTTTATTTTAATTAAAACTTGCTGATATCTTGCTTTCCTGTATGTAATTTACTCCCCTTTCTCTATTTTTAATAAATGGAAAAGTGTAAATAAAATTGCAGATGTAGTCTCATGATTAACAGACTTTGAGCTAATTCCACCATCAGAACATAGTCCTATAAAGGTCAAGGAGGTAAATGATTAGGAAAAGAGCTTTTGGGGAAAAGGTAATTAACATTATGCTGGTAGTTCCTTAATTCAAGTTATGAAAAATGTGATTTTCATTTTACATAGCATTTGTAAATGGTGACATAAAATTGTTTCGATCAATAAGGACTTCTTCCTGAACTGGGACTAAGTTTTTTTTTTTTTTTAAGGTATCATTCATATACAATCACATGAGCAACACTGGTTACTAGATTCCCCCTACTATCAAGTCCCCACCACATGCCTCATTATAGTCACTGACCATCAGCATTGTAAGATGCTATAGAGTCACTACTTGTCTCCTCTGTGCTATACTTCCTTCCCTGTTCCCCCCTATGTTATATGTGCTAATCATGATACCCTTATTCCCCTTCTCCCTCCCCAGTCCCTTTCCCTTTGGTAACTGTTAGTCCATTCTTGGGTTCCGTGTTTCTGCTGCTGTTTTGTTCCTTCAGTTTTTTCTTTGTTCTTTTACTCTATATATGAGTGAAATCATTTGGTACTTGTCTTTCTTCTCCTGGCTTATTTCACTGAGCATACTACCCTCTATCTCCATCCATGTTGTTGCAAATGGTAGGATTTGTTTTCTTCTTTTGGCTGAATAATATTCCATTGTGTATATGTACCACATCTTCTTTATCCATTCATCTACTGATGAACACTTAGGTTGCTTCCATTTCTTAGCTATTGTAAATAGTGCTGTGATAAACATAGGGGTACATATGTCTTTTTGGATCTGGGATCCTGTATTCTTAGGGTAAATTCCTAGGAGTGGAATTCCTGGGTCAAATAGTACTTTTGAGTTTTTTGAGGAACCTCCATACTGCCTTCCACAATGGTTGAACTAGTTTACATTCCCACCAGCAGGGTAGGAGGGTTTTCCTTTCACCACATCCTCGCCAGCATTTGGTGATTCTTGTCTTTTGGTTGTTGACCATCCTAACCGATGTGAGGTGATATCTCATGGTTTTAATTTGCATTTCTCTGATGATTAGTGATGTGGAGTGTCTTTTCAAGTGCCTGTTGGCTATCTGAATTTCTTCTTTGGAGAGGTGCCTGTTGAGATCCTCTGACCATTTTTTAATTGGGTTATTCATATGGACACAAAGATTTCAGAAAATCTGCTTGATGAAAAGAAAAATAGAGGCTAGAGCCAGTTTTCAAGCTTAGTTTCCAATTCACAACTTTCTGGAATCAGAAAGAAGGCAGATAATACACAATTCTTTAATTGTAACTTTGTTACCTTTCTGGAAATTAGAGCCAGTTTGGGAAACACCTGACCAGTTATACTTAACTACTTAATTATAAATGTGGGGGAATATTTCAAACTATTACAAGTATTGTTATTACCATAAAAGTTATGATGTCTTATTACACTAAAAGTGTCCTTATTTAAATCTTTCTTTTAAAATGTACCCTCTCACTAACTACCCTTCAAAGTACGGTCTAAATCAGCATACTGAACATAATGAACACTGTGATTATAATGATAATGGGATATGTAATGCCTTTACAAATTTTAGGTGTGAAGACAGGTTTTTGGCTAACATGTTTCCCCATATTTTCAGAGACTGTTTTCCGTAACACTTTTGTGACAATAACATTATAGACAGGCCTTATAGAAAGAATAAGATGACAACAACATTAGTAGGCAGGGCTTGTAAAATGAAATATTCAATCCCACAACATCAAACTTAACAGTGAAAAGCTGAAAGCTTTTTCTCTAAGATTGGGAACAAGACAAGGATGCCCTCTCTCCCCACTTTAATTTAATGTGGTACTAGAGGGCCTAGCCATGGCAATCAGACAACACAAAGAAATAAAGAGCATCCAGATTGGTAAGGAAGAAGTTAAATTGGCACTGTCTGCAGAAGACAATATTGTACATAAAAAACCCTAAAGAATCCACTCCAAAAATACTAGATCTAATATATGAATTCAGCCAAATTGCAGAATACAAAATTAATACACAGAAATCTGTTGCATTCCTATACACTAACGATGAACTAGTAGAAAGAGAAATCAGGAAAACAGTTCCATTCACAATTGTATCAAAAAGAATAAAATACCTAGGAATAAACCTAACCAAAGAGGTGAAAGACCTATACCCTGAAAACTACAGGACACTAATGAGGGAAATTAAAGAAGACACCAATAAGTGGAAACTGGATTTTATGGATAGGATTGTACTCAATACAGATAGCAAAATGTTTTCACTTAATTTTTTGCAAGTACAATTTTTATGTAATGTTATGACAGTCCCACTCTTTTCATTTTATGTAGTTAAGATCCTGTGCTGAAAAATTGATGGCACAGAATATACCTTAAGATTTTAATTTTCTAAAAGTCTTAGAATGGAAAATCCATTTTAAGGAAAAATTCATTTAAGGAATAGAGCTAAACTTTTTTAAAGGGCGTTTTCTCTTAAGAATTGCAGATTATTGCATTCAGTGTATAATATGACTTGTTTAAATCTCTTACCAGTAAGATCAAATAATCATCTTTCTGAAATTATGTGTAATCAATACACCAATATTGTACTTTTTGTCAGATTAATCCAAACAGCATTACAGATATGTTATCTAAAATTGAACAGGAATTTATTTTCTGTGATTATTTTTCTATTTAAGGAATCCCCAAGTTAAGTCTAGCCTCTAAAAGTATTATTTAAAAGCCATATTTCATTAGCTATGTATTACTTATATGATAATGTATTGTTTAACTTAAAAATTACAAATAACATTTGACTTATTTCAGGTGCAGCGAAAATTGGAAAAACGCATAACTAGAGAATTGGAAGAAGGTATGTTGTCAAAGTTTATGAATTAAATTAGATGTCCTTGCTTTCTGAAATGAACTCTAATAAATAGCAACCTTTTCCATTGTTTGGGTAATAGGTATTACATTAAATACTTTTTTCTTATACATATCTAATGAAAAATGTGAAGGCATACCCTTTAAAAATGAAGAATATTTATTCACCATTTATTCACTCTTGATTTTTTTCACCACGTTCCATAGCTTTTTAAATATCTCAACACATCCATGGATCTGTTCTTTTTTTTGGCCATACCTTTCCTTTACTTCTGCTATTCCTATAGAACTGTCAGCCTGCACTTCTCAGAACACATGGGCCTTGCCATCTTCTCATGTTCCTGGTAGTGATTTAAGGCCAAAACACCATGACTCATCTACTAATAGGCAATTACAGATCAAATAAGTGTCACTTGAAGGGGGACATTTAAATCTCCAGCCTTTGACTCAGTCATTGTTTTTAACTTTTACTCTCAAGAAAAATTCCAAATTACTTATCAGGAATAAAAACACCCAAATCAAGTTTGGTTCTTGCCAAATCCTTCAGCCTTATCTCTTGCTACTTACCTCCTACTCTGGCCTTCTGCTGTAGCATGTTGCCAATTTTAATTTCTATTTAATTTCTATTTAAGTAGACTACTTAAAATTCCACAAATGTTCTTCCTCACCTCTAAGTCTTGGCAGATGCTTCTTTCCTCTATCTTGCACATCTATCCCTTGTCCTCATGTATACCAATTTACATGTCACCTACACTGAACAGCCAAAAACACATACAAAATTGGGACGTCCCTTCTATATGTTCCAGTAATGCTTATTTTCATGCCTGTCACGGTATATATGACTGTATGGGAACTTTCTGTCTTGTCTGTTTTCCCAGTTTATAGCATATGGCTGACAGGGTGAGTTGTGTCATCTTCATCTTGTGTAGTTCCATCTTGTAATGAGAAACCAAAGCTCTAATACTTAGTTAATTCAGTACACAACTATGGGCAAGTAATACTTACTATTAATCTAATCTTGTTTTTTTGTATTGTAGTTGCATATAGATATTTTCCTTTCTTACACTTATGAAGGTCTCAACTTCTTAAAATTAACTCATACTTGTTAACTGTCCAGTATTTTTGATAAACACTATAATTCTTTCTTTTTCTTTTAAGCTACTGCTGAACTTGAATCCGGAGCCTGGACAGCTGCTACTACTCTATCTTATGGGTTATATTGAAATAAATATGTAGTTTTGAAAACATCACAAGAATATGTATAGATTTTGGAGAAAACTTGCATCATCTCTGAAAGATAAGTGTAGAGATCTGGGAAAAAATGGCAGCATGAGAAATGAGGCAGAAAACTCCTCCCAAAAATCACATATGACATGAAAGTACAGCAAAGAGTGACCTGAAGATTGCTACAGACTGGCTATCTGGGGAAAAGAGAAGACCTCATACTTTTAAAAGAGTACAGTAGCAAAGCTGTGACCCGGCTGGACCCAATCCCTCCCACCACCCCAGCTCACTGATGGGAGGAAAAGAAATAAAGTGGGGAGGTATGAAAGACAGGAGGGATACTCGGAGAGACTGTGAAGAAATAGAGTGGGGAGGTACAAAAGACAGGAGGGATACTCGGAGAGGCTGAGATTCCAGCCGCTTGTGGAGAACAGGTACCTACAACCAGCTGCTCTGGGACAAAAGAAGGCAGGCACTTTGAAAGACTTAATAGCAGCAAAAAGGGGTGCTAAAGGGGCAAGGATTACACAGAATTTCTTGCTCAGGAGAAAAGACAGGTGGACAAAATCATCTTGGCACACACAGCCCAGAAGTTTGGAAACTTTTGGGAGCTTTAGTCGCTCTATCCCCCTGGCTGCCAACGCAGCACCGAGGCCCCTCGCAATATACTTTCCTCTTAGCATGGCCTTCGCTGCATCCCAGAGATTTTGCAGTGTTGAATTATTGTTGTCATTTGTCTCCATATATTGCCTGGTCTCTGTTTTTATTTGGTCATTAATCCATTGGTTATTTAGGAGCATATTGTTAAGCCTCCATGTGTTTGTGGGATTTTTCGTTTTCTTTGCGTAATTATTTCTAGATTCATACTTTTGTGGTCTGAGAAGCTGGTTGGTACAATTTCAATCATTTTGAATTTCCTGAGGCTCTTTTTGTGGCCTAGTATATGATCTATTCTTGAAAGTGTTCCATGTGCAATTAAGAAGAATGTGTATCCTGCTGCTTTTGGTGGAGTGTTCTGTAGATGTCTTTTAGGTCCATCTGTTCTAATGTGTTGTTCAGTGCTTCTGTCTCCTTATTTATTTTCTGTCTGGTTGATCCATCCTTTGGAGTGAGTGGAGTGTTGAAGTCTCCCAAAATGAATGCACTACATTCTCTTTCTGTTAGTATTTGTTTCTCATATGTAGGTAATCCTGTGTTGGGTGTATAGATATTTATAATGGTTGTATCCTCTTGTTGGATTGACCCCTTTATCATATGTAATATCCTTCCTTCTCTCTTTTGGCTTTCTTTGTTTTAAAGTCTATTTTATCTGCTACAAGTACTGCAACTCCTGCTTTTTTCCCCTATTAGTTGCATGAAATATCTTTTCCCATCCGTTCACATTTAGTCTGTGTATGTCTTTGGGTTTGAAGTGAATCTCTTGTAGGCCACACATAGCAGGGTCTTGTTTTTTTATCCATTCAATGATATGTCTTTTGATTGGTGCATTCAGACCATTTCCATTTAGGTTGATTATTGATAGGTATGTACTTATTGCCATTGCAGGCTTTAGATTCATGGTTACCAAAGGTTAAAGGGTAACTTCCTTACTATCTGAGAGTCTAACTTAACTTACTTAGTAGTTATTCCAAACACAATCTAAAGGGGTTTTTTTCCTCCTTTTTCTTCCTCCTCCATTCTTTATATATTTGGTATCATATTCTGTACTCTTT
Organism: Manis javanica; assembly: GCF_040802235.1. Lineage (NCBI taxonomy): Eukaryota > Metazoa > Chordata > Mammalia > Pholidota > Manidae > Manis > Manis javanica. The sequence continues at coordinate 164,606,534 of NC_133158.1, read as the reverse complement.
GTCTATCCCTTGACTGACTTTGGGTGTAGTTGATTGAACTTTGCATCTGCTTTGCAATTAATTGTTCTAATTTATTGTCTGTGGTTTTACTTCCCTTGATGACAGCTATTTAGCCTTAGGAACACTTCCATCTATAGCAGTACCTCCAAAATACACTGTAAAGACAGTTTGTGGAAGGTAAATTCTCTCAGCTTTTGCTTATCTGGAAAATGTTTAATCCCTTCTTCTTGCCGGGAAGAGTATCCTTGGTTTGAGGCCCTCCTGCTTCATTGTATAAATATATCATGCCGCTCCCTTCTGACCTGTAAGGTTTTCTGCTGAGAAGTCTGATATTAGGCTTTCCTTTGTATGTGATCTTATTTCTCTCTCTGGATGCTTTTAATACTCTGTCCTTATCCTTGATCTTTGCCATTTAAATTATTATATGTCTTGGAGTTGTCTTCCTTGGGTTCCTTGTGTTGGGAGATCTGTGCACCTCCATGGCCTGAGAGACTATCTCTTTCCCCCAATCAGGACGTTTTCAGCAATTATTTCAACGACACTTTCTATCCCTTTTTCTTTCTCTTCTTCTCCTGGTACTCCTATAATGTGAATATTGTTCCATTTGGATTGGTTGCACAGTTCACTCAATATTCTTTCTTTGGTAAAGATCCTTCTTTCTCTCTGTTGCCTCAGCTTCTTTGTATTTCTCTTCTCTAATTTCTATTCCATTTACCATCTCCTCTACTACTACATTGTATGTTTCATTTCAGATATGGGGTTTCTTAATGATTGAATCTCCATCTTAAATTAGTCCCTGAGTTCTTGAATGTTTTCCTGTACCTCCATGAGCATGTGATTGATTTTTATTTTGAAATCTCTTTCAGAAAGATTGATGAGCTCATTTTCACTTGACTCTTTCTGGTGCTTGTGGGATTTGGGTTTGAACCAGGTTCCTTTGATGTTTCATATTTGTATGTGGCGCCCTCTAATGGCCCAAAAGCTCTGCTCTCAAGCTACTCAGCCCCTCTAACAATTTCGGGGTCTGTGGGGGAGTGGCGCTGGTGCCTGGGGGGAGGAAAGAGCTATTTTCTGCTTCCTGGTTATTGTGCCTGCCTCCACTGCCCAAACCAGTGGGCTGAGCACACAGGTGTAAGCCTCTACACTCTGCATTTGTAGTTGCCATAGGCAGGGCTTCCTCCGGCTGTTCTGACACCAGGGCAGGGGCTTCAGGTTTCTGAGCCAGTGCTGGTCGGCTGGGAGTAAGGTGCAGCAGGTTGCACATCACAATGTGGGGCCTTGGAGCTGCATAGCCAGCCAGGGGCATGGAGTGCCTGAAGCTCCTGAATGTTCCCAACCTGCCAGGCAGAGCATGCCCAGACAACCTTGTCCACATATCCCTTCTCCTGAGAAGCAAGCTCTGTGCAATCCCCACCCCTTCAGCAGCCCTCTTGCTGCTAGAAAGCGTCTCAGACCGCCTGCCTTTCCTTTATCCCAGCGTAGCTGGATGTGGATCCTGGTCCTCCACAAACAGCTGGAATCTCAATCTCTCTAGGTAATCTGCCTGTCTTAGCTTTCCAACCCCACTAATCTCCAGAGCACCATGCAATGTAGGTTCATGCTCCCAGAGTAGATCTCCAGGGCTAGGTGTTCAGCAGTCCCAGGGCTCCAACCCCAACCCACTCTGTTTCTCTTCCTCCCCCCAGTGAGCTGGGGTGGGAGAAGGGCTTGGGTCCCACTGGGTCATGGTACATTACCCTCTTCTGTTAGGTCTGTTCTATTCTCCAGGTGTATGCAGTCTGGTGCAGGCTTCTTTCCTGTTGTTGCTCTTTCAGGATTAGTTGCATTAATTATATTTTCATATCATATGTGGCTTTGGGAGGAGGCCTCTGTCTCACCTCTCATGCTGCCATCTTTATTCTCACTCCCAGGAAATCCCAATTTTCTAAAAAAATATTTTCCATAATTATACTTTGAGTTTTGAATTGGGGAGATCTTAATTCTGAATGTGAAGGCAGTACATGCATGGAAAAATCTAAAACATTTTTTAAGCTTAAACATGGTAATTGGTGGGTCAAGAGCAATAGAAATAGCATGTGACTTGTTTTAAGAGTCCATGAAAGTGTAGGTGGAATTCCAGAAAATGTAGTGCTATAGGAGGTAGCAAAATCCTTCTTCCCAGAAATTTCTGGATCAGCATGAGCTAAGATGTCATTCCAAGTGCCCCACATTCTGTAGACAAGAATGGAAGAAAATGTAGACAAGAATGGAGGAAAATGCCAAGAGGTGATTCATGCATCCTTACTTTAAATGCGACCTGGTACCATGGAAGGCAGAAGGAGGCCTTCCTCTGAGTTACAGGTGCAATCTGGTACACCCAGGGATGTGGAGGGTCAGATGTGATGTCACCCCGGAAGTGACATCACCAGATCCGGGCACGAGAGAGTGATATCACCAGAAGTGAGAAGTGACTACACTGGATATGAGATCAGTCTGGAAAATACATCATTATGAGCCTGTGTATATAAGTTGTGCTCAGAAAATAAACTGCATCACTTGTCTGCCATCTGTGGGCAGTGAACCTCCTGATCCCAGCTTTGGCTTCCATGTCTTTTTTTTATCTTTCTCTGTGTTTTCCTTAAGCTCCTCATCCACTCCACTCAGGTTCAGCTGGTTTGTGGAGCTGGGCTCTGAATATGGGCAGACCAGTTCAAGGTTAAACATTATCTCCCCAGAAATGAGAATATTTGAGTGATATGCATTTGTGCCAGGAGATAGGATCTTAATTTATGGTTAAATTGAATGATATCTCTCAGTATTCCATAGGAAACACTTTTGTACTCTGTAAGAATAAAAAATTTATAACATACAAATTTGCATGATTTGCCAGGTGGAATTATTGGCAGGAGGGATGGGAACAAAAATAGTAGAGGACAGAGAAGTTGTCTGGTGGGGGTGGGGGGGTTGGCCACAAAATGAAGAGTGAGAGAGTCAGGTGAGAGAGAGTGCAAGGTGTTACATAAGAACAGGGTAAGACCATGCACATTGATCCATGTGGCCGAGCAGAATAAAAGAACAAAAGCCAGCATTTGTGAGACACCCACCATATGCCAGGTGGAATGTTAAGCTCTGGTTGTGCAACATTTCATTTCAACACTATCTTACTTGAAAGCAAACAAAAAAAAAACAAAATTAGGTGAGCTTGATGTTTCATATTTGTATGTGGCGCCCTCTAATGGCCCAGAAGCTCTGCTCTCGAGCTACTCAGCCCCTCTAACAATTTCGGGGTCTGTGGGGGAGTGGCGCTGGTGCCTGGGGGGAGGAAAGAGCTATTTTCTGCTTCCTGGTTATTGTGCCTGCCTCCACTGCCCAAACCAGTGGGCTGAGCACACAGGTGTAAGCCTCTACACTCTGCATTTGTAGTTGCCATAGGGAGGGCTTCCTCCGGCTGTTCTGACACCATGGCAGGGGCTTCAGGTTTCTGAGCCATATTAAACACCTTGCTAAAGAGTTTGTTTCCTGGCATCCAGCATCTGTCTGTTTGCTAAAGAGTAAGCTAAGAATCTTACACTTTTAACATAGTTTTCTCCAGCTTTAGAAATTCAAAGACCACTTTTAATGTGTATGGCATTTTTCCCATCAGAATCTAGCATGGTGCCCACTCATTGACTAAACGAATATGCCACTTTTTTTTAGAGTCTGAAGCGTTTTTTTTAATTAAGGTAACATTGATACAGAATCTTATGAAGGTTTCACATTGTGGTTACTATGTTCACTCATATTATCAAGTCCCCCCTCACGTACCCCACTGCAGTCACTGTCCATCAGCATAGTAAGATATTACAAAGTCACTACTTGTCTTCTCTGTGCTATACTTCATTCCCCGTGCCCCCACTATATTATGTGTGCTAATCATAATACCCCTTCATCCCCTTCTCCCTCCCTCCCCACCCATCCTCCCCAGTCCCTTTCCCTTTGGTAACCACTAGTCCATTTTGGGGATCTGTGCCTCTGCTGCTGTTTTGTTCCCTCAGTTTTTGCTTTGTTGTTATACTCCACAGATGAGTGAAATCATTTGGAACTTGTCTTTCTCTGCCTGGCTTATTTCACTGAACATAATACCTCTAAGCCATGTAGATATGAGACACCTGGCCATTTCTCACTCTCAGGCATACAAAGATGATGATGGCCATGCTTTTAATAGACCATGACAGAGAGTTGTGGTGTCTTACAGTGATGATTTTCCCAAATCACAGGCTCTGGCTAATACTTCAACAGAAAATTTTCCTCCAGGAACACTTAACAGTTCTAAGGCTAAACAAGGAAACAAGAATTTACATTAAATCCATGCTCTCCTTTGACTTGATAGAAAAGATGGCAGAGATTAAGACAGCTGTGTACACATAATGGAAAGGAGTAGTGTTGGGGGGAGGGCGTTGTGTATTTTCCCAGGTTCTTGTCCCTGCAACAACAAAGAATTGAAGGGCAGAGACACAATAGTGAAACAGAGTAAAAATTTTATTTAAAAAGTTACTTAGAAAGTGCATGCAACTCAGAGTGAGGAACGCCCTGAAGGTTGGGGATTCCCCCCTTTTAAGGATTTTTCAGGAATGTGACAAAGGGCTAGGAGGTGTGGACTGGTTAAGTGGTCCTGTTAGGGAGAGTTCCGGTGACGGTGATGCAGTTAAGTCAGGACAAAGGAAGGAATTCATTAAAGTAAGAGTGTTAGGGAATGACATAATAGAATAACAAAGGAAGTTCATTGAACAGCTACTCAGCATAGGGCACGACCCCTGCTAACTCCTTAAGGCAGGGTCACCTGGCATCCAGCATCTGCTTGGATCTACCTGCACCGCATGGGAACTGAGTCCCTACCATCCCATGCTTTGGGGGAGCTGCAGAGCACTGGATGGAGTGGCATTATGTTCTGCGAACTTCCTATAGGTAAAGAAGGGAGACTTTCAGGCAGGTTACAGAATAAAAAGCATGACTGTAAACTGCAGTTCCTGATCACCCAGGCGAAGGTAATTTGCAAGCCCAGGGCTGAGCTCCCAGAAGCCCCTCCTTACTTGTGTGAGATAGGATAGAGTGAAGGTTAAAGCCAGAATTCGGAGGAGTAGAATGACAAAGAAAAGGAACGAAACACTCTGGAAAAGGCTCAGAGACAATGCATTTAAGTGAGAAGTTTATTTAAGGCAAAAGGTGCACACTTGGAGAAAGGGGAGTGTGGGCTGCCCTAGAGAGGAGGCACCCCTGAAAGGTTGAGAAAAGAAAGTTTAAAGTTAAAAGGTTACGCACTGACAAAGTGCGGGCGACCTCAGAGGAGAGCGCCGAAAGGCTGGGGGGTTCCCCCTTTTAAGGATTCTTAAGAAATGTGACTAAGGGCTGGGAGTGCAGACTTGTTAAATGGCCTTCGAATACTTACAATTAACACAAGGAACTTTCTGCTCTGATTTCTCCCTGGGATACCGGCGTCCTGGTCTGGGAGCATATTAAACACCTTGCCTGCCCAGCACCCAAGGTGGGCTGAGTTATTGTCTGTTTGCTAAAGAGTAAGCTAAGAATCTTACACTTTTAACTCCCTGGGTATCAAAATACAGTCTTTAAGATGGAATTGAGACAGGGACCATGGGATTAGGCAGAGTAGGGTGAGGGTCTCCGGAGAAAAAGAGCAAGAGCAGTCAGAACAATGTAACAATATGCAAAGAAGTCCCTATCAAAATTCTGCGTTAAGCATTATGCAAAGTCAGAGTCCCACTAATTCTCTAGGGTAAAGATTTGTATAAATAACAAGGAATACAGAATCATTTAAGGCTCAAAAGGCCAGGAGCAACTTGGCCTGGAATGTTTGAGTGTTCTGCAGATAAAATATCTCAGCATAAACAATCACTTAATTGTATCAGTTACATCATGACAATGTAAAGTTCACCTTATCCTGCCTGCTAAAAGGATTATTTATTTTTTTTTGAGAGGGCATCTCTCATTTATTGATCAAATGGTTGTTAACAACAATAAAATTCTGTATAGGGGATTCAATGCACAGTCATTAATCAACCCAAAGCCTCATTCTCAACAGTCTCCAATCTTGTGAAGCATAACGAGTAAGTTCTTACATAGTGAATAAGTTCTTACATGGTGAACAGTGCAAGGGCAGTTATATCACAGAAACTTTTGGTTTTGATCACGCATCACGAATCAAGTCAGATATGATTATTCATTTGATTTTTATACTTGATTTATATGTGGATCCCACATTTCTCCCTTTTTTTTAAAAATAAAATGCTCAAGTGATAGGTAGATGCAAAATAAAGGTAGAAAACATAATTTAGTGCTGTAAGAGGGCAAATGTAGATGATCAGGTCTGTGCCTATAGACTAAGTATTAATCCAAGCTAGACAAGGGCAACAAAACATCCATGGATGCAGAAGATTTCTCTCAAAACAGGGAGTGAAGGGCCCCCACCAGTAAGATGGCGAACTTCCGGCTTCTCTTCGGGGTCCTCAGTTCCCACTGGCGCCACCTGAAGCCCAATCACCTCTCGCCCCCCTCCCAATCCCAGCATCTAGCCAATAGCCACCAGCCCCATAGAAGTAACACCACAATCACCCCATGCCCCTTCCTATATAACCCAGCACCTTTCCCTAAAAAAGCGGATTTCTCCGGTGAATTGCTGCTGTGTGTCACTCCTTTCCTTTCATTGGTGCCAAAACCCGGGAGACGGGACACCCCAACTGGGCCCCGTCTTCCCCCCGACACCAGCAGTAGCTTGCCCTCGTCCTCTTTTTCCGGCGTTGGCTCCTCACACTCACCACTCCTCTCTGGCCTTTAGGTAAGTTTCCCCCCGGAGTGGGCCACTCTTCCCCGAGCTATCACAGCGCCATTGACCGTGATCATCCAGCAAGGCCCTGATGCTCAGGGACGAGAAGGGAACTCTCCCCGCCTCAGGCCTTCACGGCTGCGGCCGACCCTCAGGCCCCTCCTCCAACAGCCATAAATCCCCGCCTCAGGCCTTCACGGCTGCGGTGGACCCTCAGGGCCCCCTCAATAGCCATAAACGAGGTGACTCCTTTGCAGATGAGAACGCTCCCTTTTTTCCCCCCTCCTCCTTCTGTTTCGTTCACTGAAATCTGTTCTGTCTGCTGAAAATTCCTAGTACTAGGTACCTCGTGACTCTGGCACTCTGCCTTCTTAGAAAAGTCTGGGTGATGACCCACACTTCCTAAGAAATTCTCACTCGTATACGAGTTTCCGCAGACCACCAAGGATCATCGGGGACGCCCTTTGTCTCCTTGTGGTCTGCCTCCAGTCCGAGGATCTCCGTTCATCTTCCCCTGTTTGTCTCCTTCTCTGTCCTTCAGCCATGGGAGCCTCCTCATCCCTCCCTGAAAGTTTACCTCTTGAATGCCTGCTCAAGCATCTAGCCACCCTCTCCCTGACACCTGATATAAAACCAAAACTTCTCCGTAAATACTGCTCCCAAGATTGGCCGACATACCACCTAGACAATAACAACCAATGGCCTGCAGGGGGACTCTTGATCCTAACATCACTCGCGATCTTTTTAACTACTGCCAGTGCCTGAAAAAATGGAAGGAGATTCCCTATATCGAAGCTTTCCACCTCCTCTTCCCCCGCCCCCCCCCAAGTTCTCCTAGCCTGCAAGCCGCCGCCCCCACAGAAGCCTCCTGTCCTCTCCCATCCCCCTCTTCTCCTACAACAGCCCCTCCCCCTTCCACCACTGCTGCCTCCACCCCCGCAGAAGCCTCCCATCCTCTCCCTTCCCCCTCCTCCCCTCCCTCCACCACCATCTCCTCCCCCACCTCACCCCCTCCGCCTCCATCCCCCTCACCTCCCCCCCTCCCGCAGATCGAGCCTGAGCCTTTCAGCCCCCCTCTAACTAAGTTCCATGAGCCTCCTCCGTCTTTGCCCCCTCAGACTCGGTCCCGAGGGCCTCCCAAAATTATTGCGTCTTTGCCCCTATCACCTGTTTCCCCCACACAGAATGAGCCAGAACCTTTCAGTCCCTCTCAGACTTGGTCCCGAGGGCCTCCCAAAATTATCGCCCCCCTCCAGGAGGTAGCAGGATCCGAAGGCATCGTGCGCGTTCACGTCCCTTTCTCCTTAGGAGATTTAGCCCAACTAGAGAAACACCTAGGTTCCTTTTCCACTGATCCCACGACATACATCATGGAGTTTCAATGGACCCTCCAGTCTTACAGCCTCACACATCATGACATTTTCATGCTCCTGGCCAATACTCTCCTCCTTGAAGAGCGTAGACGAGTTTGGGACTTCGCCCAAACGCATGCTACCAAAACCCACAGGACTGACCCCACCTATTCCCCTGGCCCCACTGCTGTCCCCGAACAAGACCCACACTGGGATTATAACACCACCGTGGGTATCCACTCTCGAGATATTTTTGCCTCCTGCTTAATAGCAGGTATAAAAAAGGCAGCTCGTAAAATAGTCAATTTTAAAAAGCTCCAGGATATAATTCAAAAGAGAGATGAAACCCCTTCCGAGTTCTTAGATTCACTCAAGCCCTATTACACTATACCAGCCTGGACCCAGAAACACCTGAAGGAAGACATGTCCTTATGACATACTTCCTAGCTCAAAGCTACCCTGACATTAAAGCTAAACTCAAAAAGTTAGAACAGGGCCCCGCTACCCCACAGACTGAGATCCTAACAGTGGCCTTTAAAGTCTTCCATAACCGGGAGGAGGAGAAAGAACGCCATAAACAAAAGGCTGATCAGGCCAATTTCCAAATGTTGGCCCAGCTGATAAAACCACAACCTGGGCGCCCCTCTACAAACAAGCTCCCCCCAGGAGCTTGTTTCAAGTGCGGAAATGAGGGACATTGGTCAAGGGCGTGCCCCTCCCCCAGATCTCCTACCACCCCATGCCCCAGAGGCCACAAAAAGGGCCACTGGGGGTCGGATTGCCCAACCACCTGAAGGGGAGGCTGTACGAACAACCCCCATCCTAAGCCCGCAATAGTGGGGCTGGCAGAAGAAGATTGACGGGGCCTGGGGGCTTCTCGCCCGACCATTTCCATCACCAAACAGGAGCCCAGGTTTACTTTAACAGTTAGATGGTCGGCCCATCTCCTTCCTCCTAGACACAGGAGCCACCTTCTCAGTCTTGCGAGAATACTGGGACCCTACCATGCCAGCCATTACTCCTATAGTCGGGGTAGGAGGTAAACAGATTTTCCCATTAAAACCCTCCCCCCCTTTTATGTACAATCCAAGACAATCCCATACCTTTCTCCCACTCCTTCCTGGTTATGCCCCAGTGTCCCATCCCTTTACTAGGACGGGACATCCTTTCTCTCCTCCATGTTTCCATAACTATATCCACTCCCACAGCCCCCAGTACTCCCTTTCTGATGGCCCTCATAGCCAACGACCCCCCTCTACCCAATGAAAGCTCCGGTTCCGCCCTCATACACCCTGTAAATCCCAAAGTTCAGGACATTACAAGCCCCTCCGTGGCCCTATGTCCCCCTGCCTCTATCAAATTATGTGACCCCTCTCAGTATATCTGTCAGGCCCAATATCCCCTAACCACATCAGCCCTCATAAGCCTCCAACCCATCATTCAAGATCTCTTAAACAAAAATTACCTCAGACTCACTCACTCCCCATTTAATACCCCATATTAGCTGTTAAAAAAACCAACGGATCTTTCTGCCTTGTCCAAAACCTTCGCCTCATCAACATGGCCGTTGTCCCTATCCATCCCTTAGTTCCAAATCCATACACCCTTTAATCGCAGATCCCTGCCTCGTCATCCCACTTCTCAGTCCTAGATCTCAAGGATGCATTTTTTCTATCCCTCTGGACCCCTCCTCCCAAGATTTTTTCGCCTTCACCTGGACGGACCCATACACAAGACATTCTGAACAACTCACTTGGACAGTTTTGCCACAAGGCTTCCAAGATAGTCCCCATATTTTTGGACAGGTCCTAGCTCAGGACCTCAAACAGTTTCATCATGATCACTCCGAGTCCACCTTATTACAATACGTGGACAATCTTCTACTCTGCAGTCCCTCGTGAGAACAGTCTCAACTTGACACTGCCTCCCTACTTAACCTTCTAGCTTCCAGAAGTTACCGGGTATCCCCCATCAAAGCTCAAATCTCTTCCCCTTCTGTCACTTACCTTGGATTCCTTCTGTCTCAACAAAGAAAGTCCATTACCTTAGACAGAAAACGGCTCCTCTCTGACCTGCCCGTTCCCAAAACCAAGACAGAAATCCTTTCCTTTCTAGGCCTGGCGGGGTATTTTAGAGCGTGGATCCCTAACCTCTCCCTGTTAGCAAGACCCCTATACGACCTCAGGAAGGGCCCCCCTGAAGAACCATTATCCTCCTCATCCTGACACTCCTTCATTAAGCTCCATTGAGACCTTGTGGAAGCCCCAGTTCTCCATCTTCCTGATTTGTCAAAGCCCTTCTCATTATACATTCATGAGAGGTCCAGTCAAGCTCTAGGAGTCCTAAGCCAATATTATGGCCCATCCTTTGCCCCAGTAGCTTATCTCTCCAAGCAATTAGACCCCACAGTTTGGGGATGGGCCCCCTGCCTACGGGCATTAGCTGCTGGACAGCTCTTGCAGAAGGAAGCTCATAAACTGACATTCAGGGCGCCCCTTACCATTCTGTCCCCACATCACCTAAAAGATCTCTTAACCTACAAAAGTTTAGACTCTCCCTCCCTCCAGACTCCTGACCTTACTGTCCTCTTTCCTCCAAAATCCTGTTCACCCCCTTTGCCATCCATACCCGAATTATGACTTTTTCCTCCTTTACTGCTCTCTCGCTTTTTTTCCTCATTCCTATTGTCTTCCCCGCCACCCCAGCCTCCTTTGTATGGCGATTCAAAGTCAGACAAACTTACACACAGCATCAAACAAAAGTTTCTGACCTCATTGCCACATCAGGTATAAAAGCTGCTCTGAGCCTTTATACCTCCACTTTCCTCCCTCCACCGAAGTGTTCACTAGCAGCTACCCTTATTCTCCCTACCTCTGCTTCCTCTATGACCAAAAAACAAGCCTATTGCAGGCGATGGCCAGACACCTATGGGAGATGTCCCTACTAGTCTTGTGCCATTCACTACATGGGTAACTCCCAGTACCCACAGTATTACTCCTCCAACCGTTTCATGAAATACCCCAACAGCTCATTCTCCTTATCAATCCCAGATCCCTGGGACTCTCGATGAGCTGCCAGAGTCACAGCCTCAGTTTACTATGGGGGGTCCTCGACCCCCCATGGTACCCTTCATATCTCTCAAGAGTATGTTTCCTCTCACTCCCAGATCTCTCAAGTTGCATCAGATATCAGACATTCCAAAAAAGTCATTATCCAAACTCTTGACGGTGCCTCTTCATCTTCTTATTCCTCCTACTCTTGGTTACAGCTCATTCAAGACACCACCATCTTTCTCAACCACACCCTCAACACCACCAATTGTTTCTTGTGCGCATCACTACAGCACCCACTGCTGGCCGCCGTGCCCCTTAATATTTCCAACTACTCCTTCCATGCAGAAGGATAACCCCTCTGCCCCCTGGCAGACATACCCCTATGGGAACCAGAATACGCAGATAATCTCACCATCCACCACTGTGTAGGCCCAACTCCACCCACCTCCAGCGCACTTCACTGCCTCTCTATCTACACCCCTACCTCCGGCTCTAAGACTTTTATGCAACCGGGACACTTCTTTTGGTGTAATGGCAGTCTTTTCAACTCACCGCCTCCCAACTCCGATACACCCTGCATTCTCATCACCCTAATCCCACAGCTTACACTTTACAGCATGGCAGAATTTCTTGAGCTCCAACCTCCCTTGCCCTTGTGCACAAAAAGAGCTGCTTTCCTTCCCATCATGGTCGGTATCTCTTTGACCACCTCAGCCATTGGGGCAGGATTTTCTGGGGGAGCCTTGGGTCACTCTCTATGGGCAGTTAGAGATCTCAACGCCAAACTTGAGGGAGCCCTGACATCCACTGCCGATTCCCTAGCCTCTCTCCAAAGACAGGTCACGTCGCTAGCTAAGGTCACCCTTCAAATCTGGTGGGCCTTAGATCTGCTTACAGCCGAGAAGGGCAGCACCTGCATCTTCCTCCGGGAAGAGTGCTGCTATTACATCAACGAATCTGGCATTGTAGAAACTGACATTACCAAACTCACCGACCTTGCCTCCAGCCTCCACTCTGCTTCCAATTCCAACCCATTCTCTTCAATACTAACAAACCCCCTCCTTACCTGGGTCTGGCCCATTTCAGGCCCCATAATAATCATTCTTCTCGCCTGTCTCTTCTTACCCTGTATAATAAAGTTCATTAAATCCCAAGTCGGAAAAATCTCTAATCAAGCTTTCAACCAGCTTTTACTCAGGAACTACCAGCTTCTGGCCACAGAAGATCCCTCACCCTCACATCACCTCCTCACCACACGCTGAGATGGACCCCTCTCTCTGCTGGAAACTGTTCCTGGAAACAATGGCCACAGATGCCTGGCTCCTGACACCCATATCCTCTTGGCACCATTAGAATCAACAGGTCCTCGACCTATGGTTACAGGGAACCTTCATTGATTTCCAAAATGAAGAGGTCCACATCTACTCATCCTTACTGTGGGGAGTCCTATCAACCCTTTCCTCCCAATCCTCAAGCCCTCACTCCCTTCTCTGCCCCTGTTCAGCAGGAAGCAGTCAGAGAGAAAGCAACATCCACAACCCCATAGAGGAGAAAGTGGGGAATGAAGGGCCCCCACCAGTAAGATGGTGAACTTCCGGCTTCTCTTCAGGGGTCCTCAGTTCCCGCCGGCGCCACCTGAAGCCCAATCACCTCTTGCCCCCCTCCCAATCCCAGCACCTAGCCAATAGCCACCAGCCCCATAGAAGTAACACCACAATCACCCCATGCCCCTTCCTATATAACCCAGCACCTTTCCCTAATAAAGCGGATTTCTCCGGTGAATTGCTGCTGTGTGTCGCTCCTTTCCTTTCAGGGAGGGTGAGGTTCTAAGCCTCACCTCTGTTGATCCCCAATTTCTCACCTGATGGCCCCCCTGTGACTGTGCCTGTCTTAGGTTCTTTCTCCCTTGAGGAATCTTACCCGTCTCTGGCTAACCAGCCATCTTCCCGGGCCATACAGGGAAATGTAAAGTTGGTAAGTGAGAGAGAAGCAATATTCTTTGAAAAGGTTAGTTTTTAATTCTTTGCAGATTTATGCCCTGTGGCTTCTATGCCCAGCATTTGTCTTGAGGTATCTTTACCACTTGGAAGAATTATGATACTCAGTAATTTTCTATATGAGACACGAATTCTACTAAAGGGCTGTAATTAGGAAGGAAGAAGAAAAGCTATAGAAGTAGCAGACAGAAGAAAACATGGGAAGATTGATTATTTCTTTGACATAACTTCTTGTAGAGTAACATAAGCATGTATAGGTTTTAACAGACTACTAATTAAATTGCGTACACACATTAACAGAATAGGAATAGAGATACATAACAAAAACAGACCTACAATTACCAGCCATATCCAGTGAAACCAAGAAAACCAGTTAGGTACCCTAGGCATTTGTGAAAACTTATCAATAATATGATGGATATTGTCGAACTGAAGTTGAATAATTTGAGAAAAGGGCCCAGTTTATTTTAATTGTAACTATGTGCTATTTTCCCTTCTCTAATCGTAATCTGCAACCTAGGCAAAAGACTACTTTGGTAAGCAATCTCAACTATAAACAAGCCAAGCACACAGACAACACCCAGCCCTCCTTGGGGGCAGGGCAGGCGTTCTTACAAGACTGCACCACTAACCCTTTACTCTCATTCCTGAAAATCCTCAACCGCACATAAAACCCCTAGACAAGGAGCCAACCACGGATTCTCTTGTCCCCTCCTGGCATGAGCCGGGAGCTCTGTCCTCTCACTTTATCTCTAAATAAAAGCCTGTACCTTGCTCTCCTACCTTGAGTCTTTGGGAAGCTCATTCTTCGGCTTCGTGAACAACAACCCCAGCATCAGTGAGAGTTGATTCATATGGGCAGTATAATTTATTGTTTATTTTTTTAACCACATACCTCCTCACTAATTTATAATGGCTTTGCAGTAATGTGTATCAAATAAGAAGCACTGGAAAACTGATTCATCTCTAGGCTGATATGCATGTTTCAAGTGGTATTGAAAACCGCAGTGATGGATATATAATAATAAACATCTCTTATTAATATGCTAAAAAAGAAAGCTAGGGCCCAGTGACAAAAAGGGACAGCAAAGTGGCATTTAAATGAGGATATTTCACTTTCGAATGCACGGTGTTTCTATCCAAGACCCTGTTTGTGCATCCGCATTTTTTACCTACATGAGAAACATTTCCTATGCTTGCACTCCTCTTTGAGAGGGAGTGGTATTGATCATTTAGCGCCAGGTAAGCAAGGAAAAATAGGGAGCTGGGCATCATACCACAAGGTGTCGTCTCTAAGGTAAGGAAACAGAGGAGATGAATATTGAAATGCAGAAATGCAGAAAAGTGATGAAGAAACTGGAGCAATGCAATGGAGGTAACAGAATAGGAGGAGTATAATAATCTGAGAATTTCCAAATTTCTCTCTTCTACATCCTCTCTACCTACTTTTTTCTTAAAATCCTGCCATCTGGCTTCTTCTGTCCATTCTTCTGGAACTATTCTAGACTCTGATGACCTCCTAATTTCTCACTATAAGGGCCTTTTCCATATTATTTTGTCTGTTCCACTTAAAAGTGAGGTTACACAGACATACCTCTTAAAATAAAATAATACAAAGAAGTATGTCGGTCCCTCTCTGCTTCTGACCCGCAGATAAGGGAGGAGACACAATGAGATATCGAAGATCTGAAAGGACCAGCCAGGGGACTCGAGGCTTAACAGCACAAGAGTGGTGCTGAGGGCACCCTTCGTATTTATTGAGGACATACGTGTTAACAACAACAGAATTCTGTGTGGGGGACTTAATAGATAACCATTAACTAACTCTAAACGTAATCCTCGGCAGTCTCCAGTCTCCTGGGGAATGATGTCTTACATGGTATTGAAACAATAGCAAGGGCAATTACATCACAGAAACTGTTTTGGTCTTGTTTGTTCTGTTCTTGATCACTTATTAGGAATTACAGGAAAAATAATCAAGTCATATATGATTATACATTTGATTTCTATACTTGGTTTATATATAAATCCCACATTTCCCCCTTATTTAATAAAATGTTTAAGTAGTAGGTAGACATAATAAAGATTACAGTTTCTAATAGAAAGCTTTTTAACAGTTTACTTTTTCATAAAAGATAATCTATCTTTTAAATCTCGGGATGTAAAATAAAGATGGAAAGTAGAGTTGGGCGCAATAGGAAGGCAAGTGTAGGTGCTCAGGTCTGTCCTATAGACTAGGTATTGATCCAAGCTAAACAAGAGCAACAAAACAGCCTTGGGTGCAGAAGATTTCTCTCAAAACTGGGGGGGGTGAGGTTCTAAGCCTCACCTCTGTTGACCCCCAATTTCTCACCTGATGGCCCCTCTGCGACTGTGCCTGTCTTAGGTTGTTCCTCCATTGAGGAATCTTACCCGTCTCTGGCTAACCAGCCATCTCCGGGGCCATACGGGGAGATATAAAGTTGGTAAGTGAGAGAGAAGCAATATTCTTTAAAAACGTTAGCTTTTTACATCTCTGCAGATTTATGCCCCATGGCTCCTATGCCCAGCACTTGTCTTGAGGTACCTTCACCAGCTGGAAGGATTACGATACATGGTAATTTTAAGAATGAGGCATGAATTCTAGTAAAGGGCTGTATTTAAGAAGGAAAAAGAAAAGCTATAGAAGTAGCAAAGGAAGAAAATATGAGAAGACTATTTCTTTGACATAACTTCTTGTAGAGTAACGTAAGCATGTATAGGTTTTAACAAACTACTAATTAAATTACGTACACATATTAACAGAACAGGAATACAGATACATAACAAAAGCAGAGCTACAATTACCAGCCATATCCAATGAAACCGAGATAATCAGTGAAGTAACGCAGGCATTTGTGAGAACTTATTAATAATATGATGCATATTGTCTAATTCATTTTGAATCGTTTGAGAAAAATCAGACAAATTAAAACAACACATTCCTGGAAACTGTTCACATACCATATGTTCTTTTAACAGCAGATAATCGTAGCACGATTTTGAAGCACCACAATAGCACTTCTCCTAGCTCTTGATTGAGCTGAGATAATACAGAAGCAGTCAAATTCGTTGTCTTACTATATACACAGGCCAGCTTAGATATCTCTTTTTGCATTCCACCAACAAGTCCAGGAACCAGCAGGATGAATGCAGCTGCAAGTGCAACAGAGGTAGGATCTAAAAGCTTCAAGTTGTCATCACCATCAGACAGCAGAGCTCGGAGAAATCTTTCATGACTATTTCCAGGATAATCTATTAGAGCAGGAAGGATGCATCCCACCCCACATATACCTTGATAAAGTGAAGAGAGGGCTTAGGGTGTGGACCTGTATCACCTGACCTGCCCCTAAGGTGGACTGGGTTATTGTCTGTTTGCTAGGGCTGTTTGCAGTGAAGTCACGGGTTATGCTGAGATACCCTTCTTTATCTGCGTAACACTCAAAACGTTCCAGGCCAAGTTGCTCCTGGCCTTTTGAGCTTTAACTGGTCTCACTGAAGAATGACTCTAGAGCTTAATGTTTAACACAGAGTTTTGGTAGGGGGCTTCCTTGCATGTAGTTACATTCCTCTGACTGCAAATATTCTGCCTTGCTTTTTCAGGAGGCCCTCACCCTATTCTGTCTAAGCTCACAGCCCCTGTCTCATTTCCCCCCTCTACAGATAAGAGACCCTAGGTGCTGCTAAGGAAAGGGGGCCACACCTGCTCTGGCTGCTTCATGCTGAGAGGGGGCACATAAAGGGTGCGGTTAGGTCTTCATCAGTGGTCAGTGAGAAGGCCTCGGAAGATTGGCGCTTCTATTCCAGGTTCCATTTCTATTACTATTTGCAGTTTTATGGCTTCTAGGCAAGATAGAACAAATCGTGTTATTAGGTTAAGTAGCAACATCTGGAATTGGATTTTCCTTTGTGGAGCAACTCGACAAGATTAAGAATGCATGGCTGAATATGAGGACTAGAAACAGTAAAATTTTAACTGAAATGATGGGAGAAAACTAAAACATCTGACGAATCATAGCTAGATATTTTGGGGAAACTACAATTCTGGATCTAGTCTACGTCCCAATGACTAGTATTAGGATTTAGTATAGATAAGGCTGCATTATTGAAACATTACGTTTCTCTAAAATCACCCTCATTTTTATTAGAAGTAACTATATTAAGAAAATAATTAATACTTGGCTTGACTATTTGCGTAAGTGCAGCCAGTAGGGCAGTTGATTACATAGGATCTTTTAAATGTGCTTTGCTGGAACATTTTATAAGGAATTTCAGATTGGACTTTTAAAGGCCTCTTGAGGTCAGAAAGCCAAGCCAGACTTGACATCAAGTTTTGCCTGCAGTACCTGTAGATTTGGGTGAATTCCTCTCTTGCTGAGGTTCCCAAGATTTTCCTGAGGTTCCTGCACCTGCCAGGAAGTGACCTTCCTTACTCCCCTGGTAAGGCTGCTGGGAACCCTGTAAGCAAGGTACCAGGCCAGTTCTTCCAACGGACTTTGTTGGCTCTGTAAAGTCAACCTTAGTTCCTTAAAACTGTCTGTTCATATCCGTGGTCATGCACATGTCTCTCAGGTATGACATTCCAGTCAAAGCTTTGGTAATAACCTGTGTTTTTAATTGGTTTTCTTACAAGGAAAGCAGATTCTTATTGAATTTATGCAAATAAACATACTGCCATGAAATACGGAAATAGTCTCAGAGTTTTTAAATTCTGGAGGGATTAGGTAGAGAGAAAGATAATTTCAATTCTGCTTATAAACATATGGTCATTTACTAAACTGTTGTCAGCTTAAGAGAAAAAGCTTAAAACACTTTATCAGCAACATTTGAAACAAAAAGCCACAAAATCATTTTCCTTAGTTTACTTAATCCTATGAAACCAATAGCTGTTCTCCTGAAATCGAGTTCTTTACTAATTTAGGAGGAATAAAACAGTGACTATAAATGACAAAAGACTTACAAATGACCACAGTTAAATCAAGCTGAAACTGCTGTACAGCAAAGGACACCATCAATAGAACAAAAAAACATCCTACAGTATGGGAGAATATATTCATAAATGACACATCCGATAAAGGATTGACTTCCAAAATATATAAAGAGCTCACACACTTCAAGAAACAAAAAGCAAATAATCCAATTAAAAAATGGGCAGAGGAGCTGAACAGATGCTTCTCCAAAGAAATTCAGATGGCCCACAGGCACATGAAAAGATGCTCCACATCTCCAATCATCAGAGAAATGCAAATTAAAACCACAATGAGATACCACCTCACACCAGTAAGGATGGCCACCATCCAAAAGACAAACAATAACAAATGTTGGCAAGGTTGCAGAGAAAGGGGAATCCTCCTAAACTGCTGGTGGGAATGTAAATTAGTTCAACCATTGTGGAAAGCAGTATGGAGGTTCCTCAAAAAACTCAAAATAGAAATATCATTTGACCCAGGAATTCCCCTCCTAGGAATTTACCCTAAGAATGCAGGAGCCCAATTTGAAAAAGACATTATGCACCCCTATGCTTACTGCGGCACTTTTTACAACAGCCAAGAAATGGAAGCAACCTAAGTGTCCATCAGCAGATGAATGGGTAAAGAAGATGTGGAACATATACACAATGGAATATTATTCAGCCATAAGAAGAAAACAAATCCTACTATTTGCAACAACATGGATGGAGCTAGAGGGTATTATGCTCAGTGAAATAAGCCAGGTGGACAAAGACAAGTATCAAATGATTTCACTCATCTGTGGAATGTAAGAACAAAGCAAAAACTGAAGGAACAAAATAGCAGCTGACTAACAGAACCCAAGAGTGGACTAACAGTTACCAAAGGGAAAGGGACTGGGGAGGATGGGTGGGAAGGGAGGAATAAGGGGAAAAAGGCGCATTATGATTAGCACACATAATGTTGGGGCACGGCACAGGGAAGGCAGTATAGCACAGAGAAGACAAGTAGTGATTCTACAGCATCTTACTACGTTGGTGGACAGTGACTGTAATGGGGTATGTGGTGGGGACTTGATAATGGGGGGAATCTAGTAACCACAATGTTGTTCATGTAAGTGTATATTAATGATACCAAAATAAATAAATAAATAAAAATAACAAATACAAGAGGAAAAAAAAAACCCCAAACAAACTTAGGTTCCTTAATTTCTCACTGATAAATTTAAAATGCATATACTACCTGATTCTGATTCTTAAAGAACAAGGGGACGAACAGATAAAATTGAGAAATCACTAATACCTGAGTGACTGCTCATTATGCAGTTGTCTGTCAAGCCGCGTTTAAGTCCATGCAAGTTATGGGAATATAATTACACAATACTATCACTTACTTACAATTTTTCTTAACCATATTTGATCTTTTAATGTCTAAGAATATATTTTCAGGGATCTTACTAGGAATAACACGGTTAAAAAGCCTGGTAAATATGCACACACAAAAAATACAGGCCAATCATTAACATATTCTTCTCCAAACCTAACACCATTAAACTTTTTTTTCTCTTTACAGCAGTAATACATCCGGTCTAAAGCGAGGCTAAAGTGATAGCGATCTCAATTTCAGGATATATAAAGCTCAAATTTATAAAAATGTCCAAGCTAAAAAATTCCTACTTCTTTCCAGTCTTAGTACACTGACTAGA
Source organism: Manis javanica (assembly GCF_040802235.1). Lineage (NCBI taxonomy): Eukaryota > Metazoa > Chordata > Mammalia > Pholidota > Manidae > Manis > Manis javanica. The sequence goes on along the minus strand of NC_133158.1, from coordinate 164,586,664 downwards.
AAATGCATATGCCTAATTGACCCAGGGTAGTTTTACACATCAGTAGGACTCAGAATTACACCAAGCATCCCTATCCATGCAGAGGTCCCAATCAACAGGAGACAGGGACTGAGCATACGACCACACCAAACGTCACTTTTGTTTTAGCATCCTCTACTGGTGGTTTCCAAAGACAGCAAGTAGAAATGGTGCAAATAACAGAAAAATATGTACCTGCTATTCTAACTAAAGTAAAATAATCAGGTTGTGGTCATCAGTAGCTAGAATATGTTCCTCAAAAAAAAAAAAAAAAGATAAGGAAACCACACACAGAGTATAAGTGGAAAATGAGAAGACAGATTTTTAAAATTTAACAAGAAAAGAACTACATTATAATTGGTAAAAACCGATTTAAGTAATTCCAATACCACTCCTTTATTATATGACTAACATCATTACCGTCAAGTTCCTACATAAGGTTTGATGCTTTGGCCAAACCATGCTCACTTGGCTTACACCTGTCAAGTTACATAACTTGATCTCCCATTAATATTCTACACTGCAGATATATTCCAGAAAGGAAATTAAAAAAATGTTTTACTGGAGGCTTAGCAGTAAAATCTGCATACCTTATTTTAAAATGAACAAAAAATGATTTACATATAAATAACAGCATAAAGTATCTCTACGACTACCTATCACTGTATACATCCTTCACCCTGTCATTAAAAAGACTTAACAGCTAACATTTTTTCCAAGCAGTTCTCGCCAATAAACAGCTGCAACTTAAAAATATGATTGCATTGCTAAGAAATATTAACCAGCACCTATCCTAAGGTTTCGTAACACAATGGTGTATAACCAATTTTAATTCGCCCCCGAGATAAGCAGAAATGCGAACAACTTACACCAATCAACAAACAGTGCAGCTCCAGCGCGAGCAGCGGACCGAGCGTCCGTGGGTCCGTCCGCCCCCTCCTCTACCAGCCTTCCACCCGAGACCGAGCGCGCCATCCAAGCACCATTACCCGGTGCGGCGCTCCGCGCGTCCGGCCCACGTAACAACTTCCCCAGAAACCCAAAGAGAAGACAGGCGTCCGCACAGAGCCCCAACCCGGCGCGGAAATGCAGCCCTGCCCGGGGACGGGATCTGTCTGCGGTGCTTCCCGGTCTCCGATACCAAATAACAACTCCACAAAGGCGCCCGCCGCCCCAGCTCGCCGCCCGCTGCAGGTCTCTCCGCGGGTGAAAGTAGGTGCCCGCTCGTGGCCCAAGTCGCCGACCGCCGCGCCAGCTCCCCACGGAACGTGCGCGGCGCTCACGGGGCTCGCCTCGCCGGGGCCCGAGGAGCGGGGAGAGGTCCCGCTTCTCCCCATTCCGCCGGCGCGCCTCGCCAGCCGGTCACTTCGCCGCCGCCGAGCCAGCCCGGTCCAGCTGCGGCGAGCTCGGCCGGACCCGCGCGCACGGGCGACACGCATCCCGCAGCCGCTTCCGCAAGTCGCCCGCAGCCCGAGCCCGGCGGGTCCAAGCCGCGGGCCCGAGAGGCCCTTCTGTCCGGCCCGCGCCCGGGGGCCTCCGCGCTGAGGTGGGGTAACACGGAGAGGGCTGAGTCCCGGAGGAGCCGACGGGCAAGATAGTGGGGTACGTGCGGAAAATGCAACGGCCCCCACCCCCGGACGAGAGGAGGTGAGGGCCGCGCGCAGCACGGTTCCCCCGCCCTCACCCCCGGGACGCCCGGGCTGCCGGATCTCCCGGACTCCGACACTCCCCGGTCCGCCCCGCTACTCACCGTTATGGCGCCCTCTCCTGCTTTCTGCGCTCTGACGCCTGGGGTTGTCCGCCTGCTCCTCGTTGCGTCCGTAGGAACGTTCTTCTCACTGCCTACGCCTCTCGCCGCCCTGCGCCTGGCTTACGACGTCGCGGCTTTACGACATGACGTTCCTTACACCTAGAAACGCTCACTCTACGGCAGCAACCTTGTTGCTAAGGAGACAGTTTGCGCCAATCCCGGAAGCCGCTGAGTTTGAATAGAGGGGCGAGGGAAAAGTTTCCCTCAGGTGTCGTGAATTCGGGGAGACTTCATTGAAAATAATAAAACATTACTGAGAAAGGGTGGGTTGGGAAGAAGGGGAAGAAGGGGCATTACGATTTGCACACATAATGTAGCGGGGTGGGGGAGGGTGCGGGGAAGGGAAGGCAGTACAGCACAGAGAAGACACGTAGTGACTCTATAGCATCTTACTACGCAGATGGACAGTGACTGTAACCGGGTATGTGATGGGGGACTTGATAATGGGGGAATCTAGTAACCGCCAGGTTGCTCATGTAACTCTATATTAATGACACCAAAAAAAATACGTCAAGAGGATCATACGCCACGGTCAATTGGGATTTATCTCAGGGATGCAAGGATGGTACAACATTTGAAAATCCATCAATATCATCCACCACATCAACAAAAAGGACAAAAACCACAAGATCATTTCCATAGATGCTGAAAAAGCACTCGACAAGATTCAACATCCATTCATGATAAAAACTCTCAACAAAATGGGTATACAGGGCAAGTACCTCAACATAATAAAGGCCATATATGATAAACCCACAGCCAGCATCATACTTAACAGCGAGAAGCTGAAAGCTTTTCCTCTAAGATCGGGAACAAGACAAGGATGCCCACTCCTACCGCTTCATTCAACATAGTACTGGAGGTCCTAGGCATGGCAGTCAGACAAAACAAAGAAATAAAAGGCATCCAGATTGGTAAGGAAGAAGTCAAATTGCCACTGTTTGCAGAGGACATGATATTGTACATAAAAAACCCTAAAGACTCCACTTCAGAACTACTCGAAGTAGTATCTGAATTCAGCAAAGTTGCAGGATACAAAATTAATACATAGAAATCTGTTGCATTCCTATACACTTAATGATGAACTAACAGAGAAATCAGGAAAACAATTCCACTCACAATTGCATCAAAAAGAATAAAATACCTAGGAATAACCAAGGAAGTGAAAGACCTATAAACTGAGAACTACAAGACATCCATGAGAGAAATTAAAGAAGATACCAATAAATGGAAACACATCCCATGCTCTTGGATAGGAAGAACTAATATTGTCAAAATGGCCATCCTGCCTAAAGCAATCTACAGATTCAATGCAATCCCTATCAAAATACCAACAACATTCTTCAACAAACTGGAACAAATAGTTCTAAAATTCATATGGAACCACAAAAGACCCCAAATAGCCAAAGCAATCCTGAGAAGGAAGAATAAAGTGGGGGAGATTTACACCTCCCAACTTCAAGCTCTACTACAAAGCCACAGTAATCAAGACATTTTGTACAGTCTCAAGAACAGACTCATAGATCAATGGAACATACTAGAGAGCCCTGATATAAACCCAAGCATATGGTCAATTAATATACGATAAAGGAGCCATGGACATACAATGGGGAAATGACAGCCTCTTCAAGAACTGGTGTTGGCAGAACTTGTCAGCTACATATAAGAGAATGAAACTGGATTATTGTCAAATGCTATACACAAAAGTAAACTTGAAATGAATCAAAGACATGAATGTAAGTCATAAAACCATTAAGCTCTTAGAAGAAAACATAGGCAAAACCCTCTGGAATGTAAACATGAGCAACTTTTTCATGAATATATCTCCCCAGGCAAGGGAAACAAAAGCAAAAATGAAGAAGTGGGACTACATCAAACTAAAAACCTTCTGTACAGCAAAGGACATCAGTAGAAAAAAGGCATCCTACAGTATGGGAGAATATATTCATAAATGGCATATCTGATAAGGGGTTGACATCCAAAATATATAAAGAGCTCACACACCTCAACAAACAACAAGCAAATAATTCAATTAAAAAATGGGTAGAGGATCTGAACAGACAGTTCTCCAGAGAAGAAATTCAGATGGCCAACAGGCACATGAAAAGATGCTCCACATCCCTAATCATCAGAGAAATGCAAATTAAAACAATGAGATATCACCTCACACCAGTTAGAAGGGCCAACATCCAAAAGACAAACAACAACAAATCCTGGCAAGGATGTAGAGAAAGGGGAACCCTCCTACACTGCTGGTGGGATTGTAAATTAGTTCAACCATTGTGGAAAGTAATATGGAGGTTCCTCAAAAAACTAAAAATAGAAATACCATTTGACCCAGGAATTCCACTCCTAAGAATTTACCCAAAATTCTCATATTCAAAAAGACATATGCACCTCTTTGTTTATCACAGCATTATTTACAATAGCCAAGAAATGGAAGCAACCTAAGCGTCCATCAGTATATGAATGGATTAAGAAGATGTGGTACATATACACAATGGAATATTATTCAGCCATAAGAAGAAAACAAATCCTACCACTTGCAACAACATGGATGGAGCCAGAGGGTATTATGCTCAGTGAAATAAGCCAGGCAGAGAAAGACAAGTACCAAATGATTTCACTCACTTGTGGAGTGTAAGAACAAAGCAAAAACTGAAGGAACAAAACAGCAGCAGACTCACAGAACCCACGAATGGACAAACGGTTACCAAAGGGAAAGGAACTGGGGAAGATGGGTGGGAAGGGAGGGATAAGGGGATTGAGGTTACATTATGATTGGCACACATAATGTAGTAGGGGGGCACAGGAAAGGCAGTATAGCACAGACCAGACAAGTAGTGACTCTATAGCCTTTTACTACACTGATGGACAGTGACTGTAATGGGGTATGCGGTGGGGATTTGACAATGGGGGAATCTAGTAATGCAGTGTTGCTCATGTGATTTTATATTAATGATACCAAAATAAAATTAACTTAATTAAAAAAAAGAAAGGAGGAAAAGATCAATTTATCACTATAATACTAGCAATGAACACTGAGAAACAAACAGAAAATACATTTACAATACCATCAAAAACTATTAATATGTAGAGATAAATGTGATAAAACATGTGAAAGACCAGTGTACTCCAAATTTAAATAAACATTGCTGAGAGACATTAAATAAGACCTAAACAAATGGAGCGATATGTTATGTTCATAGATCAACACATTCAGTAATGTTAAGATGCTAACTCTCCTCAAAGTGATCAGTATATTCAATAAAATTCCAGCAGGCTTTTTTTGTAGAAATCAATAAGCAAATTAGGAAATTTTCTAAATAGCCAAAACAATACTGGAAAAGAGCAAAAGTAAAAGACAGTGCCTAAGTATAGCCTAGAGAAGACAAGTAGTGACTCTATTGCACCTTACTATGCTGATGGACAGTGGCTGTAATGGGGTGGGTGGTGGGGACTTGATAATGGGGGCAATTTAGCTCATGTGATTGAATATTAATGATATCATAATTCAAAAAATACATATAAAAAAAATAGTCCTGGTGTTGAATCATGGTTCTGACATGAACCAGAAATGGAAAATGGTAAATAACTACACTGCTTTGAGCCTTCATCTCCTCCTCTATAAATGGAGGCAATTAAGCTGTTTTCTATGTGGGGCTGTGGTGAATATTAAAAGAAGATGAAGCAAACTCTGCACCCTGCCACATGATAAGCATCCATTAATGCCAGTTTCAGGTTTGACTTTCTTCCATAAAAATCAAGAAAGTAAAACATCACCTTAAGTGATGTGTCAAGTGAGAAAGCTTCATCCTATGGTACCTCAAATTCGTGAATTTTCTGCTGAATTTCTTGCATAGTTTTATTAGATGTCCTCAAAGCTGCCTTGATTAATTGCTTGTTTCAACACTTTGGTGAAATATGAGCAGGCAAAATGTCATTGTTGGTGAGAAGCATGATGTCCTGCAGAGAGCACAGCTCTGAATCCTGAGGGCCAAGTGTAAGCTATTGCCTCCCAGTTGGTAATTCTACCCTGTTCATGAGCATCAGATGGGAAACAAGCATTTTGCTTAAGACTGCAGGAGTCAGAGAGTGTGTTTAAGGATTACTATAGCTTACTTTGCATTTATGATTGCGTGGGCAATCCTGCACAATCCAGGGAACTTTCTGAAGGTAAGGACGGTAATTTACAGCCATGTGGTTTTGTCTGGAGGCTCAAGTCCGTGGTCTGTGGCCTACCTGCATGCTCCATTGCCTGCCTGATGGACCCGTTCCCCACCTGTACTATTTTCCCTCTTCTTGATGAAGCACTGCAGAATGAATGCAGAGACTGTGTGAGAGACAGAGGAGAGAGAATGTGTCTTAGAAAGGGAAACTGAATCTGTACAAAATTCTTTTCATTGTATTTTTAGCTTTCCAATCAATTGCAAAAAATCAGTTTTCATTCATTAAAACAGAAAATGGAATATAAAGTCAGTGCAAATCAGGCATCTTGTTGGCTATCTAAAGCTTGAAGGAACTTGGGAAATTCCTGTAGGTATTCAGGTAAACATCTATGAATGTTTCCTTTTAACTGTATTTTTAGATAATCGAAAACTAATTTAAGTAACTTTCCATGGCTTATGGTGACTTGTGAGCGTGTTTTATTTGAAGCTCCTTCAAAAAAAATAAAAGCACCATGTTTAAGTCAAATTCAGATTTTGAGGGGAAAGACAGGAATGGTAAAGTTAAGAGAAAACAGTAATTGAGCATCTAGTTTCGGTCTATTGCTTTTGAAAATGTGCCACATCCTGAAAGGAAATTCTGCTTATGTGTGCCACAGTCTCCAAAAGGAAAATGAAGATGTCGGTTAAGTTCTTCAATAAGCCAGTCCCAAAGAATTTCCTTTAAAGTGTTGTATATGCTTCTCCATTGAAAAACTTTAAGAAAAGTTATAACTCTGTTTTATGCTTTGAAAATAAATTTAACACATTAATTGTATTTATGGAGGAGAGTAGTAAATGTCCCGGAATGAATATACAGCCGTAATTTACTCGGAGGGAATTGCTACTGCCCGTAAATTTCTCCTACTCGCCTCTCCTGGTTTATGACATCAGCCAGCCTCACAAATGAATCACGGTTTTGTGTACCATCCAGTTCCTGCTTTGTGCAAATGTCCACTGAATGCTTACCAAATAGTATTTATTACTTATTGCATATTTTCTTTGCTAATTTTCTGGGAGATTAAGTATAGTCTGTATTTTATAGTGAGGTTCTTAGTTTATCTGAGCTGCATTCCATTTAATTTAGAAATACTTGGGTGCCATCAGCAGAATGTGGAGTGGATGCCAGGAGTGTCTTTACATTAGGAATTGAGAGAAGTTCTAAGAAAACCTCATCCTATGGGGAGGAGAATTGGGTACATGGCTTTAGTGTACTGTGTGGCCAGGTCTTGGCCATCAGGTGGAAGAGGTGATCCTAATGTGTGGTAGCGTGCATGATGCGAGTCCAGTGGTCATCAGCCACACTTGAGTTCTAGGGGAAAATGCTACATGAGTAAAACAAAGCAAAAAACAGAACTATCTTTACACACAAAATCTCCAACGTGTTGGGAGCCAAGGTCAGATTGCCTTTGGATCAGGGTGTCAAGACGTAACAGAAAAAATGGAGAGAGGCAAACTCCACCTCCCCAAAGGGCACTTCCCGCCTGGGTGACCTGACACGGATTTCCCCGGTGAGGTTCGGCAAGGACTCCGAGGCCACAGTGGCGGGAGCCATCAGTCAGGTCACATCAGCCCTGGGCAGAGCCCCGGGGCTGGTGGGACGGGGAAGTCACAGTCCTTGCTTGGCCTTCCTCCTGCCTGCGGAGCCGGGGAGGTTACTTCGTGTCGCACGAGGAGCTGCTGAGGCCTCGCCTTCATGGCTGCGGAGAAAAGGGGCTGTCAGCCCATCTGGCTGGTCCTCAGAGACTCAGAAGTCGGTGTGAGGTGACCGTAGGGACTGAAAAGTACCTCACGTGCCTGAGGGATGAAAGCCAGAATAATGCAATTTTTTAATAATACTGAGATTCTTCTTAGATATTAATACACAAATACAAATCTCAGGGGCAGTGTTGTGATGACAGAGGAAGCCATTTTCCATTGTTGAGAGTTCGGCACCTCAGTGTTTATTCAGTACCACCTCATGGAGCTTCAGTGTAAATGGACTGTGTGTGTAATTGGTTATTTATGTAGCTTTGTAGATCCGTAGAAAATTGCCCTCAGTCGTTTTCACATGTAATTGTGCTCAAAGTATTTGTGTTTTATCCTTTTACTCAGCAGGCGCTTGTACATCATATCCCTGGTGATTTGAAATATCAGGAAAGACAGTTTTTCAGAAATGAGAATACTATAGTTGAAATCTGCTCACCTGAAATACTCTACAGCAAGTCAGTTTCTTTTGGGTGAGCTGATTCCTTATTTTAGTTCCTCTTGATGTAAGGATTACGTTTATTGTGGAGCTGCTTTCCAGGTGGTCACTATAGTTTTTCTACATAAAGATTATATGGTTGCAAACAAAGGTTGTGGAATTTCCCTTTTATTGTTGTTTTCTGACTTGTAATTATTTTAATAAAAAAATGTTGTTTTCACAGCAAACTTTAGACAGTTCATGTAATTTCCTCCATATAGTTTTTCTAATGCAAGCCCAGTAACCATACCTAGTTGGTAGCAGCTTTCTCCCGCATGAAAAGTAATGTTACATTTATCAGTTGTAGCTAAAGTATTACCAAATTGTCTTTAATAGTGTAGCTTTGTAGTAGAGCTTGAAGTTAGGGAGCATAATCCTCCCAGCTTTATTCTTCCTTCTCAGGATTGCTTTGGCTATTTGGGGTCTTTTGTGGTTCCATATGAATTTTAGAACTATTTTCTCTAGTTTATTGAAGAAGGCTGTTGTTATTTTGATAGGAATTGCACTGAATCTGTAGATTGCTTTAGGCAGGATGGCCATTTTGACAATATCCTATCCATGAGCACGGGATGTGTTTCCATTTATTGGTATCTTCTTTAATTTCTCTCATGAGTGTCTTGTAGTTTTCAGAGTATAGGTCTTTCACTTCCTTGGTTAGGTTTATTCCCAGGTATTTTCTTCTTCTTGATGCAACTGTGAATGGAATTGTTTTCCTGATTTCTCTTTCTGCTAGTTCATTGCTATTATATAGGAATACCACAGATTTCTGGTTCCTGATTTTGGATCCTGCAACTTTGCTGAATTCAGATATTAGATCTAATCGTTTTGGAGTGGATTCTTTAGGGTTTTTTATGTACACTATCATGTCATCTGCAAACAGGGACAGTTTAACTTCTTCCTTGCCAATCTGGATGCCTTTTATTTCTTTGTGTTGTCTGATTGCTGTGGCTAGTACTTCCAGTACTATGCTCAATAGAAGTGGGAAGAGTAGGCATCCTTGTCTTGTTCCTGATCTTAAAGGAAAAGCTTTCAGCTTCTCTCTGTTGAGTATAATGTTGGCTGTGGGTTTGCCATATATCACCTTTATTATGTTGAGGTACTTGCCCTCTATACCCATTTTGTTGAGAGTTTTGGTCATGAATGGATGTTGAATTTTGTCAAATGCTTTTTCATCATCTTTGGAGATGATCATGTGGTTTTTGTCCTTTCGGGGGAGGGGCTGCAGCGATTTATTTATTTGTTTATTTATTTAGTTGTGGTTATTATTATTTTTTTTAACAACATTATGTTTACTAGGCTCTCCCCTACCTCAAGTCCCCCCAACAAACCCCATTATACTCACTGTCCATCAGCATAGTAAGATGCTGTAGAATCACTACTTGTCTTCTCTGTGTTGCACAGCCCTCCCCTTTCCCACACCCCCACATTATACATGTTAATCATAGTTCCCCCTTTCTTCCCCGCCCCTTCCTCCCATTCTTCCCTACCCTCCCATTCTCCCCAGTCTCTTTCCCTTTGGTAACTGTTAGTCCATTCGTGGGTTCTGTGATTCTGCTGCTGTTTTGTTCCTTCAGTTTTTCCTTTGTTCTTATACTCCACAGATGAGTGAAATCATTTGGTACTTGTCTTTCTCTGCCTGGCTTATTTCACTGAGCATAATACCCTCTAGCCCCATCCATGTTGTTGCAAATGGTAGGATTTGTTTTCTTCTTATGGTTGAATAATATTCCATTGTGTATATGTACCACCTCTTCTTTATCCATTCATCTACTGATGGACACTTAGGTTGCTTCCATGTCTTGGCCATTGTAAATAGTGCTGTGATAACCATAGGGGTGCATCTGTCTTTTTCAAACTGAGTGCTGCATTCTTAGGGTATATTCCTAGAAGTGGAATTCCTGGGTCAAACGGTAAGTCTATTTTGAGCATTTTGAGGAACCTCCATACTGTTTTCCACAATGGTTGAACTAATTTACATTCCCACCAACAGTGTAGGAGGGTTCCCCTTTCTCCACAACCTCGCCAACATTTGATGTTGTTTGTCTTTTGGATGGTAGCTATCCTTACTGGTGTGAGGTGATATCTCATTGTGGTTTTAATTTGCATTTCTCTGATAACTAGCGATGTGGAGCATCTTTTCATGTGTCTGTTGGTGATCTGAATTTCTTCTTTGGAGAACTGTCTGTTCAGTTCCTCTGACCATTTTTTAATCGGATTATTTGCTTTTTGTTTGTTGGGGTGCATGAGCTCTTTGTGTATTTTGGATGTCAAGCCTTTATCGGATCTATCATTTACGAATATATTCTCCCATACTGTAGGGTACCTTTTTGTTCTATTGATGGTGTCCTTTGCTGTACAGAAGCTTTTCAGCTTGATAAAGTCCCACTTGTTCATTTTTGCTTTTGTTTTCCTTGCCCGGGGAGATATGTTCATGAAGAAGTCGCTAATGTTTATGTCCAAGAGATTTTTGCCTATGTTTTTTTCTAAGAGTTTTATGGTTTCATGACTTACATTCAGGTCTTTGATTCATTTTGAATTTACTTTTGTATGTGGGGTTAGACAGTGATCCAGTTTCGTTCTCTTACATGTAGCTGTCCAATTTTGCCAGCACCATCTGTTGAAGAGACTGTCATTTCCCCATTGTATGTCCATGGCTCCTTTATCGAATATTAATTGACAATATATTTTTGGGTTAATGTCTGGAGTCTCTAATCTGTTCCACTGGTCTGTGGCTCTGTTCTTGTGCTAGTACCAAGTTGTCTTGATTACTGTGGCTTTGTAGTAGAGCTTGAAGTTGGGGAGTGAGATTCCCCCCACTTTATTCTTCTTTCTCAGGATTGCTTTGGCTATTCGGGGTCTTTGGTGTTTCCATATGAATTTTTGAACTATTTGTTCCAGTTTGTTGAGGAATGTTGTTGGTAATTTGATAGGGAATGCATCAAATCAGTATATTGCTTTGGGCAGGATGGCCATTTTGACAATATTAATTCTTCCTAGCCAAGAGCATGGGATGAGTTTCCATTTGTTAGTGTCCCCTTTAATTTCTCTTAAGAGTGTCTTGTAGTTTTCAGGGTATAGGTCTTTCACTTCCTTGGTTAGGTTTTTTCCTAGGTATTTTATTCTTTTTGATGCAATTGTGAATGGAATTGTTTTCCTGATTTCTCTTTCTATTGGTTCATTGTTAGTGTATAGGAAAGCCACAGATTTCTGTGTGTTAATTTGTATCCTGCAACTTTGCTGTATTCCGATATCAGTTCTAGTAGTTTTGGAGTGGAGTCTTTAGGGTTTTTTATGTACAGTATCATGTCATCTGCAAATAGTGACAGTTTAACTTCTTCTTTACCAATCTGGATTCCTTGTATTTCTTTGTTTTGTCTAATTGCCATGGCTAGGACCTCCAGTACTATGTTAAATAACAGTGGGGAGAGTGGGCATCCTTGTCTTGTTCCTGATCTTAAAGGAAAAGCTTTCAGCTTCTTTCTGCTAAGTATAATGTTGGCTGTGGGTTTGTCATATATGGCCTTTATTATGTTGAGGTACTTGGCCTCTGTACCCATTTTGTTGAGAGTTTTTATCATGAATGGATGTTGAATTTTGTCAAATGCTTTTTCATCATCTTTGGAGATGATCATGTGGTTTTTGTCCTTTTTGTTGATGTGGTGGATGATGTTGATGGATTTTCAAATGTTGTTCCATCCTTGCATCCTTGGAATAAATCCTACTTGATCATAATGGATGATCTTTCTGATGTAGGTTTGAATTCAGTCTGTTAATATTTTGTTGATTATTTTTGCATGTATGTTCGTCAGGGATATTGGTCTGTAATTTTCTTTTTTGTGTTCTGTCTGCCTGATTTTGGTATTAGGGTGATGCTGGCCTCATAGAGTGATCTTGGAAGTACTCCCTGTTCTTCTACTCAGTGGAACACTTTCAGGAGGATGGGTATGAGGTCTTTAGTACATATTTGATAAAATTCAGTGGTAAAGCCATCTGGTCCAGGGGTTTTGGTCTTAGGTAGTTTTTTGATTACCAATTCAATTTCATTGCTGGTAATTGGTCAGTTCATATTTTCTGTTTCTTTCTGGGTCAGCTTTGGAAGGTTGTATTTTTCTAGAAAGTTGTCCATTTCTTCTAGGTTACCCAGTTTGTTAGCATATAATTTTTCATAGTATTCTTTAATAATTCTTTGTATTTCTGTGGTATTGGTGGTGATTTTTCCTTTTGCATTTCTGATTCTGTTAATATGCATAGACTACCTTTTTTTCTTGATAAGTCTGGCTAGGGGTTTGTCTATTTTGTTTATTTTCTCAACGAACCAGCTCTTGCTTTCATTGATTCTTTCTATTGTTTTATTCTTCCCAATTTTATTTATTTGTGCTCTAATCTTTATTATGTCCCTCCTTCTACTGACTTTGGGCCTCATTTGTTCTTCTTTTTCTAGTTTTGTTAATTGTGAGTTTAGACTTTTCTTATGGGATTGTTCTTCTTTTCTGCGGTAGGCCTGTATTGCAATATACTTTCCTCTTAGCAATGTCTTGTCTGCGTCCCACAGATTTTGAGGTGTTGAATTGTTGTTGTCATTTGTCTCCATATATTGCTTGATCTCTGTTTTTATTTGGTCATTGATCCATTGGTTATTTAGGAGCATGTTGTGAAGCCTCCATGTGTTTGTGGGGTTTATCTTTTTTTTTTTTTTTTTGCGTAATTTATTTCTAGTTTCCTACCTTTGTGGTCTGAGCAAGTAGTTGGCACAATTTCAATCTTTTTTAATTTACCGAGGCTCTTTTTGTGACCTAGTATATGATCTATTCTTGAAAATGTTCCATGTGCACTTGAGAGGAATGTGTATTCTGCTGCTTTTGGGTGTAGAGTTCTGCAGATGTCTGTTAGGTCCGTCTTTTCTAATGTGTTGTTCAGTACCTCTGTCTCCTTACTTATTTCAGTCTTGTTGATCTGTCCTTTGGAGTGAGTGGAGAGTTGAAGTTTCCTAGAATGAATGCATTGTATTCTGTTTCCCCTTTTAATTCTGTTAGTATTTGTTTCACATATGTAGGTGCTCTTGTGTTGGGTGCATAGATATTTATAATGGTTAAATCTTCTTGTTGGATTGACCCCTTTATCATTATGTAATGTCCTTCTTTGTCTCTTGTGACTTTCTTTGTTTTGAAGCCTATTTTGTCTGATACAAGTACTGCAACTCCTGCTTTTTTCTCTCTGTTAGTTGCATGAAATATCTTTTTCCATCCCTTCACTTTTAGTCTGTGTATGCCTTTGGGTTTAAAGTGAGTCTCTTGTAGGCAGCATATAGATGGGTCTTGTGTTTTTATCCATTCAGTGACTCTATGTCTTTTGATTCATGCTTTCAGTCCATTTACATTTAGGGTGATTATTGACATGTATGTACTTATTGCCATTGCAGGCTTTAGATTCGTGGTTACCAAAGGTTCAAGGTTAATTTTCTTACTATCTGAGAGTCGAACATAACTCACCTAATATGCTATTATAAACACAATCTAAAGGTTCTTTTTTTCTCCTGTTTTCTTCCTCCTCCATTCTTTATATATTAGGTATCATCTTCTGTACTCTTTGTATCCCTTGTTTGACTTTGGGGATAATTGATTTAATTTTGCATTTGCTTAGTAATTAACTGTTTTTCTTTCTTTACTGTGGTTTTATTACCTCTGGTGACAGCTATTAAACCTTAGGAACCCTTCCATCTATAGCAGTCCCTCCAAAATATACTGTTGAGACAGTTTGTGGGAGGTAAATTCTCTCAGCTTTTGTTTATCTGGAAATTGTTTAATCCCTCCTTCAAATTTAAATGATAATCTTGCCAGATAAAGTATTCTTGTTTCGAGGCCCTTCTGCTTCATTGCATTAAATATGTCATGCCACTCCCTTCTGGCCTGTAAGGTTTCTGCTGAGAAGTCTGATGTTAGCCTGATGGGCTTTCCTATGTATGTGATCTTATTTCTCTCTCTGGCTGCTTTTAATAGTCTGTCCTTATCCTTGATCTTTGCCAGTTTAATTATTGTATGTCTTGGTGTTGTCTTCCTTGGATCCCTTGTGTTGGGAGATCTGTGCACCTCCATGGCCTGTGAGACTATCTCATTCCCCATATTGAGGAATTTTTCAGCAATTACTTCCTCAAAGACATTTTCTATCCCCTTTTCTCTCTCTTCTTATTCTGGTATCCCTATGATGCGAATATTGTTCTGTTTGGATTGGTCACACAGTTCTCTCAATATTCTTTCATTGTTAGAGATCCCTTTTTCTCTCTGTGCCTCAGCTTCTTTGTATTCCTATTCTCTAATTTCTGTGTCATTTATCGTCTCCTCCACCTTCTCTAATCTTCTTTTAATACCCTCCATTGTGTTCTTCAATGATTGGATTTCCATCCTAAATTCGTTCCTGTGTCCTTGAATATTTTTCTGTACCTCCATGAGCATGTTAATGATTTTTATTTTGAAATCCCTTTCAGGAACATTCATGAGGTCACTTTCATTTGAATCTTTCTCTGGTGTTGTATTCATAATTTTACTTTGAACCAGGTTCCTTTGGCATTTCATATTTGTATATGGTTGCCTCTAGTGCCCAGAAGCTCTACTCTCTGGAGCTGCTCAGCCCATGAATCAATGTCAGGGGTCTCAGGGTAGCGGTATTGGTGCCTGGGGGGAGGAAAGTGCTGTTTCCTGCTTCCCACCCACTCTGCCTGTTTCCACTGTCAGAAGCAATAGGCCAAGTACACAGGTATAAGCTTCTATGTTTTGTGTTTGTAGTTGCTATAGACAGGGCTTCCCTCTGGTTGGCCTAACACCAGGGTAGGGTTTGCTGGTTTGTGAGCCAGGTGGGGTGGCCGATAGAAAGGCACAGTAGGCTGCCTATCACGGAGGAGGTCCTTGGAGCTGTGTAGCCAGCCAGAGAGCTGGAGCACCTGAAGATCGTGAAAATTCTCAACCTGCTGGGCAGAGTGCACCTGAACACTTTGTCTACCTGTCCTTTCTCCTGAACAGTAATCTCTGTGCATTCCTTTCCCCTTTAGCAGCCGTCTTGCTGTTAGGAAGTCTCTCAGACTGCCCGCCTTTCTTTTGTCCCAGAGCAGCCAGATATCAATCCCTGCTTTCCACAAGTGTCTGGAATCTCAATCTCTCCAGGAATTCTGCCTGTCTTAGGTTTCCAACTCCCTAATCAAGAGAGTACTATGAAAGCACTATGAAATGTAAGTTTGTGCTCCCAGAGCAGGTCTCCGGAGTTAGGTATTCAGCAGTTCCAGGCCTTCACCCACTCCCTGCTCCATTTCTCTTCCTCCCACTGGTGAGCTCATGTGGGGTTAGCACTTGGGTCCTGCCTGGCTACAGCTTTGATACAGTACCCTGTTCTGTGAGGTTTATTCTTTTCTCCAGGTGTATGCAGTTTGGCACAGTCCTCCATCCTGTTGCTCTTCAGGATTAGTTGTATTAATTGTATTTTCGTATTATATGCAGTTTTAAGAGGAAGCCTCTGTCTCACCTCTCACACCACCATCTTTAATCCTTCTCCCCTCCTCTCTTTACTATTTTTATGACTTTTTTGTACTGTATTCTCTTTAATTGTTACATGTGACATGATTTCACATCAACAGTTAATAACATGGAGTAGAAAATACACTTTCAAAGCAGGTATGTGGTTTTGAAATTGTAGTGTACTAATATTAATGATCATACCCAAATGCTTTTTTATAATTGTTTATTGCCTGATAAAGAGGGAAATGAATTTGGCATTTAGTAAACTCAGATACTCATTTTGACACAAGAAAGGAAAAAAGGACATTTGTTATAATTTCTTTTTAATTATTTTTCCCTATCCTTAGAAAACAGCATCAAACTGTTTAGAACAAAGATTTTACTTTGTGGTTTTTAAGTGAGATGTGGCATGGTATGGTGGTGGAAGAAGAGGGAGAGTGGGTGTGGAGTGATATTTGGGTGTGAGTACCAGCTCTTCCCCAGTGCTAAATGTGTAATCTTTTGGAATAGAATTTTCTTGCCTATTAAGTGGGGGTAAATAACTGTGTGTTTTTCATAAGAATGAAATCACATGTAAATCACTGGCATACAGTTGTCATACATCAGTGTTATATATAGTATGCTTGAAAACTAGTGATGGGAAGAACATGTTTTACCAAAAAGATTAACACTACCATTCCACTGCATTGGTATCTTTAAAAGATATTTTTTTGTACTTGATTTGTATTTAGTTAACAGATTTTATAAACTGACACTTGGGGACTGAATATCAGTTCATAATCTGCTATCCCAGTCTTATATGTGACATTTAATTTTTAATCTACCTTTAGAAAAACCTTTTTGTTAACTAGATTTTTAAAAATACTTTAATTGTTTATGTGGAATTAATGGGATTAATACATTAATCAAGTAAAATAGAAATCAAATGTACAAATATGCATGACTTGACTTATTTTTCCTACAACTCTTGAAGCATGATCAAAAACAGAATGATCAGAGCCAAAACAGCTCCTGTGACGTGACTGCCCTCACATGGTGTCAGTGTCCTTGCGGAGCATCACTCCCTAGGGCTAGACTCAAGGTCGGATAATGATTGTGTGCTGAATTTATGTTGAACCCCTACACAGAATCTTTAGATGTTTAAGTTCACTTGCTCAGTAAATATGAGAGCCTTTTCAGCATTACTCTTGTGCTGCAAGGCCTTGAGCCCTCTGGCTGGTCCATTTAGATCTTCAGCATTTCGTTGCGTTCCCTCCAAATCTGTGGATCAGAGGGAGGGGGGAGCTGGCAAGTGGCTCCCAAACAGGGACCTGAAACTCAGAGCGGGGAAGCTCCTGAAGGTCGTCGATCCCATAAGATTCCCAGGAAAGCATACGTACGGACAGGATCGAGATGTCAGGGACACGCTAATGGGCCAAAATGAAACTAAAGCAGATAAACTGGAGGATTACTTAAAATTACTCCATGCCCTCCTAAAAACATCATAAGTGAAAATTTCTAAGAAAGATTTTGCTCAACTTCACAAATATATTAAAAAACATTGTTACTGGTTGCCCCCACAAGGAACCCTCAGACAGGCTGATTGGAGCAATGTATTAAGAGATTTCAAAAAGGCTCACAGACAGGGAAACGTCATCCCTCTTCCTATTTGGGTGGATCAGTGGCCCCTCAATAAAGAAAAACTGGCAGCGTTACACACATTAGTTCAAGAACAGCTATAGTTGAATAGGTTTGAAATCTCCACAAGCCTGTGGAATTCCCCTGTATTTGTTATAAAAAAGAAGTCCGGAAAATCGAGACTCTTATATAACTTAAGACAAATTAATGCAGTCCTTGAACCTACAAGACCTTTACAACAAGACCTCCCTTCTCCGGCTGTGATTCCGAAAGATTGGGACATAGCTACCATTGATCTTAAAGATTTTTTTTTTTTTTTTACAATTCCTTTAGCTTTGGCAGATAGGGAAAAGTTTGCTTTTACTGTGCCCTCAAATTCACAAGCTCCTTCAGAAAGATTCCAATGGAGAGTACTTCCTCAAGGAATGTTAAAAAGCCCTACAATTTGTCAAAATTACGTGCACTGGGCTCTCTTGTCCCCTCCTGGTGTGAGCCAGGAGCTCTGTCTGTCCTCTCACTTTTTCTCCAAATAATAGCCTCCCCTTAGCTCTCCTACCTTGACTGTTTGCAAACTTCATTCTTCTACTCTTCAAACAAGAAGCCCCAGCATCATTTCTGGGGGCTTGTCTGGGATAACTTCAGAGGTGAGTATCGGCATCCAAGCCTGCCTTTTCTTTCACTGTCCTTATGGAAGGGAGCCGTCTATGGCACACAACATCGGGCGCTCATCAGCCACTTAAATGGGACTAGCCCGGCTGCCATTCTCAAAGTCTCGAGCCACAGGTTCCCCTGCATCTCCGTCAGTGGATCCCCCGTCTCCCTCGGGAGCCAGGAACGTCACCTGAGTGGAGGCCAGGATTCCCTTTCAGAGACATCTCCTTGGATGCGAGGGACTGAGGAAGGCCGTGGGCACCTGCAAGAGTCAAGGCTGAGGCCACACTTCAGTGGCTTCTCAAAGGGCCGCATGTCTGGAATCAGACCCCGACAGCCCGACTGGGTGTCCATGAGGAGTGACTCTCTCTGTCTCTCTGGCTTCCAGCCTGCTTCTTCAGGCCGCCCTGGCTTCCAAGTGAGGCAGGGGACGTTCCTGTCTTCTAACTTCATCAGTTTCACAGACCTGATGCCCAACACTGCAAGGTAGGAGATCCACGCTCTGCTCTTATTCCTGACTAAATGCTGTACTCTGTATCTCATAAAATGTGTCTGGGCACCCGTGAGCCACTTAAAAGACGATTAGCATCAGTTACCAGTCTTAAGTCTCTGATTAGAAAGGCTTGGCCCCTGAGAGAAGTATACAATATAATAAGGTTATGCAGCAAAATGTATTTTGATGCAAAGAAGGGAAATGGTAAAAAATCACGTAGAATTCAATATGGAACTAGTTTTCTAAATTTTTTTGGTCAAAATCTATTCTACTTATTGGGTTCATCATTATCTTCAAAAATTGGGAAGTTTTTAAACTAGACTCCCTGAAACAGAAGAAATTTATCTTCTGCAGTACAGCTTGGCTTTAAATAACTGGTGCTAGAATTGTACTTGCATTTCATTTCCACCCCACTGGACACACACAGTCCCTATCAGTACAGAGCCTTCATCGGCCCTGTTCATCTGGGGCCGTCTAAACCTTTACCCAGTTATGTAAACTTAGAGTGCATTCTTGAAAACTGAGACACTTTAAATCAAATAAGCTAAAAAGAAAGAAGGCAATTGAATATCAGTAACTCAAATCTTTGTATCAGTTTATCTGTCTGTGTATATTTTCTTTTATGAAAAGTGTTGCTAACTGTAGTCATTGCATCTCAATCTGTTTGTGTGTCTAAGTGTGTAAGTGAGAAATATTTTTCTACCACCAGATGGTATGAATAAGAATTAATTGATTTAAAAACAAGCACTTATAAAAATTGAGCATTCTAAAACTTCCAGAAATTTTTGATAGAAGATATTAAGCATTAATGCTAATTTAAGTTGAACTAAAAATGGACATATCCTTATGGTTATCAGCTACCTAAGTTTACCTAAGTCATTTAAGTTGATGTTATCTGTTAAATCTTTCAAGAATAAAATGCTTAGAGGCTTGACTTTGTCTAATGTTTGGTAAAAGTTTTGTAAGTAATCTAGCATAGTTGCTGGGAATGAGTAAACTAAATAAGTGTAGCAAGTGAACACCTCAATAATTGTGTGTTACAGTGTTATATACCTACAAACAGCCTGAGAATCATTGTGGCAACCTTAAATCTTAAAGTTTTGCTAAGTTAAGTAGACATATTTTGTGCTTAGTGAGAGATTGTTCTGTGAGGCACACAGTTTCAGGAATTATAAAATCTGTTCATAAATTTGTCAATCTAAAGAATGCTGGTATAAGTTTACAGGAGCCTACTTCTCACTGTTCACTGAAAATTAAAGTTCCTAATGGTTTTAAGTTCTAATTAAAGCTACTTAAAATAATAAGGAAAACATTTCCTTCTGCATGCTAAAGAATGTGCCTTTTGAGAAAAGAAAGTAACTTAGTTCTAAAGTACAGCTGTTTATTTAAAGAGGAAGAACTCTAAATGTAAAAAAAATTGTAGAAACTTTGTGGAAGAATTGATATGGTCATGCTATGTAAAATTAAAGCAAATTAGTCTCGATATCAAGTACACAGCAAATTAGAATTTTGTTTTCAGTTAAAAGGACAAAGTTTTCTTAAACTGTTAGTTTGCTCTTAAAGTTGAAAAATTGCAAAAAGTTTTCCAATTGATTTATCAAAGCGGCTTCTCAAGCTTAAAGTCTCAATGAGTTGTCTGAGTATTTAAGAAAATGAGATCTTAATATTAAAAGGACTAAAAGCTAAACTTTGCTAACTGTGTAACCTTCTGTATTTGCCTTTGAGGTATTTTGTTGTCATTCTGGTTAAATGGATAAGTATTGCTTCATCGCAACCTGTAATCATTTCTAGAGTGGATTACTAGGCCAAAGGGTATTAGGAATGTACTGAAGTTCAGTCTCAGCCTTGATATTCTGCCAGTATTTGACATTTAAGTTTGGCTTTAGCCAAATAACAAAATGCCTACCTGTAATCACTTCTGAGTTGCCTAACCTTGTCATCAGTGATTCCGGGTAGCCCTGGATATAAACAAATCCATCTAGTCAACCAAACTCCTGCTTCACCTGATGACTGTGATAGGTAGAATAATGTCCCTGCCCTCAGAGATGTCCCATGTCCTAATACCTAGAACCTGTGAAAATGTCAGGTTACATGGCAAAGGGCAAT
Organism: Manis javanica; assembly: GCF_040802235.1. Taxonomy (NCBI): domain Eukaryota; kingdom Metazoa; phylum Chordata; class Mammalia; order Pholidota; family Manidae; genus Manis; species Manis javanica. The sequence continues at coordinate 164,566,038 of NC_133158.1, read as the reverse complement.
TAAGTTTGCAGATAGAAATCAAGTCTGCTAATCAGCTCATTTTAAAATAGGTTATCCTGGATTATCCAGATGGCAACAGTGTAATCTCGATGGTCCTTAAAAGTGGAAGAAGGAAGCTGAAAAGGAGAGGAAGGAGGAGGCATGAGTACTGAGGAATGGTCAGATAGGTGGTTTAGAAGATGGAAGAAAGGGGCCATGAACCAAGGAAAGTAGGAAGCCTCTAGAAGCTACAAAAGGCAAGGAAATGGAATCTTCCCTATTGTCACCTTGATTTTAGCTCCCTGTCAGACCATGGGCCCTATTACAGGAGCTAATTATACATCTTTACTAATATTAGAATATTCAAACAGATGGGGATAAAATTTTAATGAAGAGATTTAAAGAAATGGAAGCATCCAGATGCCATTAGATGTTCCTCTCACCAATGTCCAGTCATCCATCTGTGACCTAATAGATCCTTGTTTCATGTCAGGTTTGAATAAACTCAAATCTCAAGTCCAAAATCTTTCGTAGGTTGGGACACCACCACTGCCACTACCACCATGTTCTCCTACAGCTCTGGGACTGTTTACTCCTTTAGTAGATGTCAAAACTCCCATTCTTGCTTTTTTGTGGCTCTCACCCCAACAGAAGAAATTATTACTTTATGTGACTTTGGTCAATCTGAGGGAACAGAAATAATAAAAATATTTATGGAAGGCTTTAGACGTTGTAAGGTCTTCACAGACATTATCTTGAGTGATCCTTTCAGCATACATGTAGTGGAGAGGGCAGTTTTGATATAATGATTTATCAGAAATGCATATTTGGTCATTCAGATGTATTTGGTTTTCATCCACGGTTCCTAAAAACACCTCAGAGCCATAAAGTTAAATTAGCTGTCTTGTTATTGAGGAAGGTAATTTTTTGACTCCCCCTCAGGGCAGCGCTGGCAGCCAGGAGGACCCGCCATGTGGTCAGAGGACTGGAACTTTCAGTCCCACCCCCTGACCTCCAAGGAGGAGAGAAGGGCTGGAGGCTGAATCAACCAATGGCCAGTGACTTAGTCAATCATGACTACGTATTGAAGCCTCCATAAAAACCCAAGAGAACATCATTTTGGTCCTTTTCCCTTTCTTGGAGAGCATCCATGGTTGGGGAAACAGCATTTTTTCATGTGCCACCAAGCCAGGCCCCAAGCTCTATGGGGCAGCGACTCCCTTACTGGAATCTCAACCTATGTATCTCTTCATCTGGCTGTTAATTCATATTCTTTAATAAACTGGTAAATTGTTAAGTGTTTCCCTGAGTTCTGTGAGCTGCTCTAGCAAATTAATCTAACATCAGGAGGAGGTCATTGGAACCTCCAATCTGTAGCTGGTGGTTAGAAGCACAGGGAAGAGCCTGGGGCCTGTGACTGGCATCTGAGGTTAGGCGTGAAGGACAGTCCTATAGGACCAAGCCCTCAGCCTATGGAATATGATGATATCTCTGGGTAGACAGCATCAGAATTGAGTTGAATTAAATCAAATCTTTGAAAACCTACTGGTGTCCAAGAATCCTTGGAACACTGTATGTGGAACCCCTCTTCCCACATTGGAATTGAGTCTTGGGAACCTATTCAGGGGAAACAACTGCTGTTCCCATTTTACAGATGCAGAGGCTGAGCCTCAGAGAAGTAAGGGCATCCAAGGTCACAGGCTGTGAGTGGTGGTATGTGGACTTGAGTGGGGTTCTCAGATCCTGGGTTCCTTTCTCATTTGTGTGGCCACATACATGGCTGCAGTGTCGATGCTCTCAGCTGCTTTGGGAGCCTTCCGGGTCCTTCCGTCAACCACCCTACTTTCTGCAGGAGAAGGCCACGACACGGTCCTATGGCAAAGAAGTCCTTTCCACTTTTGCCATCTTCCCCAAATTGAAGAACAACACTTGTCTACTCCAGACACACTCAACTCCAGCCTCCTAACACTTCTCACAGCTTTTCTGGACAGAACAGATTCTCCTTTGAGGGCTGTATAACAGAAAAATCATACCTGGGTTCAGGAATCTGTTTCTTACAAGCCATTTAATTATCAAATCATACAATAAAGGCTGGCCTTTGAGGTAAGCCCTGACCCTACATTCAAGACTCCCTCTTTTTACTTCTGGCCTTTGCTGATACATTTCTGAAATGGGATGCCTCTTCCTTTATTGTTTTAAAGCTGAGCTATTAGAAGTGTCTTTCATCTGCCCATAGGTAAGTTGTTTTTCTTAATAAAAATATTCTTTCAAATTAAATGCTATTTTTGTTTTAAAAAAGCAATTCATACTTAATAGAGAAAACAAATCATTTAAGAGGAAAAAATCATCCCTAGTTTCATCCTGAAACCATTACTTCTGGCATTTTCGGTTTTTTATTCATAAATGTCTCTGCATGTCTACTATGTGATGTAATTCTCAACTGATACGTTAAGTGACTTTCCGTAACTGCTTTTATAGAATCACGGAATTTAGATTTAGAAGGAATCTAGAGGCCTTCAAGTCCTTTCTTCCTGGTTTGAAGATTTCTCTTACTTGGACCTTGCCTGTTGTTGCCCAGACACTGCTTGCAGCTTCCAGGGACTGGAGTCTAGTTTGCACCAAAACCACCCATTCTAGGTCTGGAAAACTCTTGTCCTGTTTTTTCCTCCTGAAATGATAATCTGCCCCCTTTGTAATTTACCTCTCAGTCTCTACTTTCTGTGATCTTTGCTCGACAGTTTGAGAGTTTGAGAGCCTCTCAAGATGTCAGTCACCCTCCCTGGCCTGAGAAATCTGTCCACTTAAAACACTGCCTCCAACCCCTGACATGAAGTTCCAAGTCTGGTCTGGCAGACGTGGTGTGAAGTGGGACTACTACATCCCGACTCGAGACATTTGACCTCCAGTAACACTGCCCAGGATGACACTGGGTATATTTTTAGCAGTTACTTCTCTCTACTCTCAACTTTAGGGTTGGTCTCTAAGAGCTGTCACATTTAGGATTAATTGGAGAAAGGTAATGCCAGTCTGAATGCTGCCTTTTCAAAGAAAAATCTATTTTGGGACATAGAAGGGAGCCTAACATTGGGGTGTGTGTGTGTGTGCTCATCGTCTATCAGACGTAAATGCTGGGCACATTCATATCTTTGGTTATTGTTACTGTCATGGCAGTTTCAGATGGTCAAGGCCCTGCTGTACACCAGACATACATTAATTCCTTCATTACACAGAGACCCAAGATCATTAATTATTGTTCTTCACATGAGGAAGGGAAGGCAGGGAAATTGGACGATCTGCCCAAGGTCCTGTGCCAGTATGATATGGAGTCCAATTTAAACTCAGATGTCTCCACCCAAAGCTCATACTCTGCTGCTATGTCGTCTTGCCTCAGAAAAAAGCAACTGCTAATCAACACTCAAGTCCAGAGTGAGATTCCCTGGAGACACCACCTCCTAGCTGGTGGTAGGGCAAGTGGACTGGAACTTGCACATAATGCCTGAGGACATAGCAACAGAGGTATCTTGAGCCCTTCAGATTAAAGATCATGGAAGACAGGAAGGACTGTCCAGAATTTTTGTCAGACCTTGAATCTAAGAACTTGAGAGAGAAACCTTGGGTGCTATAGTGATTCAACCTTATACTTTTCATCATAGTTTTGTATTATTTAAAATAATATATTAGGTATTTTATATTATTTGACAATCCCACTAACTCCTACTATTAAGCAATTATTTTTCCTTTGTTTCTATTCATATATATGTGAGCTTGTGCTTATCCTGGGAAATCCCAGGAAACAGTGGAGAATATGCCTCGGAGTTGTCCCAGCCAAGGGAGAGGAGGCCGGGATGTTCACCCACCAACTCACTGGTCACGGGTTTCTCCTAAAGTTGTGAAAACCTTGGCACTGGCCCTCTCTGCAGCATGTGAGTACCTGTGGCTGAGAAAGACTTGACAGATGCTTTCAGTAGGGGGCCATTAGCAGGAATGATGAGTGCAGGGGACTACAGAAAAGGCATGACAGCACCTGCTGCAGAAGGTGCCATTTAAGCAAAGGCTTGAAAGAAGTGACAGAGTGAGCCATATGGACATCTGGGGGAAGAATGTTCCAGGCAGTGGGAACAGCTAGTGCAAAGGTCCTGAGGCCCTAACTGCCACCTGGCATATTTGACAAACAGTGAAGAGGCCCGTGTGGCCAGAGCAGAGTGAGCAAGGGGGAGAGAAGAGGAGCTGAGAATAAAGTCACAGGAGGCAAGACCATGTAGGGCCTGTGAGCTGTGTTAAGGACTTGGATTTCACTCTGAAATAGGAACCATAGAAGCTTGAGTAGTGGTGACCTAACATATGTGATCTAACATACTTCAAAATTATCAACCAGGTAAATGTTCTGGAAATAGACTATAAGTGAGCAAGGGAGAAAGTAAGGACATAAGTTTGGAGGTGTTACAATATCCAGTCTAGTAGTCATATTTTTAATATAATTGGAAGGTAAAGTCTGCTGAATTTCTTGACAGGGGTGTGAGGAAGAGGAGTGAAGTACAAAACTAAGGATTTTAGCCTGAGCAATTAATTGGGTTGAGATAAAGGAGACTGTGGGTGGAACATGTTTGGGAAGCAGGTAGGCATTTAGTTTTAAACATGTTGATTTGTAAATGTCTTACTAGACATTCAAGAGGAGATGACAAGTTAGTTGGCTACATAGGTTTGGATTTCAGAAGAGCAGTCTAGGCTAGATACATAAAATTAAGAGTTGGTATAGATATGATGTTTAAAGCCACAAGACTGGATGGGATCTCTGAGAGAGTGATCTCCCTATAATCTCCTCTGGGTCTGTGACTGGATGTACACTGGATCTTCTCATTCTCTCCACCATGTCTCCTATCCAAGCTTTCAATTTTCCATTTCTTTATCCCTCTATGTCCATCTAAGGACAAGAAATAAGACTTTGGCCCATGGCCAATACAAAGGAGGAAATGGGACCCCCTGTGTAAAGCTGGCACCCTGAGGCTTCTTTAGATCCAACCTCCAGGTCCCTAACTCTCTTTTACTGTTTCTGGTCTGTCATTTTAACTTTTAGAACTACATTTTTTTCATCCTTAGAAATTCTTTTTTAAAAATCTGTGATCTACTTTGATCGCCTTTATCATTTTTGATTCCTACTTTTGTCTTTATTTAAAACATATATATTATATAATATTTATCCAATAATTTGCTATCTGAAGTTCTTATAAGTTTGATCCTGATCCTGCTTTCATTATGCCTCCACCATGATAGGTTCCTTCTGCACATGCATGTGCACACACATATTCATGTGTGTATGTGCATGTTTAATCTTTGGTGCTCATGTTTACTCGGGCTTTGTGGGAATGCTGTGTGGCTGGGTACAGGGCATGTACAGTAGATTTTTTTATTTGATCCTCCTCAATGTTTCAGACTTGGGATAATTTTTATGTTAATTCCTCAGCCTGGCAGTTCCTGTATGGCACAGTGTAAATTTGAATCCCAAGCCTGCACATTTGTGCAGATTCTCACAGGACCTGCTTCCCCTTCTAGGGGCAGAGTCTCCTTGCTAGTTCTCCAGGCCAGCAAGGGAGCTTCTTCTAGCTCACCTCTTCATCGAGGAGAAGCCTTCAGGGTGCCAGCTTTACACAGGGGGTCCCATTTCCTCCTTTGCATTGGCCATGGGCCAAAGTCTTATTTCTTGTCCTTAGATGGACATTAACACTCAAGAGCAACAATTCACTCACACACAGCTTTTCCCCATCCCTGGCAGCCACAGCTAGTTCACATGCTGGCCACTAGGGTTTTCAGTTCTCCAGCTCCTGGCAGTTCCCTTTCTTTCCTGCAAATTTAGCTTTGCATGTAGAATATTATACTTTAGCCAGCATCTCTGTGTGTAGCAGGAGTGTTTTCAGGGTATCTGTCACTTGATAGAATTGGAAGTCTCCTCAGGGGTGATTCTGGTAGTCATATTGGCCCAACATCAACCATTTTCTACAACAGACCCATTTGGATGGACATGGTGCCCCCTACCTCCCTGTCATGTTGGAAATATCCACTCCCGTGAAGAGTTTTTGTGAAGGATTATCTACTGAGCTATGTTGTTTTATTGGCATGGCTCTGGCCATGCCTATTACTTGTTTGGGTTTATGCCAGAACTGACCAAAGAGGCCTGTGGATGAATGAGCCAGAGACGCACGTGCTCAGCTTGCCCTGGCCAGTGGGTCCCAGGCCCAGCTGACCAGGAATTCTTTCGAGGGACTTCCAACAGGGTCAGGCCATTTCAGCCAGTGACAGGGATGAAGGAGGGGGACTGGTGATCCCTCAAGAGACTGCTTCCTGTGGTCCCAGCAAGGTGATGCGCCCTGTTCACTAGGTCCTGTTTCTTGAGATGCCCCAAAGACCTGAAAACCCCCAAACAAGTCCTGGTAAAAGCAGGGCCAGCTAAGAAGGGAAGGAATCAAACCTCTGCCTAAGACTGAAGTGCACAGAACCTGGGCAGATTTATCTATTTGGCCACAATAAAAGGAAACATGAAGACTGGCCAGCAGGACTGTGTGCACACCAGTAGAGCTAGTCAGTGACTGTCCCCATGTTTGTCATCTGGGGGAATGAAGTTGGGGGGCTTCAAAGCTGCTCAGGGAAGCCTTGGTTTAGTGGAAGTCTCTGAAAGCTGTTTGAGGACCATTACGTAGCAGTCAGTGAAAGAGAAAGGGGCTGGACAGGAGAGAAGGCAGAGACCTCAAGGAAAGCCTTTCTGCTTTCCCTCTTCCTCAGAACCCCATCCATCCACCATTGATGGGCTGAAGAATAGAATCAAGGGTCTTTGATTGGCCTTTGATTGACAGACACCATCTGGTTCAACCTTTCATCCTGGGAAGGTTCTGTGACCTCTTTGCCAGACAGCACTCCCAGAGGGGCTCCTGCTGCTGACTTCATGCTGGGACTGCTCTCATTTTAAGCCTCTTCTTATTTTGAGATAAAAAGTCTGCCTCTCAGCATATCCATCTAGATCCTCTCCTAGTTGCTGAGGAAGGAGGGCCTCCTTCCTTCACTGGCTCAGGAATGCAGAGAGGATGCCCTGAGAGAACCTGTGGTCTGAAGGAGAACTGGGGCTTCGCAGACCCAGCTCACTCCCATGATGTCCATTCAGGAAAGGGAAGAGGCTGACCAGTGGGACACAGGCTTGCCAGGAAGAGCCTGGTTGAGCCACTTTTTCACTTTCTTACTGGAGATTCAGTTCTGACCCCACCTGTACATAGGGGAAGCCATCTTCCCAGACAGGGAATAAAATTAAGTTCTTGGATGAACACTAGAAGTCCAAACTAGGAAGTTACTTTATTCCGTCCCTGCATATAAGACAGTGGATTGAAACCGGAAGTGTCACGTGAAGATGAGCATGAGTGTCCCTTGAAGGGTGTTCCTCCTGGAAGGCAGGGGCCCCGGTTTTGGAGCACAGTAGTCGTAGCTCCAGGCAGGTGATTTAGCAGCTCCACTAGAGCACGCAGGAGTTGCTGGGGGTCTTGTCCTTCAAGGCACTGGCGATGAAGCCCTATTTTCTATATGCTTGCTGGAGGTTCATCGTGGTTTTCAAGTAATTGTGCTAGACACAAAAAAGGGGAGAAAACAGGAATTGATCAGGAGATATAGACTTAACAAGGACTCAGAAGCCATGCAACTTAGATCCACCCCATCATTCTTCCTGCAAACATCACAGTTTGGGAACAAGTATTCCCTCTAACTAGCTCTAGTTCTGTGAGAAATAATGTTCCATTCAATCCCTTTCATAGCAAAACATCAGACAAACCTAAAATGGGGGACATCCTACCAAAAAACTGTTCTGCACTCTTTCATAAATATCAAAATAATGAAACACAAGGAAAGCCTGGGGAATTGTTCCAGATTAAAGGAAACATGGCAATTAAATGTGATGCATGATCCTGGACTAGACCCTGGACCAGGGTGGGAGTGGGGAATAACCATAAAGGACATCATTAGGATGACTGTCAAAAGTTGAATATGGACTTTGGATTAAATAATACTGTTACATCATTGTTAATTTTCCTGATTTCAGTTACTATATCATGATTATATTAAGAGAATGTTCTTGTTCTTAAGCAATAAACATGGAAATATTTAGGAGTAAAAAATCAGAGAAGTAAATGTTTTAAAATTCACTGTGGTTATGGTTGCACATATTTGTGGATATACTAAAAACTGCTGAGTTATATACTTTAAATGGATGAATTATGTGGCATGTAAATTATATCTCAAAGTTGCTTTTTAAGAAAAGAGCCTGAAATATGAGTTTATAAAAAAAATGACCAAGTATATTTGAAGGAGAACTATAGAATTTTAGACATAGTTGATTAGACAGAGCTGAAGAAGGTATTAATAAACTGAAGTAGGAACCTAAAGAAATTACCCAAATTACACTTAGAGAGATGAAAAGCTGGAAGAAATGACAGGTTTTAAAATGATAGAGGATAGAATGAGAAAGTCTAACATACATCTAATCAGAATCGTAGGAGAGAGTACAGAAAGAGTAAAAAAAAACTCAGTACAGTAAAAAACTAGGTACAGAAGATAACTTCTTCTACCTGATCAAGGGAAGGTTCTAAGGAAGAACTTCAAAGAGTGCTACTCAAAGTGTGGTCCCTAGTAGCATACGCATCATCCGGGAGCTTATTACAAATGCAGAATCTCATGCTCTACCCCAGATACTCTGCATTCTAACAGCTCAGTGATTCATGTACACAGTACAAGGTGGGAAGTGCTTCTCTAAGATTCTTTTTTCTAAGAAAACTCCACAGCTAACATCATACTGAATGATGAATAAGTGATCACCTTCCCCCTAGGATTAGGAACAAGACTAGAAAGTCTCCTCTAATCTCTATAGTCAACATTGTATTGTAGGTTCTAGCCAGGGAAATTAAGCAAGAAAAAGATATAAAAGGCACCCACATTAGAAAGGAAGAAATAAAACTATTTGTAGAGGACATATTATAATATAGAAAATCCTAAGGGAATCCACTAAAAAATGATTAGAATTAATAAATAAGTTTAGCAAGGTTACAGAATATCACATCAGTATAGAAAATCAAGTGTATTTCTATACACATGCGATGAACAACAAAAATGAAATTAATAATTCAATTCACAATAGTATCAAAAAGAATGAAGTACTTAGGAATAAGCTTAATAAAAGAAGTGTAAAACATACACTCTGAAAACTATAAAACTTCATCAAAAGAAATTAAAGACCTAAATAAATAGAAAGATAGCTTATGTTCACAGATTTGAAGACTTATTATAGTTAAGATGGTAATACTCCCCAAAGCAATAGATTTAGCATAACCCCTACCCCAGCTGGTTTCTTTGCTAAACTGACAAGCTTGTCCCAACATTTGTATGGAAATACAAGGAACCCAGAATAGCCAAAACAATCTTGAAAAAGGAGAACAAAGTTGGAAGATTCATACTTTGCAATTTTAAAACTAACTATAAATCTACAGCTATAGAGAGTGTAATAGTGGCATAGGACAGACATATAGGCCAATGGAATAGAACTGACTCCAAATAAAGAGTCCAAAAACAAACCCTCACATTTATGATCAATAGAATTACAACAAGGTTGCCAAGACAATTCAGTGGAGAAAGAATCATTTTTTCAACAATTGGTGCTGGAAAAACTGAATATCCACTGCAAAAAAAAAGCTGGACTCCTACGTCATACCATGTGCCCCCTCCTCTGAGCCCATCAGGGGTAGGCTTCCCTGTGGTCAGAGAAGGAAACCCTTGCATGGCAGTCACGGTCAAACGATCTCTGAGCTTTGGTGGCCTAAACCTACTTGTAGTCACTTGATTCTCTCCCAGATGCTCTGAGAGAGTGCCTTCCCACAGAGAGATTCTCATGGACAACCCTGAGCATGCTCTTTGGAGTCAGCCAGTGAGGGTCTATGGGAGCAGGGTCTCCTTCCCTAGAGTGACTGGGTCCCAGCAAACCTTTCCAGAGGGGCAGGGACCTGTCCACTGATCCGGGCATCCCTCCAGGGGCCAGGGTTAATAAAGCTTGATGTTCATAGCATAATGTTAAATGGCTGCCTGGGTAAAGCCATTGTCTTTCCTGCTGAAGAAGTGGGCCCAGGCAGCTGCCCCAAGCCACAGCTGATTGGACCAAGGATGTACATTTAACCCAAGAAGAGTCAATTAGGCTCTTCCTCTAGAGAGACAAAATAGTTGGGTGATATTGGGCAATGGGGCTGGGAGTCTTGGGAAATAAGGGCATTGCAGGGCCAAGATAGGGGCTAGAAATAGAGAGGTGGGGTGGGGAGAACAGATAGGGGAAGGAACAGGCCTCAGGGAGAAGCGAAGGCCAGGCCTGGAGGGAGAGGAGCCTGGGAACTGTGTCCCCCCCTGAGCTCTGCGGCCTGCTACACAAAGTGTGGCTCTGGACTAGCAGCATGGATGTCATGTGAGCACTTATGAGGAAGGCAGACTCTCAGGCTTGACCTGCTGCATCAGAATCTTCAATCTAACAAGACCCCTGGTGATTTGTGTGCACAGCACAGGGAGATAAGTGCTACGCTATGGGACCTTCAGAGTCCATGTCGACAAATTCCTTCTTCTTTCAGTGAAGAAGCTCCTCACAGACATCAAGATCAGGAAAAGTGTCAGTTTAACATTCTTTATAAATGTGAAGAATGAACTCAATCAGGGGAAGGACTTACTAATTTTGACACAAAATCCAAAAGCCAAGAAAGAAAAGACTGATAATACTATGACTTCATAAAAATCAACAAATAACTACAAAAAAACACAAGTAAAGGCAAAAGACAAATGAAAAATGGAAAAATATTTGTAACTCATATCATGATGAGCTAATCTCCCCAATATATCAAGAGTTCCTACAAATTAATATGAAAAAGACCAACAACTAATAGAAAAATGGGCAAAATATGAACAGGCAGTTTACAGGAAAATAAACTGAAAAGGCCCTTAAACATAAGAAGCTTGACTTCACTCATAGTAAGAGGAATGTAAATTCAAGCTACATTAAGAGACCATTTTTCACCTTTCAGATTTGGGGAAAAAAAATTAAAAGCAGCATAATGCATCTTGTGGTGAGAGTGTGGGGAGCAAGCACCCTATATATGCTGCTGTTGGGGTCCAGGTGGGTTCAGTTCTAGGCAGGCAATTTGGCACCATCCATCAAAAGTACAAATGCCCTTGTGACCAAGAAATTCACTGCTACAACTTTATCTTTCAAATATATATTCACTCATGCAAATTCACATTTGTGAAAGGTTATCACAATATTTGTAATAGTTAAAAAATGGCACCTCCTAAATGTCCCTCAGTATGAGATAGGTTGAATAAATTCTCATACACCCTCACAATGGAGTACTACTACGCAGCTGTAAAAGAGTACAGAAGCACCTATGTGCTGACATGGAATGATCTTCAGTATACACTGTTAAGTGGAAAAGCAAGATGCAGAACAGTATTCAGGGGGAACACTAGACACAAGCGACGGGGGCTCCCTGTCAAAGGCAGCTGGTGGGACCTGGGCAGATGGGGAACTGGGTATTTGGACTTTCATCTTTTAATGCTTAAACTGAATGTCACCTATTGAAAATGTAAATAATATCCCCTCACCCCAAAATTTTAAAGGATGAGTTCACCATGTGCATCTGCCACTGCTATATAAAAATTGCCCCTGAGCACAGAGAAGATCACAGCACACAGGCCTTCTGTGTTCCGGCTCCAGGCTGGGCCTTGGCAGAGTGGGACTCTCTGCTCCAGTCCAGTTTGCTCAGGGAGGGGAGTACTAGGCCAGCCCATGGCTAACACTATGTCTAGCTTTGCCTTGGCTGCATTTGATCCTCTGTCCCCTGCCACTTGTGCAGGGTGGCCCCATTAGAGAGTTTGTCCCCAAAAGGCAGTGGCCTCAAAGAATCCCCAGGCCTTGTCCTGGGCTGTGAACCTCTCATGGACCAGACTAGCATTCACTAGCCATGTCCAGGCCTGGCCTTAGTCTATGGGGCCTCTGTTGGGTCCAGCCCAGCCCCAGGGCTCTGGAATAGGCAGAAGGTACCTGCTGACTCCAGGTAAGTTAGGATCTCCCTGGGCTGGCATATTCCATCTCTGCCTCTCTGAAAGGGGGAGTATGACCCTGGGTGTCCTAGTAATGTGGTTCCTGAGGCCCCACCTTCCTAGAGACATGAACTCTCTGAGTTACCCTCTGTTCTGTCTTGACTTTAGCATTGTAGAAGGAGATGGAATCAGGGCCCTCGGGCAGCATCGTCTGCTGCAGCTGTCTGAACTTGTCCTGGTCATCTTCTCCCTAGAAGAGGCCCAACTCAGCACAGTGCCTTCAGCCTGGCATCCCCAGGACCCACCACCCATCAGGGAAGCCCCTCACTGGGTGTGCAAACCCCCCCCAGGGTAGTTCACAAACCCCCAAACCCATGTTCACCACCATCACTACAGACACCCCATAACTGCCACCTGTGCAGGATGACCACCCCAGAAAGGTGTTAGCTTTCTGTGTCCCCATCCTCATTAGCTAGGGAGTGGCCAGCACCTGCCCATCTGCCTGGGCCAGCCCTGGGAGAGGCTGGGAGCAGCCCCCACACTGCCATGTTTGTGGAAAGAACAGGGGGCAAGGGGCACTGCCCCATGTCCATTCATCATCCACACCCCTGCCCTTGTGCCACTCACCAGAGATACGATCCTTCTGACAGGCAACATGCCTGCTCGGGTGTTGCCACCTGGCTTCAGTGCCACCTGCATGTCCTCAGGGATGAAGGACTCATTGTACCAGATCTCAAATTCTGCAGGGAGGTGGGGAGATAGCACTGTAAGGGGTGCTTCACACATCTGAAGCCCTAGCCCAGGCCAGTCTCTACCAGAGAGAAGCTCTGAATAGACTTCTAGAACCCAGGTGGTACCTCCCTGGACCTCAGGGGGCCAGCCAACCTTCCGAAATGGCGAACCTGTGAGCAAGCGGAGGCGACACTGATTCACCAAGTGTTGACAGTACTGGATTTCAGCTTTGAGCTTACACAGGTCCTGATATTCGGTACGGTATTGCTCCTTGAGGTCTTTGAGCTTCAGGATCAACATAAATTCCTCCTCATCAATGATCATCAGCCCCTTGTTCTCATACTCACCTGCAGGGGAATGGAGGGGGTCAGGAAATGAAGTGGTCACCTGGGGTTGGGGGAGGAAGGCATTCGGAAACAGGCGACAGTGTTGGCAAAGCATGAAGACGAGACCAGAGGAAGGGCTAGGCCACAGCATGGGAGTAGGCAAAGCATGAGGTCAGGCTACCAGGATAGGTCTCACAGGGAAAGCGAACTCAGAGTAGAGAGGCCACTGACACCATTTTTAGTATAAACAGAAGTGGTGGGCACAGGAGAGGGTAGGAATGGCCTATGCCTCACACTTATTTTGATCTTAACCTCCATCAGCCAAGGATATTCAGTAAGCCCCTCTATTATACAGATGTTTACCTTTTCTGTAAATTAGATACACAAAGGACTATTACTGACTGGTAGTATAAGGTTCCTTATTAATAACGGTGGACATAAATCCACATTTCAAATAGTTTTCTTGATGATTTCAACACCAACTACCTTCTTGTTAGAGATGATTGGACATGTGTGTCATGTCGAGTGGCTGCGAGAGGAGAGGGGTCAGTTGTACTATTAGCCATCCCCTCCACTCATGGTCTCTGAACAACCTTTACAAGTCTGTCAGTTTGACAAGGGTTGTTGGGTTAAAACAAAATAATATGGCCTTGGCAGCCATTCACCTGCTGCCCACTGCCCATAGCACTGAAAGCTCAGCAGCAGTGCCACATCAGCCCCCTCCAGGTGCAGTGCCTCCAGCCCCAGGACCTGTGGAGAGAGAGTCCTGTGTGTGACTGAGGCACGTGATGGGAGTGCATGAGGCAGTCCCTAGGTGTTGGAGGGAAATGTTAGCGCATCCACTGATGTTATGGAGTGGGAAGCGTTCCAATTCAAGGCATCTTAGATTTGGGGGAGGGAGATTCAGAGTCACCCTCACCTGCAGTGCACAGTGACTTGGTCTGTGTGCTGTGGGCCATCCCTGAGGCAGTCACTTTGATACACACAAATCTTTTACAAAGTAGAGTCTTTGTGGTACTCTGTTGAGATGGGGAGTAACTGTGAACATCTTTGGTATTACCCAGAGGTTCTCTGATAAACCAAGGAAAAAACCTAAGAGACAAAGGATTCTCAAGATGTTGGTAGGAGTAGGGTGGTGCAAATCTCCTCTCCAAACCATAAATATTTTGAAAATACAGTGAATACAACTATTCCTAAAAGAGTGACCAGAAGATACAGTACACGAGTCATGCTACATCTGCAAGAGCCCAACATCTCACGGAAAAGGGTAGGATACAAAGCCGTGACCCGGCGGGACCCAAGCACTCTCTCTACCCTGGCTCACCAGTGGAGGAAGGGAATCAGAGTGGGGAGGTAGTGGAAGCACAGTACTGCTAAGTAACCAGCCCTGGACTCTGCCCCGGGAGCACAGATACACATTGCATGGTGCACTGGATATTGGAGGAGCAGAAAAGCAAGGTGCAAAATTGAGACTGCAAACAGGTTCCCACAGCTGGCTGCCCTGGGACAAAAGAAAAACAGGTGCTTTAAAAGTCTTAAATGGACAAGGGTTTAACTGGTGGACAAAGTGTCCTGGCACACTCAGCCCAACAGGCTGGGAACTTTAAAGAACTTCAGGCACCCTAACCGCCTGAGTGGCAACGCAGCTCTGAAGCCCCTCGTAGCAATAAGCAGCCTGCCATCCTTCACCACTGCCGGCAATACAAGCAAACTGGCTGACTCACTATTGCTGAGGAACAACCAGGGAGCAGCCGCACCTACAGCAACCACACAGCTTAGCACAGAGGCTTTTCCCTGCATGTGGCTAAATGGCCCAGACCCAGAGGCTGCTCCCTATGCATGGTGGACCGGCACACACAGCAGAGACCGGCGCAGAGTCCAGGAGGTACAAAGGGGCTCAGTTCACGAGACAGAACACATGCCACTCTCCTGCAGCCCCCACCAGTGCCCTAGGCCATTCCGAGGGTCACCCTGCCCATGGCAGTTTAGGGGATTAACACAGAGGCTGCTCCCTGTATGTGGTTGACCAGCATAGACAGTGGAGACAGATGCAGAGTATGGGCAGTACGAAGGGGCTCTGTTCTCATGGCAGAACACACACGGCTCCCCTGCCACCCCTGCCAGTGCCCTAGGCCATCTCAAAGGCTGCCCCGCTGAAGGCAGCTTAGGGGATTAATCCAGAAGCTGCTCCCTGTGTACAGTTGACTAGCACAGACAGCAGACATAGGCAGGGCAACTGGCAAACAGGAAGGCACTTTGTTCTCCCAACTGACACACACGCCACCTGCTGGCAACCACTCAAAAACGCAGAAGAATCTTGTTCAGTCCCAAGTTCTGCAAACACCAGAGAGAGGGCTGAGACTGAAATCACCAATCTTCCTGAAAAAGACTTCAAAATAAAAGTCATAAGCATGCTGATAGAGCTATAGAGAAATATGCAAAGGCCAGGGGATGAATTCAGGAGGGAGATAACAGAAATGAAACAAACAATGGAAGGATTTAAGAGAGACTGGATGAGGTGGAATAGACTGTTAATGGAATAGAAATAAGAGAACAGGAATACAGAGAAGCTGAGGCAGAGAGAGATAGAAAGATCTCCAGGAATCAAAGAATATTAAGAGAACTGTGTGACCAATCCAAATAGAACAATATTCACATTATAGGGGCACCAGAAGAAGAGACAGAAAAAGGGATAGAAAGTGTATTTGAAGAAATAATTACTGAAAACTTCCCCAATCTGGGGAAGGAAATAGTCTCTCAGACCATGGAAGCCCACAGATCTCCCAACACAAGGGACCCACAGAGGACAACACCAAGACATATAATATTAAAATGGCAAAGATCAAAGATAAGGACAGAGTATTAAAAGCAGCCAGAGAGAGAGAAAAGATCACCTACAAAGGAAAACCCATCAGTCTATCATCAGACTTCTCAGCAGAAACCTTACAGACCAGAAGGGAATTGCATGATATGTTCAATGCAATGAAACAGAAGGGCCTTGAACCAAGAATACTATATCCAGCAAGATTATCATTTCAATTTGAAGGAGGGATTAAACAATTCCCAGATAAGCAAAAGTTGAGGGAATTTACCACCCACAAACCATCTCTACAATGTATTTTAAAGGGACTGCTCTAGATCGAAGTATGCCTAAGGCTAAATAGCTGTCACCAGAGAAAATAAAACCACAGCAAAGAAAGTAGACCAACCAAATACTAACTAAAGGCAAAATAAAATCAGCTCAAGGGAAGCTCAAAGAGTACAGAACAAAACACCTGACATACAAAGAGTGGAGGAGGAAGAAAAAGAAGGGAGAGAAATAAAGAATCATTAGACTGTGTTTATAATAGCATAACAAGTGAGTTAAGTTAGACAGTCAGATAGTAAAGAAGCTGCCCTTGAACCTTTGGTAACCACACATCCAAAGCCTGCAATGGCAATAAGTACATATCTATCAATAATCACCCTAAATGTAAGTGGAGTGAAAGCACCAATCAAAAGACACAGAGTAATAGAGTGGATAAAAAAGCAAGACCCATCTATATGCTGCCTACAAGAGACTCACTTCAAACCCAAAGACATACACAGACTAAAAGTGAAGGATGGAAAAAGATATTTTATGCAAATAGGGAGAAAAAAACAGGTGTTGAAGTACTTATATCAGACAAAATACTTCAAAACAAAGAACATAACAAGAGACGAAGAAGAACATTACATAATGACAAAGGGGTCAGTCCAAGAAGAGGATATAACTATTATAAATATCTAGGCACTGAACACAGGAGCACCTACATATGTGAAAAAATACTAAAAGAATTAAAGGAGGAAATAGAATGCAATACATTCATTTTAGGAGACTTCAACACAACACTCACTCTAAAGGACAGATCAACCAGACAGAAAATAAGTAAGAACACAGAAGCACTGAACAACACACTAGAACAGGTGGATCTAACAGACATCTACAGAACTCTACACCCAAAAGCAGCAGGATACACATTCTTCTCAAGTGCACATGGAACATTTCCAGAATAGACCACATACTAGGCCACAGAGACTCAGTAAATTCAAAAAAATTGAAATTGTACCAACCAACTTCTCAGATCAAAAAGGTATAAAACTAGAAATAAATTGTACAAAGAAAACAAAAGGATCACAAACATATGCAGGCTTAACAACACACTTATAAATAATCAATGGATTAATGACCAAATTAAAACAGATCAAGGAATCTATGGAGACAAATGAAAATAACAGCACAATACCCCAACTTCTGTGGGACACAGCGAAGGCAGTTCTAAGAGGAAAGTATATGGCAATCCAGGCCTATTTAAAGAAGGAAGAACAATCTGAAATGAATCGTCTAAAGTCACAATTACTGGAAGTGGAAAAAGAAGAACAAATGAGGCCCAAAGTCAGCAGTAGGAGGGACATAATAAAGATCAGAGAAGAAATAAATAAAACTGAGAAGAATAAAACAAAGAAAAAGTTAATGAAACCAAGAGCTGGTTCTTTGAGAAAATAAACAAAATAGGTAAACCGCTAGACAGACTTATTAAGAGAAAAAGGGAATCTACACACATAAAAGGAATCAGAAATGAGAAAGGAAAAATCACGATGGACACCCCAGACATACAAAGAATTATTAGAGAATACTATGAAAAAGTATATGCTAACAAACTGGATAATCTAGCAGAAATGGACAACTTTCTTAAAAAATACAACCTTCCAAGACTGACCCAGGAAGAAACAGAAAACCTAAACAGATCAATTACCAGCAATGAAATTGAATTAGTAATAAAAAAACTATCCAAGAACAAAATCCCAGACCAGATGGATTCACCACTGAATTTTATCAGACATTTAAAGAACACATAATAACCATTCTCCATAAAGTTTTCCAAGCAATAGAAGAGGAGGGAATACTTCCAAACTCATTCTATGAAGCTAGCATCACTTTAGTACCAAAACCAGGCAAAGACCCCACAAAAACAGAAAACTACAGACCAATATCCCTGATGAACATGGATGCAAAAATACTCAACAAACTATTAGCAGACTGAATTCAAACATACATCAAGAGGATCATACACCATGATCAAGTGGGATTCATCTCAGGGATGCAAGGATGGTACAACATTAAAAAATCCATCAACGTCATCCACCACATCAACAAAAAGAAGCACAAAAACCACATGATCATCTCCATAGATGCTGAAAAAGCATTAGACAAAATTCAACATCCATTCATGATAAAAACTCTCAGCAAAATGGGTATAGAGGGCAAGTACCTCAACATAATAAAGGCCATATATGACAAACCCACAGCCAAGATCATACTTAACAGCGAGAAGCTGAAAGCTTTTCCTCTAAGATCAGGAACAAGACAAGGATGCCCACTCTCCCCACTTCTATTCAATATAGTACTGGAGGTTCTAGCCACGGCAATGAGACAACACAAAGAAATACAAGGCATCCAGATTGGTAAAGAAGAAGTCAAACTGTCCCTGTTTGCAGATGACATGATATTGTACATAAAAAACCCTAAAGAATCCACTCCAAAACTCTAGAACTAATATCTGAATTCAGCAAAGTTGCAGGATACAAATTAATACACAGAAATCTGTTGCTTTCCTATACACTAATGATGAACAAGCAGAAAGAGAAATCAGGAAGACAATTCCATTCACAATTGCATCAAAAAGAATAAAATACCTAGGAATAAACCTAACCATGGAAGTGAAAGACTTATACCCTGAAAACTACAAGACACTCTTAAGAGAAATTAAACAGGACACTAACAAATGGAAATTCATCCCAAGCTCCTGGGTAGGAAGAACTAATATCGTCAAAATGGCCATCCTGCCTAAAGCAATCTACAGATTCAATGCAATCGGTATCAAAATACTCACAGCATTCTTCAACAATCTGTAACAAATAGTTCTAAAATTCATATGGAACCACAAAAGATCCCGAATAGCCAAAGCAATCCTGAGAAGGAAGAATAAAGCAGGGGAGGATCTCGCTTCCCAACTTCAAGTTCTACGACAAAGCCACAGTAATCAAGACAATTTGGTACTGGCACAAGAACAGAGCCACAGACCAGTGGAATAGAACAGAGAGTCCAGATATTAACCCAAGCATACATGGTCAATTAATATATGATAAAGGAGCCATGGATACACAATGGGGAGATGACAGCCTCTTCAACAGCTGGTGTTGGCAAAATTGGACAGCTACATGTAAGAGAATAAAACTGGATTATTGTCTAAGTCCATATACAAAAGTAAACTCAAAATGGATCAAAGTCATGAAATGTAAGTCATGAAACCATAAAACTCTTAGAAGAAAACATAGGCAGAACTCTCTTGAATATAAACATGAACAAATTCTTCATGAACATATCTCCCTGCACAAGGGAAACAAAGGCAAAAATGAATAAGTGGGATGGTATCAAACTAAAAAGCTTCTGTACAGCAAAGGACACCATCAATAGAACAAAAAGGCATCCTACAGTATTTGAGAATATATTCATAAGTGACATATTTGATAAGGGGTTGACATCCAAAATATACGAAGAGCTCACACACCTCAACCAACAAAAAGCAAATAATACAATCAAAAAATGTGCAGAGGATCTGAACAGACACTTCTCCAAAGACAAAATTCAGATGGCCAACAGGCATATGAGAAGATGCTCCACATCCCTAATCATCAGAGGAATGCAACTTAAAACCACAATGAGATATCACCTCACACCAGTAAGGATGGTCACCATCCAAAAGACAAACCAACAAATGCTGGCAAGGATGTGGAGAAAGGGGAACCCTCCTACACTGCTGGGGGGAGTGTAAACTAGTTCAACCATTGTGGAAAGCAGTATGGAGGTTCCTCAAAAAACTAAAAATATAAACACCATTTGACCCAGGAATTCCACTCCTAGGAATTTACCCTAAGAATGCAGTTTCCCAGTCTCAAAAAGACATATGCACCCCTATGTTTATCGCAGCAGTGTTTAAAATAGCCAAGAAATGGAAGCAACCTAAGCATCCATCAGTAGATGAATGGATAAAGAAGATGTGGTACATATACACAATGGAATATTATTTAGCCTTAAGAAGAAAATAAATCCTGCCATTTGCAACATGGATGGAGATAGAGGGTATTATGCTCAGTGAAATAAGCCAGGCAGAGATAGACAACTATCAAATGATTTCACTCATCTGTGGACGATAAGAACAAAGAAAATACTGAAGGAACAAAACAGCAGCAGACTCACAGAACCCAAGAATGGACTAACAGTTACCAAAGGGAAAGGGACTGGGAAGGATGGGTGGGAAGGGAGGGATAAGGGGAAAAAGGGGCATTATGATTAGTACACATAATGTGGGGGGGGTTGGCATGAGGAAGGCAGTACAACACAGAAAAGACAAGTAGTGACTCTATAGCATCTTACTACGCTAATGGACAGTGACTGTAATGGGGTATGTGGTGGGGATTTGATAATGGGGGAACCTAGTAACCACAGTGTTGCTCATGTAATTTGTATATTAATGATACCAGAAAACAAAGAAAGAAACCTAAAAGAGCTGAACTGGGGATGATTTTTCATTTTTCTTTCACCAAAGACTGATTAAAGTTTGGTATGTGCTGACCTTTCTGTGCTAAGATAATGAAATAATGGGGGGCCCATGGGGAGAGGCTGGCTGCCAGGGAAGGACTCTGTGGCTCCCCACAGCCAAGCAGAGCTAAGTGATGGCTCAGGCATGAAGGCTGCACCCCAGCATCCCCTGCTAGCCCCTCCCATCGCCCAAGGCTGCCCTATTTGGTGCAGATGGCATAGCTCGCACAGCCCCCTGGCTCTGTTCCCATCACATTTACCTTGCTTCTCCCGTTGTGACTTCTGGAAACCCAGTGCCTCCTTGGTCATATCAATCTCCCACTTGATGGCATTGATGCGCTGTGTAGTCTCGCTGGCCCTTTTGCTGAGCTCGTTCAAGATGGATTTGTTTTCTTTTAAGATGTGGTTGATTTCACTACCTTGCTCCTTCTTAAAGTCTTCAAAGGCCACAGACTTGGAGGGTGGGGTTCTAGGCCTGAAGTCCGAGGGGAAGGATGAGAGGGGAAAAATGGGGCCACTGTCTTGGAGCCACCAGGCAATGCCTTGTTCCTCTGGGGCTTCTGTGGGCAGGAGGCCAGAATTCCCAGGCACCACCTACCCCAGGTGGGAGCTAAGCTGTGTAGGAATAATTCCCTCATCTGTGTGTCACTCAGCACACAAGGGCACATGCTCATTGCAGAAAATGAGGATAGCAAGGGAAAGTAGTGAAAAAACAAAAAAGTACTCACTACGTTTTGGCAACCACACTCTGGTGTATCTCCTTCAGGGATTTTTTTTTATAAGTTTTTAAATGTTTGAGGTCATCGGTATGTGTAAGGTCCCATTTTACTTTTTTTACAGTGTTCTTTCATGCTATTAAAAACTCTTTAAGAACTCTAATTAATGAGATCTAAGATGAAGTCGTGGGGCTGGGGGAAGTAGATTGTCTGCAACTTGCTTTGGACAACATAAAAATATAAGATGGATGGAGGGATGGAGAGAAAGGTGGACACATGATGAAATAAGGATAGTGACATGTTAACTGTAGAATCAAGAGGATGTTCGCTGCACAAATCTTTGAACTCCTCTGCTTGGAAATGTTCATAGGCTAGGGAAGAAATTCTTCATGCACATCCTTGTACATTCCAAGGGCAGAGATAGTAATTCACTTAGTCACCTCTCCTTACTTTAAATTCATGATGCAATGAACATCTATTTGCATATATCTTTGTCCACATCTCTAGTGATTTCCTTAGGATAGGTTCCTAAAAACTCGATTACTGACTAACCAGGGAGAGGAAATGAGGAGCAGGAAGAAGGGGTCTCATACTTGGAGAATCTTGTACCTTTTGGATGCATTACTTATTTTAATGATATGTAAATCCAGTTATTTAACTGATTGCTATTTGGAGGGTCTAAAGCTGTTTGGTAGGTAATCGTCATTTCGGATGGTTCCTCGGCCACCCCGCTTTACCCGTATACAAGCCGCCATGTTTCTCCTCTTTGGACTGTGTTCCTGGTCTTTGCTCATTACCCTCTATTTTATTTCTCTTCTACCTGCAGGTGCTCTTTACAATTTGAGGATCACACTCTGCTTTTGGATGATCTGTGGCAAGAGCTTGCATTAGATAGTCAGCTGGGTGGGCGTAACTCCTCCTTCGGGGAGTCCGAGGCAGGGGGCTCAATGCTGGCGGTCTCACAGTCCCGCAGAAGCATTTCTCTGACATCCCCCTCCTTGAAGGATGGGGTCAGCTGGGTCTCAACAGGACAGATCTGCCCTGCCGCTCTGACCAGTCCCTGACCCGCTCTCCCCACCTACACTAGTGCTCACACCAGCTCCCGGAAAGCAGCTTCTCCAAGTGCTGTCACCCAGGATCCTGCTTCCAGAGAGGAACATCTGAGAAAGCCTAAACCGGTAAGAGGAGGCCCAGCTCTTTCCACCATTTCCTCTTCTCTTTTACTACTTCTTGTAACAAGTGTGGCTTCAGGGACAAGCCTCAATCCACCTGTTACTGCTCTGCTTTCCCAGGGGCAGGATGGAGAGGGCTGGGGTGTGACTGCCCTTCCGGAAGAGGAAGGAGGAGGTCAGGGCATCAGCAAGTCTGCTACCCAACTCCCGTCCTGCTTGTGACAGTTCTCTACAATCAGCTTTGGCCTGTGTCCTTTTACAAGGGGTAAGAACAGTGACAACCTAGTTCTGTTGAGTACTTCCCAGGTACAGGGAATGCGTTCACTCACCGAGGATCCTTGCATCCTCGGTACTCTGATGCTATTCTTCTGCTTTCCATGTCAGGGGTGAGGAAATGGAGGCACAGAGATGCTCTCATGCTTCACCCAAGGCAGCCGCTCAGGTAGCAGCAGCACAGAGCAGGGAGGCGAGCTCAGGCGTCACCTGTGGAGCCCGGCCCTTGTCCATCCCGACATGGCCCCTCCTAAGGAGGTGAGTCATCAATTGAACCTTGACACTCTTCCCAGCTTGCACACACAAGTGCATCTCACCTGAAAAGTGAACTGGGGTTTTTGGGGACGTGAGAGCCAGTCAGCTTGGTCTGGTTGCTGGGGTTCCCCCTGAAGCACCAGAGGGCAAGTGCTGGCCCAGCTCCTCACTTCAGCTCCACTGCTCATCGGGCTGTGGCCTCGGAAATGACTTCCCCTCTCTAAGTCTTGGTCTCCTCATCAGTAAGATGGAGACATCAACTCCCACCTTGTGGGGTTTCTGTGTGGATGACAGGTGACTAGCCCCAGCCTGGGCCCCACAGATGTTGCTAATATTGGGATCTCTACAGTGCCCACCCAGCTTGTGTCCCCTCATCAGCCAGGAAAGGCCAGGTGCTGGACAGGCAGAGCAGTAGGCAGGCCACTCACCTGAGCCGCTCTTTGAGTGTCTTCTCGGACTTGGATTTCTTCCCAGATTTGGTAGAGAAAGGGGTGACCTCAAGTCCGAAGCCTTGTCCATCAAGCTCACCCACAAAGTGGTTGTCAACATCCACCAGTCCTGCCTGGTTAGAGGCCAGCCACAGGGTTAGATAAAGGGTCTGGGCCCCTCGGGGACCCAAGCGTATAAGGGCTGAAGGTTCAGGTGGGCGTGTTCATCCCACCCACCACACTGTGGCTGCTGCTGCTAGTTTTAGGCTGTCCCCAACAGGGCTATACCAATGTCTACTTTCCACATCCGCTCTTCCTGTTTGATATGTTGGCTCATTCCATACCCTGAGGATCTTAAGGCCTGTTTCCAACCTACCTCCAGGAATTGCTCTTGTTTATTATTAGCCATGTCTCCAATTTTGGAGGCCACTTTGAATTCACATGTGGCTTACACTTGCATGGGTCCCCCTATCACCCCATGCTCATCCTGGTGTTACTTTTATCTGGTGCAATGCTAGGTCTGCCTGCTGCCTGTGGAGAGGTCTGGGGATGGAAAAATCTAACATGAGTGCTACCAGCAAGAGGCAACTATGCTTACCTTCTGGACAGCAGAAACAGCTGCAAAGTCATTTTTATCTGTGAGGGTGTACTTTCTGCGCAAAGCAGACTCCACTTCTTCTTCCTGTTGCCTTGGTAGAGAGTGAGAGAACACCTCTTAGGTGGGGCCATGCTGAACCCTCTGAAGCAAGAACCAAGTACTGGTGTTAGAAGTTGTTCGGGTGTGGCCCCTTGTGATGGAGTCGGGCCCTCCTCACAAACCAGACCAGACAGAACAAGCTCATTCCGTCACCCAGACTCCGCAGTGCACACACCCATTGTCTAGCCCCAAAATCAGCTGGGGCACATCTGCTCCAAGATGACTTTAACAAAGACTTGTAAGCTGCTTGGGGATCATGCTTTCTGGCCTGGATTCTGTCTCTAACATGCCCTGTGGAATCATGTGACCAGCTTCTGTGATACCATCCAGCTTGAGCCACTCAGGATACTGGTATGTCTGCACCCAAATAAACCACAAATGCCTCCTGTGATGGGAGTTGGAGCGAAGGTATTCACAACTTCCTGCTCTGGCCACACTCAGGGCTGGCACTCTACAAAGACCTCCTGACTGCTTAACAAACCCGGGAAACATCCACCAGGGCCCACCTCCTCTCTGGGTAGCTCCCAAAATGGAGGGCTGTCCTCCCTGCTTCCCCTCCGAGAAGGGGAAGCTGGGAGGATCTGAGAGCTCGGGAGCAAAGCCTATCAGGGACACCAGGGGCCTGGACACACCCAGAGGACCCCAATTTGGCTTCTGACACATGCAGGAGAAGGTGGTATTCACATCCAGACCACTGGAAATGAAAATGGCAACCTGATGTAGGAGTCAGATGGGTGGGGAGGGTCCCTTACCTCTGAACCACCCGGAACTGGTTGAACACCTCCTGGATCTGTCTGAGGTTGATTATCTAGAGGGAAACAAACACGGCAGCAGCTAGACTTCAGCACCACAGGACTAAGGCTGTGTCTATGATAGGAGAAAAACCAGGACCCTTAGCTAACTCTTTGACCATCATCTGTCTGGAGAGTGGGACAGCCGTAAACAGCCTCTCAGCAAAGTGGCAGGAAAGAACAGAGGAACACCTAATTAATAATTTTCAAACTAAGTATTTACTGAGGCTATAAAAATCACCTGTTTAAAGTGAAGATCTCTAGAAACTTTAAGTGACTCTAGTTCTTGAACTAGAAAAAATTTTAGTAAGATTTAGTGTCCTTAGCTCTCTCCTGCTTCCAAAAGGTTCCACTGAAAACCTTTCTTTATGGGTACAGACACATACACACACCTGTGGCTGCATGAAGGCCATTGGCCTCCCTCTCGGTCCTGCAGCCCATGGGCATTACCCTAGACTGAGGGTCAGTTAGTCTGCCCCTGCTGGGAAGGTGGAAGAGCCCTTAGTTTTCTTGGGCCTGCCTCTTGGCTGCCCAGAGAAACGGGCCGGGGGGGGGGGGGGTCTGCCTATGTAACTTCCTGATGAGGGGTTTGCAGGCCTGCACTATAAAAACATTCCTGCATTTTTCCTGCTGGGGGGCTGTTGCCTGTGTAGCTGTCTCTTCCTCCTTGGCCCATTCCAACATGGGCGCAGGTCTGTCTTGTACAATCAGCATGACCATCATTCTTTAACAGCCTCACTCCACCTGGCCCAGCCAAGCACCTGAGGTTTCCCTCCCGGCTGTACATGGGAGGCCCCCAGGTTCCACGAGGTTGAGCATTTCGCTGAAGTCACTGAGCAAGGAGACAGCTGAGCCAGGATTCTGTCCAGGGCAGCCGGGCTCCGCAGCCTGCACTGTGCCCCCAGCGGCAGACCACCTCTTGCGTGTTCAAGGCTGCTGGCCACTCTATGGGGCACCCACGGTCTTACGACCCTATGTAGGCATGCTGAGGCCTCAGGAAGCTGAAGGGGCCCTGAGGCCAGGGGTCCAGCACCACCCACTCTATGCCCACTCTGCCCCTCCCAGTGGGAGGTTCAGAGACCAGCAGAGTATGAGTCAGGGTGTGCCCAGGACAGGAGCCCCAGGCCCACTGGTCATGGTGATCCCAAGGAGGGGCTCCTTACGTCAATTTCATCCAGTGTCCCCTCCAGGTACCTCCGCACCTGGGCGTTGATCTCAGCAATCTGGATTTCATCCATGGGGTCATAGTTCACAAAGGTGCGGTTGGCCTTGGAGGAGGAGGAAGAACATGTGGATAAGCTCCAAGCAACTGAGTCCAAGTAGGAGAGCAGGAACCATTCTGAGAACCAAGTTGGGGAGGTTGGGCACAGGACCTGCTTGCCCACGCCAGCTCCAGTCCCTTCACCATCAGGTCCTGACTCACAGGCCAGGCGCTCAGGATACTGAGGGATAACTGGGTCGGTGAGGGAAGGAAAGGCCGGCCACCTGACGGGCCTGCTGCAGCAAGCAGGGGGGTCCTGCAGGCTGAATCTCAGCAGAGTGTGCGACGAGGCTCCAGGAGGGATGTGGCTGCCTCTGCCTAGGCCCCTCCGGACTGTGAGCATTGCAGGAAGGCCAGTGGAAGGCTCCTGCCACTACCCCCTGCTCTCATGGCCCCTTGGTGCTGTACCTTCCCCATCACCCAGTTTACCCCACCCCTCCTCACCTTGACCCACCATGCTTTCTACCCCTGTACCTTTCTACCCCCAGCCAGGTCCCCAGCCCCTGTCCCTTGTCTTCCATCCTACTACCTGCCTCTGCTTGCTGACCATCTGACACCCTTGCCCCATTCCTGGCCCTCCAGGCCCTCTCCCTGCCCCTCCAGTTACCCCCATCTCCTTGCCTACTTGGCCCCCCACGCATCTGGCCCCCTATCCACTCACTTCCTCTGCCCATCCAGCATCCCTGCTCTGACCCCCTTACTCCTTCCCCACTCAGTCCTTCTGCCCACCTGGAACCCTGATCCCCATCCCTCCAGCACCCAGCCACCTCCTCCCCCATCTCTAGCCGCTTACCAGGCTGTTATGGATGGCCAGCTCCTGCTTGAGCAGTGCCAGCTCCTTCTTCAGGTTCTTGACGATTCGCTGCCAGGGAAACATAGTTGGTGGGGGAAGGGTCAGAGAGGCCATCCTGCCTCTCCCACATCAAGTCCCCATTCCCCACCCTGTGCTGGGACATCCCCATGGTGTGTGATCTCAGCTTCTGGACAATTCCTTCCTTACTGGTGACTTTTCCCCAGCTGGGGTGAGTTTAAGGTCTGAGGGGACCTCGGCAGTCTCCTGCCCTCTGCCTGTTTCAGGTACCCGAGGGCCCCCTCAGGCCCCCTCCCAGGAGCTCCAGAATATCTCCAGTTTACCAAGGCAGTGGCCCTCTCAGTGCAGCCCACTGCCTCCAGGATGCTTTCCAGCCATGGCCAGACCTTTTACCCTTTCTTTCCAACCACTGTGAAACAGATCGCCCTTCTTCTGATCATCACGTATGTCACTTCCAACTTTTTGCTAGTACAGACAATACTGCAAAACAGCTTCGGACTTATGTCTTTGTGTCCTTATAGGCCTCTGTATGTTAACACAGTCATCTGTGAGGCTCTATGTCATCTGCCTCAGTACCTCTTTCCTACTGCTTTCCCCCAGCTCGCACCTCCCCTACCAAATGGGCCCACTTCCTATGTAAACTGAAATCCCCTCCCCTCCCCACACCACCCTTCCTACAAATCTTGCTCTAATTTTTTTCATAGCACACATCACATATCACCAACATACCCTAGAGCAGAGCTAACAGGACTTTCTGTAACGATGGAAATGTTCTCTATCTATATCTATGCCACAAGCCATATATAGCCACTGAACACTTGAAATGTGACTAATGCGACCAAGGAAGTGAATTCTTAATTTTATTTAACTAATTTAAGTAGTAACTAATGTGAGTAGTACCTACTGTACTGGACAGCGAAGCTCTAGAATTTATCAGTTTCTTTAAAAGAATTTTTTTCTAAAGACAAATTGCATTTATTTAAGTTATACAACATGATGTTTTGACCTACATCTACATTACTACAGTTAAGGCAATCAGCATATCCACCTCTCACCTAGTTGTCACTTTATTATGTGTGAGATCTACTTTCTTAGCAAATTTCCAGTATACAATACAGTATTATTCACTATTGCCACTATGCTGTACACTAGACCCCCAGAACATTTTCATCATATAACTGAAAATTTGTACCCTTTCACCAATATCTCCCCATTCCTCAGCCCCCGCCACTATCCCCACCCCTGTTCTTGGTAACCACAGCTCTATTCTTCTATGAATTTGACTTTTCAAGGGTCCACATATAAATGAGATCATACAGGGAGATCTTTCTGTGTCTGGCTGATTTCATTTAGCATAATGTCTTCCAGGTTCATCCATGCTGTTACACATTGCAGAATCTAGAGCATACCTGTTTCGTATGTTTATTATATCTCTCTCTTCCATTCCTACCAGACAGACTATCAGCTCTTTGAGGACAGAATTTTGTGTTTCTGTTTGGACACTAATGCATCCTTAGTGCATCAAAAAGTACCTGGCATGTAATAAGTGCTCTATAAATTTTAGGTGAAATGATATATTTCTAGGAACGAATTGCTAATCGTTTTACATTTGATAGATACTGTCTTGAGTATCTTTCATACAAGAGGCACAAGGGACTTAAAGCTGAGAATCTTCACTGTTACCACAGGGCTTCTTTTAGTTGTCAGAAAAAGGCCACTGGAGGGAGCCCTTGACAGCTGGGTCCTGAGACTGGTGACTAAGGCTGTGACCAGTCTGCAGCAAGGGCTGGCTGACTGAACCCTGGTGTCCTGCTGGATTCAGGGCACAAAGCCTGGGACTCAAAGCACATGACCAAGGTCTAAATCCTGGCTCTGCCCCTCGGGACAGCCCCAAGATGGTCTCGTTCAGGTGGACTTCCTGTGAGATTAATTGGAGAGCCTTGGTGGCCAGCTCCTACTCATCCCGATCCCCTCCTCCCAAATAAAGGATCTTGGCTCTAAAAATGCATCGGGCCTGAGCTAGGGAAAGTCTGGTTGAGCTGCTGGGGGTTTCCAGCTGGAAGACTGTCCAATGTGGCATGGGGAGCCAGCCCTCAACCTCCCGGCCAATCAGACGGCCAATGCAGGGAACAGGCCATCTATCTGCTTCCATGGGTTACCAGCCTCCCAGTCACACTGTGAGAGCATGCGAACCACTTCTTCTAATGCTGGGCAGGCTTGGTGGCCTCCACTTGCCCTCTCTACTGACTGGAGAGAAGCTTTTTGGACACATAGGGACCGAGTCTAGCAGCACTTCCTGGCAGGCTAGCTCCTTTATAAAGATAGTGGACATTTTCTGGATGGAATTAATGCCTTGGAAACAGCAGACTCAAATAAGTTCCCTGATAGTCAGGTGATTTAACCATAAATGTAATGAGGATAATTCAGGGACTTCTCTTTAAGTGCTGCACCAGGCTAGGAGCAGTTGTTAGCCTGGGAAGTTTCCTTATTTTGATCCCATTGCAGCCTGCAGATGTATTTTCTCTTGGCAATGTGGGATACCCCAAGTCTCTCTGCTGTATGTTTATGCTTATGGCTCACAACCTTTACAGCACCTCATAGACTGATGTGTTGGGAAGGTGGTCACTGGTCATTGGTCCAACCTCCTGGTTCATAGATAAATACTAAGAGGCTCAGAGTCCAAACAAATTACCAGGGACCTGGTGGCAGAGGTGGATTAGGAACCCAATCTCCCACCTTACAAAGCCAGCCCCACCAGCCACGGAAATTCTACAGAAGATATTCCACCCCCTTGAAAATAGGCATCAGGACTGGAGATGGGGCTGGAAATAACCTAAGAATACTGGCTATAGACTAGGAAAGACAGAAACCAAAATAATTTCCCACATCACTCTCAAGAACTCATGCTACAGAAGGAAAGTGCTTATCGTAAAGATTATAAATACATTCACATTTGAAGACACAGAAACTTGGCTTTCCAGGACCAACGGTGCAAATGTCAGAATAGAAATCATATTAAAGGGCACAAAAGCCCTTGCATTTGATGAAACACCCAACCAGCCAAGTTTGAGGGTGATAATGTGTTAGTCCTCAAAGAGAACACCAGGTATGAAAACAAGAAAAACAAATAAATAAATAAAGCTTCAAGCTACAGAAAAGCATGAAAATAATGCCATGAAACCTGGGAAGACCACTCTCAAATCTGACTTTAACAGCACGCTGCCATACTGGCTTCAGTTTTGTTTTGTTTTTTTCAACTAATTCATCCATTCCACAACCCCCCTATGGTAACCACCAGTCTGTTCTCCCTGTTTATAAATCTATTTCAATTTTGTTTTTTTTTTAGATCCCATATGAGTGAAATCATATGGTGTTTGTCTTTCTCTGATGTATTTCACTTAGTGTAATGCCCTCTAGGTCCATACGTGTTGCAAACAGCAAGATTTCATTCTTTTTTATGGCTGAGTAACAGTTGTTTTTTTTTTTAAAGAAATAAACCATCTCAGATAAACGTGAGACTCTGTGTACCCCACTCCAAGTGGATCCCCCTGACATCCCAGCAGGAGCCTCCAGCCTCAGTTTGGTCTTTTCATTCCCACAGTTCTTTTCTTTTACCATAAACACATATATCCATTAACAATCATCAGCATTGCTTTGCATGTTTTTATACTTGGTGTAAATGACAGACGCTGCCATTTGGTCCACTTCAATCTCCATTTTCTCACTTGCAATCACCTATGCTTGAAGGTTTAGCTCTGGCTCCCTCCCCCATAACTCATGCAGTTACTCTTCTGTAAAAGGCTGTCTTTTTTCACTGTGACAGTAAAGCAGTGGGGGCACCGTTCTTCTGTATGTCTACATACATATGTGAGGATGCCCTTAACTATACACTGAGAAGACACACTGCTGACCTGTAGGAGTAGAGCACTAACACTTACTGAGCATCTGCTCCTTGACAGCACCGTGCTGAGGTTTCTAAGCATGACTTAGTCTTCACAACACCTTGTTGAGAGCAGATTCTGTTACTCCCCTAATTTACAAATGAGGAAACTGACGCTTAGAAAGGGTAAGTATTTTGCTGAGGTTATACAGCTGATAAAGGTTAAGAGCAGGCTGCTGAACCAGGATAGCCCAATGCACGGGCCACTTTTAACTACCACACCAGTGGTTCTCAAGAGTGTGGCCCCAGAGCAGCAGCACCCCTGGGGAACTTACTAGATATGCGAACCCTCGGGTCTCACCCCAGAACACGCCAGTGGCTTCAGCAAGCCAGCCAGGTGACCCTGATGCCTGCTCAAGTTCAAGAACCATGACTCTAAGCTCTAATCTCTCCTCGACCTCCAAATCATCAGTTAGTTCCACAGAACCAGACAGTTATTTTCCCTCAGGGTTTAGAATCCCTCAGGATTTAGTTAAGCAGGTTTACCTCAACTGCTCTGTCATGAGCTGAGGATATGCATCGTGTTCCCATCTTGAGTAACTATGATTCCACTAGAATCTTAAAGGGAAGTCAAATTATTGGTAAATATGTTTTTACTTAGCTAGGTGTTGTCAAAATGCTCTCCAAAGTGGTTGTATCAATTACACTCACCAGAAATAAGCTCTCCCATTTCTGCACATTCTGTCATTTTGGATTGTCAGAAAAATTCTGATTTTTGCTACTTTGAGGGTGGAATTCCACTAAGGTTTAATTTGCATTTCCCTGGTGAATGGTGGTACTGAGCATTCCTTCTGGTTGGTCGGCTCTGCATGCTGGGAGGGATCATACAGGCTGGGAGGAAAGAGGTTCTGCAGTGACATACTAGATGAGTCTGAGATGGTCCACACTGATTTAGCTCTGAAACAGTTAGCTCTAAGGAATTCTCATATAGAAGCCCAGGGTACTCAGGTACCCCAAAGCCCCACCTATAAACCAGGTGGTGGCCTGACCTAGCCCTTTTACCTTTGTAGGGGCCCCCGGTGGGGTCTTCAGGGAGTCTGAAGACTCTGGGCTATCCCAGAGTGGAAAAGGACTGACCTAGAATGGCACAGGTACCTGTGGTTGAGGCAGGACGCCAGCCAACACACCCTCCCACAGTAAGCTGCCTACCCACAAGCCCCTTAGTACCTCGGTGTCATACTTCTCATTGACAGCAGGCTTAGTGGTGACCAGCTTCATCCTACTGGTGAACTGCAGTGAAGATAGCTGAAAAATAGATCAGACAAGCCCTCTCTGTGTTTGGCCAATTACTTGTAAGTAGAGATATTTGCAAAACATGTCAAAGGAGTTCACTGGGAATCTCTACATAGGGGCATGCTCCTACACATTAATGGACTGTGGGGTCTCCTGAGTCCACAGAGTGATGTCTGGGGGGTCCTGCCTGAGCCCCTCTGGAGGGGCAGCCAGCCAGGGGTAATTGTGGCTGGAGGCCCATGAGGCAGCCACAGAAACAGGCACTAGGGAAAGAGCTCCACTGTACTGACATTACATGAGGGCTGAAGGGCTGCTCCCTGGCAGTGAGGAGCAGCCAGTGGTGGCACAAGGCAGGCCCTGAGACCCCAGCCGCATACCACACTGGGCTGGCTCAAGGCCCTGAAACAGGGAAGCAGACTCGGAGGGGGGCGGGTCACCGGAAACAGCCGAGAGGAGGACTGGAAGGCTCTTCCTTTGGGCAGTCTGGTCTGGCTGAGTTCTGCCGCTAAGCAGCTGTGCAAGCTGGCAGGTTTTATAACTTCTCTGTGTAAGTCAGGGAGACCTGCCCTGCAGGGTCACCCGGAGACTTAGTGATGAGGTATGCAATGTGCTCTGGACAGAACTGGCTCACAGCGAGCCCTCAGGAAGAGGCCCTGTCATTACAGTTGGAGTCGCTTCTGCACAGCGTGAAATCAGACTCTCTTGCCCCAGGTGTAGCTACAAATGTGACCATGAGACCCTCACTGTGGTTGCCCCGACCCCCAACACACACACATGCAGTATCACTCCATAAAGCAACACAATCTGTGACAGGAACAGTTTTAGTTTAAAACATTTGGAGAAGAAAACCATTAGCTTCCACACCTCCTACATGCCTTTGTCCCAAACCTCTGAGACCCCTTTAGCAGCGTCTCTGGGTTCTGTGGGCTCAGTCCTGGGCAGAGATTCTGAGCCACATGGGCACAAGCCTCTGGGGATAGCAGACACCAGAGAGTTGCTTCCTGTGCAGTGACCATCTCAGGGGTGGGGATATAGGGAGAGAGGGACCTTCCAATGGTCTTGGAGGGCATCTTTCTCAATAAGGCAGTCAGGAAGCCAGTTTTTATCTGGATCCTCTTGGGGTTCACCCGTGCTTTGTTATGCTCTGAGACCAGGTTCCTGAAGCCTTGCTCTGGGGATGCTGCCTGCACGTCAGCTGGAGCTCCCCTCCCCAGCCTCCCAAGCCCCAGGGTACTGGCTGTGTGACAGGAATGCTCCCTCTGGAAGCTAGAACAGTCCTTAATGCATGAAGCTGGGAGGCTCTGCAGGAACACCTTGCCCTGCAGTGTGCCTGGAAACAATCTGTTTCACTTAGGTGGATTCTCCAGATGACTAACGCTTGCCCTAAATATCCATAACTGAAAAGCAAAATTCTAAGGAGAGCTTTCCAAACCTGTCTTCTTTATGATGGGTGGTCCTTCATAGGGAGGAGGGAGCCCCAGCCTGGGTGCTCAGCTGTGTGGGCTCACTGTGTCCCTGCCTTAGCCCAGCATGGGGCCCCATATTACTGCTTCTGGGTTATACAAGCTTCTTCCCTCCTCAAGTCGCCCATGTCCTGCCACTGGGTTAGTCTCCCTGAGTCACAACTCTGGCCACAGCCTTCCCCTCCTTAAATCCTGTGACAGCCCCAACCACCTGCTGAACAGCCAAGGCCTCAGCCTAGCCACCAGGGCTCACCCAGCCCCTGCACTTCCTTCTGCCTTTCCTTCTTGAGCCCGCCCCTACAGTAGACAGATGGTCCTGGCAGACTCACCTCCAGGCCCACTGTCCCCTCTGCCAGGAGCATCTCTGCTCTCCATACCATCCTTTAACCCCAGCCAGTTCAGCAGCTACCTTTCTTATCCCAGCTTCAGGAAAAATACCTACCTCCTCTGCAGGACCCCTGGCCATCTGGGCCTCTCACATTACTTAGGGCCTTGGCTGGGAACTCTGAGGCCCAAAGCCAGGTATGCCTCATCTCTGCTGAGCTGCCCCCCTCCCCACCTTGCACAAAGCAAGGTGCTTAACACCTATCAGCTCACACTAGCCCTATAACCACAGCCTGGAACCCTTGGGTGTTCTCAAGATTTTTAAATGTGTGGTTATGAAAAACAAGGAATCAGCTATCCTAGATCCCAATTCACAGGAGCAGCACCCCAGATGCATGGCCCCTTCCCTCACAAAGCTGGCTATCAGCCTCCTGCCCCCACACAGGCCTGTGCACTGAGACTACCTCCTGCCCTGCTTCTTCCTCGACATGGCTTCCACCCCTGGGTACTTGGTATTTGAATTCTGGCTGGGCCTCCTCTGCAACTTTGGCTCAGACTCATCCCCTGGTCCCTCCACTCCTGACAATGTCTGTGGCTAGCTTGGCCAGCCCAGAGCCAGCCCTGGTGCCCACGAGCAGGGATTCCAATCTGGTTGCATTGGCTGTCTTTACGTACCGTCTCTTCTAACTGGGCAGCTTCTCCATAGATGTTTGTTACAAGGACCACATGGCAATTTCCCCCTGCAGAAAGCAGGACACAGAAGGGCCATGAACCATGTGGGTTTTCTGCTAAGAGATCCTCTGAGGCCAGTGGGAGTCTGTTATGGACTGAATGTTTGGTTCCCTCCCCAGTTCATATGCAGCCTTGAAGGCCTAACCCCAGGATGACCGTGTTTGGAGGCAGGGCCTGCAGGAGGCGATTAGGTAAGAGGACATCATGAGGTGGAGTCCCCATGATGGGCTCAGTGTCCTTACAGGACGGCAAGACGTGACCAGAGCTCCATCTGTCTCTCTGGCCTCTCTCTTTTTCTTCTCTCTGCTATGTGAAGACACAGTAAGAAGGGCCATTACAAGCCAGGAAGAGAGACCTCACCAGGAGCCATCCCTGTCAGACCTGGATCTGGGACTTTCAGCCCCAAGAACTGTGGAAAACAAACGTCTATTGGTTAAGTCTGTGGTATTTTTATATAGCAGCCTGAACTGATAAAGGTGGGGTCATAGAGGACACACCCAAGCATGTATGAGGCTGGGAGGCAAGGGAGGAGGGAGGGGAGCGGGTGAGGTCACCAGATGTAGCTAAAAGAGGACACGGGGAACAGCAGAGAGACGGCATGGGGCAGGGAGGGGCAGGGTCAAGGGAGAGGTGGTGGGGCAGGGCTTTGCTCAGGTGGTAGTCAGTTAATCATCAGAAGCCAATGACTGTGTCATGAAAGCCTGGGGACATAAGGATGACAAGACACAGCCCCTGCTCCTCTGTCATAGAGGTGTAAAGGACGGAAAGACGTCACGGGAGAGGCCCTCCATCTGGTCTTCAAGCCAATGAAGGATTCTGCAGTTGGTTTAGGGATGAGGGGAAAGGTATTCCTGGTAAAGGCAAAAACTTAAGCAAATGTTCTCAGAAGCAGACAGCATGACACACTGTCGGTGAAAGAGGAGGACACTGGGCTGGACTCTGCCTTTTCAGGTGTGTCCAAAGCAACTGTGCCACTGAGAGGGAGCCACTCCATTATCAACAGGAACAGATGTGCCAGGCTTGTCCCTCCTCCCCAAGCACCAACCACACCCTCACCTAGTGAGTCCTTCAGGGCATGGGTGAGCTTGCACTGCCGGAAGGGGATGTGGTCGCGCTTCTGGTCCCCACGGGCAATGATGGCCTGCTCCAGGAACGACAGTGACTTGTTGATGTAGGTGGCTTCCTTCGGGACTCGGCC
Organism: Manis javanica; assembly: GCF_040802235.1. Classification (NCBI taxonomy): domain Eukaryota; kingdom Metazoa; phylum Chordata; class Mammalia; order Pholidota; family Manidae; genus Manis; species Manis javanica. The sequence continues at coordinate 164,529,993 of NC_133158.1, read as the reverse complement.
TTCAGACTACAAACCAAAAAAAGTTAGCTCCGCTTTAGACCAAGTGGGAAGGCTGCCCTGCTAAGAACACTGCAGGTCTGTGGCCAGGCCAGAGCCTCCCTCTCACAACCTGGGTCCTCTCTCATTGTCATCAGATTGTTAACCCCAACAGGGGTTTGAACTGCATGGGTCCACTTATAACCAAAAATTTTTTCAATAAATACACTGGAAAAATTTTTTGAGATTTGGGACAATTTGAAAAAACGTTTTCTCTAACCTACTTTATTGAAAGAATACTATACATAATGCATATAACATACAAGATGCGTTAATCAGCTGTTTGTGTTTCAGTAAGCCATCCATCAACAGTACGCTAGTAATAGTTAATTTCCTGGGAAGTCAAGACTTAAATGCATATTTTTAATGGCATGGGGGGTCAGTGCCCCTAACCCCCAAGTTGTTCAGTGTCAACTGTATTCCATCGTGGGCTAATACTAATATTCAAAGGAATACCCATACAAAAATAATCATGTGAATGCTAATGTAAATATGAATACTTATGTGAACTCACCTACAATTCACACTAATATGAATATATGTAGGAAGATCTGAACAAATAATCCTGTGAATATTCACACAAATATACTCATCTGAATGCACATAGGAATATTCATCTGAATACTCTTGTGATATTTATGCTAATAGTCATACTTATATGAATATTTGGGATGAAACACTCATGCAAATAGGCATGTGAACACTCACACTCATACACAGAGAAATACTAACACTAACTCTAGCATGGAGCTTTTACTGAGCACTTACGAAGTGCCAGGCATCTTGCTAAGAATTCAGGGGCCATCATCCCATCTCATTTAATGTTCACAAAAATCCTATCAGGTAGGACTTGTCTCTGTGTTGCAGCTGTTTCACCTTTGTTAATTCTGTCCCTCCAGCTCCACAGGGTCGAGCCTGCACTTCCTACTGCACCTAGCTCAGGACTGCACTCATGGATGCCCACAAAGGGAGGGCCCACATGCACTAGCACTGTGTCAGAAACGGGCTGTGTCTTACTGAGAAGGAACCTCCTCTTTCCCGCACTTACCCCAGACTTCCCCAGCCTTTCAGAGCCTGCTAGATCCACCAAGTTAATTTTGGAAGTGATGTACTTTTCATCTGATAAGGTCAGCGAATGAGCCTATGAAACATCCAAACAGAGGTTAGACTACCACAGGGAGAAGCTCCTGACTGAGCTGCCCCACAGGAATCGACCACCCCCTCCCAGGCTGTTCAAAGAACTCACACTTACCTCCACGTAGATGGTGAAAATGCAGTGTGACCTGGATGAGTTTTTGTTCATTGTGTGGGAGGCTATAATCCTGTTGGTCTCTCCCTGAAGAGAAGGGAAAATGCAGACATTTTGAAAAATTAAAATTCAGGTAATTTTCAACTATATTGATAGCTACACAGTTGATCTCCTATCACTGCCATCAGTCAGACCTTCCAGGTGAGTTTCATTTATAAACTAGTAGAATGGGAGACAAATGGAGTCCAGACCTACACTTTCATGCACCGCTTGGCACAGGTGAATTTGTATAACTTTCTGAAAAGCGAAAGCAAAGTGGCAGTAAGAATGAAGAGCCTTTAAAATGTTCATGAATACTGAATCTCAATGCACATATATATCCAACAATTGGGAAATGTTATGCAGCCAGGAAACCAATGACAAAGAGTTTTGAATAACAGAGAAATGCAGAATGTGAAATCATAGCAGACTGGCTTCAACAGCACAGTAAAGAATCATTCACCCCAATGGGATTTACCCCTGGGGATGCAAGGATGGGTCAAGGAATGCAAATCACTCAATATGGTATACCACATTAACAGAAGGAAGGGCAAAATCATATGATGGTACAAATCTAAGGAATGCAAAAGCATTTGTAGAAAAAGAATAAATAGATGCTGCTACCAAGATGTTAACAATGGTCACTTCTGGTTTGAGATTTATAGATGATTTTTTCTCTTTTACATAGGTATGTGCTTTCCTGTTTATTTTTTTACAGTGAATATGTATTACTTCTTAAAATTAGGAAAAATCAATAATTTGTAATTTTAAAGGGAGAGCAGGACCTTGCCTCTCACAAGATTGGGCCCTATGACCAGAATATACTTATAAGAAGACATAGCAGAATGGCTGTTCTTAGACTAAAAAGTCCTTGCAAGAGGGACTCCTATCTTTTTAAAGGCCCCTGAGAAAGGCTATGAACAAACCCCAAAGCAGCAAAGCCATGGGTCTTGAGAAGAGCAGAGGTACAAAGACAAAGGGCGGCGGCTGTGGGCTGCAGAGCAGGCCTGGCTGACCCCGATGGCTATATCTTTACACCTTTGTGTATATCTCTCACTGTCTACCTGTCCTACAAATGTAGTGACATTTGCTAAGAGTGTAAGGGGTCACTTCACCTTTATTCTTCAGTCCTCTCCTTCTGAAGTCCCCTCTTCCCTTGTCTGTCTGGCTTCTGGTAAGCAAGCCCTGAAGGCCAAAGCGGTGCCCTTTCCTCAGTCAAGAGTCCTGTCCCGACTGCCCCAGCTCTGGCCCACATGCACGCAGGCGCCTGCCACTCCTGGAGCACAGCTCACACCCCACCCTGGTCATCACAGGTTTCATCCTTTCCCTTTCCCACCCCATAGTGAATGTCTTTAGGCTTCAGAATTCTCTTTCTACCATCAGAGCTCAGCAAAGACATGGCCCTGGAAGGCATCGAGGCTTGAGAAATTATTGCTGCTAGCAAATGCTAGCAAAATGTCTGGGTCAATTCTAAATATGAGAGCTTGAACAATACCAATGATGCTTCTGAACATCATCTATTGAGCGCTTACTGCATCTAAGGCCCTGTGGTAGATGTTCAAATGCCTGATTATTTTGGTGCAGCCACTATGGAAAACAGCATGAAGGTTCTTCAAAAAATTAAAACTAGAACTACCATATGATCTGAATTCCACTTTCAAATGTTTATAAAATTAGTAAGTCATGGGGGATGTAATGTACAGCATGGTGACTATTACTGTATTAACAATTAACAGATAACAATACTGTATTTCATATTTGAAATTTGCTTAGAGGGTAGATCTTAAAAGTTCTCATTACAAGAAAAATATTTATAACTGTACGGTGACAGATGTGAACTAGACTTATTGTGGAGATCATTTTGCAATACATATAAATATCAAATTATGTAGTATACCTGCAACTAATATAGTATTATATGTTGTTACACCACAATTATAAAAAAAGAAAGAAAAGGCCTGATCCCATCTAATTCTTTTTTTTTTTTTATTCATATCAAGGGGTTTAATGATCCCATCTAATTCTTATAAGGACCTCTGGAATAGGTACTATTAGCACCTCCACTTCTAAACATAAGCAAACTGGGGCTTGGAGAGATGAGTGATTTGCTCAAGACTAAGGCTTCACTGCTTGAAGGAAACCTGGATTTGAAGCCATGTTCCCCTTGCTCCAAATCTTACACCTTTTGCACTGTACTCAACCCAAAACATGAAGAGGGCTTCCAGCAATACAATGGACTAAGTATTCAGAAATCCTCCTACTGCAGAACACTGAAAGATGGTAGACAGGATATATAAGACTTCCTTTGGAATGCACGGCTGAGATAGCAAGAAAGTGAGAGAAGTACTCAGGGGCCAGGCACAAAGCAGGAGCAGGAATCCAGGAACTAAGCAAGAACTAATGCTCTCACTACGCTTAGCACACCTGAAGACTGGCTGCTATAAGGCAGTCCTTGTTGGAGTTCTTGGTATTTCTCTGAGCAATGAAACAGATGTGTTATAAAGATAGAAAATATCTTCTTTTTCCACTAGAGCCATTTGCTCTTCGCACTCTAAACCACTTGTCTCCTCCTCCAACTCCTTCTGCTCCCTGTCCCTGTACCCAAGCCATCTATTCCCATAAAGGTTTCTTTTTCCTCAAAGCAAAATGCTTAAATTCCAGGATAGAGATGTTCCTCTCCTTTCCCAAGACAGGATTTGTTTACATTTCAAAATAAAACAATGCTGTCTCTCATTTTCCCTTTCTGTGCCTAACTGCAACCCTAAAATCTCTATACCCACAGAGAAGAATAAATGTATAAATTCTGAGATTCATAGCTTTGGAATTTCTCTCCATACCGTAGACTCTCCTCGCCTTTCTAAATACATGTGACATCCACCCTCACTGTGTTGCTCTATGGGGCAGTGGGGTGTAGGAAACTGCTACAGTATTACTATAGCCATTATTACCATTGTGAGGCTCTGAGTAATAGAGGTCTGATTTCTGATTCAGAGGCACGGTGTTTGTGTGTGTGTGTGTGTGTGTGTGTGTGTGTGTGTGTGTGTGTGCACATGCAAATATAAATATGGGAGAGACTCTTCAGTTTTGGACTTGACACCCTGTACTCTGCAGAAGAGAGAACCAGGAAACTAGAAAATAAATCTAAAGAGATTACTGTTCTGGTTTTGGGTTCACATGTAAGAATCTAGGAAGTCATCACTTCATCTAAACAAACAAAAAGCTCAATACAGTGAAAAACCAACAACCCTTCTTAAATCTGTAAGAGAAGTGAGGTTACAGGGCAAATCACTACCCAAAAACTGGAGGGACAGGGAAGCAGAGATAGAGAATCAGTGTATTGTAGCAGAAACATCCATGGAACCCTTTCACCCAGTTCCTTTCACCCAGGACTTTACATCCAGCTCTCAAAAAAAAAAAAAATCACAAGGCGGTACCAGCAGCACATGCATTCTTCTCAAGCTCACGTGGAACATTCATCATGACAGACAATATTCGGGGGCAAAAACACACCTGAAAAAACTTAAGAAGAATCAGACAATGTCTGCTTGAAGCCACAGTGGAATTAAACTAGAAATCAGTAACAGAAATACAACTGGAAAATCCCCAAATATGTGGCGATTAAACAATATACTTTTTTATAACATGAGTCAAAAAATGAAATCTCAAGAATATTTTGAATGACATAAAAAATGAAAACATGACTTATCAAAATTTGTGGGATGCAGCAAAAGTGGTGTTCAGAGGGAAATTTATACCATTGAGTGCATATATTAAAAAGGATTGAAGTCAACTGAAGATGAAAGTGAAATTAAGAAAAACAATCCCATTTACAATTGCATCAAATCAAATCAAAGAAAAACAATCCCATTTATAATTGCATCAAATCAAATCAAATCAAATCAAATACCTAGGAATAATCTAACCCAAATACATAAGTACTTCAAGTGCACATGGTGTGAAATGATTTAAAAGATAAAGACTGTCAGAGTATCAAGACTGAATCATTATGAAATAGAAAATATGAACAGACCAATTATTATAAGGAGATTCAATCTATAATCAAAAACCTCTCAAAAAAAAGCTCAGATGGCTTCAAAAGTTCAGATTTTTTAAAATCCTTACATGCTCTTTACACAAATAGCCTAAACAGGAAGTTTATACACACTCAACTAACCTAAAATTAAAAATTTTGTTCATCAAATAACACAGGAAGAGGGAAAAAAGCAAGCCACAGGAAATAGAAGATATTTGCAATACACATAACTAAAAAAGAACTCTTTTTCAGAATGTATCAATAATTTATACAATAAGTAAGAGAAAAAAAGACACCTGTAAAGGAGATAAACAAAAGACATGAACAGGGATATTCAAATGGTCAATAAACAAGTGAAAAGATCTTTAATCTCATTGGTAATCAGGGATGTAAACCAAGACCACAGTGGGAAATACTGTGTACCAGCCAGACTGGTCAAAATTTTAAGGTCAGGATAATGGATATTCTGATCACCTGCTGTGGAAGTATACCACTACAGAAAATAGTTGTCATCATCTAAGAAAGCTTAAGACACACATAATCTATGATCCAGCAGTCACAGTCCTTGGCTTTATCTAGAGAAAGTTATACTCATGCATACCAGGTATACACACAAGAACATTCTTATTGGCATTGTGTGAAATACTCCCAAACTAGGAAAATGTCATCAGTGTAGAATGGATAACTAAATTGTAGTATATTCACATCATGTAATACCATGATAAAAATGAAAAACATACAGCAAGAACAAATAATTTTGCATAAAATAGGTAGAAGTTAAAACAAATAAGATAATTCATCCTACATGATTCCTTTTATATAAATTTCAAAAAAAATTAAACTGTGCTATTTGATGAACATAGGTGGTAAAATTCAAAAGATGATGAAGGAAATGAACATACAAGTCAGGGGAGTGCTTATTTCTAAGGTTATAAATAAATATTTATTTGTGATAAGAACTTTTCACAAACTTGGACCTTCTTTAGTCATAAGGTACCAGAAACCTACAGCAAATAGCACTCTTCATGGTGAAATTTTAGGAGCAACAAAAAGGCAAGGGTGCCCCATTGCTACCTCTTGGGAGGCTCTTTCTTTCCTGAAGATGCATGGGATCCAGATTTAAATCACCCCTGAGGATTTCCATACGGCTTCAAAAAAGGGTTTGGTGACATACAATGCCATAAAATGCTGCGTATTTCCAGTCTTTAGCTATTATGAATAATGCTGCTATAAATATTTGCCTATAAGTCTTTGTGTGCCCATATGCTTTCCTTTTTCTTCGGTGGATACCTAGGAGTAAAATTGCTAGATCCTATGATAAAATTAATATTTAACTTTTTAGGAAAATGACAAAATGATTGCACCATTTTATATTTCACCAGCAATATATAAGAGTTCCAATATGTATGCTTTTAAAAGAATAACTTCCATTGGGGAATTTTTTTTATCAGTTCGTAAGAACTTGTATACTAAGCATGTTAATCCTTATTTTTTTTAATACCACAAATGCCTGTGACTTAAAGTTAACTGGAAAAAAGGACAATTCTAACTATGTAAAGAAACAATGCATGGGAATAAAGACTGGAAGGAAATAAGCCAAAATATATATTATTGTTGTTTACATAGAAAACAGATGAGTGAATTCTTTCTTTGTTCCAATATTTTTCATTACTATCTGAATTTGCTAAATGAGCACATGTTAGTTTTCATTCTGGTTATTAAAGTAAGTAAAAAACTGAGGAGGGAGGAAGGGTGGGTGGAAGGAAGGAACCCTTATACCTGATTATCTCACCTCAAAAAAGAGGCTAAATGCATCCTCTTCCTCACTCGTGAGGTGGACTGACAAGCCCTTAATGAAAACCCCTTGAGGGTTTTCCACAATGGTCATTGGTGTGACTGATGGTCCAGCAGAGGGCAGAGTAGACAGGAGATCAAACAGGCTTTCATTATAAATTTCCAGGTAGGAAACACGCACAGTGATGGCATGTGTGGGGCGTTCTTCAATCATCCTAAAAACCTAGATGGGAGATTGGACAGCAGTTACCAAAAACGGAACTCTAGCTAGTCTTAGCGATGTTCCTACCTCAGGAAGGGACATCAAGAAAACCTCTGCCTTATAAGAATTTAGTCTAGTTGGTGTGATGGTCATCAACAATTATTATTATTATTATTATTATTATTATTATTATTATTATTAGTTCATCCTGATATATTCATCATTATTTTGTAGTTTTTTGAGGTCTGACTTACAGACTGGCTAATATTTATATAACATCAAGAAGTAGAAGCATGATGAATGAAAACTCTGGAGTGACAATCTCTTATTTTATGGAATCTCACCATACATTTTCACATTCATTTTTTAATTCTATCCTCATAACCCTCTTTGAAGTATTAACTTTGAATGAAGCAGAGCAGGGGCAATACCCATCTGTGGAAAGCTCCTTGCAACAAAATTATTTGTCTATGGTCATTTACCTAGTAAGGGGAGAAACCAGCCAGAACTCAGCCGTCTCAACCCTTAATATCCTCCCCCAGGACTTAGCAGGTGACTTTGTCTTAGGCTTCTCCCCTCTCAGGACCTGAATTCTCTTAACCGTCAAATGGGAAGTCGGGCTGGATGATTGGCGAGGTCCTGCTTTGTTCAGTCAGTCCAGATCTGTGCTGTTCAGTGTGATTGACGGGAGCCACAGGTGGCTGCCGAGCACTTGAAATGTGGCTAGTGCAAATGAGGAACTGAATTTTCTATTTCAATTTAACTTACTTAAAATTTAAATTAAACTGATACTAGATTTAGTTATTGCTAAACTTTTAAGAATATTTGGAACAACTTAAGTTTATAAATCAACTTTTCCAACTGTAAATTTTATGAAATCTAAATCTAAATCTAAAGCAAATGAGGAACTGAATTTTCTATTTCAATTTAAATTACTTAAAATTTAAATTAAACTGATACTAGATTCAGTTATTGCTAAACTTTTAAGAATAGGAACAACTTAAGTTTATAAATCGATTTTTCCAACTGTAAATTTTATGAAATCTAAATCTAAATCTGGTGAATATCTAGTGTCTAAATTGAAATGTGCTATAAGTGTAAAATACACACTGGATTTCAAAGAATTAGTATGAGAAAAAGGACGTAAAATATCTCAGTAACTTTCATACTGACTACATTTCAAAATGGTGTTTTGGATATATTGAATTAGATAAAATATATTTTAAAAATTCATTTAATCTGTTTTACTTTTTAAATTGTAGCTACTAGCCTCAAAATTGCATATGTGGCATATAATACATTATATTTCTAATGGGCAGTAGTGGGCTAAATTGCTAAAGTCTAAGACACTGAGATACTGAAACTTTGACAGTGGAATATTAAGGATATTGCTTCAAAAATTAAAGCATGGGTGTTTTATACTTGAGAGGGATATCTGTATTTCTTACAGGACAGGGTTATCAAACCTCAAGATGCTTTTGGGGAAAAGCCCTTTGCCTCCTACCTCCAAACAGAGGGTCCTCACAGAACCTACCCACAGGCTAGCAGAGCCTAGAGGAAGGCCCTTCTGTCCTGTCTCCAGTCACACTTCACAGACACCTAGGGCTGACGCAGTCCTGAAAGTTTATGTAGTGCACTGATTCTTCCCTTTGCTCTTTCTGGGGCTGTGGTGATGGAAGAAGCCAAAGTAGGCCAGTAAGGAAGCTCTGCAAGGGTCCATATCCCCCTCATTAAAACAGAAGGAACTTAATCCTCAATTATAGGATCATAGACCATTGGTGTAGCAAGTAGCCAGCCAGCATTTCTAACTCCCTCTCGCACAAATGAGGAAATAGCCTCAGCACGGGCATGGGTCAGAGCCTCAAACTCAAACTTCCAGCTTCCTGAGGCCTCTGCACTCCCTCCCACCATGTGTCCCATCTTCCCTGCCAGATGCACATCCTTTGATGTCTGGACCCCACTGTCTCCAGTAGCTGGCCTGGGACCAGCAGCATCTATGGCAGAGAGAGGGGTTCTGCATGGCTTCCCACCCATGGGCCCACTCTCTACCTGCTGTATGGCACGAGGGATGATGCCCCGGTGCTTGTAATTCTCGATTGCCCCTGTCATTGTATATGTCTTGCCAGCTCCCGTCTGCCCGTAACACATGATGGTGCCTGCAAATATTTCAAAACACATCTTGGTGACAAGCAGGACAATTTCTCCAAGGTCAGGTATCCCATCCCCGAGCATGCCTGGTGCCAGCCAGGACCCCCGCATGATGGTGGCCACTGGGAGCCAAGGACATCAGGAGTTCCTGCCATAGAGGGTGGATGGGCAGGGTAACAGGGACATAAATGGTCAAAAAAAAGCAGCTCCTCTGAATCTGTGGCCCAGGTACTCTACTGCTCCCTCAACCAGAAGATCTAGCCCTAGGGTTTCTGAGCAGAGCAGGGAATTCCAGGGAACAGAGGAACTAGGGATATTCCTAGAATGACGAGGAGGGGGATAACAGCATTGAACTCCAGGCTTTATTTAGCAAGGCCATGAACTGCCATGCCAACAGCTAGGACCCGCTGCAGTGCTGGTCAGGCAGGAGGCAAAAATCCACAGGAAGTGATGGGAACAGAAAGGGCATTTCCTGTTAATGGTGTGAATTCTTTGTAGAGGCAAGTTCCCGCAGGACCAAACAGGGTCCCATGCCACTTCAAGTGACAGACCACCATGACACGTTTTGATCTGGTCCCACTGCCCCCTCTGGGAAGACTTTCACTTGCACCTCTCACATACCTGATGTCTACCATCACCACCAGGCTCTGGGGCACAAACCAGTTCATCACCCTGAGCTTTAGTTCCCATCTGCTCTTCCTCCTGGCTTGGGCAGTCTGAGCCAGACCCCATCCCAAAGGCTGCTTCTGGGCATTTACACAGCAGACCTGCCAGGGCAACACTGGGCCATGGAAATCAGTGTTTGCCTTTGCCACGCATATGCTCTAGTTCCTGGAATTAGTAGGGTTTGTACATGGGGGCTCCAATTCAGCATCTGAGCTGGAGTCAGAAACAGTGTCTATTAACTCAACACAAATTGTAGAAAGGAGTCACTTCAGCTAGGACTCAGAGCCCCATTGTGGTTCTACAGCAACCAGGGCCCAAGACTCTCAACCTCTTAGGGCCTTACTTCCTGTCTCAGGGCCACATCCCCTTAGGGTCAATGAGAACCACACCTATATGGATCACATGCAGGATACCTGACAATGTTTGAGCATCTACACTCAAAAAGATTCTTACACAGAAGACTTAAAACTTGCAAGCAGAGAACATTCTAGTTAGCAGCTACCGAATGGGCAAAGTTTACAAACTGTGATATATTCTTTCTAAGGGTTTTAAAATCTTTTTGTAAGGTCTTGGACTGAACAAGTTTATAAACATTCCCCAATGAAGCTGCTTTAAATTTATTAAGAAAACCAAACTCTGCTCTAGATTTTAGTAATATATGTAGATAATCCTATACTAGAATATGAACAATAGACTGTGCTGGTAGAATGAATGGAAATAGCTCCTATCATCAGGTAGCCAAGAAAAATTTTTGGACTCCATCAAATTTAGAAGGACATTATCTTCAAAACTAGTATTTGAAAGATGTGAAACAGGGTAATAGTTGAATCCCCATGATCTACAGAGAGCCAGAATCATTTAATCTTCCTATGAAGGTAGGTTTCCAGGACAATGGATCAAGCCATGCCCACAATGTCACCAAGCAAATAGTAACTTTTCCACTATATGAACATGGAGACAGAAAAATAAGCAAAGAAAAGTTAGTATGTGAGGTTATATTTTAATTTATTCTCCATAAAATACTTGCATCTTTTCCTCCAGGAGGAGTTCTGTAGGTTCTTATGTAAAACAACAGTTAATTAACTAAATTACCATTATATCCATCAAGGGCCTGAGAAACCAGATCCTTCGCAACTGTCTCATAAACCAAGTCCTGGGATGCATCATGAAGAATTCCATCCAGTTTGAAAGACCAACCTGTCTGTTGGTTATTGACGACTCCTCTTCGAGTATCTTTTTTTAAGTGAATATCAATGCTCTAGGAAAAGAGAGAGAGAAAGGGGGAGTGGTGAAGGGGGTGAGGGGTGGGGGAGTTATTTGGTAGGAAACTGGTGTAAAAAAAAAATCACTGATAGCTGAAGCTTGACTTGACATGGAGGAAATAGAGGAAGCGAACTTTAGGAAAAACAGGGACTGCCACATATGGGCTGACATTAAGATGATTTCTTTGGGATTGAAGAAGGAAGCTCCTGCAGGAAGGCCACAAGACCCTTGAGATAGAAGAATCTGGCGAGTGAAGCACTTACTAGCTTCAGTACATCTCACTCTGGTTTACAGGGTGCTGTCTGTCTTGGTTCCCCAACTATGATGTAGAGTCAAGTGTATTTATCATGTTCTTATGAAACAAGCTTTATACACATTCAATAAGCACAGAGAGGCCTTGAATCAGGCGAGAGAGAACAGTGGGCTTGGTGACAGGGGCCTGGGCTTGAGCCCCATCTCCCCGGTTACTGGCGCTGAGGCCTCTCAAGCACTGTGGTCAGCACCTGCTCCTACACATGCACTACAGGCCAATGTGGAAAATGAAATAAGCACCACAGAAAAGATCCTGGACTTCTCAGAGAGTCACTCACTGGTATCTGAGTAAATCAAGGGTGCCTACCTACTTGTAATCAACAGATTTTCAGATATAAAGATTTCTAAAATAATTTTTTAGATTTTTAGATCCTTCCATAGCAAGCCACTGTGGCAGTAGGTAGGTTTAAGAACTAATTGGGTTAGGTCAATGGTAGATTCCAATCTTTGCAGTGGAGACTCTTGTTGGTATCTTAAACTGCTACCCTAATCCAGGAGCCAAGACATGGGCACACACAGGAAAACTAAGATCAAGAGGAAGAGGCTTGGTCATTCATACATTAAATGCTCTCTACACCCATGTTCTCTGAAACTATGTCCAGCAGGATGCACTCTGAAGGGCTGCATGTGAGAGCTCTTTTCTGAGTTACAGACCTTTGAAGTTTGAGCAGTTGGCCCTTGAAGTCTTCTCAATGCTGCCCATAGTAGATGCACAAATGTTTGCTGAATGAAAATGTCTAACACTCTCAAGCTGTCCTAAGCCTGTCACAGGCTTCAGAAAGGTTCTCAGAGGACAGTGGTGAGGACATGGAGATGGAAACCTTTCCAGTTTTCTCAATTACAGTTTCCCCTACTGCTTCAGTAAGTTTAACAGTAATCAACTTAAGACATTCTGATTGTAGCTCCTGAGAGATTACGTAACAGCAGATCTGATCACCAGAAAGTTTTACATGAAAATGAACAAACATCAGCTTTTCTGTGTTAGACACGAGGATAAGGGCAAACTTACTAACCAAAAGACAATTAAAAATGGGAGTTTCTTGAGTTTCCTTATCCACAGCATTGTGGGGGAGTGGTTTGAATCTGATGGACTCTAATGTCCATCTGAACTTTCACTGATTATGCCTTGGTCCTTAAAAGAACAGGTCACTGCACTGAGGTGGACAGAGAGAAGCCCAGGCATGTGAAGAAAAATGAAGTGCACTTACCTTATTGTCATCTCCATATTTGATGGCTTCATGAGCAAAGTCATCAGTGGGTTTTACACGGACAAATGCATGAACTTTTTTCCTAGTACCCATCCGAGCTAAAAAGAAGAAAACAGTAACATTTTCAGTAGTCATCAAACAACCAGAAGGGAGGGGTCATTCATTAAGAAGATCAGAAAAGAGGGATGTGCAGCCCACGTTTTCCTGTCCCACTGCGAGACAGTCTTCCTTTGCACCCCTTAGCGTTTCAGGGCTCCACCCACAGGACACTGCTCAGCAAGTATGCCTTCTTCCTACTTTACAGGTTGCCTCACCATTTTCCACCAATGAGCCCCTCAGAAACTGAAATACGAAGCAAAAAGAATGGTCTCTTGAATGACCTTAGATGTGGTTTCTCGAAATGTTCTATATCTTAGCCCACTACACTTTGCCTCACTCATCACACTTTGCTCTAAAGTGCTTACTATGAGATACATTAAAACTAATTTCTTTTCTTCACTAACATACCTTACTTCAGATAAAGCACGTCCTCCTCTACTTCCTTTAGACTGAGATCAGAAAATAATTCTCTAGAAGTAAATATAATCTAGCCCATAATCAAATACTCTTTCTTCTCTGGCATTCCATTGAGAGAAAAGTTATAGACAGTCTCCTACCTCCTCTTCCTCTCCTAAAACCTGACTGTATTCTCATCACTTTCTTTCAGGAAGATACACATATATTTGTATTTCTTCATTTATACTATCACAAATAATTACCACGTATAATAAAATGTTAAACATTTGATGTGGCTTCATGGAATAGGTTGAGATCTTATAGATATAAGTGATAGGGAGGCAGATTTAGGTAAATGACCTTCCAATTGTGTAGAATTATCCTGTAATGGAAAAGACTTCCTCAAGGTAAAGGCCATCAACACCACAAACAGCCATGCAGTCAAGATGCCAACTAGCAGAGGTGGTACAAAACGATTATTGCATTGAGGGGAGAGTTAGTTAACCTCTAAGATTCTGTTCAACTCAAGTTATTTTACAAAATTTTTAAAAAACTTAATTGTACAACACTCCAAATGATAACTAACAAATCTCGTATTTTATTAGATGTTAGTCTCATTGGTCAAATCACACTAGGCACTCTAGTATTACATTTTAATACTAATTAGACAGGTTTTGGTTCTAGCACTGACACAGAGTGCATAAGATAGTTACTAAGTAGAAATATTATTTGTTCTATTTTTATTGTTGTATTTTTATTTTTATTAACTTAAAACTTAATTCTTCAGGTGCCTCTTATACACTGTTAACAAAGAATTAAATATTGAGAGAAAACATCAAGAGCTCTAAGGAAATCTAAGTAAAAATCTATCTGTAATCATCATCAATTGTGTTAAATCTAGCTAAGTAATACTTGAAAACAAGATAAAGGTCTATGAAAATGTACTAAGTAACTTCATTGTTCAAAACTGCTTGGAAAATTAACATAGTACAATTTAAAATTTTTCCAAGATGAAACATTTCTGATCTTACAAATTTTTCTAAGATCACTGTATTTTTTTTCTTTTCTTCTCAAAAAATAATTTGAACATCATCAAGTAGTTTATGGTCATGTAGTCGTAAGTTGGGCCCTCAAATTTCAATAAATCTACTTTTACAGAACCATGAATATAAATAAATTAAATTAGAAAACACATTAAAGTTAATATTCTACAATGTACAAAAAAGACTTGGAAGAGAGACAAGGCCTGAAGGTCAGGATGTGTGCTGCATCACACGCTTCTCTTTTGACCTCCCTGTCAGGTTAGAGCAGTCACTGAGAAAGGAGGCATTTGATCCTAAGATAGTCTTTCAGTTCATGAAGCAGGATAGAGTAGTTGAGGCTAAAGAAAACCCCTGGACACTTGTGAAAAAAGACAACCACCAAACGAATTTGCTGAATTTATGAAGAGTTAGGGAAACGTGAGGCATAGGGAGCTGGCTAAATTTCATCTTCAAATTGGGTAACAGCAACATCAATACAGTTATTAAGGAAAAAAAAGCTTGCTTACACTGCTACAAAGCACTCTAACAATATGATGTTTAGCAGTTTTAAAAAACTAATTTTCAAGATCTTTACTGTAAAGAAAGAGTCATGCATGACAGGTATTTTTTCTTTTAATCATGGTTAATGATTTCACTTTTTAAAAAAGCACACTAAATAATATTAACATTTTATATGTGTTATCTTAAGAGACCTTCAATGAGTATTACTTGAGAACAACGATTGCAGGTTTTTAAAATATTAATGTCCCTCCACATTTCTAGACCCAACTTATGGTGACCACTAGATTTCCTCTTACAATTATAGTAATATATTAACTACAATTATATTATCAAGTAGCATTAAGTATCTCTGCAGAAGCAAGTTAAATAGAAACAGGTCCGTCCTTTCAGTTTACAGTTTCAAAACTCTAACCTGTTACAAGTCCTTCAGACGTGAAATCAAATACGCAAACATATTACTTTCATATTTGCCTATTGTAAAGTGCATGTCCACTTCCTAAATTCCTCAAGTAAATATTTCATAGAAGTTTTTTCCCCAGCCACTCAGGGATTATTCAGACCTTTAAATTTTTAGAAAATGAATTTCAAAGGCATTCAGGTGAGCAAGAATAATGGCTTGTCCAATTTTGGTCCTAAAATTTTTGTCTGTAAAACTGAGCTCTAGAAGTAAAAAGCCAGATACCTCTAACATGACTCTCAAATTGAGAAAACTGAAGAGACCATCTCATCTCCAAGCTCACTTTGATCTAGTGGTTGAGAGTGGAGGGAGGTGGTTTTTGACTCAAGCATTTACCCTAAATCTCTGAAGCTCTGGGAAACATTCTCCACACCAGTCCAAAGGCCCATCATCCTGCCCAGGGAAGTTAAGATGCTACCCAGGGTGCCCCCTGAAAGGGCCATGAAGAAGTAGGGCAGCTCTGCGGGTAGATGCCCCAAAGTCCCCACTCACTGACAGCACCAGGGCAGCAGAGGCCAGCTGCAAGCATCACCCTCCCATCAGAGCCTGCCCCTTCTCTGCCTTGCAATTTGCCAACATGGACATGCACATGCAGTCACCCTATCGCTGTTACCCAAGGCCCTCCCTATGCTCACACCCATGGCTCCAGGCATGCCAGGAGCCACATCACCTGAGGCAAACCGTATCTATTAACCAGACCCCTCCTGTGAGTCTGTTATTCATCATCCCCTCAACACCCAAACTTTTGGGGACCCCCATGCCATCTTGCACTTACTGAAAAAATGCTTGTTACCATTCTTACGCTGCATCATTTGAGTGGGTTTCAGCTCCCAAATTAAATTGCAAGTTGCTTGAAGAATAGAACTGTGCCTTTTATCTCTTTTGAATCCCCCCTCAATGTCCAAAACGGTGCCCAGCACAGAGCAGGTGCTCAAGAAATGGCAGCTGGTGGTGATGAGCATGGCTGGAAGTCAGAGGGTGGCTGAATCTCCATATGTGGGTCCATCTTCAGTCACTACTGAGAGAGTCCCAAGGCGCATGTCACTCCTCTGCCACACCGCCCCCAACCTCTGGGCCCACAGCTCTCCCAGGAGGACACTTGGTTTCCAGGCACCACTTGCAAGAAGCCATGTTCAGCCCCTCACTATGCCTTCCCTTTTAGTAGCGTCCTTCTCGCTCAGGATCTTGTAGGAATACCCCTCTCAGGTCACCTCCCTTAGATATTTCTGGTGTATATAAGTGAATCTCTAAGTGTCCACCAGGCAACGCCCCTCAAGAGACTCGCTGTTTCGTTTGTTTCAGGGGTGGGAATAACCAGAATAGCCAAAAGCACTCCTAAAGTTTCGATAAAAGGAGAGGGAGCGTCTACAGAAACGGCAAGTATCAGGCTGGGTCCCTATTTTCCAGCACTGGGCCTGCACAAGGACTCCTCATAGCTACCAGAGCGGCAGCAGCAGCATCTGAACCAAAAAAAATCAGGGTCCAAACGCACGCTGCCTTGCGCTAAACAAAAGACTCAGGGTCGGGCGAACGGGCCTTCCTCATTTTTTCACCTAACATGCCGGACCCATGCGTGGAGTCTAGGACAGAGCGGCCTTGGGCCCTTTCTGTTTCTGAGGTTTCTGAGGAAACCTCTCTGTAGCGGGTTCTTATCTGTAAAGCGAAAAGCTGGGACTGGCGAACCCAATCCTCCAGTTCGAAAACCGACGAATACACAAAAGTCCAGAATACCTTTGGCCCTCCGCCTCGAGCCTTCTGAACCTCAGATTTGATGTAGGACTCTCGTGGAGCCAGGGAACGTTAGTTCAGGACCCCAAGCCGCAGCCAGGCTGAAAGGGCTCCCCGCGATGCCGCGCCCTCTGCCGCCCGGGTTTCACAGGTCAGCGAGCAAAGCAGAGGATCTCCCGCATACAGTGCTGTACGATCCCAGCTGCTGCCCACCGCCCGGGAGTACACCCGCTCTTCGGCCTCCCTTCTCCTCACCCTGGCGGCGCGGGTCCCTGCTCAGCGGTCCAGATCCAGCGGCCCTCCTCCCGCAGCGCAACCGCTGCAACGGCAGCCACCGAAAACCTTTGCACAGGGCTTCCGGGCTGTGTACGCGGTTGCCATGGCAATGGCTGCGGCCGTAAATTCCGGAAGTATCAATGAGGTGACGGAAATAAAGTCCGCGGTCCCTTGTTGAGACACGAGTAAGGTCGGGGCCGAATCGGGAAGGGAGATGGGGCCGATTAATCTAGGAAGACTGTGGCAGCGGCAGGGGCGAAGCCAGGGTCGGGATAGGGAGGAGAAGAAGGCTGCACGAGAACAGGGAAGCGGAGCAGCAAGGCTTCCGGCGCAGAGCAGTCTGAATACTACGGCGGCCGCGCAGGCTCGTCTGCGTTCCTCCCGGGCTCCCAGCGGCGGTCGGCGCGCGCCCACGCCCCGCCCTGCTTAGTTTCAAGCGGGCCGGCCAGGTCTGCGCAGTCGCGGCGGCCGGGGAAGATGGTGGAGGACGGCGTGGAGGAGCTAGAGGACCTGGTGCACTTCTCGGTGTCCGAGTTGCCAAGTCGCGGCTACGGCGTCATGGAGGAGATCCGGCGGCAGGGCAAGCTGTGCGACGTGACGCTCAAGGTACCGAGGGCTGGGCGGCGCGGGGCTGAAGGAAAAGGGATCGAGTGGGGAGGAAAGAGGGGCGGGGGACAGAAGAGGGGTCCAGCGGGCAGAGGTGGAGAAAGCAGGTGGGCCGAGACTGACTAGTGGGGAGAGGTGGAGAGGGAGACTGGGGCTGAGCGGGCAGTCGGACAGGGACAGCCTCTCAGCCCGGAGAGGTACAGGGTGAGAGGTCCGCTGCTGAGGCCCTCGTAGTGGGAGACACTGGGATGTCCGCCTCTTTCTGGCACATATACAAGAGAATACGGACTTAAAGCCCCACTAAGGAGGAAGGGGCGATGGCCGTCTCTACATTCTGATGGGCACCACTAAAGCACCTTCTCTTGTCCCATAGTCACTTATCCGTGCCCCTCAAAGTTAGCTGTGCTGTTGTAGAGGCGGAAGCATCTCCTTAGGAGTCATTGCTTGCCCTTGATAGGTTACCACCTTATCTCTTAAGAGCTTTTAAATTCGAATCTAGAAATCTTTTGAGGTGGGCATCTACTTCCACAGTGGAAGGCACATCACCTCCATAAAGGTCTCGGAGAATGGACTGATGGGCTGCGTGGGTAAGAGGGGTCTCTTAACCACCTGTTCCCTACTGGCATTCTAGGCGCGAGAGCCAGCCCTCCTCCTGTGCTTTGCATCCATTCCTGCTGGAAAGGCATGCTGCGCTGCTCCTTGGCCAAGCTGCTGAGCCATGTGGAACCCTCCAGGTGGGCAGATGCTGCAAGCCTTCTTTTCCCTTTTGGGCTTTGGCTGGAAGGCTCTCAGCATCTGTGGAGGACCCTGTTAAAAAAACAAACAAAAAAAAACTATGCAGAGATCTTTCTGCTTTTCTTATTTGCTACAGGGTTAAGGAATTTTTTCTTCCTCATATTTGAGACAGTAGAATGGTTAAGAGAGTGTGGCTTTGGAGATAGATAGAAGGACTTGGATAAAAATCCTTGTTGTAACCTTGGACAAGTTACCTAATCTCTCTAAGCATCAGTTTTCCAAATGTAAATATAAAGATGATTCCTAATTCTCAGTATTACTGTGAGGCTACATGAGAATATTTGTGGTATTCTTTGCATAATGCCTGGCATAAGTTTTTCATTGCTCTAAACCCCTCCTGATCGAGATTAGATTTCCAGGAGGGGAGTCAATTGGCCTGAGGGGGAAAAGGACCTTTAGCAGGAAACCAAGTGGTTTGAGAAAAATGAGCTGGACTAAAGGAGGCAGAGGAAGTAAATACCAATGAGAGGTTTTTACCCATGGTATTTACATGGTAGAAGATTTTTAGGCTACAAGAGATTTGTAAGCAAAAGAATGGTCTGGTTGTGGCAGTAACACTTGGGATGAGTAGAAATTGGTGAAAAGCAGTGATAGGGGAGAATTTTTGGATTAAGATTTGGGCTGTGAGAGTTTAGCCAGGGAAAGCTTGTAAAATCACAGAGAAGCAAAAAGGGCTTGATGGAGTGGGATGCTCACACATACTTCCACATAAAGCAGTGCGTTTTGCCTCTGTGTTTAATGCAAATACAGAATATAGAATGCCTTCCGTTTAAAAATGGTATGATTTTTCCATTAAACTTTTTGTTCATTCAAAGGGACAAGTAAATTATCAGAGGTAGTGCCAACTGAGTCAGTCAGTCTAAACTGCTGTATTAGTTTCAAGGATCTGGGACATCAGGATCAGTATAAAGGCACAAGCCAATGTTGGACAGGACTGAGCATCTGCTTCATTGGTTGTCTGACCAGTCTCTGGAGCCTGCAGAGTAGCTCAGTGGTAGTGCAATGGTGGGAGCCAGGGAGAGACCAAGCAAACCAAGCTCCGCTTCATTTCGCTCCTTCCAGCAAAGCTGCTCTCTGAAGTCTGTTTTAGAGTCTGTCCTGAAAGTTCCAGTGATTCCAGACTGTCTTCCAAATAAACAGGCGTGGAAAGCTGGTTGGAAACTTATTGGTGTGTAATGGGTTTATTGACAACTGGGCTTCCTTGTAGGGCAGTGGTTCTCAAACTTCTGTGGGCATTAGAATCACCTGGAGGCCTTGTTTAAACACTCGTTGTTGGGCCTCACCCCAGAATTTCTTACTGCCCTTGTTAGGGTCTGGCACGGGCCAGAGAATTTACATTGCTGTCAAGGTCTCCAGTGATGCTGCTCCTGGTGTTGGGCACCATTCTGAGCCACAGCTGTAGGGTGATGGACCTGTTCTTTCCAATGAGATATATTCACAGTCCATGAATCTTCAGGTTTCTGCTTAGGTGGAGTAAGCCTGGCTGTTATCATTCTCAGAGCCTTATGGGGGGAGGGGACTGGAGGCTCTGACTTATGTATGCAGACTTCCACTTAATCCCCCTGAATGCTGCCACTTCCTGTCATCAGTGGTGCCCTAGTTACCCAAGTCTGCAGTCTCTAGTTCATCCTGTCCAGTCTTCTGCTGGGGTGGTGACAGAGCAGCTGCTTGCCTCAGGGAGGGGATGGGTACTGCCTGTTTTCAACCTTCCTTATGCGCACGCCATCAGATGGAACCTGTGTCTCCAGGAGTTGAGTTTTGGGTGGGGGCGGTCTTCTGCTGTGGCTTGCTATCTGCAGCTCTGAGTACTCTCCATCTAAGTCAGTTACTACTCATTTGTCTGCTTTTCATCTTCCAAAATTTGGTGGCATTTCTGATCTGCTCTCTCTTTCAACTTCTTTTTCCTTGGGACCTTTTCTGTTCTGTGACTGCCAGTCTGAGAGGTACTTTATCATAGACTTGGGCCAGATGGCCTGGGCTTGAATTCTAGCTCTGCCATTTATTAGCTGTGAAAACTCGGGCAAGTTCCTTAAATGCTGGTATTTCAGATCCTTCATCAGTAAAATGGGGATCATCACCTACCTAATAGGAGGGTTAAGAATTCCATTAGTTAATACACTTAAAGCAATCAGTAGTAGTAAATGTTCAGTAAGTAGTAGTAGGTATTTATGAAAATAACTTCATGGGGTTTCTAGACAGAATGGAGGTAAATGCGTATGTTCAACCTGCCATTTTGAATTTGTGGGTTCTGAAGAATTTGAAGCTTCTGACGAATTCTGGATGATTTGCAAAACCACTGCTGTGCTTCAGTAGCTTGCATTTTACAGATGAGGGCCCAAGCCCAGAAGGACTTGTACAAAGCCACAGATTGCATTAGGTAAAGCGAGGACAAGAGACTAGACTCCCAGTCCCCGCACTCCAAGGTCGGTGTTCTTTCATGCTCTCCTCTTGCCTCTTTTATCACTGACAGTCATGAAATTGATTTCAGGGGCTACCGTGTGAATTAATCTACCTCAGGTCAGTTGTACTCACCCTTAATATGTGACATCTTTTCTGTCTCCGTGAGTTTTAGGGAGAGTGTGAAAGTCAGCATTAGCAGCCATGCCATTCTTTCATTTTTTAATTTTTTTTATTAAGGTATCATTGATATACAATCTTATGCTCAGGTTTTACATGAGCAAAATTGTGGTTACTAGATTCCCCCTATTATCAAGTCCCCCCCACACACACCATTACAGTCACTGTCCATCAGCATAGTAAGATGCTATAGAGTCACTACTTGTCTTCTCTGTGCTATACTGCCTTCCCAGTGGCCCCCTAAATTATGTATGCTAATCATAATGCACCTTTTCCCCCTTCTCCCTCCCTTCCCACTCACCCTTCCCAGTCCCTTTCCCTTTGGTAACCGTTAGTCCATTCTTGGGTTCTGTGAGTCTGCTGCTGTTTTGTTCCTTCAGTTTTTGCTTTGTTGTTATACTCCACAGATGAATGAACATTTGGTACTTGTCTTTCTTTGCCTGGCTTATTTCACTGAGCATAATACTCTCTAGCTCCATCCATGTTGTTGTAAATGGCAGAATTTGTTTTCTTCTTATGGCTGAATAATATTCCATTGTGTATACATACCACATCTTCTTTATCCATTCACCTACTGATGGACACTTAGGTTGCTTCCATTTCTTGGCTATTGTAAATAGTCCAGCATGCCATTCTTAAATTTTATTCTTAAAATTGCTGCCAACTTTGGACCTTCCTTAATTTTCTTTTTGGAAATATTTGAAATGTAAATTCCTAGGGTGCCTGCTGAATAGTTAAGTAGAGGCTTAAAAGAAAAGCATAATATGTTTTACTTTTTTATAACATTCTGTATCTGTGGTGACTTGAACCTCTTTGAAAGAAAAATGCACATAAAATTTTGCATTGTCTTGAGAGCAATTACCCTGAAACTCATCTTTGAATCTTGAGTTATGAATCCAGCTGAGATTTTCCTATCAGAAAAGCCCGTGGTTCTTCTCCAAATCATTTTATCTTAAAGATCAGGAGGATACTAATGCAAGACTTCTTGGTAAGCTATAGCATAAGGTTTGGGCTGGGTCAAAAGGTTTGCATCCGTGGAGGCTCTCATTGTCTCTTCTCAACAGTGGGTTTCATCTCCTTTCTTCTGGGCTACCAGGAGCCCTGTGTTCAGGCTGCATATGTAAAGATCATCTGGGTCTGGTGAGTTGGGCAGACTCCCCAGATTCAATGAGTGTTCTCCACAACTTCTTATTCATGATTTCTCATATATTTCTATATGAGATCCCAGTCTCATATATTTCTATTCTCCCTTCACCTCACATACTCCTTTCTTTTCTTTATTTGTGAGAGCACAGTGGGGTCATCACCAAACCTGTATACTTATACTTTTCACTGAGCCATAAGCTTAGGAGAAAAGTCTACACACACACACACACACACACACACACACACACACACACACACACACACACACACACACACACACACACACACACACACACACACACACACACACACACACACACACACACACACACACACACACACACACACACACACACACACACACACACACACACACACACACACACACACTGTTTTGCAACCACTAATAAATGGTTCCTCAAAGATCTGGCATCAATTTTTTCCCAGTATTAACCCAAGACCTCTGCAACCCCAGAGCTGAGAATTTAGCCTCTGGAATGAAATGTCTTTTTCATGAGTGAACGGCTCAGCATTACAATATTTCCCTGTGACCCACTAAATTCAGGTATACAGTTTTCCCTGAAACTGGCTTCAAGAGCCACACATGTGAGTCTGGAATCTTCCCTAATTTGTGTCACAGTGATTTTGTGATGAAAGAGTAGGTGGAGGAGTATATCAGGATGTGATGTAAGGACTTGTTGATGCATGGCATTTTTATGTTATGTGTAGTACAGTGAGTTACACAGGTATAATTATAGCTAGAATAATCATATTAAAATGAGTCATAGAGGTCCTCTATCAAAGCCATTCATTTTACAGATGAAAAATCCCTGAAGCTTAAAGATATTAAGGGATTACCCAAGGCACAAAGCTGTATTATGTGAGATCCACAGCTGTTTGTTGGGGAGGCAATCTTACACATCCTCTGTCAGATTACTCACCTGCCCTGCAGATGGTATGAAGCAGAGCAGGGAACAAACCCCATCTGCAGTGTCATCTCTGAGCATGGAGGACAGTGATGTGTATGTCCAGATGCAGCACCGCTGTTCTATTTTAGGAGAGAAAAAAGATGCAGACTTGATCTGCTAGTCTTCTGGCCATAGGAATACTTGATGCTTTTGATTTTGAAATGACACTGTATTGGAAAACTTGTGCTTCTGTTCATTTCTGGGGTTTTCTACTGACTTTTTTACATAGTCACATTCGTTTTAAGTCTTGCCTCTTTTTTTCTTTTTTTTAAATTTGTTTTGTTATCATTAATCTACAATTACATGAAGAACATTATGTTTACTAGGCTCCCCCCTTCACCAAGTCCCCCCTACACTCCCCATTACAGTCACTGTCCATCAGCGTAGTAAGATCCTGTAGAATCACTGTCTTCTCTGTGTTGCACAGCCCTCCCCATGCATCCCCAACATTACACATGTTATTCATAATGTGCCCTTTCTTTCTCCCCCACTTATCCCTTCCTTCCCACCCATCCTCCCCAGTCCCTTTCCCTTTGGTAACTATTAGTCCATTCTTGGGTTCTGTGATTCTGCTGCTGTTTTGTTCCTTCAGTTTTTCTTTGTTTTTTATACTTCACATATGAGTGATATCATTTGGTACTTGTCTTTCTCTGCCTGGCTTATTTCACTGAGCATAATACCCTCTAGCTCCATCCATGTTGTTGCAAATGGTAGGATTTGTTTTCTTCTTATAGCTGAATAATATTCCATTGTGTATATGTATGACATCTTCTTTATCCATTCATCTCCTGATGGACACTTAGGTTGCTTCCATTTCTTGGCTATTGTAAATAGTGCTGCGATAAATATAGGGGTGCATCTGTCTTTTTCAAACTGGGCTGCTGCATTCTTAGGGTAAATTCCTAGAAGTGGAATTCCTGGGTCAAATGCTATTTCTATTTTGAGCTTTTTGAGGAACCTCCGTACTGCTTTCCACAATGGTTAAACTAATTTACATTCCCACCAGCAGTGTAGGAGGGTTCCCCTTTCTCCACAACCTCACCAACATTTGTTGTTTTTGTCTTTTGGATGGTGGCAGTCCTTACTGGTTTGAGGTGATATCTCATTGTGGTTTTAATTTGCATTTCTCTGATGACTAGTGATGTGAAGCATCTTTTCATGTGTGTTGGCCATCTGAATTTCTTCTTTGGAGAACTGTCTGTTCAGCTTCTCTGCCCATTTTTTAATTGGTTTATTTGCTCTTTGTTGAGGTGCGTGAGCTCTTTAGTCTTGCCTCTTTTTAATGAGCAGTTAGCACTGAGAGGACGATGTTCTCTTTAAGAGCACATGTGCTCTTGTGTACATATCACAACTTGCACTTGTGGTATGAATTCATGTTCCTTAAAAAGTTTTGCTCTCGTTCAAGTTACATTGTGGGTAATGTTGTTAAATTTGGACACTGATTAAATGAGTGAGAGAACTTGATATACTGCCTTATACGCTGGTGGGAAAGAGAGTCAGAGGCATCATGGAAAATCAGTTACTAGCTCAACAACATTCAAGGATTCACCCTGAGGCTTCTGCTGCATGGCCGCCAGCTGGTGAATGTAAAAAGCTTGTGTTTGGGTTGCTCTTCTGCAGGTGGTTCCTTTATTTATTGTTTTGTGCATAAGACTCCCTTGTTTGCTGTTTAGCCACACCTGGTTCACCTTGTAGGCTGGTTGATAGAAAATGAGACCACACTGTTTCTCTGAACGTGTGTTCCTAGCGCCTCCTAAATTACCACCTTCCTCCTTTGGATTTGTTGAGTGTTGGCACTTCCATTCTGGTATGGAACCAGCCAGCTTCCCTACAGTTGGTTTAAGAAGGCCTTTTCCACCCACTCTAACAGCTGATCACATCACTACTTGTTTTCCAATTGGAGAGAAGAGAGAATGAACCAAGGAGTTGGCAAGCATTTTCTTTAAAGAGCCAGATAGTAAATATTTTAGGATTTGTGGGTCATACAGTTTCAGTTGCAACTGTTCATCTCTGGTGTTGTAACACCAAAGCAGCCATACACAATAAATATATGAGTGGGTATGGCTTTGTTCTGTTAAAACAGATATGGACCAAACCCATTGACTAGTTAACTGACCCCTGTTGTGTACTCATATGGCCTTTGTAAAGTTGAAGCCTTTTGGAGTAGGTTACACTTGCTTTATTTCCCCAGTGTGTACTTCTGTAGTTTGAACACAGTATCTAGAAATTGGAAATACCTCTTGTTAAGGGTACAGATAAACCAGAGGTTTTCCTTTTCCAGCTCACTGCAGGTGATTATGGAACTATCCTGGTTGGCGACTAAATAGCTGACATAGCAGAAGTTACTGTTAAATTGTGCATTTCGTCTTCAAAGTCTTGTAGCTCTGCTAGAGCTTGAAGCAGACTATTTCAAAAGCATTAATGAAAGGCACTATGCTCCCTTTCTGTCTCATTTGAAGCTGAGGATGTTTAGCTGCTTGCAGAATGGCAGGCCAGAGGAGACTGTGGTGGCTCCTGTGTTCCCGTGGACCTGACCAGCTGTGTTCAGGGCCCTGAAGGTAAGGGCCAGAGTCTGGGCTTTTAGCAGGCAAAGTGAAAGATCAATAAGTTATGGCCCATTATATTTGGGCACAGTATGCTGCATATCTGATCAGAACACAAAAATGCTTTTCAGAAAATAAGCTCAAGAATATAGATGCTTGCACAAACATGTTGATAGCAGCATTATTCACAACAGCCAAAAGATGGAAGCAACCCAAGGGTGCATGGACGGTTGAGTGGATAAAATGTGATACATTTTGTTCCATCCATGCAGTGAATAGTATTCCACACATACATTGAAGGAAATTGAATATTTGAAGAAAGTTCCTTTGAAGGAAATTTTGACACATACTACAGCATGGATGAACCTTAAAGACACTGTGCTAAGTGAAATAAAGCTAGTCACAACAGGCCAAATAGAATATTCAAATTCACCCAGAAAGAAAGTAGAATGGTGATGGCACAGGGGTTGGGGGAAATGGGAATGGGCAGTTCATGTTTAATGAGTACAGAATTTCAGCTGGGACGATGAAGTCTTGGAGATCGGTGGTGGTGGTTGCACAACAACGTGAATGTACGTAATGCCACTGAATGATTAAAATGATAAATTTTATGTATATTTTACCTCATGCACAGACAAAAATATAATAAGCTCAAGAACTGTTACCAGGTAGGCAAGTGAGATTGTTTATAGTGCTTTCTGACTGTGAGACACTAAAACCAAATTTGTGTATCCAAACCCACTGATCAGAAGCAATTGACACTAACGGAGTCATCTTTGCTCTTTAGTTTGCATAGTATGCTGCCTCAGCTCTTAAGAGCCAGATTTTATTAGTTTGGTCCTGTGGCTGAACTGCAAATCTCACTTATAATGAGTCTACTTCTAAGAGATACATATTTAAATGATTCACAGATAAGCTTATTTTCCCTGTGCTGGTTTGTAAGATATAAATGTGTAAACTTGGCAAGACTGCCCTGAGGATCCACAAAATCCACTGTACTAACATGTCTTCCGAGGAAAGGTCTGTTGGTATAGTCTACAGATTACAAATGCCTCTCGGGTCTATTTGAGATACAAATTGCTCCTAGATAGTAGACCTGTATTTCTATTTGTCCTGTTGATCCGCACAGTCATTATGTCTACAGTGAAGCCTCTTTCCCTTCTAGACCATCTCTTCTTTTGCTGCCTTTATGTAAGGATGGGATAACATCCCTGTAGTGGTGCAGGATTGAAGCTCTGGTATTGGCTTTGGCTCATCCTCTCTCTTTTGTGTATTTTATGGCATTTATCACAATAATAATCACATAATTACTTATAGTATTGTAACTCCATGAGAGCAGGGGCTGTGACTGAGTATTTACTGAGGTTATCTACACAATAGGTCTGCAGTAAACTACTGTCCTAATTCACATCCTCTTCACCTTTACTTAATCCAGGATTTCTTTATTAGCACGCTGAGAAGATTCTTACAGACCCTTTAGGAAATGATCCTCGTTTAGCTAATGGATGGATTTTCTTCAGGCTCAGCTCTGATCATGATATTCTCTTGCGCTGAATGGCTTCCCATTTAATTCTTATTCAGTGTATCCAGCACGTATGTCAGTGCCTTCCATGAGCCAAGCAGTCTTCTAAAGTGCCTGGGCTGCAGCAGTGAGAAGAGCAGGCAAAACCTTTTGTGAGTATAAGCTTATATTCTAGTGGCAGGTGAGGCAATAAACAAATAAACAGATATAAAATGTCCAGTGGCAATGAGATGAGGAAAAAATAAAGCAGAATAAGAGGTCTAGGAAGGCTGTTTTTGTCAGAGGGACTAGAGCCAGCCTCTCTGAGTAGCAGTCTGAATGAAGAAGGAGTGCTCCTTGAGCAGATCTGAGAGCAGAGTACTCTGGGGGAAGGAATAATAAGCACAGAGCCCTGAGGCAGGTGCATACTTAGCATTTTTGGGAAATAGCAAGCAGCTGGTGTGATAAGAATAAAGTGACCTAGGAGAGAACTAGGACATGAATTCAGGGAGGTAGACCCCTACTACCCCACATTATACTATGGTTCAGTAAATACTTGCCAAGTGAGTAAATGAATGAAGCTAGACAGTAATTAGTCACTTGTTTACTTAAGAATGAGAACAGGGCAGAGTGTCAAGGGTGTACCTAAGGAAAGGTAGGATGCATTTTCCATAGCTCATGAAGAGAACACAGGGTTTCACTGGCATGTTCCCCTTTGTTCACGTGCAGGAGAGAGGATGCTAATAGAGCCAGAGAGACTGTGGGGAAAATGGAAGTTCCTATGGCCAGGATCCTCACCTGACCCTAAACTACTTGATGATGTAACTGGCCTACTGCTGAGCTACTCCTTCCACACCTGTAGGCAATAAACTATTATTGACTGAGTCACTATATAAAGAGCTCTGCCCAATACTCTGGGCAGAGGCAGAGATGAGGGAGAATTACAGAGATAATTCTAGTGCTTGACCTATCCCGGGAGAACAAGCCGGGTAATAAACCCTTTTACCCCAAGAACTTTCCATTGTCATTCCTCAGTCTCACTGAATCCATAGTGAACATGCCCGGGGCTGAAACCCATTGGCAAAACAGAAACCCATGCTGGCTTGTCCTCAAAAGAGCCTCTATTCTTCTGTACCACACAGAAAATCAGAGCTTAGAAACTTGTCAGGGGAGCAGAAAGTAGAGCAGAGCTGCCCAGCCCGTGGTGGTTTTAAAAGGTGCTCCTCCTGCTCATGTTGGATAAACCTTGTCTTTTCTTCCCCATATCCATAGGCTATCACTCTAGGTCAGCCAGGCATCTGGGGAGAGCCAGAAGCAGCAGGTGGTAGTCAGTTTTCGGTAGGATTAAGGGAAGGACTGCTGATTAGGCTGAATCTGATTAATCTAAGCTGCTCACAGAAATCCATCACTGCCCCCTGTGATGTAAAAGCCTAAGGATGTCCTGGTGGTATTGACGGCCCGCCCTGGTTGACTTGTCTAGGACTGCCAGCCGTGCTCTTGATAGTCCAGGTCCTCCAGACTTGGCTTCTCTCTGCTTCCTCTCCTAGTTACCCATGGTCTGCTGGCTCTCTCTTCATGACCTCTGTTCTTTAACTTCTGGACCTTTGTTCTTGTATTTCTCTGGCTTGGAGTATCCACCCACATCTGCCAGCAGTCCTACCCATGCTTTAAGGCTCCTTTTGTATTTTTTTTTCTCAAGGGGAAAGAAATGGCCAAACACTCCTTCCTCTGTTCTCCCAAGGCATTCGTGTCTGTTCAGCATTGCCTTGTGGTCACAAGTTCACATGCCTGTGTCCCTGCCAACCTGTATGTTTCTGTTAGGCAAAGACCCATGGGTATAACCCCTTCACCCTAAGAACGTTTTGCTGTCAATTTCTTTGGTCACATTGAATCTATAGCGAACTTGCCCAAGTCATAGTGGGCAGTTGTGTACAGTCCCATCTCTCTGAAGACAGTTTTCTCATTTCTCTCCAGGTGCAGTTAATCTCTCTCTCTTCACTGTACCTTAACCCTCAGTACATAGAGTATTACCATTATACCAACAGCATCAGTGTTGCCTGAGAGCCTGTTAAAAGTGCAGTATCTCAGGCCCCATCTTAGACCTACTGAACTAGAATCTGGTGATTCTTACATCCCATGCACATGAATGTCTGGGAGGCATTAATACTTGCTCCTACTCCCCTTTCTATACTGTTTATTTTCTTACCCACCCCTCCCCACCCCCACCAGATGTTGAACTCCTGAAATATGTGAAGTATCTGTTATCTAGCCCAGTTCTTAGCATGTTTCAAGTGCTCAAAAGTGTTTACCAAATTATCCTTAACATTCCCTGGCATTGTATTTGAGGCGCTCCCTCAGCCCACATATCACAAAAGCACACTGCAAGCTGCTTTGCCAGGCGTGTGAGGCGCCCTCCTGTAGGTGCAAGTGAGCCCCCATTGTGGGCATTTAAAGATTATAGGGGAGATACCCATCAGTTCATTAGGAGACAGAGCAGAGTGGTACATTTTGTAACTGCACAGCTATCACCAGAAGCCTAAGAACAACAAAAGAATGTACGTTATTTCCACTTCAGAGGATTTGTGATAGTTTCATGGAGAAGATGGTGTATGTTTGGTACCCTGCAGGATGAGTAGGACTTAGACAGACATGGCAGGGTGAGACATTCCAGGCTGGGGAGAGCCTGTTCAAGGGCCCAGGCATGGAAATGCACTTACTGGATGTTTTTTGAACAAGTAAGACATGCCGGTGGAAGGTGTGATTGGGGAGGTGGTTGAATGAAGACTGAACTTGAATTCTCATGGTGAGGAGTCTGGACTGGTAAGGAACATGAGCAGATGACATGCTGTTGGTATAATGTTCAGTGGTTTCTGTGAACTCTGCCCTCCTGGCTCCCTCCCTCCTCCCATTCTACCTTGCTGGACATGGGTGGAAGGTGCAGGCGGGTCTGGAAGACATTTTAACACGGCTCTTTACGTGGGACTATAGCCTCAGGTCTTTCATTAGTGCTAGCTGGTCAGCCACTTCCTATCATCCCTTTCCAGAGTCACTTACCCAATGAGGCCCCTTAAAGCAGAGACTCAAGCTCTGTCACTAGAGGGTTTCAGACAGTGTGTTTAAAATGCCATCAAAACCCAGACTAAACCCAGTATATTTACCTATACTTGCCATCTGTTTCCCATGGGTTTGTGAGGACTAATCATTTCTGCTCATGGCGGGACGGACTTGCATCCCTCTGCTCATGTTCTGAGCTGGTAGGCAGGTGTCTTGCCAATGGGTTTCCACCCTGGGCAAGTTCGTTATGAAATCAATGTGACGAAAGAAATTGACAGCAAAACGTTCTTAGGGTGAAAGGGTTATACGCAACTTTATTTCCAGGTAGCAGGTCAGTCACTAAAATCCCGTTCACTCAGAGCGAGTCTGTAGGCAGCAAGCCAGTCTCTGCCTCTGAGCTCCTCTGCCCTCACAGCTGTCCTCTGGGCCTCTCTGCACAGTCGTCCCGCACAACCATCCTCTGGGCCTCTGTCCTCAGCGCTGCCACCATTCCAGGCTCTGCTCTGCTCTCCTGCAGCCTTGCAACCATTCCACCGTGTCACGCCCAGGGTCCTGGGCGGGGCTCTTTATATAGAGTCAACAGCTATGTATTGCCCACATGTGTGCAGTGAGGTAGTCAACCAGGGCCAGGTGAGAATCCTGGCCACAGGAACTCTCATTTTATTCACAGCAGGCCATCCAGCATCCAAGATGAAGGAACACAGCCTATGCCTCCGTTTCCTTATATGCCACCGTGTTAGAAATGGACCTGAAGAGGCAACTAGTATGGCTTGTTTATACGTCTTCAAGGGTTGGGAATGCACTGTTAGCCTGAAAGTCAAGCCCTCCACTAGTTGGCCATAAGCCTTCCTGTCTTTTTCTCAAGCCTTTTTGCCAGCTGAATTTTCAGATAAGATTGGAGAATAATCTTCCTTGTGTTTTACTCAAGGACCAGTGCCTTCCTTTCACCAACTCCACCAGTCCTTAGTCAGAAAGTCAAGGTTAAAAAGAGGTGAAACTCATAAGCAATTTTGTTGTTTGTTTCTCAGATGAAGGACGGCGAGCTACCTTTTAGATGCAATAGGCATTAAGATGCACTAAATACAGCTGGGATTGAGGCACTGTTACCTTTCTGTGGGACAGCCTTTCCTTTCTGTGGGATTAGCATTCAGTCTGGATGGGAGACATGCATTGCGGACAATATAATGTATGCTGGAGGGTTGTATCAGGTGCTACAGGAAAGGGACCACTTAACTGCCTGTAGGTCAGGGAAGCCCTTTGGGTCAGGAAGCCCCTTAGGGAGCATTTGAACTGGATCTTCCAAGATGAGGAGCAATTTACCAGGCAGAAAAACAAATGACATGGATCTAAGCAAAGGGAATAGGGTGATTTAAGAGAATTGTAAACAGCTTAGAAAAGAGCATGGTAGGGGATAAAAGAGCATGGCTGGAGCAGACGGGGTGTGGTGGGGTATACCATTTTAGGATTTGGATCTGATTTGTAGGCAGTATGGAACCTAACAAAGTGACAGACTCAATTGTACATTGGGTTGATTCATTCAGAAACTTCATCCTTTCATCAGTATTTGCTCCCTTGGTGGAACTCATATTTTAGTAAAATAGGTAAGTTAGTGTGGATGAAATGAAAGTTCCTGTGGCCAGGCTTCTCACCTGGCCCTGGTTGGCTAGCTCACTGCACATGTGTGGGCAATACATTACTATTGACTCTGTATAAAGAGCTCCACCCAGTACTCTGGGCATGACACAGTGGCACGGCTGCAAGGCTGTAGGAGAACAGAGCAGAGGCTGGTGTGGTGGCAGTGCCGGGGACAAAGGCCCAGAGGCAGAGACCAGCTTGCTGCATGCAGACTCGCTCTGAGTGGATGGGATTTTAGTGATTGACCTGCCACCATGGAAATAAAGTTGGGTATAACACTTTCACCCCAAGAACATTCTACTGTCATTTCTTTGGTCACACTGAACCCATAGTGAATTTGTCCGGGTCTGAAACCCATTGGCAAGACAGTTAGTTATAGCAGGCCCCCACCATTTGCTCTTACCAGAATCACCCATGACTTCCACATATGGAATGACCTCTGCAACATAGAACTATTTCATACCACAAAGATTTCCCTTTTGCTACCCTTTATAATTACACCCATCCCTCTCACTCTCCCACCTGCCATCCCTAATCTCTGACAACCACTAATTTTTTCTTCAGCTCTCATTTCAAGAATGTTATATAAATGAAATTATAGAGTATGTAACCTTTTGAGGTTGGCTTTTTTCACTCATAATGCCTTTGAGGGCCATCCAAATTGTGTGTATTGATAGTTTTTTCCTTTATAGTTCTGACTGGTATTCCATGGCATGGATATACCATATTTTGTTTGACCGTTCACTCATTGAAAGACATTTAGGTTCTCCTAAGTTTTGGACTATTCCAAATAAAGATGCTGTGAACGTTCATTTTTCGGATTTTGCGTGTATGTTGGTTTTCATTTCTCCGGGATAAATGCCCAAGAATACAATTGCTTTATTATATGGGAAACTCATTCTTAGTTTTAGAAGAAATTGCCAAACCATTTCTCAGAGTGTCTGTACCATTTTACATTCCTACTAGCATGATGAGCACAACAGTTAATTTTATGTGTCAGCTTGATTAGGCTGTGGTGCCCAGTTATTTGATCAAACACCAATCTAGATGTTGATATAAAAATATTGTTTTAGCTGTGATTATAATTGAAATTAGTAGACTTTGAGTAAAGCAGATTACGTTCCATAATATAATCAGTTGAAGGCCTGAAGAGCAAAAACAGGTTTCCTGAAGAAGAAACAATTCTTCAAAACTGTAATACAGAAGCCCTGCCTGAATTTCCTACCTGCTAGGCTGCTGTGCAGATTTAAGGCTTGCGAGCCCCCGTAATTGTGTGAGCCAGTTCTTTAAAATCAGTCTCGATCTCGCTCCCTTCCCTGTAGTGATGGTTCTCCTCCTCTTTCTCCCCCCACCCCCTTCCCTGTCTCTTTCATACATACACAAGCAACATACATCCATGTCCTATTCTGTTTATTTGGAGAACTCTAATACAATGAGTGACCTAGTTCTTTTGCATCTTCACCACCATTTGGTATTTTCACTATTTTTTATTGCAGCTGTTTCATTGTGTAGTGCTATCTCATTGTGATTTTAATTTGCATTCCCATAATGGGTAATGTTGAACATTTTTTAATGTGTTTGTTTGACATCTTTATATCCTTTTTGATGAACTGTCTGTTCATGTCTTTTGTCCATTTTCTCACTGGATTGCTTTTGTTTTTTTACTGTTGAGTGTTCAGAGTTCTTTATTATAGGTTTTGTCAGATAGGACTCATATTTGAAAAATATGTCAAAAGTACCTTATTAAATAGTTTTAAGCCTTATTATTAAATAGTATTTGCAAATAATAATGCAGTTCTACAGGTATAATTTGCACATAATATTATTATTGGTTTTATTTCATCACCTACCCCTCAGAGTGTGTAGTGAGAATATTTCTACCTAGCCTACTCTGCCATTTTGATAGAACTGAGAATCTCTTGCTTATTCAGTTCTGGGGATGCCTGTTCCTACCATACAGAAAACATACTCTTTGCTGACCCCCTTCCATTAGATTCCTGCAGACGAAGGATAAAATCCAAGACATGAGCCCTTAAGTAAGATCCTGCTGAGTCTCTTTAATTAATAAGATCCTTTAATTTCTTTTATATCAATTAATTTTGAGAAAAAGACTTTTTTAAGGTCAGTATAAGTCTTCCCATTTTACAGCAGATAAAGCTAAGGTCCTGAGAAACTGACTTTATTTAATTTGCAAATAAAGTTTATTTATACTCCCAAGTTTGCAAATATTTTTCGCAGTCTGTAGGTTGTCTTTTTATTCCCTTAACAGGGTCTTTCACAGAGCAGACATCTTTAATTCTGGTTTGGTCTAATCTAGTCAGTTTTTTTTTTCTTTATGGATTATACTTTTGTTCTCATATCTGAAAACTCTCTACCAAACCCTAGGTCCTGAAGATTTTCTCCTATTTTATTCTAAAAGCTCTATATTTCCAATTTTTAGACTTAAAAATCTATAATCCATTTTGAGCTAGTTTTTATGTAAACTTAGGTATAGATTGAAGTTCTTTTTTTACGTGCAACTATCCAGTTGCTCCAGCCCTATTTGCTGAAAAGACTATCTTTCCTCCATCTGAGATACAAATGCTTTTGTCCTGTGTCAAAAATCAGTTGGCCGTATTTGTCAGGCTACTTCTGCATTCTCTGTTGTACGCCATTGGTCAGTGTCCCTATCCATGCACCAGTACAACAGTGTTGCTTACTCTAGCTGTATAATAAATCTTGAAATGGTCAGAGTGATTTCTCCTACTTCATTCTTCTTGTACTTTCTTTTAGTTTTTTTTACCTTTTAAGCCATTTTTAAGTGTACAATTCAGGAGCATTAATATGCTTATCACCACTGTCTATTACAAAACTTTTTCATCACCTAAATCAGAACCTTGTAACTACTGAGCAGTAATTTCCCACTAACCCTTCCCTAGCCCATGGTAGTCTCTCTTGTATTTTCTCTCCCTATCACTTTGCCTATTCTAGACCCCTCATATTAAGTGGGATCATACAATATTGTCCCTTTGTGTCTGACTTATTTTATTTAATATAGTGTTTTCAATGTTAATCCATGTTGCAATATATATAAGAATTTCATTCATTTTTTTTTAAAAAAACAGACCCAATTTTTTAGGGTATTTTTAGATTCACAGCAAAATTGAGCAGAAGATAGAGATTTCCCACATTTCCCAGCTCCCATAGCACAAACTACATCCCCCACTATTAATATCCTGCACCAGAGTGGTACATTTGTTACAGCTGAACTTACATATCATTATCACCCAAAGTCCATAGTTTATATTAGGGTTCACTCTTATTGGTATGGTCTATGGTTTTTGGCAAATATATAATGACATGTATCCACATGTATACTCAGTGATTTACTGCCCCCAAAATCATCTGTGCTCCACCTATATTCATCCCCCTCCTCACCCCCAACCCCTTGCAACCACTATCATTTTATTGCCTCCATAGTTTTGCCTTTTCCAGGATGTCATAGAGTTGGAATCCTACAGTATGTAACCTTTTCAGATTAGCTTCTTTCACTTAGTAATATACATTTAAGGTTCCTTCATGTCTTTTCATGCCTTGATTTTCATTTCTTTTTAGTGCTGAATAACATTCCATTGTCTGGATGTATCACAGCTTATTTATCTGTTCACCTACCAAAGGGCATCTTGGTTGCTTCCAAGTTTTGGCAAATATGAATAAAACTGCTATAAACATTCACATGCAGGTTTTTATGTGGATGTAGGTTTTTAACTCTTCAGAAAATCCCAAGAAGTGAGGTTGCTGGATCATATGGTAAGAATATGTTTAATTTTTTAAGAAAGTGGCAACCTGTCTTCCAAAGTAGCCATACCATTTTGCATTCCCACTAGCAATAAATGAGCATTCCTTTTGTTGCACATCCTTGCCAGCATTTGGTGGCGTTAGTGTTTTGGGTGTGTATTGATACCTGATGACATGGTGTGGAACATGTTTTCATGTGCTTATTGCCCCCTGTATATCTTCTTGCTTAGGTTCTTTTCTGTTGAAGTCTTTTGCCCAGTTTTTAATTCAGTAGTCTGTTTTTGATGGGTTTTAAGAGTTCTTTGTATATTTTGAATAACAATCTTTTATGACATATGTCTTTAGCAAATATCTTCTCCCTGTCTGTGGTTTATCTTCTCATTCTCTTTATTTCATTCCTATTTAAGGCAGAATAATATTCCACTGTGGATATACGCCACATTTTGTTTATCCATTCATCCATTGACGATTGTTTCTACCTTTTGCCTATTGTGAGCAGTGCTTTTGTGGGTTTACAAATGTGGGTTTGTAAATATCTCTTCAAGACACTGCTTTCAGTTCTTTTGGGTATATACTTAGGAGTATAATTGCTGTGACATAATTGTTATTCTGTATTTAACTTTTGGAGGGACTACCAAACCTGCCTTGGATCCCTGGAACAAACCTTACTTGGTCACAGTATATATTTCTTTTTATATATTGCTGAATTCTATTTGAAATATTTTGTTAAGGATTTCTGCATCTATTCTCATGAGGCATATTAGTAGTGTGTAGTTTTTTTCTTCTTTGTCCAGTTTTTGTATTAGGCTAATATTGGCTTCATAAAATGAATTAGGAGTTGTCCCCTCCTCTTCTATTTTCTGGAAGAGATTGTTTAGAATTGGCATAATTCTTACTTAAATATTTGGTGGAATTCTCTAATGAAACCATTTGAACCTGGAGGTCTCCTTTTTGGGAGTCTTAAAATTATTTCTTTATTGGTTATGGCTATTAAAATTGTCAGGGTCTCATTATAGTGAGAGAAAAGGAAAGTGGAGTTGTGGAGAAAGAGTAATATTTCTTCAGAATCTATTGTCCACACTAACAGAGGAAGACTTAAGTGCCCCTTATTCCCATCTATCTGTCCTCAGGGTTAGTGGGGAAAATAAACTGCTAGGACTTCAATAAATGAGTCATCCAAGTAGAAGATACCTATTGACCAGTTCTGTGTGCCCTGCAGTATTCCTAATCATTAAAACACCGCATTTGCTCTCTTGCCTTTGATAGCTGTAGTGGATGCTGTCACCATGGTGTTTTTACAAATGGGGTCCTTTAAGACCTGACTGGTGAGCAGAAAGGAGGCCTGGAGACACTACAAGAGCCCAGTCAGACCTGATGCCACCTTTAGTTATAGCCCATCTACAGAGGCTGGGAAGCAAAGTTCCCCTTTTCTGAATTCCCCCAAGGCTGTCTCTGGACTGTAGTGCTCAGAATTCTGGCTCTTAATGGCAAAACTAGCTTCATCAAGACTTATCATTTATGGCTCATCTAGTCAATATAGAGAAATAACAGTTGATGATGGTCCTTGGGGAGTAAAATGTTGCCAAGACTCTTTTCCTGCATGGTCCATGCCCTCCTCCCACTGCAGACTGGTCTATCATTCATGGAGGCTGGTGGAGCATCTGGTGGTGCCTTGCTACCCTGGAGGGATTGTCCCTTTTCCTTCTTTCTCATTGGAACAGCCGTAAGGAAGATGTCTAATTGGTAGGGCTTAGCTCTTATGTTGTATAGTATGGTTGGAATGAACAAAGAAGATCCCACAAGAAGGTCAGGAGCTCTGGGCAGAGCTGACATGACATGGGGTCTATAGCTAGTCATATGTTTTTGAAAGGTTGTCAGTGGCATGTGTTGAAGCTGTGTTTTCTGTTACCCTTCAAATAACCTAAGATGGTTAATGAATAGATCATCATCATAATATTATAAATGATAGTTAATATAGTGTTTTAATGTTAATATATAGGTAATAGCTATATCTATATAATTACTTGGAAATAAATACTTAGTTAATAGCAAATGATAATAATAATAGATTATTGTTGTAATAGCCCTCAAGTATATGGTTACTTAAAGATTTTCTGTACCTATTTATATATGTGAGAAAAATTTGAAGGAAATGACTAGAACATCACAATGCCTTCTGTTCAGTTGTCAATATCCTTTTGTAAATTTAACCGAGAGAACCTTTAGTCCATTTTGACTGTAACATTTAGTGAAACTGCCATCTTTTCTATGGGGCTAATTTAATTTATTTTCACATGAAATTGCTGATTTTCTGGGCTGCTGTTGAGGATAGAGTTGGTATTTTAATTTCAATGCCTATTTACGGAGCTATTTAGAAGGTGTACAAGGCCCTTATTATCCTCGAGGATTTTAAGTCCACTGGAGTGAGTAAAAACAGACAAGTACAACGCTTGAGACTGAGGCTTCACATCTCAAGCATGAAATAGCCCTACTTGTCTAAGATCTGAAAAATATTTGGGTTGAGGGTGGAGAGCTGGGCAGAGCTGGCTTTGTGCTTGGCGGCTGCTGAATGAGATGGAGGATTGGTTGATACCTGTGGTAGGTAGGCAGATGCTTCAAGGCATTCTCCATGCAGTCCACTCCTTACATTTCTGATGGACAAGGCTGCATTATCTGCAGAGACTAATTAGCCTTTAAACTCCTTGGTGGGTGCAGGTGAAGAAGAGAATAATTATGTAACTGTGGTTAAGAAACTGAAGTTTTTTTTTAAAAAGGGCCCATTGATGGTAGCAGGCCCATAAGGGCCATTAATGACGCGTGTGAATGCTTCTATTTCAGGCTTAGGTCATTTTCTTTTTAAAAGGAGCCAGCATTTTGTACAGGACACTGCTTATCTCAGTGTTGAATTCCCCAAAGCACAGACAGTTCATACTAGTTCGACAGGTAGAGTGTGTGAACACCAGCAGGAAATCAGGTGTGGTATGGGCTGGATGTGGGGGGCAGGAGGTAGGGGGGATCTTAGATAAGTAGTCAGCATCTCCTTTCTGGAGACCATATTCATGCTCCTTTTCATAATTTTTGTTCCCTGTGACTCCAGAGCAGAGGTCAGCAAACCTTTTCTGTAAAGGGGCAAATAGTGATATTTTTTATTGACTTTGCAGGCCATTGGTCACTGTCACATATACTCAGCTTGCCATTTTATGAGCATGTCTCTGTTTCAATAAAACTGTATATATGGACACTGGAACTTGGATTTCATATAATTTTCACATCATGAAATATTAGTCTTTTGATTTTTTTTCTAGCCATATAAAAATGTAGAATTATACTTAGCTCACCTGCACAAAAACAGGAGGCAGGCCAGGTTTTGGTCCATTGATGACATAGTTTTCTGACTCCTCTTATATAGTGTTCTAAATTTGAGGGCTGTTTACTTATTTATCACATGGTTATATAGCACTTAGTATGTGCCATGCACTGTTATAAATACTTTATAGATGTGAGCTAATTTTATCCTTACAATAATCCCATGAGTGTGATACTGTTTACCCCATTTTGCAGATGTGTGAATTGAGGCACACAGTGGTTACCTGGGTCACACAGGTATTAAACAACAGAACTTCAGAATACCTATTTGTAGTTACCATGATATGCAGCCTCTTTTGAAGAATTTATTGTTACTGGCTTTCAAGCCGAAAGGAATTTTAGAAATGAATCCATCCCTACTACATCTCCATGTTGTAGACTCATTTGTATACCCCAGCTTCATACCCTTTCTCATTGAAATTTGTGACTCAGTAAAATTATGGGTAACTACTTAACCTGCACTTTCAGCATCTCATATGACTGCCTAAAAGCCTAGTCTTAAACCCCACTGATCCCAAGGGTAATCTGTCTGCATAGGCCACACACTTAACTCTTCACTTATTGTTTTATTAATGTTCATTGTGAGCTCCTTGAAAGTAGGAGAAATAGTATTAAAATGTTTTCCATCAAAGAGAAATCTATTCTGGGCATATCTTTTGATTTCTTGGGAACACTTATCTCAGATTACTCCCAACTCAGATTTTGCCCTGATGCTTAACCTGCTTGAATAAGCAGCTGGTTGAATCTTGAGCCCCTGCCTGCCTGTGATAGGAAACAGAATTTGTGGTGTCATGCTACAGTATCCTTGCTGATCCAAAGATACCAGTAGTGCAGGGCTGGGAATGGAAGGTTTCCCAGTCTTTCCAAGGAAGAAAATAGGAAGCTGTATGTGAGTGAGTGAGTGAGTGAGTGAGTGAGTGAGTGAGTGAGTGAGTGAGTGAGTGTGTGTGTGTGTGTGAAAGCAAGTCAGAACTTAAGTAGACACTGAGATGCTCAGGATCTCTGGTACAGAGGTTCCTGTGCCACAGGGATTCTGCAGAATTATTGCAAGGGACCCTCAAATCCACATGTGCACCAATCTGTAGGCCAGATAAATGACCTTTTTTACATGTGTATATACTTGTCAAATGTATGTGGATATACTGTCATGATAAAAAAAAAAGCTTTATTGAATTTATGTTAAGCTACTGTTATCAACACAACTACTACCTATTGAGAAACCTGATGCAATTAAAGCTTCTTATTGACAGATGAAGAAACTGAGGCTCATGGGTAAAGGAAAGATATTCTCCTGGGTCATAAAGAAAGGGAGCAACTGGCCTGAAAGCTGACATAGTTTGTTTGTACCATATGACTTGTGCTCTCTGTCTCCCCTAGGGTGGGCAAGTATTTTGACCTTTAATGCTGTGCTGTATTTCTTAAATATTGTCTAATGGAGTGATTGATTGCAGTAACGTTTACCAGTATTTATAGTGCTTCTCTTGAGAATCTCAAATTTTTTTTACAATATTCCTCACCATACCTCCAGAAGTAGTATAGTAGTCTGTATTTCAACATGGAAACTTGAAGCATGGTAAAATTGGACAACTTCTTATGTCTGTTGTAGAGCTGGCTCTAAATTCAAGAGTTTTCATCTCTGGACCAGGGTTCTGTTCACCAGATCAAACTTGTGAGGATTTTAGTCATTTGTATCTTAGTTGTCTAAGGCTGTTGCTGTCAGCTGAGTGCAACAAAAACTTCTTTTTAATTCTGCTAATTGCCTGACACTTGCTAGGTCTTCTCACATGTATTATGTATTACTTAATTTAATAAAACCAATATTGCAATTCTGAGGCCCCTCTTAGAAAAAGCTTAATAGCTTCAATCTGTTCCAAAGCCTATCCATTCAGCCATTCATTCATCTGTTCGCCATCGTGGAGCATCTTTGTCAGGTTTGCCATGTGCCCTTGAGTCATGACCAAGCTGGGACAAATCAGCACAGATCCATCCCTCCACGCAAGACCCAGGATTTGGCAGCAACATCAGGTTGGTCTGCACAGGACACTTCCCCCCACCGAAACTTAAG
Source organism: Manis javanica (assembly GCF_040802235.1). Classification (NCBI taxonomy): domain Eukaryota; kingdom Metazoa; phylum Chordata; class Mammalia; order Pholidota; family Manidae; genus Manis; species Manis javanica. The sequence goes on along the minus strand of NC_133158.1, from coordinate 164,488,510 downwards.
GAATTTGGAGTGACCTGGTGATTTGGTCAAATGGCATTCATATCAGCTGTTCTCATAACACCTTTATATTTGATCTTCTTGAAAACTCTAGAGAAGTCAGATGAATAGGAGTACTCTCATTTCATAAGAAGTTGGGGAGCCAGACTTGTCAGATGTAGTAACTTAGCTGTTGAGGGCCTCTAACCTCAGTGTTTATGCCACACTGCCTGCCTGCTGGCGTTGTATACCACCACTGCTCCTATACTCTTTTCTGCCTCCAGACATCTCCCTGCTTCTTTTCACATTTCCTTTCTTCCTTTCTGTACTTTCCTTCTCTGTCTCCTTTGCAGGTGCATTCTCTACTAGGTGATCATTCGATGTTGAAGTTCCTCCAGGCTGTTTTACACCCATTTCCCACTCTGAGCTCTCCTTGTGAGAACCCTCCTAGTGATCTCTTCCTTGTCTCTACAATGTTGACACCAGAAAGCATCAGTTGAGCCTAGACTTACCTTTTTTGTGTTTCAGACTTATCTGTTGACTTCCTATGTAGTATCTCTGGATGTCTTGCAGGTACTCCATGTCAACTCATCCAAAACTGGACTGTTTTCTACCTCCAACCTGGCCCTTCCTTCTCTGTCATTTCTGATCTAAGTGAATGGCACTTCCTGTTCATGCTGTACTTGAATAAAGTGGCCTTATCAACTTGGAGATCCTTCCTTAGTACTGTTCCTGGTTTCCTAACACTCTTAAAGTTAGATGTAGAATTCCTGAGTGCTCTGTCTACTTATCCAGCTTTGTATCACATCACTTTTCATATATGTACTTGAATCGTGTAGGCCACTTTGATTTTTAACATATATTAAAGAAATAGCATCTTCATTATTTTTGAAACCAACGATAATGGTTTTAAATATATTGGTTGCAACACATGTGCATCTAAGTTACCCATTGACTTTTAGAACACAATCTGCCTCCCCTTCATGTAACTCCACTAGTTCTTTTAATTTTCCAAACAAAACTATTGACAGGTATTAAAGTTACAGGGACCTAATAAGAAAAACAATATGGAGGAACCCTGTAGGCAAGCAGGAATGCTTCAGTCTATCTCCAGATCATATTATACTGATCCCCTGCTCAGGAAGAGGTGCTGTATCTACTCTGTAGAAGCCAGGTGACATGAGGGCTGAGTCTCTGCTGTACCTTTAGTAGAAGTGATATGGGCTAATTTTATTTATTTATTTTTCTTAGAAGCAAATCTAGTAGTGGTGTGTGTACCTAGGAAGTCCTGTGATTGCCCCTAATTTGCTTTGCAGGTCATAGTCATATATCATTCCACAGTGGTTAAGTGGTTGGTGCTGATACATGCACTTAATGAGTGTTAGTTTAAGCACAGGCACTAGGTGTGTGTTGTGTACACAAGAGACCTTGTGTGCTGATCCAGCCTAGGCAGCTTCCTCATGTGTTCGTGAGTTTAGGTCTTTAGTTCAGTGTTTCATTACACCATAGATTCATTTCTTTCCTTCTGTCCTATCCTGGACTTTGAACCTGGCTCTTCCCAATACTTTAAATGTACTCTCTGATTCCATTGTATTGGTAATATTTTATGATTATTGTACATACTGCTTTACAGATGGGCAGGGCAAAATCTGATTAAAGATAAGGATGTATTCCATATAGCCTAAACTTTTCGACCGACCAATTCTTACTGGGTTTTTTTCTTAATTCTGTTACACTAGTTCACATTCCTTTGCCACCTAAGAGATTGGGAAGAAGCGAGATCTGAAGTAACAGAATGTAATTGAAGATCAGTGGAGAAAGTGGGCCTGTGTAGGTCAAGATGTTAAAATAGGGAACACTTGTCTTCCTATAGAAGACATAGTTTACAATATTAGGTTTAGTAGTAAAAGAACATTTTGATTTCCCATTTGCTTTATCTCTTTTTAAAATGAACTCTTTACTTTGAGATAATTGTAGATTTGCATGCAGTTATAAGAAATAACAGTGAGACCCCATGTACCCCTTGCCCAGTTTACCCTTGTGGTAGTATCTTGCAGAACTATAGTATATATCACAACTAAGATATCGACGTTTATACAATCTATTGATCTTACTCAGATTTCCCGTTTTACTCTTATTCATTTGTATGCATGTGTGTATTTAATTCTGTATAATTTTATTGTGTGTGTAGGGTTTTTATTTTTAATTTAAAAAATTTCTCAACTATATGAGAGGTTGAGCTGGGAGGAAGTGTGTTATTTTCTGCGTCACTCTCTAACTCCATTGGTAAACAACTCAAGCATAATTCCTCTTTCACATAATAGCCACTTAGCTTTTGGGCAAGTTGTTTTTAAATCTTGTTTCCTCTTCTGTAAAATGGAATTCACAGCAGCTACTCAATGCAGAGGGTTGCTATAAGGATTGAAATGAAAAAAATTGCATGCTGAATACTTAGCAAAAGGAGGTCTAAAGTGGTATTTTTTTAACTGAGATTACAAATATGGGTATTTGGGTTTTTTTAAGTTTTTCACAAAAGTGTAGTATCTCAAATTGTAGAACTGGATGGCCCCTTAATTTTTTTTAAGGTATCATTGATATACACTCTTACAAAGGTTTCACAAGAAAAACAATGTGGTCATTACATTCACCCTTATTATCAAGTCCCCTCCCCATACCCCATTGCAGTCACTGTCCATCAGTGTAGTAAGATGCCATAGAGTCCCTATTTGTCTTCTCTGAGCTACACTGTCTTCCCTATGACCCCACACACACCATGTGCACCAATTATGATACCCCACAATCCCCTTCTCCCTTCCTTCCCACCCACCTTCCCCCACCCCTCCCTTTTGGTAACCACTGGTCCCTTCTTGGAGTCTGTGAGTTGGCTGCTATTTTGTTCCTTCAATTTTGCTTCGTTGTTATACTCCACAATGAGGGAAATCATTTGGTACTTGTCTTTCTTCTCCTGGCTTATTTCACTGAGCATAATACCCTCTAGCTCCATCCATGTTGTTGCAAATGGTAGGATTTGTTTCTTATGGCTGAATAGTATTCCATTGTGTATATGTACCACATCTTCTTTATCCATTCATCTACTGATGGATACTTAGGTTGCTTCCATTTCTTGGCTATTGTAAATAGTGCTGTGATAAACATAGGGGTACATATATCTTTTTGAATCTGAGAACTTGTTTTCTTTGGGAAAATTCCTAGGAGAAGAGTTCCCAGGTCAAATGGTATTTCTATTTTTAGTTTTTTGAGGAACCTCCATATTGTTTTCCACAGTGGTTTAACTAGTTTACATTCCCACCAGCAGTGTAGGAGGGTTCCCCTTTCTCCCCATCCTCGCCAACATTTGTTGTCCCTAGTCTTTTCGATGTTGGCCATCCTAACTGATATGAGGTGATATTTTGGTTTTAATTTGCATTTCCTTATAATTAGCAATGTGGAGCATCTTATCATGTGCCTGCTGGCCATCTGAATTTCTTCTCTGGAGAAGTGTCTGTTCATATCCTCCACCCATTTTTTTAATAGGGTTATTTGCTTTTTGGGTGTTGAGGTGTGTGAATTCTTTATATATTTTGAATGTTAACCCCTTGTCAGATATGTCATTTACAAATATATTCTCCCATACTGTAGGATGCCTTTTTGTTCTGCTGATGGTGTCCCCCTTAATAGTTTTAAAACCAGTGAAAGACTCCCCTAAAATTATTAGGTGACAGGCTTTTATTCTTTATGATAAACTAACGTGAGACTTCCTGTAACTTCTAGATCTGCCTTCATCCATGTGATGGCCTTTCTAGGATTTCAGGACAACTATTGTGTCCCCCCTAAATTATCTTTTCCAAACTATCCTTTAGCCATTCCTCATGTTAAAAAACAAAATTCATCCATATAATTTGCTTTATTCAACAATTCATGAATCTGGCAGCATCCCATCTAGCAAGTAGAGGGATTCTCTGAGGAATTATACAGAATGGAAGGTTTTTATAGGAGGGAGAGTAGGGCAAGAACTAATTAGCAAAAGAAAAGGGATTGTTTCAGGCAATGTCACTTTCCCTTAGGGGGAAGAGTAGGGTAGGGGGTCTTATGATGCAGATCACCTCCCCAGGGCTGATGAGGAAATTTCATCTTGACTATTTAAAGGCCACATTCCTGCGATAGGTTGAAACTATAATTAAATCTTAGTTGCGGGGAGCAAGTGATTCAATTCTGGGCTTATTTTTCTTTTTTAAACACTCATAAGATGTAGCTTTTAGACCCTTTCCCATCTTGGTCTCCTTTTTCTAGATAAAGACAAATTTGTTCTTAACAGAACACAGAATTCAGATATAATCTAGCTAGCATAATTCCAAGATAGACCTGCCTTCTCTTTAGCTGAGCTTTTTGGGAAACTAGGTCACCCAGTTCATACACATACAGCTTGTTCTTTTGTCTTCTTTTTACTTTCTAGATGAAAAATAAATGAATAGCAGTTTAACACAGGAAATAAACACATATTTTAATCACCATTCCCTCCCATAATCCCATTAAAGTTACAGTAAAAGGGAGAAAAAAGATCAGCAAATGAGAGATCAATGGAGGCACTCAGTGTATCTGATGAATATAGTGGGTCAGAGGAACTGAAAGTGCCTGCTAAGGGGAGAAACTAAGAAGAAAGAGGATTTATAATGCAGAATCCTGGAATAGCTCCAGTTTTAGAGAAACCAAAACTCAAAACAGGAAGATTAGTTGAAGGTCTGTGTGAAAGCAAGCAAATGTCTACAACTCCTCCCCAACTCTCTCAGGAAACAGAAGTTTTACTCTTAGATATTGAATCAAAGACACACCAAACATAGAAGGGCTGGAATATGGAACAAAACTGAAAATAAGGGCTTGAATACAAAATTCTAGATAATGAATGGTTAGGGCCAGCTCACTCTCTCACTCAGTTTCCAGAGTATCTGTAGCAGGCATTGCCATGCAAGAGATCAGAAGAACCTTCCCTGATAAAATTTGCCCCAGAGAGAAAGTCCTAAAGATACTACCTCTTGGAGTCCCCAATAAAATGGCAGCTTCTTGCCTGATTACTCTAATGTGAAGTCCACAAGTTGACAGACCTAGCCTCCATACACAGAGCTTTCAAACAGTTTCTGGAAGTGTGAGCAGATAGCCAAGTGTAAGGAAGCATATAAAGAAAGCCTCTAACATAAGAAACAGATACCAGAACAAACGTGGGAGAAAAGAACTCAGAGGAAACAGAGCAGGGAGAAGGAGGAGATTTAACTATAATATCTTTTTTCTTTTCACTTTTTTTAAACTATAATGTCTTGAGAGAGATCAGAGAAACATTGCATTCATGAAAGATGAAAAAATTATTTAAAAGGAGAAAAAGGGAACCCTCAGAAAACAAGAAAGGCCACTTGGAAATTAAAATATGATAGTATAAAAAGTTACAAAGTAGAAATATTGAAAGATATAGTTGAAGAAAATTCCTGGAAGATAGACCAAATCGAAGACATGAAAAATAGAGAACAGATTAAAAAAATTAGAAGATTATTACAAGAGGCCCAATACCCAACTAATGGAAATTGAGAAAGAGAAAAAATAGATGCTAGAGAGGAGGAAATTATCAAAGAAATGGTATGAAAAGATCTTCCCAGAATGAAAATAATGTCCATAGGTTGATAAGCACAATGAATGAAAGAAAACAACACTAAGTCACAGCTCTGAGATTTTAGAACTCTGAAAGTAAAGAAAAAGTCCTAAAAACTCCTAGAGAGAGGAGTGACACACTCAAAGTTAGTATTAAAAAATGGCATTAGGTTTTTTTAAAGCAACAAACTGGAATAGCAAAACAATACCTTCAAAATTCTGACAAAAAATTCCAACTTAGAATTTTATAACCAGCTAAACTATCACCTACACTTAAGGATAATGAAGACATTTTCAGACATATTATACATACGTGCTATGATACTGTGATATAATAAGAAATGTGTGTTTTGTCTTTGTTCTTAGTTCCTATCACAGAGCACCTAAACCTTGTAATTTCCTGAGTTGTAGGAGTGATAAGAGCATTTTTTGTTATATTCGGTCTCTGTTCCCAGTTCCTGACATAGAATTTCTAAAACCCTTGGTATTTTCTGAGTGGTAGGGGTGAGAGGAGTAATCAGTGATATCTTGAGCTTATGCTAATGAGACAACCCTTTGTGGGCCCCTCAATAGCTTCAGGATGGGGATGGTTGCCAAAGGAACCAACCATGTGATTAGAGGGTTGGACCTTTCATCCAAACCCTCTAATCAATTGAATCAATTACCAGTGACCAATAATGTAATCAATTGTGCCTTGCAGTGGAACCTCCATAGAAACCCTGAGCAGTGGGATTTGGAAAGCTTCCAGGTTGGAGAATGTATCTTCATGCTGGAAGGGTGGCATACCCTAATTCCATGGATTTATAAGCTTCTTTGCTTGGGACTTTTCCAGACCTTGCCCTGTGTACGTCTTAAGCTGGGTTTTTTTTGTATCTTTATAGCATCCTTTATAATAAACCATTAATAGTAAGTGAACTGTTTCCCCTGACCAGAGGAGGGGGTTGTGGAGAACCTCCCCACCCTCAGCTTTCTAAGCTGATTCATCAAAAGTATAAGTGGCCTAGATTGGCATTTCAAGCAGGGGCAGTCTTCTGGGACTCAACCCTTAACCAGTGGGGTATGCACTATCTCTAGATAGTTAGGGTCAGACTTAAATTAAATGTGGGATACCAGTTTGTGTCTCGAGAGTTGGGGAATTGGTTGATGTGAGAAAAAAAAACCTACATATTTTATCAGAAGTGCTATGAGTAAAAACAATTTATAGTACACTCTTTTTTAGAAAGCTCTACTGGAAGACGCTTTTCACCAGACACAGAAATAAATAAGAAAGAGGAGTAAATGGGATCCAAGAAATAGGGATTCCAATATAGATGAAGTGAAACAAATTTCTAGAAGGACAGAGATCCAGTAGGAATGTCTCAAGAACAAACTGATAGGGTACAAGATTGAACATATTATTAAGAGTTTTATACTCTTATTATTTCCAGGGAAAATTTTAATTATGCAAACAGGAAATGTAATCATAGCATACATTATGGTTGGCTACACATAATATTTGTATATATCTAATAATGCGACTCTTAACCAAAATTTGACATAATCATATTGGAAAGAGAGAGAGGATAAGTAGAGTGGTATATGAGGAGAGTGTCAGAATGAAATCCTAATTTTCCATCATAACTATTATATTACCTAGTTACATTTTACCTTTTGCTGTCTAACAAATTACTCCAAAACTCAGGGACTTCAAATAATGAATATTTATCTCTCATTTCTGTGGGTCAGGAATTAAGAAGCAGCTTAGGGATTTCTCATGAGGTTGCAGTCCACTGTCACCTTGGGCTGCAGTCATCTGAAAGCTTCACTGGGGCTGGAGGATCTTCTTCCAAGCTCACGCAGGTAGGTGTAGGAGAAGGCCTTGGTTCCTCTGCATGTGGACCTCTCCTCAGGATGTATTGATACGTGGCTTCCCCAAGAGCAAGTGATCCAGGAGAGACAATCAAAGGAATCTGTAGTGCCTTTTAGGAGCTAACCTTGAATGTGATATGCCATCATCACTTCTGCTATATTCTGTCAGTCACACAGACCAACCCTGAGACATTGTGGGAGGCAACTGCACAAGTGTGTTAATACTAGGAGGCAGGGATCACTGGGAGCTATCTCCAGACTGACTACCAAGTCACAACTGAAAGTGAAAGTTTAAGAAGTAGTACTATAGGCATGTTACTTAGAAAGGTGGAGATAAACACCAAAAGAAAGAGGTCACCCTTGGGAGCAGGAATAAGGGAACCAAAAACTGCTGGTTTTCATCAGAAGCCTTGTAGAACAATTTCAAGAAATATTTGTATGTATTACTGTAATTTATTTTAATTATGAAAAACCCCCAAAACATGCAGCCTTTAAATGTCTCCAACACCAGTACTCAGGCAACATATGGATTATATGAGAAACTCATAGAATCTGAGTCTGGTAAGGCTCTTTGGTATTTGGAAGATTGTATGTGTGATCCTGAAGAACAGTTTACAAATAATGATCCTAAAGTTGGGTGAAAAAGAGGACACAGTGACCGAACCTGAGCTAGAATTTTTGAATAAATGTGACACAAAGAGATGAGCATCAGGTAATGAGGTGCTCTGACATTTCACTAATGTGGAGCTTGGTGAAGGAAAAAAAAAAAACTTTTCCTCATTCTAATGAGTAGAAAGTTCTTCAGTGGATATGTTTCTTTGGCTTGGAACTATAAATGGCAAAGCTTTTTAAAGGATTCTCCTTGTGGCGGATAATTGGAAAGTACTTGATGGAACTGTCCAGGCCAAGGATATTTCGGTGAGGGTTTGGTACGAATATGTGAGTCTGTCCCTGTGTGATCTGTGTACCACACAGAGCACCAGCCAGTCCGCAGCACCAGTTCCAGCTGGCTGCCACAGGGTCATGTTCCTAAGAGGAACTCAGACTCCTTGTGGTCTTCCACAGCCTTGATGGTGTCCCAGGACCCCCCAACATTTGTGCCCATGATGCCTGTTTTGTCCTTGATACCCACATGTGCTCCCTATTCAAGTCTGGTCTCCTTTCTCCTCATCTCTTCCTGTCACTATGTATTTACTCTTCTTGAGGAACCCACTGTTAGGAGCTCCAGGATTCCTGTCTGTTCCATCTGGGTTCTAATAAAACTGGGATCAGGATGAAGCATCAAAGAAATCAGATCTTTGAGTTGGTGGGTCAGTTGGGAAGGATGCAGTGAAAATGGCCATATAAGTAAAAACTACCACTCAGTGCATTCAGGCTTACATTTTTCAACAATTTAAATACCTCATTAAAATGTATTGTTTACATTCTTCTACTAGAACTGGGTATATCGAATTTAAAATACTTCAGGGTCTCTGTGTCAAGCCTTGGCTATCTTGCCCTTGGATGTCTTTAGTACCATTCCAGTGGGCAGAGGGTTAAGCTGTGGAAGGGGCAGATTGGTTTTTCTATTTGCATTCCTCAGTATCTGTCTTTGTATTTTACTTTGCCCACAGATTGGGGACCACAAATTCAGTGCTCACCGGATCGTCTTAGCAGCCTCAATCCCGTACTTCCACGCTATGTTTACAAATGACATGATGGAGTGCAAGCAGGATGAGATTGTAATGCAAGGAATGGACCCAAGGTACTAATTCCTCCGTTAGGTTTCACCGGCTGCTTTCCAGGTGCTGCTGCAGCCTTGTGCTGGGCGCCATTTGAGGGCCTGCCTGGGCCGCAGTATCTAGCACAGCTCCCCACACATAATAGGTGACTAGTAAACAACTTGGAACCACAGCCAGTGGCCTGAGACAGGGTTGAAATGAGTGTTTTGATGTGTTTTTGCTCTATTAGAGTAACACAGTTAATGAGAACTAGAGTCCAAGATACTTTTTAAAGCTAGGACTGGATACAGAGGTGGTGGTATATGATTCTCTGCACTTTGCTGTGCTGTTTTAGCTGGCAGAACAGTTTTTTTTTAATTTAATTTTTAATTAGTTTGTGTTATAAATTAATAGTTGCACATTCTTGCTTATATATACAGAGATATTTGATAAAAGGAAAACTTATAAATATTTTTTTTTGAGAGGGCATCTCTCATATTTATTGATCAAATGGTTGTTAACAACAATAAAATTCAGTATAGGAGGGTCAATGCTCAATGTACAATCATTAATCCATCTCAAGCCTAATTCTCGTCAGTCTCCAATCTTCTGAAGCATAACAAACAAGTTCTTACATGGTGAATGAATTCTTACATAGTGAATAAATTCTTACATGGTGAACAGTACAAGGGCATTCATCACAGAAACTTTCGGTTTTGATCACGCATTATGACCTATAAACAATCAGGTCAAATATGAATATTCGTTTGATTTTTGTACTTGATTTATATGTTGATCCCACATTTCTCCCTTTATTATTATTATTATTTTTATTTTTAATAAAATGCTGAAGTGGTAGGTAGATGCAAGATAAAGGTAGAAAACATAGTTTAGTGCTGTAAGAGGGCAAATGTAGATGATCAGATGATCAGGTGTGTGCCTATGGACTATGTATTAATCCAAGCTAGACAAGGGCAGCAAAACATCCACTGATGCAGAAGATTTCTCTCAAAGCAGGGGGGGGTGAGGTTCTGAGCCTCACCTCTGTTGATCCCCAAATTCTCCCCTGATGGCCCCCCTGCGACTGTGCCTGTCTTAGGTTGTTCCTCCCTTGAGGAATCTTACCCGTCTCTGGCTAACCAGTCATCTTCCGGGGCCATACAGGGAAATGTAAAGTTGGTAAGTGAGAGAGAAGCCATATTGTTTGAAAAGGTTAGCTTTTTACTTCTTTGCAGATTTATGCCCTGTGGCTTCTATGCCCAGCACTTGTCTCGAGGTATCTTTACCACCTGGAGGAATTATGATATTCAGTAAATTCGATATGAGGCACGAATTCTATTTAAGGGTTGTAATTAGGAAGGAAGAAGAAAAGCTATAGAGGTAGCATATGGAAGGAAACATGGGAGGATTGATTATTTCTTTGACATATCTTCTTGTAGAGTGCCTTAAGTATGTATAGGTTTTAAACTACTAACTAATTTGCACACACATATTAACATAATAGGAATACGGTGACATAAACAAAGCAAATCTATAATTACCATCCATCTCCAGTGAAGCCAAGAAAACCATTTAGGCACCCTAGGCATTTGTGAAAATTTATCTATGATATGATGGATATTGTCCAACTGTACTTAAACAGTCTGAGAAAAATCAGACAAATTAAAGCAGCCCTTTTCTGGGATCTGTTCACATCCCATATGTTCTTTTAACTGTAGATAGTCTATAGTCATGAGATTTTGGAGTGCTACAACTTGCACCCCTCCCAACTCCTGGTTGAGTTCCAACAGTACAGATCCGGTCAAATTCGTTGTCTCACTGTATGCACATGCCAGCCTAGACATCTCCCTCCTCATTCCTATGGCAAGCCCAGGAGACGGTGGGCTGGATGCAGCCACAACCGCAGCATCGTCCGGATCCCTGTGGAGGCTTTTTGATGATCATCCCCCGGCACAAGTCCTCCAGAGAGTGCTGATGCAGGAAGCTCCTCCTCATATCGTATCTTAGTTCATTTTCTGGGTATCCAAGCTAGGCCTTGATCTTCTGCATAGAAACAAACAGACCCTTTGCCCACACTTTGACATGCCCTCTATACCACTGTGCAGAACTCATTGGAGGTCAGCACACAGTAACTGCTTTTTTTTTTTTTTTTATTAAGAGAAAGGAATATTATCAGAAAAGAGTACCTCCATAGCTGATCATCTGACACCCTTTAAGTGATCAACATTAAGGATATTTAAAGCATGCGTTGATCTTTGATTTACCAATAATTTTATCCTATCATGGAGTAATCCCCCTTTTCTTTCTTTCTTTCTTTTTTTTTTTTTAATTTTTAATCTACACTTACATGAAGAATACTATGTTTACTATGCTCTCCCCTATATCAGGTCCCCCCTAACAACCACATTACGGTTACTGTCCATCAGCTTAGCAAAATGTTGTAGAGTCACTACTTGTCCTCTCTGTGTTGTGCAGCCCACCCTCCCCTTTCTCCCTCCCCCCCATGCATGCTAATCTTAATACCCCCCTTCTCCCCACCTCCTTATCCCTCCCTGCCCACCCATCCTCCCCAGTTCCTTTCCCTTTGGTACCTGTTAGTCCATTTTTGGGTTCTGTAATTCCGCTGCTGTTTTGTTCCTTCAGTTTTTCCTTTGCAGAACAGTTTTTCAAAGTGTCTTTGTTTGTTACCCTTTTCACTGGTCTAGGGCAGTGTTGTACATTAGAAGTTTCTGCAACAATGGAAGTGTTCTGCTTGTACCCTGTACCCTCAAGAATGGTAGTCACTAGTCACATGTAGCTGTTGAGCACTTGAAATGTGACTGGGGGGACTAAGGAACTATATTTTCAATTTTATTTAATTTTGATCAGATTTAATTTTAAATAGCCAGGTGTGGCTTATGTCTGTAGTATGGGACAATGCAGGTGCTGGCAGAAATTGTGGTTATTTGAAGCCCAAGGAGGTCAAGCACAAAGGTTCCCTTGTCTAATTGTCTTTCAGTTCCAAGACAGCTCTCTATAACGAAGAACTATTGGCTCTGAATGTCAGTAGTGCCAAGGCTGAGAAATTTTCCCTTCAGTGAATTTTAGGGGTAGGAGGCAGTACCATATCTCTGAAATCACATCATTTAGGCACTTGCTTGAAGTCATCCTTACACCTAGTGTCACTACTTCCTCTTCATGGAAATACTTACCTGAAGACTTTAAACATAATCCATAGTATGGCTTTTTGTACCTTGAAAGGAAATAGGCACGTTTATGTGACTTAAAAGATTTTGCTGCAAGTCTGTGAACTAAGGCTGTGTGTTTATAACCCAGGCTGTATCCAAGAGTCCACTGCATACCCACTCTGTATCTGGCATTGTTCTGGATTGGGACATACCAGCAAACAAGATACATAGGTGACTCAGAGCAATGACATTTTCATGGGGGTAGAGAAAATAAACAAACCAGTGACTCTAAAACAGTAGCCAATAACTCATCATTTGTTGCCTAACTTCTTAATCTCACAATGTGAAAATGAGGTGGAAAGATGCTAGGAAACCCTGGTACCCTCTGGATGACTGAAGGTGATCTGCCCCCGTACACGGAGAGGGTTTATATATCCACTGCAGGGAAGAAAGCTCCAACCAGCTACTCATAAGGAAGGATGGAAGTGGGTCTCCAAGGGCGTTGTACACTTTTGCCTGGGGTCTGTATGGGAAGGAGCAGTGCCAGTCACCATGCACACACCATTCAGGTGCTTCAGTTAACAGAGGGAGGCTAAGCACCTGTGATGTGTGCTGCTGTAGGCCCTAAGCTATAGCATGGAGAAAACAGAAAGCACTTCATACATGCCAGCTTTCTAGTAGTGGGGATCTGGCAATAAACAAATACATGCATGCTGTGGCTGGGGAGTGAAAGTAGTGTGAGAAAAGTAAAGCAGAGTAAAGGCTAGCAAATGATGGTAGGGGTCTGTGCTATTTCAAGGTGAGCAGGGAAGGCCTCTGTGATAAGGTGACATTTAAGCAGAGACCTTAACTGAAGTGAGGGAGTGAGTCATCTGAGGGAAGAGCCCTCCAAAGAGCGGGGGCAGCCAGTGCAAAGGCTCCGAGGCAGAGTGTGATCCATATCTTGGATTAGAGGGAGGCAGGAGAGTGGAAGGTGATGGTCTGAGAGATGGAGAGGGGCCAGACCACATACAGCCCGATAGAATTTGGATTTCATTCTCAGTGTGAGTTAGAAGGCAGAAAAATAATCTCATCCTGGAAATTTGTCCCAATGAAGAAGAATACATTCCATCTTGTCAAATCACTATGTACACATTTGAAACCAATATAATATTGCATATCAGCTATATGTCAGTTTAAAAAAAGGAAAAAAATCCAGAAACATTATTTGTAATGGTAATAAGATGTTAATAGCTATTATACTTAGCAAGAAGAGATATAAATTATAGCTTACTTACATACTATGTAGCATATATTAAAAACAATAAACATGAAGGCAGTGTGGTGCAGTGGAAAAGAATTTCATTAGTATTATAGGATTATATACATATAATTTATGCATGAAGGCAAATAGGGAGTGAAAATGAACCCAGAAAAAAGACCATCGTTGACTTATTAAGTAGTGTGATTTGGGGTAACTGCTTTCTCTTTTAGAATTTTCTGTACTGAAATTACTTGAGCATAAAGACAACTTAAGAAATAGAGTGAGTCCTTGGCTATGATGAAGTAATTATCCCATTCAGATGGATTCTCAAAGAGCATAAGCTAAATGGATTTTAGAATGGGGCCCATCCATTCCCTGGTAGTAATGTCAGCCCACTTAGGGCCTGAGTCTTACTTAGGCCAAGATCCTCTAAAAAGCATCTTTACTCTTTCTTCTAGTGCCCTGGAGGCTCTGATCAACTTTGCCTACAATGGCCACCTTGCCATTGACCAGCAGAATGTCCAGTCATTGCTGATGGGGGCGAGTTTCCTACAGCTGCAGAGTATCAAGGACGCTTGCTGCACGTTCCTCCGAGAGCGGTGAGATGGTGTGGTGGGCCTGGCCCGTGGGGGAGCATGAGCATTCATTTCTGAAACCCCCTGCCACTTTACTGAGTCTTTGGAGTGTATGGGGTTTTATGAAGGGAGTGAGTTTGGAAGGTTACTCTGCAGAAAGGACTTTTCTTGACATTGTACCAAGCAGTACCCATTTCTTTGGCATGAACCTTTGAGGAACATGATTTACCAAGCTCTGCCCACACCCTCACCTGTACCTTTTCTTTTGGTCCTCTTGCTCTAATCTGACCACAAATTTAGCTGATTTCTCACCAAACTGATTTATTCAGTGTTGCCTGACTGTTCCACAGCTGTCTCCATCTTTCTGTACCTCTTTTCCCTGCCTTGATTTTCTTGACCTTTGTTTTTCCTTCACCTCTTCAAGAGCCCACCCAAATTTCACCTCCTGGAATTCTCTGTCTCCCTCAGCCTCCTAGGAGCAATTCTTGTATTAGGGTAAGGTTAGGGTAAGGAACATGAGTTACACCCCAACCTAGGTATAGCACTTAGCAATGACTATTTGATGACAGCAGATAAGAAGGTTTTTCTTCCCCATCAAGAGGCAGAGCTCTTATCCATAGGGTCAAAGCCACCTTTTAATTACTAAACTTGGGGGTGAGAGTTAGTGTTGGGCTAACATGAGCAGAGAGAAACCTTAACAGTATCCCTTTGTCTGTGGTGCTTTCCAAGGCCTGGACTCCATCTGAGCTACTATGATTGCACAGTTCCTGGCCTGAAAACCAGTATTCCTCCTGCCGCAGATGTACCTTCCTAAACCTCCCCTCTTAGAGCAGACGTCTCCCTCTCCCATTCCTGCTGCACCAATCCAGTCCACCCAGCAGCTCTGTGGACCCCACTGCTCTCCACATCTTGCCCATGTGCTCAGGAGCAGCTCTGAGCACTGCTGGGTATGCAGCTAGCCTCTATAACCATGAGAATGATGCCTAACATGCTCTTCTGGTCATGGAGTTAAAGGTTTCATCCTAAGGCTGATTCGGGTTCTGGGTTTTGCAGATAGGACCATGTAGTGAGAATGCAGCAGCCCCAGAGCCTGGCCTGCCCTTACCTTGGGATGCCCTCCTGGGTCAGGCTGCAGGGAATGGATGTGGGGGTTTGCGGGGCACACACCATCTTTCAGACTCATTTGTGAGCTTCTTAAGGACACAGACTAAACTGCACTCATCTCAGTGCTCCCGCAGAAGCTGGAGCATGATTAGTAGGGACTCCGGAAAAGACTCAGTTGGCCACTCACATAGGGCACAGCAGCTCCACCTAGGGGCTTTTGAGGTCATGACTGTCAACACTGGTTCCAAACTGTTACAGCATCAACTAAAAGATGCCAAGAAAAGTGATTTTTAGACCAGTGTGGATTTTACACATGCCTTTTAGGAAAAGGTACTTAAACACAAAGCCTGATGTTTTGAGTCTGTCCTTGGAGTTATTTTCATTTGGCACTGTAAGACCCCTTCTGAACCTAAATTCACACTTGTTCCTGTATTTTCTGCCACAGGCCCCAGAGACTTGGCCTGCTTCCTGTTTCCTTTCAGGTGGCCACCATCACTGCTTCTTCTGTTCCTTGGGGCAGCTCTCCCTGGCCCTGGCTACAAAGTGTGATGGGGTCTCCTAGCCATCCCCTTCCATCCCCCCTTGCCCTCAAAGACAAGCATGCAGGCCCTTCACTTTGAAGGCTTGATTATTAATGACTTGAAGGAACCCATTCTGAGCAGTGGTGGCCAAGACAGAGCATGACAGCACAGAGAGGTTGCTGAACCACCAAAGGCCTTAGAGCAATAGCTCCTGAGGCCACCCTGCCTGATAAATCTTCAGCCTACTGCTTTTTCCCATGAGGTTAGAGTTGATTGGTTTCTCGTGCCCTTTTCACACCTTCAGATGTGGACCTCCTTGATTTTAGGTGAGCACCAAAGCTGTGTATTTTCTGAAACTCTTCTCTCAGAACTGGATCAGAACATCAGGTACATCAGTAAACCAAGCTAATAACTTACTGAATTCAAGTCACTGCTTCTGGTCTCTGATAAAACATT
This sequence comes from Manis javanica, assembly GCF_040802235.1. Classification (NCBI taxonomy): domain Eukaryota; kingdom Metazoa; phylum Chordata; class Mammalia; order Pholidota; family Manidae; genus Manis; species Manis javanica. The sequence continues at coordinate 164,472,286 of NC_133158.1, read as the reverse complement.
ACATCTTATTGTGGCCTCCTGCTTATAAAGTCCAGCTATGTCAGCAAGAAAGGAGGTTGTGATGTGACTAATGAAAGATGTGGGGCTTCGTCAACCTTTTGGGTATGTTTTCCTGCATATCTCCCTCTTGCTCCTGCGTGGCAGCTCTCCTTCCTCCTTCCCACCAGTTGCCTCACAGGCTTCCCATATCCCATCCTAATAGACATGAAAGCCCAGTTCGGTTATAGGTGTGTTTTGCACCCAGTATTAATGCCAAGCCAGTCAGATAGCCAAAGGTAGGTACAGGAATCCTGAGAGGTAGAGGATGGAAATGTATACCAAGCATCTATATGGACCACCCTTTCCCACATCTTTGTACTCTGTCCAGTTCCCAGTCTGTGGCATTTGACTCCTCCTCTTCGGTTGATGTCAGAGCAGTAGGGATGAGTGAAGCATATGCCTTAGAGGCCCAGGGAAGATATATCCTCATATCTGCCATAGTAAAGTGCTTTTAACAAGTCTCATTCAGTCACCGTGAGTACTCCAGGAGAAGGGCATTATCTGACAGATGACTCAGCTGACATGCTAACGTTGAGCCCTGTATTCCTCACTGGCCATGCTGCCTTGCCTGAGTGTTGCTCAGTGTTCACGTTTCCTTGATGTTTGGAAGTGCACATTGGTTTCCAAAGAAATGGACAGATCCAGTTTAGGCTGGACTGAAACAATAGCTATGTAGACTTCAGACTACTCATAAAGCCAGGCTCCTGAGATATTCTGCCTTTACAGTCCCTGAGTCCCTAACATGTCTCCCACTGGGGACAAGGCTTTTTACTGATTAGTAAGTATGACTCTGTGCCTATAATCTTAACATGGAGGGAAAAAAGAGAAAGCATTCTAATGAAGAAGAGTAAACCTGGAAGCTTTAATATGATAAATACCATCTCCCTCCACAGATTCTCAATCACAAAATCAAAGTACAAAGTTTCATCCCCCAGTCTACTGCTATCACCAAACATGGGATTTTCTCAGATGCAATAGTAGTAAGAAAAATAACCATAATAAAAGTTAAAACAGCAGCTAACTTCACACCAGACACCATGCTGATGCTTTTCCTACATTCTTACTTAATCTTGGCCACAGCCCTAGGAGGTGGGTAGCTGTTGTCATTACCTTTTTCCAGGTGAGGCTGTTATTGACACTTGAGGAACCCACCCAGGTCACTAGTGAGAAGCAGGACCAGGATCTACCCCATTGCCCAGTGAGTGTAGGTCTGCCTTGGGGCCATGGGAATGTGCACAAGAGGCCAGGTTCAATCTCAGCACCACCGCTTGCTTGTAGAGGGACTATGAGCACATTTCTTAGTTTCTCTGAGCCTCAGTTTTCTATCTAAAAAATGAGAGCAGTTACCTCTTTGCAGTGTTGAAAAGATTCTTGAAAATATGTGTAAAAGGCATAGAAAAGCACTTGACTCACTGGTGCTGCCAAGTAAGTGATAGCTGCTATTGCTGTTTCTGGATGTCTGAACAGTTAGACATATAGCTCCTCTTTCTGTTAAAAAAATTAAAAAGTATAAGCATCCTGATGTTAGAGAAGTTTTCTCTCTAGTGGTTTAAACCTCATTCTGCAAATTCAGTGTCTTTCTGGTAATCAGAGGCAGACACTCAACCAATAATGTCAACAGCTGATGGAAAGTAAACAGGTTTTCTAGTATATGTTCTCCTGTTCTTTCCTGAGAATGGCTTCATGGGTCTTCTGGAGAGCTCATTCCACCTAGACACACAGAACACTTGGCCCAAGGGGCTGCAGCCTTTGAGGATCATCTGTCTTAACTTTATACCCTTCTAAGTTGAGTCCCTGAGCAGTGAGCCTGATGTCACACAGGGAGTTTCCAAAAAGCTGAGGGCAAAGTTTATGGTTTTCTAGTCTGTACTCTATCCAGAATCAACTGGAGAGTGATCGAAGGTAACATTCTTCCTCTAAAGTTTTTCTTTTCATCTTTTCTTACGTCAAAAGGCTTCACCCAAAGAATTGTCTGGGTGTCCGCCAGTTTGCCGAGACCATGATGTGTGCTGTGCTGTACGACGCAGCTAATAGCTTCATCCACCAGCACTTTGTGGATGTGTCCATGTCAGAAGAATTCCTGGCCCTGCCCTTGGAAGACGTGCTTGAGCTGGTGTCTCGAGATGAGCTGAATGTGCAATCAGAAGAGCAGGTCTGTAGAGTGTGGCAGTGGTCAGCAGGTGCCACCAGGGCTGGCTGATCTTTGTTTTGCTCTCCTTCCTTTTCTTCCTTTCTTTTGTTTCTTCTTTCCTTCGTTGCTCCCTCCCTCCCTCCCTCTCACCTCCCTCCCTCCCTCCCTCCTCCCTTCCTTCCCTCCCTCCCTCCTCTCCCCTCCCTTCCCTTCCCTAGATCCTAATGTACATGCAGCTGTTGTTTATTATGGGTTTGTTTTATTCTACCACATGCATTTTTCATGGACACTTTTTCTATACATTTTTGTGTCTGAATAATATTTAATTGATTTTATCAACCCTGCATCTCTTATTCTTGGATATTTAGGTTATTTCCAATATTTACTATTAGAGATAATGCTACTATGAGCTAGAAATAACCATAGATAACTTTTTGAAAGAGTCTTATTCTAAAGGAGAGGAGCATTTGGGGCAGTCATTGGGGGAAAATGTGAAGTCAGGAGGAAGTTTTTTTTAAGGTGAGAAAAATTACACTATATTTGACTGCTGATGGGAATTTTCCAGAAAAGACAAGAACTGGTGATGCAGTAGAAAAGGGAGAATAGTTGCTGGAATGATTACCTGGAGTAAGTGAGAAGAGACGGAGTCTGGGGCACAAAGGGTGTGTATTTGATAGGGGCGCAAGCCGCTCATATCCGCCAGGGCAGGAGAGAAGGGAGGTCAGCTCGCACCCAGATGTTGGTGGGAGAGCAAGATGGTGGTAGAGTCTATGGATGTTGTCTTCCAACTTCTTTCTATTTTCCTAGCTGAAAATGAGGATACAGGAGGAGTGTTGGAAATTTGAGGAAAGGCACAGAGGCATGAACTAGCCCTCTATGAGGAACGTGTGTTAATGGATGGTGGAGAGATGAAGAGGGCTTGAAGGGGAGCAGGGCCTGACAGATCAGCAGTCACAAATTTAAAATAGATTGTGAGCTCATTAGGGTGTTTTCTGTCCGCCGCATATATTGGTGCAGGTGCAGAGTAGGGGGTGAGTTGAATTTAAAGAGCTGGACTTCACTAGGGTGGAGATGGTTTTCCAGGTCACGTGACCAAGGGAGATAGGTGCATGCATGGGAACTGGAGGCGCTGGTGTAGTAACCCGCAGAACCCATGCTGGGCGAGTGAGAGGTGAGGAAATAGGCCCATGGGTAGCCTGGGAGGGAGGCTGGTGGGGAGAGAGTAGTGGGGAAGGCTAGTTGGCACCAGTTACTGAGCTGACAGGATCGGAGGCACTGGTCAGGTTTGGCTTGCTTAAAATCATGGATGAGGTGAAGCCATTGGCAGAGCGAGGTGCGAATCATCATCAGGTCCTCGAAGGCAGTCAAGAAGAGCTTAAATAAGAGTGTAGGGTGTTTGTAGTCAGAAAGCAGTGAAGGATGATCCTTTCTACTCAACAAAGGTGTGGTGCAAGTTGTCTCAAGAGGAGAGTGAATAATGTTACTTTGAACAGAGGGTGACAAGGCCCGAGCAGTGAAGTCGGATGCCAGGTGAGAAGTCTGGCCCTGGCCCTGCAGGCACTGAGAGCACCACTGTGCCTAGGCCTCTGTGCAGTCGGTCAGCTGGGAAGTCTAACCAAAGCCCTTGGCAGAGCACCTTGCGATACTCGAAATCAAGAGCCCTGGCCTGTCAGGAGGAGGAACCCTGGATTCCAGGAGGCAAGCCGTTGGGAGGTTAGCCCAACTCAGCTCCTTTCCTTAATGTCAGAAGAGCCCTCACTCCTGAGTATTGGTGAGCAATAGAAAAGTGGCCCCTGGGCGTGGCAGCTTGAGTGCTGTGGTTTAGAGGGAAGAGCCCCATCCCAGGAGCAAGAAGTTCTGTCTGTAGCTTTTCCACTAATTACTGTGACCTGACCTGGGGCAGCTCACACTTACTGGAGTGATACATTTGGTAAGGACTGTAGGGTTACAGAGCAGGATGTCCTTGGGGCTGGAGAACATAGATTTGGAGCCACGCTTTAAAGGCGAGTCAGTTGAGATGAACAGGAAGAGATAAGGGGCACTCTAGGTGACCAGACGGGTTGAAGAGCAGAGCAGCCAGTCTGGCTAGAGTAGAGGGGATTGTGTTGAGGAGTAGGGCGCAAGAACAGCAGGAAGGAAGGGGGACTGGCATTTTGTTGCAATAAGGAAAGGAATAAGGAACCATTGACAGGGTTTCATTCAGAAGTCATAATGGAAGGCCAGAGCTGTTACACTGACCTAGGTTTGCATTTCAAGAGACTGGACCGAAAAAGGTGACAGAGGAAGTAGAGAGGAAACAGATTCAGGAGAAAAGGAGGAGGAAAAATTGATTGTCGCACTGGTACTCATTCTGATTACTCTAGCGGTATAGGGGGTGGAGGGCTTGAGACTGAGGGGCAGGGATGTGGCCTCAGGGTAGGAAGAGTCCCTGGCAGAGCTTCCACTCGCTGTCCTGGCAGGTCTTTGAAGCCACATTGGCCTGGGTCAGATACGACCCGGAACAGAGAGGGCCCTGCCTGCCTGAGCTGTTGTCCAACATCCGCCTGCCCCTCTGCCGGCCCCAGTTCCTGTCAGACCAAGTGCAGCAGGATGACCTGGTGCGTTGCTGCCACAAGTGCAGGTGAGTGAGGGTGGCCCTGCACAGGATACTGCTGAGAGCCTGGGCAGGGGGAGAGAACTTGGCCATCTAGGCCGTGTCTGTTCCAGCTAGGGATGGAAGCTTTGGAGTGGTCAGCCTTAATTCATGGCACACAGTGATCTGCCTTCTATCTAGAACCTGGAAGAACCCAAGTCCTAACACCATGGGCAGAGAAGTGTGCCATGTTTGAGCATCATGGCAGAAGGGGCTTTCTCCCCTAAGTTATCTTAGGGTTTTCTAACATCCCCATCCATTGAGCTATTTATGAACCTACAGGCATCTGTCGTGTCTGCCCTGACACTATCGACATCAGCAGCTGACTTAGTGGTGACTTCTTGGGGTATCGTGCCCTCTTCAGTAAACATTAGTGCTCTGGCATCCACTGGGTTTAGACCTGCATCTGCAGTGATGGGTCGGGGGGTTGGTGGGGAGCATGTTTACCAGCACATGAAACTTTTACCCAGAGCAAATTGATATGGCACAGCAGAACTACCAAAACAGCTCAGAAGGTGGTAGCCCTGTAGGACGGTCACTATGAGAGTACAGCAGCAGAGAAAAGTGATCATTTTTCTCCAGATTACTTATCATATTCAGGAGGAAGCAAGCAGTGCAATGATGTGTATCAGGAAGAAGTGTTGAGTTTGAACTTTATCCTGTAGGCAGTGGGGAGCTATCAAAGGTTCTTAGAATGATAGCTTGGAGGGGTGGGGCTGGAGGCAGGGAAATCCACCAGGAGCAATCCACCAGGTTTCTGCTGTCACAGTCTACAGGAGAGAAGTTTCAAGGTGTGAGCTATGGGGATGGAAGAGAAGAGCTGGGTCTCAGTGGTGACAGGATGCAAGTTGCTTGTTGAACCTCTGCAAGGCCAGCCACCCTGTTTTTCTCCTGCCAGGAATATGCACATTAGAAGATAATCATTCTGATTACACTAGCTGAGGTGGGCTCTTCTCATCTTGTCCCTCCGATTTTGAGCATGTCTCAGTAGCTGTGTATGGCTTACCCTAGACCCACCTGAGTTCAAGACCAAGCCTTGCAGAAGGTTTCTCTTCCCATGTTTCCCTGTAATTGGTGGTGGTGGGAGCCATGCTCAGAAATGGAAGTGTGGACCCCCTGGGGAGGAGACCATCTGTCCCAACATCTTGCACCTTATTCCAGGGACCTAATAGATGAAGCAAAGGACTATCACCTCATGCCAGAGCACCGACCCCACCTGCCGGCTTTCCGAACTCGGCCTCGCTGCTGTACGTCCATCACTGGCCTTATCTATGCCGTCGGGGGCCTCAACTCAGCAGGTATCTTGCACCTCCCCTTTACAAGGGCCTGTCAGACTCTGTGGGTGAAAAGCACCAAACAACCGAGCCTGGCCCTCTGGTTCCTCTCCCCTTGTCCGTCTTGATTTATGTAATTGTGCAGTTAAAGCATGTTAGATATTAATACCACTGAAGTGGAATGTCAGAGCTAAATTTCAGCCCTGGAGAAGACTCAGTCAGAGACCCGTTCTGTTAGCAGGCTAATCACATTTGGTCTTGTGGATCTCTGGGGTTAAACTGAGGATGTCACCATAAGAAGGAAGATTCTTCAGTACAGAATTCTGCTGCTCTCAGTCATGCTTTTTACTCATCACCTCCTACCTCCTGCAAAACACACATATGCTTTCTGGTCCGCATGTTATTGGCAGCTCTTGTATTATACACTCAGGTTTTCAGGAAAGCTCCATGGGGCCCTCTCTCCCCTTCTGCCCACCCCAGGCACCATTGTGGAGCAGTAGAGATTTAGTAGAGTGGATTATGTGGACACCTGAATCCTTACAGTACAATGGCACACAGAGTCATCATCTCTGATGTGAAGGCCGGGTCTTTGTGTTGTATCATAGGATCAGTCCAGGTTTGTAGGAGGTGGGGAGTCGGTGTGCAGTCCTGGGCGGTTGTGTTTTTAATTGAACTTTAATGAGAGGTGGGTACTAGTCTCTGCTGCTTGTTAAATATATAACCTGGAAAAGGTAAGAAGTCCTCAGTAGTAAATGCTAGAGTGTGGCAGGTGCTGTGTAACCCAAAGTAGAAAAACACAGGGAGGGGGGTTATTTTATCTGATCCTAAAAATACCTGATATAGAGGGTAAGGTTGGAATTACCGTTTCTTGCTACTATGACTGTTATTTATTGAGCACTTGGTATGTTCTAGAAGTATGCTAGGTACTTTACCTATTATGTCACTTAATCCTCATGGTAACTCTGCCACAGAGAATCTCATCTCCATTTCACATGTGAGAACATATGGTGGGGATACAAACTTACCCAGGGTCACCTGCAAAATGAAAAGTAGGCATTGGAACCCATTCCCTTTCCACTGGGGAAATGATGTATCCATTTGCCTTCGTCTTTGGCTTTCAGCAGATGGAATAACTCACTGCAATTTAAAACTGCCGTCTCTAGAACTTAAATGCCTCCTGTCTAATTCTGATTTTCCTTAAGGAAGTAGGCTGTGTTTATCATGGCTGGAACTTCTTAGTGGGCCTTTCTGGCTTGGGTAATTCTGTGGGAAGAGCAGATAGAATTAAGTCAAACGTTCCATATAACCAATGCCCAACAGCCGTGATCTAAACGAGTGGTCTCATTTGTTTTAATTTGAGTAGCAAATTTTTATGCAGGTGATTCCCTGAATGTGGTGGAAGTGTTTGACCCCATCGCCAATTGCTGGGAGAAGTGCCATCCCATGACAACAGCCCGCAGCCGTGTCGGTGTGGCTGTGGTGAATGGACTTCTCTACGCCATCGGGGGCTATGACGGCCAGCTACGGCTGAGCACTGTGGAGGTCTACAACCCAGAGACAGACACATGGACCAGAGTGGGGAGCATGAATAGCAAAAGAAGGTATTTTGGAAGACATTGTTCTACCCACACATGCACTAAGCATCTGGGAAGGGCTATGCTAGACAGGCAGGGGCTCATAATCAAATAAAACACAGGCTTTGGCCAGGGAATTTCCTTCAGCCAGACCATGCACTGCCCATACCACCTGGGAGCCCAGCCCCAGTTGCTTAAAAGGAAAATCCTTGCCTGGTCCTTTGGGGAGCTTGGGGCAATGAGACAGAGGCATGTGGAAATTGTATTGTCATTTAAGTGCCAGATAAGGACTGAAAATGTGTACTATGGAAGATTTGAGGATGGGGAGAAACTGAACTAGAATGTCTCAAATATTTCAGGGAAGAAATGGACTAAAGTTCAGTCTTGAAGAATAAGAAGGATTTAACTGTATTAGTGATAAAAGGAAATGTGAAGTGTTTCTCTTTATGCTTTCTTTCCCCCAGAATCCCTGCCACACATGAGCTTCCACTACCCAGGGAATCTATAAACCATAGCAATGTTCTTTACTCCAGCTCCCCTACCCCATTCTCTGAGACATAAGTGTGTAGGTATTTGTGAGGTGGACCAAGTCTGTCTCTTAACACATTCCAGCTACTTATTTCCTCCATCACTTGCGGGCTCATACTTCCTATGAGAAATGGGATTGGAGGCAGCCAGACAGTGCCTCCAGTTAGCCTTCTTGATGCTACAGTGATGGCGTCTTTCCTTACATCAGTATGTTGAGTATGTGCATGGCTGGGTGGTGGGAGGAGTAACTAGACAGCCTATTCTGTTCTGCCTTTGGTGAGGCCGCAGCACATCAGTGGTTTCAGATGGCACTCTGTGTTTCACTCCCGAGACTGACAGGAGCCCCTGCCTATTTAATCAAACCAGCTCTGCATTGATCTCTTCAGTGTATTGAGCTTCCTTGACATATGCCCAATTGTAGGGAAAAAAGTTACCTCAATTCTTTTTTGAAAGGGACAGTTTGAAAACTACAGCCAGTTGCTTTGTATTCTCAGGCCTTTCTGCTTTGTGATTCTATGGTCAAAGTAGTTGCCTTACACACTCCTTTATCTGTCCATGCTTTGTTTTTCTACTTGCAATATCATGTGACTGCATGTGTGGTGAGGAAGAAAAGTCAGTGGGGATGTCTTTTACCACATAAAAGTGTCATGGCCGTGATGTACATGCTCCATGTTCTGCAGTGTTAGCATGTCACCTTGAGCCAGGAGGAATCCGTCTCTGCACCAGTTAGACCAAATTTACAAAGGGTCAAAAGTTCCTTTTGGAAGAAGAAAATTTATTTAAATATCTGTTCCTCCCAAGGCCTTAAGCTAGTACACTCTCATGGTTCCTTCCTCCCACTCTCTCTACCTCGTTGCTTCCCCTTCCTACTCCTTGGGTATTTCCAATTTCTGTGCCCTCAAATGATCATTGCTCCATACCCCCAGCCATGAGTGCCTTTCTTGTTTTCACAGCAGTCAGTTGTTCTTCCTCATGCGCCTGCTCTGGGTAGCTTCCTTGCTTTGATGTCACAGCATTTGGAGTGTTGTCCTGGAGGAAAGTCCTCCAGGTATTCCTTTCTTTCGATGTAGTTAATGCCCTGTTATTAGTAGCCTAGACCCAGCTCCATTTCATCCCTTTTAAATTACAGGGTATCTTAAAATGTTCTCGGCCGCATCTCTGTTGACGTGCCACACAACTCTCTGTCCTGCCAGATGGTGACAACCTCCTTCCTGCAATCGTTCCTTCCTGTGATCGTTCCTTCCCCTCTCCTACAGGCTTCCAGGCTGTTCCAGTGGAGTTTTCTCTCTTGGACTGTTCCAGTCCATATTGACCAGTGTTTCCCCGTATCCCTTCACCCTTGTCTTTACCACTTGGTTGATACTTAATCTCACATAGTTTTGTGGTACTTCTTAGTTTTTTCTTAGGTTATTGTTGAACTCCTGTATTGTTACTTATGTCCACTTCTAGAAGGATAGTGACATGTCCAGTAAATTTGTGGTCTTCCCACAGTCCTTGCCTGAGGCAGGTCCATTTCCTTTTTCAGGCTGGTTTGGGGGGTCTGTTACCATGTACCTCAGAGGAACATCGGTTTATTTTCCTGTTTATTAGATGCTTAGACTCATTTTTAATCTTCCCAGCATCAAAACTGAATCAGACAGCTTGGCATTCATGTTTAATTTCTCATGAGCTTTTGTGTAGAACAAAAAAATTACATGATTATGCCACACCCCTGCATCTTTGGTATTAGGAAAGCTTGGCATGGTGAACAGCATGGAAGTTGGGCTCTTATTTAAATCCAAGGCATGCCATCAACAAAACAAAAAGGCAACCTACTGTATGGGAGAATATATCCAAAAATGATATATCCAATAAGAACTAACCTACAAAATATATAAAGAACTCCTGCAACTGAACACCAAAAAAAGCAACCCAATTAAAAAATGGGCAGCGGACCTGAATAAACATTTTTCCAAAGAAGACCTGCAGATGGCAAACAGACACATATGAAAAGATGCTGTATATTACTAATCATCAGGGAAATGCAAATCAAAACCACCATGAGGTGTCACCTTATACCAGTCAGAATGGCTACTATCCAAAAGGCAAGAAATAACAAGTGTTGGTGAGGATGTGGAGAAAATCCTGCACTGGTTGGTGGGAATGTAAATTGGTGCAGCCACTGTGGAAAACAGTATGGAGGTTCCTCAAAACACTAAAAAAGAAATACTGTGTGACCCAATAATTCCACTTTTAGGAATTTATTCAAAGAAAACAAAACCCCTGATTTGAAAAGATATATGCACCCCTATGTTTATTGCCACATTATTTGCAATAGCTAAAATATGGAAGCAACCAGAGTGTCCATCGATAGATAAATGAATAGAAGATGTGGTACATATACACCATGGAATGTTATTCAGTCGTAAAAAAGAAAGCAAGCCTGCCTTTGCAACAACTTGATGGACCTAGAAGGTATTATGATTAGTGAAATAAGCCAGGCAGAGAACAAATACCCTGTGATTTCACGTATATGTGGAATCTAAAAACAAAACAAAATGGACAAAACGGCAATAGACTCATAGACACTGAGAAGTGTCTATGGTTACTATGGGAGGAGGGTTTGGGGTGGGTGGGTGAAATACAGATAAACAGGCACAAAACATCAATCATAATATAAACTAGTCATGGGGATGAAAGTACAGCATAGAGAATATTAGTGGTTCTGTAACATCTGTGTTGAAAGATAGTAACAATATAGTTGGGGTGGGCATTAATAAATAAATCTAAGGCATGCCTGTCATTGGGCAGCCTTGAGAAGAGAGCCCAGCCTCCCAGTGTTCGGCCGCATGTCTGTACGGTAATGATGGTGATACTTCTTCAGAGGGTGTGGTGAGGGTGGGAAACATCAAGCATAGAATACCTGATACATGTAGTACATGTGCAACAAACAGGAGCCTGTAGCATTATCCACTGGGACAAATTAGGGGCTACGCAGGACCACGTTTATAATGACTTGATAGTGAAATGAGAAAAATCAGGATAATCAAACAAACATGTTTAAGGCCTGTCTGTACAAAACACCATGCTAAGCACTGTCAGAGTAACACAGATGAAGATCCCCATCTTCCAGGAGGTCCTCACTTGTTAAGAGGTAGCAGCTAAATTCGCAGTACCCTGTGGTGCTAGAATGTAGCATCTGTGGGTAGGAGCTTTCATTTGCTCACTGCTCTGAAACTAGTGCCTCCTGAATATCTGGTGAAAATCTGATGACTGACTGGCTATGGCAGGTGCTGTAATGAAGCTGCTCTGGCAGTGTGGGGCTGGGAGAAAGTGATTCTTGCTAAGGGATCGAGGGTGGCTTTGTGAAGAGGAGAGAGAAAAATGTGATTTGGGCCTTAAAGATAAATCTGTCCCTGAGCACAGCAAGGGAGAAGAAGAGCATCTCAGACAAATCAAGCCCTGAGAAGAGAGGGAGGGAGACAAGAGGAACTGCAGGGCAGCTTCTTTCCCCTTGATATTATTTACTTATTTCTCTCTCCCTCCCCCTGCCCCACCCCCACCCCCACATTGTACACCTTTACTTAGTCACATTATAATATAATAAGATTTAGCTCTCTTCTAGAAAGAGACAGCTGATGGTTAGGTTTATTTCTCCGTGGGCATGAGAGGCTGCCACAGAAAGTCAGACCCACCTGGGATGACAGCTCTGTCTGTTTCAGTGCCATGGGGACGGTCGTGCTGGATGGGCAGATCTACGTCTGTGGGGGCTATGATGGCAACTCCTCTCTCAACTCTGTGGAGACCTACTCACCTGAGACGGACAAGTAAGACTCCAGATCCCCTGGGGCAACTGGAGCTTGTTAAACAGAGTATAAAAATGAGAACTGCAGTTTGTTATTTGAGCTTCTCAAGGATAGAGAATATCTTACCTTTTCAACCCCTGTAGTACCTTGCATATAATAGGTTTGTAATAACCTTCGGTTAAATGAATGAATAACTAAATAAATTTCTAAAACAAATAGTCTATATATATATATATATATATATGTACTTGGAAACAATGGCCTGCACCTCTTAGCTAAATCAGCCCTTTTTAATGGAAATGCTGGTGAAAGGGGATAAGAAATAGATGAGCAGCACTTTTTTAAGTAGTATAGGTATGATTTGGATAAGATATGATTTGAAAAAAAAAGGAAGGAGAGAAAGTTATGTGATCAAATGGCAAAATGAGCTCAGAAAACAATGATGTCTATACCATCTGAGTCCTTATCTTTTCATAATACATATTGATATTTTAAAGACTGAAAAAATTCTGTGGTAAAGAAACCAATTTAATCTAATCTAACACCTCTCACCATCTTGTGGAATTACACTGTGGAATACTGTTTGGAAAACACTGACAGGGTTAGCCTGAATTTTTCATTTCAATTTGAAATGAAATTGAATCTTCTCACACTATATAAAAAATATAAGCAAATTAGATGAGTGGATTCATCAGAATGCTGTTAAGCCAATATGCCATTCACTTAACCAACTCACTGTGCATTGGGCAGCAAGCTGGATATCCAAGATCCTAAGTAGCACCCTGTCTGCTGGGGCCATGGGTGCGTCCTGATCATCCAACCCTGGAGATTTGTGTCTGGAGCTTGTGGGCACAAAGTGGGGAGCACCTTCATCTTTGCCGTAGTCAGGGGAGAGGCAGGGTTGCAGGGATGTCTTCTGAGAGGAGACCCATCATTGATGGTAGGAGATGCACTGCACATCATAGGCAGGGAAACAGTAAGAAGAAAGGCTCAGAGATGAGGAAGTGCTCAGTGTTTTTGAGGAGCAGGTGTGCATGGCACATGACAGGATGTCAAACTGGAAAGTAGATGAGGAACAAGTGGTGAGAAACCGCATTAGGGAACTTGGACTCTTCCTTAGAGGCAACAGTAAGGGGCCACCAGGGGGACAAGCTGCCCAGGGTTGGGATGGGAATGGTCTGAGAGCTAGACCACCTATAAGGAGGCTGGTACAGGAGTTCAGGTGAGGCCCCAGGAATGTTGAGAATGAGGGAGAAGAGGCCACACAAAAGCAGAGTTTGTAAGTACAGCAACTAGATAGCTGGCAGTCCCATTAACAAGACTGGGGAGTGCAGGGGAAGAGCAGATCTGTAAAAGAGAGGCCTTGTTTGGGACATGCTCATTTTGAGTACCTGTAGAGATGAGCGGAGACCAGCTGTGGGTCTGAAGTTTGGGTGAGAGCAGCCAGAGAGAACCATCAGCAGCAGTAGTGGTAGAGGCAGTAGGAGGTGGGGAGGTTGTCCAGGGCACAAGGGAACACAGCACAGTTTGCCCAAACCCACTTAGGCTGTCTTGTGAAGATAACACATCAAATCTCATGGCTCCCCTCCTACTTTGGCTCTTCCCTGAAGGTGGACAGTGGTGACCCCGATGAGCTCGAATCGCAGTGCTGCTGGGGTTACAGTCTTTGAGGGCAGGATATATGTGTCGGGTGGCCACGACGGTCTGCAGATCTTCAACAGTGTGAGTCTGGGCTTCTCCTGGGCTACTCCTTCCATCTTTGAGAGTTATTTTGAAAGGCAGTTCTTTGGGAAGAAACTTCAGCCTTGCCACTGCTGGGTGAAGCATCCCCTAGTGAAGCTTCAGACCATCTCCCACTTGCCCTAAAATTTTGAGAATGGGAATCAGTGTGTGTAAAAGTGGGAGGAAGTGTAGCCACATTTATACACATACTTTCAACTCCACCACCCTCACCCTCTTCAGTTCTCCATCAAATGCTGCATGAGACTTGGTGAAATTCCTGCCTACAGTGAGCTCAGTTACAGACTGAGTTTGCAGTTATGTACTGTGAGTTTGCAGTTGTATTCTCCCAGATTCTTTGTTTGAAATTGGATTTGTTTTTTAAAAAAACTTCAACAGCCATTTAGTAGTAGTTGCATGGAGTCAGCCAGCTCTGTGGTGGAATGCACACTAGACAGATTTTAGGAGACCCCCACCCCATTCCAGCTCTGTCACTGCATAGCATTGCGTCCTTGGCCAGTCCTTTATCTGTTTCCAGAGAGGGTCAGTCTAGGTGACCTCTCACCATCCCCATAAAGCCCAAAAGCAGGAATGCCACTGAGGACACCGGGCATCAGAGCCAGATCACACACTGGCTGAGCTCCTTGTCCCAGGCCTCCTGCTGGAGTCTGACACTGTGCCCCATGATATCACTCTGATGACTGTGCTTTGGCTCTGACTGTCCTACGTCTGTGCCTCTCTCCCTGCTGCAGGTGGAGCACTACAATCACCATACAGCCACCTGGCATCCAGCAGCCGGCATGCTCAGCAAGCGCTGCCGCCATGGAGCTGCCTCCCTGGGAAGCAAGATGTTTGTCTGCGGGGGCTATGATGGCTCCGGCTTCCTCAGCATTGCTGAGGTGTACAGCTGTGTGGCAGACCAGTGGTGCCTGATAGTCCCCATGCACACACGCCGGAGCCGTGTCTCCCTGGTGGCCAGCTGTGGGCGTCTTTACGCTGTGGGGGGCTATGACGGACAGTCGAACCTAAGCTCAGTGGAGATGTATGACCCAGAGACAGAGCGCTGGACATTTATGGCCCCCATGGCCTGTCATGAGGGAGGGGTCGGTGTAGGCTGCATCCCTCTCCTCACCATCTAAGGCAGAGAGGGTGGGATGTGTGGAGTAGGGATGTGGTACAAATATAGGCACTTCCTTCCAGGGACCGTCCTTCACGGGAGAGGCGGTGGATCAGAAGAAGGTGTGAAATGTGAGCTCGCTGGAGGAACAGTTTCTCCAGGTGCTTAGGTCCTCCCTCACTGTGCTGCCCTTGTGACCGTCAGACTGAGGTCATCACAATGCACAGGACAGAAGCAAGCCCCTCTGGGTTCACAGCTGGTGACACAGGACTGCTCTGCAGGTCTGCACATACACAGGCTCCATCCAAGCCAGCTCCCACCTGCCACAGCTCTGTGGGCCACCCCCTTGCAGAACACCTTCCATCTGATTCTCCTTCTCGCCCGCTATCCTCCGGCCATACTGTGGCCAATTTGATGGGACGGCTGCAGTGGTCAAGCCTGTTGGAAACCAGGGTGTGGCTGGGAGAGGAAGGACACTCCAGGTGTTCTCACTGCCTCCAGTGATGCAGCCACAGCAGTGTGCTGGCTGCGCATAAGCACCTCCTCCTTCCATTCAGGACACAGGATTTTGTCCTCATTGTTGGGTAACCAGGAAGAACGGAAGCTTTTCCTGTGTCTGATTTTGGGATTTCAGTGCGGTCTTTTTCATCTTGCTCAGAAGTAACAAAAAAACAAAAGAAAAATACTTGAAAGAAACTGGAAAGAAAACTACTTTTTTTTTTAAGTGAACATTTTTTTGCAAGAAGAAAACAAAAGATGCTGAAGGCAAATAAGTGTTTAAATTGAAGACCACCCAACATGAAAAGGGTGGTATCCACCCCCACATTTGGATCCTAGGGTCCTGAGGCCTCGCATAGCACTTGGGGTTCCCTCTGAGCCCCAGCATGTCTGAGATCAGTGCTCTCGACTGGTCCTGTAGCAAGGTGCTCATGGGGTTTGTCTTCACACCCACCATCAGAGGACTTTTTTAATGTTAAGCATAGTGAGTTGGCTGAATTACTGCCACTCTTCTGGGTGGGAGCTCCCAGCTCATTGCTGGAGGCTCCAGATGCCCTCTGGTTACCTCCCACTGCCACCATGGCCCTCATTCCCATTCCCTGTCCCCATGTTCCTTCCTTATTTGACCAGCAGGAGACAGCAGGTCTGGCTAGATTATCACTTGCCTGTCTATCATTCTTGAATAATGTTCCTCTTTATGATGCTTCTGGGGCACATTAACCATTTGTACCTCTATAACCTAACCAGGGACATGGTCCTCCCACCAGCCATGGTCTGGCTTGGTCCAGTAATCTCGCTGCCCTGCCAGTCCACTGCTCCTCCATCCACTCGCCAATGCCCAGGGTTTGGCTTCCCTCCAGCCCCTGGCTAACTGACCAGCAAGGTGAACCTTTATGTTCAAGCAAAGCTGACTTCATGACATAAAGAACTGAAGACCGAAAGAATCTCTTGCTGCTGCAAAGAACAGATTTTATATTTCTTCCGCTGATCTTAGCATATGACCTCTTGAAGAGACTCCATGCTCCTCCTTCCTCAGTGGATGGACCCCTCATGTAGCACAGCAGGACCCAAACAGGAGGACACTTCCTATTACCAGCGCACTGGGCAGTGGGGCTGTCCTTCAACTGCTGCTGCCAAAATCTGGTTTCTAAAATCTTCCAGTAGTAACCCGAAGAGGATACAATTCCTTTAATGCAAGATTGGTTCTCCACCTGGTTGGTTTTCTTTGCTGCTGCCTGGGGTGGCCTGGAAGCCTGTTAAGAAAGGCACAGTGTGGATGGATCCTGAGATGTCTCTCCCATCCCAGGACTGTGAGATTCACCAGTGTGTGCAATCGCCATGTAGCCAGAGGGAAGTACCTTTGCTACCTGCCACTTAGGAGCTGGACCTCTGCTACAAGCACTTGAAAATGATGTTTTTATTTTAAAAGACTCAACAACCTGATACAGGTTAGCCTGGGCTCCCAGTGGAGCTCCAGTGTTTCTTACTCCTCGGTTAGCCTACAGAGGTAGACTTGGAACGTGGTTGGGGTCTGTGTTTCCCATTAGAGAGGAGATATCAGTGCTCATCGTCTTATAAGCCCTTTCCGTTTGTGGATTTGAAGCAGCATTGACAAGCTGGATTGTGAAGGTATTAAGAGTCAGTCAGTGGGCTAAATGAGTGGGCCTCAGCATGTCCTTAGGATGCCAGTCCAGACTTTTCCACTGGGGATGCTAAGTCCTTTTTCCATCATCTGCTATTCTTGTAGTGGCCTTCCTGAGTCCACTCCCACAACCTGGTGTGGAAGTCACACTGCTGCACCCATGGTCAGTGTTTCTAAGTAAGATGAAGCCAGTGCTTTGATCTGGGCTGTGAGCACAAATTAACAGACTCTTCAGTCAATTTTCACACTCTTCAGTCAATTCCTCAGTCTGATGGTGAATGACTGCAAATGGCTGGTCTGGCTCTTTGGTGTTGGATCCTTTCCAATAGCACCGTGAAAAAAAAGATGTCACCCAAGGATATTGTAAAAAGGGTGTAACAGTGAGGTAAGACAGATACGGCACTCACTGAGCCTTGGGCTCTAGCCCAGCTCTGAGCAGAGGACCGTGACATATGTTATCCTTGGGCATTTTCTCTTCTTAGATGACACATAGAACCTTCTCGTCTGGGGTTCCTCTGAAATCAAAACCAGGATGGGAGCTGAAGAGCAGCCTTTTGACTTGGTCACAGAGATGTGAGTAGGTAGAAATTCTCCTCTCCCCCAATTTATTGTTTCCCAGAAAAATCTTACTTCCTTTTATTTATAGAATGCATGTCTTTTGTGTTAACAAACCAAAGAGAAATAAAGACTATACTCCTAATATCTCCTTGCTCTTTCCTGATTTATTTTTTAAATATTAGAAGCAGACATGTTTTTATTGCAGTTCAGTGAAAAAATACACTGAACAAAGTAAAAATATTCCTGTGAAAATAAAGGAAAAGCCAGATGTATAGTAAAATCAGTCTGTGGAGAGACTTTTGTAACTTATTTTATAAGAACAGGTTCTGAGAACATGGATGGAGCTGGAGGACATTATGCTCAGTGAAATAAGCCAGGCGGAGAAAGACAAATGCCAAATGATTTCCCTCATTTGTGGAGTATAATAACGAAGCAAAACTGAAGAAACAAAATAGCAGCAGACTCAGAAACTCCAAGAACGAACTAGAGGTTACCAAAGGGGAGGGAGAAGGGGAATGAGGGGTATTATGTTTAGTACACCTGGTGTGGGGGAATCACGGGGAGAACAGTGCAGCACAGAGAAGGCAAACAGTGAATCTGTGGCATCTTGCTACACTGGTGGACAGTGACTGCATTGGAGTATGGGTGAGGACTTGATAATATGGGTAAATGTAGTAACCACATTGCTTTTTCATGTGAAACTTTCGTAAGTGTGTATCACTCATACCTTAATAAAAAAAATTATTTTTAAGTTAATATAATCTTGAAATTAGAATGTTGAAGGGTTATGCCAGATTATATTTGGAATACTGACATTCATATGACTGGAATGTGCATATAATGTAACTTTCTGAGACACTGATAAATCTCAAAATATCATTTTTTGTCACAGACATTCCTAAAATATGTAAGTAACAAACAATTAAGTCTTTACTTTTAATACATTTAAAAAAAAAAGAAAGGGTTCTGGGAAAAGCTATGCAGAACACTTAATTAGCATGTTGCATATTTGCTGGTGTTCAGAGAACACATTTTGGATTTCTCCTTTTCTTCACTCACTGCTGTATAACCAGAAATCCCCCTGGCATGTGGCTCACCTATGACTGGAACCAAACGTTCAGCTCCTTTTTTATACTTCAGGCCAGAGGTACTTCACTTTGGTGCACATAAAAGTCACTGGAGAGGGGGGCGGAGCCAGGATGGCGGCGTGAGTAGAGCAGTGGAAATCTCCTCCCAAAAACACATAGAGCTATGAAAATATAACAAAGAAAATCTTCCTAAAATAGAGACCACAGGACACAGGACAACATCCAGACCACATCCACACCTGCAAGAACCCAGCGCCTTGTGAAGGGGGTAAGATACAAGCCCCAGACCGGCGGGACCCGAGCGCCCCTCCCCCCGGCTCCCGGCGGGTGGAGAGAAACCGGAGCAGTTTTTTTTTTTTTTGGCGAGCGCTTTTTGGAAGCCTTAGAGGGACGGGCCCCCGTTGCTGGGGAGGCAGGGTGGCGGGACCGGTGAGGAGGTGCCTGGGAACGGCGCCGGAGGACAAAGAATATCCCGCGTTTCTCCCTGTGAGACCGGGGGGCGGGTGCCTGAGACCGGTGCCTGAGGACGGAGGAGGTCGCGCGTTTTTCCCCTTTTTTTTTTTTTTTTTTTTCTCTTTTTGGCGAGCGCTTTTTGGAAGCCTTGAAGGGACGGGGACCCCAGTGCTAGGGAGGCACGGTGGCGGGACTGGTGAGCGGGTGGCTGGGACCGGCGCCTGAGGACAAAGAATATCCCCCGTTTTTCCCTGCGGGACCGGTGGTCGGGTGCCTGAGACCGGCACTTGAGGACAGAGGAAATCGCGCGTTTTTCCCCTTTTTTTTTTCTCTTCTCTGCGAGTGCTTTTTGGAAGCCTAAAAGGGACAGGGACCCCGGTGCTAGGGAGGCAGGGCGGCGGGACTGGTGAGCGGGTGCCTGGGACCAGTGCCTGAGGACAAAGAATATCGAGCGTTCCTTCCCTGCGGGACCGGTGGGTGGGTGCTTTTTGGAAGCCTTGAAAGGACAGGGACCCTGGTGCTAGGGAGACAGGGCAGCAGGACCAGTGAGCGGGTGCCTGGGACCGGCAACTGAGGACAAAAAAAAAAAAAAAAAAAAAAAAATCGCTTGTTTTTTCCTTTTTTTTCCTTTTTTTTTTTTCTCTTTCTTTCTGTTCCCTCTCTCATTGTTGCTGTTGTTGTTTTGGTTTGGAGAGTGCTTTTTGGAAATCTTAAAGGGGCAGGACAGGTCACTTAGACCAGAGGCAGGGAATCTGGGGATCTCTGGGCACTCTAACCCCCTGGGCAGCAGGGAGCACAGAGGCCCCTTACGGAGATAAATAGTCTCCTGGCTGCTCCCCCTCCAACGGGGCTCCACCATTTTGGAGGAACAGCCCCAGCCAGGCCACGCCCACAGCAACAGCGGAGATAAACCCCAAAGCAACTGGGCAGGAAGCAGAAGCCCTGTCTGCGCACAGCTGCCCAGCACAAGCCACTAGAGGTCGCTATTCTCCCAGGAAAAGGCTACAAACCAACAAGAAGGGAAGCTCTTCCAGCGGTCACTTGTACCAGCTCTGCAAACTATCTCTATCACCATGAAAAGGCAAAACTACAGGCAGACAAAGATCACAGAGACAACACCTGAGAAGGAGACAGACCTAACTAGTCCTCCTGAAAAAGAATTCAAAATAAAAATCATGAACATGCTGACAGAGATGCAGAAAAAAATGCAAGAGCAATGGGATGAGATGCAGAGAAAAATGCAAGAGCAGTGGGATGAAGTCCGGAAGGAGATCACAGATGTCAGGAAAGAGATCACAGAAGTGAAACAATCCCTGGAAGGATTTATAAGCAGAATGGATAAGATGCAAGAGGCCATTGAAGGAATAGAAGCCAGAGAACAGGAACGTATAGAAGCTGACATAGAGAGAGATAAAAGGATCTCCAGGAATGAAACAACACTAAGAGAAATATGTGACCAATACAAAAGGAAAAACATTCGTATTATAGGGATACCAGAAGAGGAAGAAAGAGGAAAAGGGATAGAAAGGGTCTTTGAAGAAATAATTGCTGAAAACTTCCCCAAACTGGGGGAGGAAATAATCGAACAGACCATGGAATTATACAGAACCCCCAACAGAAAGGATCCAAGGAGGACAACACCAAGACACATAGTAATTAAAATGGCAAGGATCAAGGACAAGGAAAGAGTTTTAAAGGCAGCTAGAGAGAAAAAGGTCACCTATAAAGGAAAACCAATCAGGCTAACATCAGACTTCTCAACAGAAACCCTACAGGCCAGAAGAGAATGGCATGATACACTTAATGCAATGAAACAGAAGGGCCTTGAACCAAGGATACTGTATCCAGCACGACTATCATTTAAATATGATGCTGGGATTAAACAATTCCCAGACAAGCAAAAGCTGAGGGAATTTGCTTCCCACAAACCACCTCTACAGGGCATCCTACAGGGACTGCTCTAGATGGGAGCACCCCTAAAAAGAGCACAGAACAAAACACACAACATATGAAGAATGGAGGAGGAGGAATAAGAAGGGAGAGAAGAAAAGAATCTCCAGACAGTGTATATAACAGCTCAATAAGCGAGCTAAGTTAGGCAGTAAGATACTAAAGAAGCTAACCTTGAACCTTTGGTAACCACGAATCTAAAGCCTGCAATGGCAATAAGTACATATCTTTCAATAGTCACCCTAAATGTAAATGGACTTAATGCGCCAATCAAAAGACATAGAGTAATAGAATCGATAAAAAAGCAAGACCCATCTATATGCTGCTTACAAGAAACTCACCTTAAACCCAAAGATAAGCATAGACTAAAAGTCAAGGGATGGAAAAACATATTTCAGGCAAACAACAGTGAGAAGAAAGCAGGGGTTGCAGTACTAATATCAGACAAAATAGACTTCAAAACAAAGAAAGTAACAAGAGATAAAGAAGGCCACTACATAATGATAAAGGGCTCAGTCCAACAAGAGGATATAACCATTCTAAATATATATGCACCCAATACAGGAGCACCAGCATATGTGAAGCAAATACTAACAGAACTAAAGAGGGAAATAGACTGCAATGCATTCATTGTAGGAGACTTCAACACACCACTCACCCCAAAGGATAGATCCACCGGGCAGAAAATAAGTAAAGACACACAGGCACTGAACAACACACTAGAACAGATGGACCTAATAGACATCTATAGAACTTTACATCCAAAAGCAACAGGATATACATTCTTCTCAAGTGCACATGGAACATTCTCCAGAATAGACCACATACTAGCTCACAAAAAGAGCCTCAGTAAATTCCACAATATTGAAATTCTACCAACCAATTTTTCAGACCACAAAGGTATGAAAGTAGAAATAAATTCTACAAAGAAAACAAAAAGGCTCACAAACACATGGAGGCTTAACAACATGCTACTAAATAATCAATGGATCAATGAACAAATCAAAATAGAGATCAAGGAATATATAGAAACAAATGACAACAACAACACTACTCCCCAACTTCTGTGGGATGCAGCGAAAGCAGTCTTAAGAGGAAAGTATATAGCAATCCAGGCACACTTGAAGAAGGAAGAACAATCCCAAATGAATAGTCTAACATCACAATTATTAAAACTGGAAAAAGAAGAACAAATGAGGCCTAAAGTCAGCAGAAGGAGGGACATAATAAAGATCAGAGAAGAAATAAACAAAATTGAGAAGAATAAAACAATAGCAAAAATCAACGAAACCAAGAGCTGGTTCCTTGAGAAAATAAACAAAATAGATAAGCCTCTAGCCCAACTTATTAAGAGAAAAAGAGAGTCAACACAAATCAACATAATCAGAAATGAGAATGGAAAAATCACGACAGACTCCACAGAAATACAAAGAATTATTAAAGACTACTATGAAAACCTATATGCCAACAAGCTGGAAAACCTAGAAGAAATGGACAACTTCCTAGAAAAATACAACCTCCCAAGACTGACCAAGGAAGAAACACAAAAGTTAAACAAACCAATTACAAGCAAAGAAATTGAAACAGTAATCAAAAAACTACCCAAGAACAAAACCCCGGGGCCGGACGGATTTACCTTGGAATTTTATCAGACACACAGAGAAGACATAATACCCATTCTCCTTAAAGTGTTCCACAAAATAGAAGAAGAGGGAATACTCCCAAACTCATTCTATGAAGCCAACATCACCCTAATACCAAAACCAGGAAAAGACCCCACCAAAAAAGAAAATTACAGACCAATATCCCTGATGAATGTAGATGCAAAAATACTCAATAAAATATTAGCAAACAGAATTCAACAGTATATCAAAAGGATCATACACCATGACCAAGTGGGGTTCATCCCAGGGATGCAAGGATGGTACAACATTCGAAAATCCATCAACATCATCCACCACATCAACAAAAAGAAAGACAAAAACCACATGATCATCTCCATAGATGCTGAAAAAGCATTTGACAAAATTCAACATCCATTCATGATAAAAACTCTCAGCAAAATGGGAATAGAGGGCAAGTACCTCAACATAATAAAGGCCATATATGATAAACCCACAGCCAGCATTATACTGAACAGCGAGAAGCTGAAAGCATTTCCACTGAGATCGGGAACCAGACAGGGATGCCCACTCTCCCCACTGTTATTTAACATAGTACTGGAGGTCCTAGCCACGGCAATCAGACAAAACAAACAAATACAAGGAATCCAGATTGGTAAAGAAGAAGTTAAACTGTCACTATTTGCAGATGATATGATACTGTACATAAAAAACCCTAAAGACTCCACTCCAAAACTACTAGAACTGATATCGGAATACAGCAAAGTTGCAGGATACAAAATCAACACACAGAAATCTGTAGCTTTCCTATACACTAACAACGAATCAATAGAAAGAGAAATCAGGAAAACAATTCCATTCACCATTGCATCAAAAAGAATAAAATACCTAGGAATAAACCTAACCAAGGAAGTGAAAGACTTATACTCTGAAAACTACAAGTCACTCTTAAGAGAAATTAAAGGGGACACTAATAAATGGAAACTCATCCCATGCTCATGGCTAGGAAGAATTAATATCGTCAAAATGGCCATCCTGCCGAAAGCAATATACAAATTTGATGCAATCCCTCTCAAATTACCAGCAACATTCTTCAACAAACTGGAAGAAATAATTCAAAAATTCATATGGAAACACCAAAGACCCCGAATAGCCAAAGCAATCCTGAAAAAGAAGAATAAAGTAGGGGGGATCTCACTCCCCAACTTTAAGCTCTACTACAAAGCCATAGTAATCAAGACAATTTGGTACTGGCACAAGAACAGAGCCACAGACCAGTGGAACAGATTAGAGACCCCAGAAATTAACCCAAACATATATGGTCAATTAATATTTGATAAAGGAGCCATGGACATACAATGGCAAAATGACAGTCTCTTCAACAGATGGTGCTGGCAAAACTGGACAGCTACATGTAGGAGAATGAAACTGGACCATTGTCTAACCCCATATACAAAGGTAAACTCAAAATGGATCAAAGACCTGAATGTAAGTCACGAAACCATTAAACTCTTGGAAAAAAACATAGGCAAAAACCTCTTAGACATAAACATGAGTGATCTCTTCTTGAACATATCTCCCCGGGCAAGGAAAACAACAGCAAAAATGAGCAAGTGGGACTACATTAAGCTGAAAAGCTTCTGTACAGCGAAAGACACCATCAATAGAACAAAAAGGAACCCTACAGTATGGGAGAATATATTTGAAAATGACAGATCTGATAAAGGCTTGACGTCCAGAATATATAAAGAGCTCACACGCCTCAACAAACAAAAAACAAATAACCCAATTAAAAAATGGGCAGAGGAACTGAACAGACAGTTCTCCAAAAAAGAAATACAGATGGCCAAGAGACACATGAAAAGATGCTCCACATCGCTAATTATCAGAGAAATGCAAATTAAAACTACAATGAGGTATCACTTCACACCAGTAAGGATAGCTGCCATCCAAAAGACAAACAACAACAAATGTTGGCGAGGCTGTGGAGAAAGGGGAACCCTCCTACACTGCTGGTGGGAATGTAAATTAGTTCAACCATTGTGGAAAGCAGTATGGAGGTGCATCAAAATGCTCAAAACAGACCTACCATTTGACCCAGGAATTCCACTCCTAGGAATTTACCCTAAGAACGCAGCAATCAAGTTTGAGAAAGACAGATGCACCCCTATGTTTATCGCAGCACTATTTACAATAGCCAAGAATTGGAAGCAACCTAAATGTCCATCTGTAGATGAATGGATAAAGAAGATGTGGTACATATACACAATGGAATACTACTCAGCCATAAGAAGTGGAAAAATCCAACCATTTGCAGCAACATGGATGGAGCTGGAGAGTATTATGCTCAGTGAAATAAGCCAAGCGGAGAAAGAGAAATACCAAATGATTTCACTCATCTGAGGAGTATAGGAACAAAGGAAAAACTGAAGGAACAAAACAGCAGCAGAATTACAGAACCCAAAAATGGACTAACAGGTACCAAAGGGAAAGGAACTGGAGAGGATGGGTGGGCAGGGAGGGATAAGGGGGGGGAAGAAGAAGGGGGGTATTAAGATTAGCATGCATGGGGGGGAGGGAGAAAGGGGAGGGTGGGCTGCACAACACAGAGAGGACAAGTAGTGACTCTACCACATTTTGCTAAGCTGATGGACAGTAACCGTAATGTGGTTGTTAGGGGGGACCTGATATAGGGGAGAGCATAGTAAACATAGTATTCTTCAGGTAAGTGTAGATTAAAAATTTAAAAAAAAAAAGAAAGAAAGAAAGAAAAGGGGGATTACTCTTTAACAGGATAAAACTATTGGTAAATCAAAGATCAACGCATGCTTTAAATATCCTTAATGTTGATCACTTAAAGGGTGTCAGATGATCAGCTATGGAGGTACTCTTTTCTGATAATATTCCTTTCTCTTAATTAAAAAAAAAAAAAAAGCAGTTACTGTGTGCTGACCTCCAATGAGTTCTGCACAGTGGTATAGAGGGCATGTCAAAGTGTGGGCAAAGGGTCTGTTTGTTTCTACGCAGAAGATCAAGGCCTAGCTTGGATACCCAGAAAATGAACTAAGATACGATATGAGGAGGAGCTTCCGGCATCAGCACTCTCTGGAGGACTCGTGCCGGGGGATGATCATCAAAAAGCCTCCACAGGGATCCGGACGATGCTGCGGTTGTGGCTGCATCCAGCCCACCGTCTCCTGGACTTGCCATAAGAAGGAGGAGGGAGATGTCTAGGCTGGCATGTGCATACAGTGAGACAACGAATTTGACTGGATCTGTACTGTTGGAACTCAATCAGGAGTTGGGAGGGGTGCAAGTTGTAGCACCCCAAAATCTCATGACTATAGACTATCTATGGTTAAAAGAACATATGGGATGTGAACAGATCCCAGAAATGGGCTGCTTTAATTTGTCTGATGGTTCAAGTACAGTTGGAAAATATCCATCATATCATAGATAAATTTTCACAAATGCCTAGGGTGCCTAAATGGTTTTCTTGGCTTCACTGGAGATGGCTGGTAATTATAGATTTGCTTTGTTTATGTCACCGTATTCCTATTATGTTAATATGTGTGTGCAAATTAGTAGTTTAAAACCTATACATACTTAAGGTACTATACAAGAAGATATGTCAAAGAAATAATCAATCCTCCCAAGTTTCCTTCATATGCTACATCTATAGCTTTTCTTCTTCCTTCCTAATTACAAACCTTAAATAGAATTCATGCCTCATATCGAATTTACCGAGTATCATAATTCCTCCAGGTGGTAAAGATACCTCGAGACAAGTGCTGGGCATAGAAACCACAGGGCATAAATCTGCAAAGAAGTAAAAAGCTAACCTTTGCAAACAATATGGCTTCTCTCTCACTTACCAACTTTACATTTCCCTGTATGGCCCCGGAAGATGACTGGTTAGCCAGAGACGGGTAAGATTCCTCAAGGGAGGAACAACCTAAGACAGGCACAGTCGCAGGGGGGCCATCAGGGGAGAATTTGGGGATCAACAGAGGTGAGGCTCAGAACCTCACCCCCCCTGCTTTGAGAGAAATCTTCTGCATCCGTGGATGCCTTGCTGCCCTTGTCTAGCCTGGATTAATACTTAGTCCATAGGCACACACCTGATCATCTGATCATCTACATTTGCCTTCTTACAGCACTAAACTATGTTTTCTACCTTTATCTTGCATCTACCTACCACTTCAGCATTTTATTAAAAATAAAAATAATAATAATAATAGGAGAAATGTGGGATCAACATATAAATCAAGTACAAAAATCAAATGAATATTCATATTTGACCTGATGGTTTATAGGTCATATTGCATGATCAAAACCGAAAGTTTCTGTGATGAATGCCCTTGTACTGTTCACCATGTAAGAATTTATTCACTCTGTAAGAATTCGTTCACCATGTAAGAACTTGTTCGTTATGCTTCAGAAGATTGGAGACTGACGAGAATTAGGCTTGAGATGGATTAATGATTGTACATTGAGCATTGACCCCCCTATACTGAATTTTATTGTTGTTAACAACCATTTGATCAATAAATATGAGAGATGCCCTCTCAAAAAAAAAAAAAAAAAAAAAAAAAGGAAAAAAAAAAAGTCACTGGAAAATCCTTAAGCCACAGATTCATTTGTAGGTCCTCTCCTGAAACTGGTTCCCTAGGGCTGGGGAGCAGCTCAGGCACTCTGGTGCAGACAAGTTTCTGTTGTGGTCTGTATGTTCATCAGAGTGTGAGGACTGGACTCCTGCATGTAGTTTCCGCTTCTCCAAATATAGCCACATTCCAGATCTGCCTGCCTGAAATTACACCCTGCTTTCTGCGGTTGTGAATGTTAGGAAGCACTTCACGCTTTTCCAAAAGTCAGCTTATGGTCAGTCTTATCCATTGGGTAATGACTACTCGGATGGCAGCTTTATTTGTAAGTTTTAGGAAGGGTACATCGCTCCTACATACACCACGCCAGCACGTTTCACACATTAACTATGGATTCTCACTTGGTCCTCTCAGGAATCCCCCCCGAGTAGGTAGCATAGCTTATTTTACCATAAAAAAACACTGCCTTAGAGGGGCTGGATAACTGACCTGATTCATCAACTAAGTAGTAGTGTCAAGAATTATTGAGACCAGGTCTCCATACTCAATCCAGTTCGCCTGAGAGGAACTGTGTCTTAGACGCTGGAAGCAGCCCACTGGGTAGTGAGGGAAAGAGAAGAAACTTCGGATTATAGAAGCAGGCCCCTTTGTGCTGAAACGAAACCAGATTATCTGCAGGCGCTGGGCCTTGGGAGAAAGGTCAAATGCCTGTGAAGGAAGAACAGCCCTTTCCACGTAGCCTATATACCCTTTTACTCAGAACTGAACAGCCCATGAGTCAAGAGTGGGCCGGTGAGCTTTAACTAGACTCAAAGGCTAGTCTGACTTTCTGTTTCCTTTCTTTACTGTTCTTTGGACTCTTCTCCCCTCACAACTAGCAGCAGAGCCTATTCCTCTTCACCCAGAGGCGAGCACTACTGGTTTTTACTACTGATCACAGCAATGTAACATTTCACAACCAAAAAACTGACAACAGAATCACACAGTTCTCATAGCAAGTATCTCTGACTTAACTTCCCTATTTCATCTCTAGTGGTACACAGATGTTTTTCTCTTTAACGGAGCTCAGTTCCCCAATCAATCATCTTTTTCTAGGTTTGTAGTTCAGGATAAAAACCAAATTCCACAGGATGACAGAGAAGGCTACTGTGATCGGACACTTCTTCCCACTCAGCCTCCCTGAAATAGTCCTTAGAGTGTCAGTTTAGATGCCACCCTGGCAAGAAAGCATGCCTGGTATGTTTAACTTTTTAAGAAACTGACAAGCTTTTCCAAAATGTCTGTGCCATTTTACATTCCCACCAGCAATGTATGAGGGTTCAAGTTTCTCCACATTCTTTCCAACTCTTGGAATTGTCTCTTTGATTATAGCCATTCTAATGGCATCTCAATGTGGTTTTAATTTGCATTTCTCTAAAGATTTTGAGCATCTTTTCATGTGCTTTTTCAGTCATTTGTATGTATTTAGTGAAATATCTATTCAAATCTTGCCCATTTTTCAACCAGGTCACATTGTCTTATTAATTAATGAGTTGTAAGAATTCTTTACACATTCTGGATATAAATCCTTTAAGAGAGATATGATTTGCAAGCAGTCTGTAGCTTGTCTTTTCATTTTCATAATGGTGTCTTGAATTATAGAAGTTTTTAATTTTAATGAAGTTTGGTTTATGAATTATTTCCTTTACAGATTATATTTTTGGTGTCATATTTTAAGAACTTTTTGCCTAATTCAATGTCCTAAAGAAATTATTCCAGTTTTATAGTTTGAGCTCATATATAGATGTATTGATCTATTTTTAGTAATATTTAAAAATCATTTTGTGCATGGATATCCATTTGTCTCAGTACATTTGTTGTAAAGACTCTCTTCTTCCAGTAAATTGCTTTGCTACCTTTGTTGAAATTAGTTGACCATAAATTTATTTTTAGACTCTCAGTTATGTTCCATTGATCTTATATATCTGGCCATGAGCCAGTACCACACTGATCATATGGCATTGATTTCTCCAGCTTAAAAGTAAGTCTTAAAATTAGATGATGTAAGTCTATGACCTTTGTTGTTTTTCAAAATTCTTTTGACTATTTTAGAAACTTTGCATTCCCATATAACATTTATGGTCAGCTTGTCAGTTTCTACATAAAAACATTCTAATGTTTTAATGGCTACTGTGTCCAATTTCTAGATCAGTTTGAAGAAAATTGCCATCCTGACAATGTAAAGTCTTCCAATCCATGAACATAGAATGTTTGTCATTTGTTCAGCTCTTCCTTGATTTCTTTCAGCAATATTTTGTCATTTTCAGTATACAAGTCCCATGGCCAGGATCCTCACCTGACCCTAACCTACTTCCCCACTGTACACGTGCAGTACTCGCAGGTGTAGGCTTTCATATGTGTTGGCAGTGAGCTATTGACTGCGTTGCTGTATCAAAAACTCTGCCCAGTTGCTCCCCACCAGAGGCCAGAGATGGAGACGGATCGCAGACTTGCTGGATGCAGACATGATTCTAGCACTTGACCTGCCACCGTGAGAATAAAGCTTGGTATAAACCTTTTTGCCTGCAATGTTCCATTGTACATTATTTGGTCTCACCAAATCCAGAGTGAACTTGCCTGGGGCTGAAACCCTCTGGAGAGACAAAGTCTTACACTTTTAAAAAAATGTTCCTACGTATTTTTATTTTTTATGCTCTTCTGGATGGAATTGCTTAATTTTATTTTCAGAGGGTTTTTTTGGTGCTAGTATACAGAAGTACCACTGATTTTTTTTGTGTATTGATCTTGTATCCTGTGACCTTGCTAAACTCATTTACTAGTTTTTATTATTTTTTTATTTCATGTGTGTGTGTCAGTTTTTCTTTCCCTTTGTGATCTAGATGCCTTTATTTTGTTCTGCCTTACTGCAGTGGCTAGAACCTCCAGTACATTGTTGTGCAGAAGTGACACATCCTTGCCTTTTTCTCAATCTTGGGGATGAAAACCTTCAGTCCTTTACTATTAAATATGTTAAACTATGGGTTTTGCATCAATGACCTTTTCCAAGTTGATGCATTTTCATTCAATTCTGAGTTTGTTGAGGGTTTTTGTCATGAATGGGTATTAGATTTTATCAAATGCTTTTCCTGCATCTATTGAGATGATCACATGGCTTGTGTCCTTTAATTAGGATGGTATATGATATTTGATTTTCAAGATGTTGGTCTGATGTTGCATTCTGGGATAAACCCCACTCATGGTATATAATCCTTTCTATGTTGGATGTGGTTTGCCAATATTTTAAGTATTTTTGCATCCATGTTTACTAGAGATATTTTCTGTAGCTTTCTTGTGATGTCTCTGGCTGGTAATGTCTTTGGGGGTCTGGTTGGCAGTCGGGCCCATCTTCCACAGAGGCCCTCCGCGGCATGAGGCACTGCCGGCGTCCCTGCCCACGGGGACGTGGAGAAAGTGGAGGAAGAGAAAGCCCGTTGCGCTTCTGCTGCACAACCCGCCGCCCCTGGTACTCGACCCAGCGCCCGGCTCCTCAACGCTCCCCGCCAGCTTCTCTGGCCTTGTATGCAGCCTGGCGCTGAGGACCGACCCCCTTACCGAGGCGGCCGTGGGGCGCGTCCGCCGAGAGTCATGCCGGGCCGCCCCGCCCAGCCCGGAGGACCCTAGAGCAGCGTCGCGGGAGCTATGGTGGCTGCCAGCGGTTACATAGATCTGCGTGAGAAGCTCAAATCCATGACGTCCCGAGACAACGATAAGGCAGGGCGGTCGGGAGGCAGCAGCTGAGCCTTACCCGGCGTCTGGGGCCAAGCGCAAGTACCAGGAGGACCCGGACTCTGAGCGTAGCGAGTACGAGGAGCAGCAGCTGCAGAAGGAGGAGGAGGCACCTAAGGTGAACAGCGGCATCCGCCAGATGCGTCTCTTCAGCCAGGACGAGGGCGCCAAGATCAAGGCCCGCACAGACTAGGTGGTGTCCCGCGCTGAAAGGGGCCAGTACAATGAGCGTACGGCGCAACGGGCCCCTCTGCGTAACAAGTACTTCTTCGGCGAGGGATACGCCTACGGCGCCCAGTTGCAGAAGCGCGGGCCGGCCAGGAGCGCTTGTATTCTGCGGGCGACGGGATTCCCGAGTGGGTGCACCGGCTGGTGATCCAAAAGCTGGCGGAGCACTGCGTCATCCCCGAGAGCTTCGTCACCAGCGCCGACGTCAACGACTACCAGCCCGGGCTCTGCATCGTGTCTCACGTGGACCCCATCCTCATCTTCGAGCGCCCCATCGTGTCCATGTCCTTCCTTAGTGGCTCCGCGCTCTGCTTCGGCGGCAAGTTCCAGTTCAAGCCTCTCCGGGTGTCGGAACCTGGGCTTTCCCTACCGGTACGCGGGGGTGGCGTCACTGTGTGCAGTGGATGTGCTGCTGCTGAAATCACTCACTGCATACGGCCTCAGGGCATCCAGGAGCACAGGGCGGTTATCTCCTCCGGAAGACGAGCTTGGATGCGCCCTGGCTGGAAACAAAGGCCCTGAGCAGCTCTGTGTTACCACCCAGCTACGCTTCAGACCGTCCCTCAGGAAACAACAGGGCTCTCATTCTGAAACCCAGGCGGTCCCACCGCAAGGCAGCCCCTGATGCTGCCCGTGGGCCTCGGCTCCTGGAGATGCACAGGGGAGAACCGGCGCCCAGGGCTGCTGCCCACGCGCCGGCGGCGGGGAGCTTCAGGTCTGAGAGCCACTGGCGCAAGTCTTCTGAGTCCGGGGAGGGCTGCTCGGAGGCGGCGGGCAACCGGGCCGAAAGGCGAAGATGCGCAGGCACTGAGGCCTGCCGCACCCAGCTGGAAACTGGTCAATTCTCACGTAGCCGGCCCTTCCTTTTGCTTCGTTTCAAGTGTTTCTGTATCTTTTTTGTTCATTTGGGGGTTTTCCTCTTTTTTTTTTTTTGCTTATATTTTTTCCTTGGTTTGTTGCCTATTAGCTGAAGAACAGAACTGGCTAGCACCTGGTTCTTATGTTCTTGGTTTTCCTTCTAGGTGGAAAAGCTGTGGCATCTGTAGGGAATAGCAGCTCAGCTCACACTGGAGTGGCCAGTAGAAGTGGTGGGGGGGCAGCCATCTTCAAGTGGGGCTGTGTCAGACTGGGTTTATTTAAAAGCATCAAAATGTTTTGGCTAAGAAAATTCTCCGTTTGCTCTAAGTGTAAATCTCAGCATTGTCAGTGAAGTCGCTCTTCTGCCACCCCCTCCCACTGATGTCTGCGCTGGGCTGAGGGTTAAGGTCTCCTGTACTTGTCTGGCTCGCAGGGGGTCTGCCATGCCACCTCTCACCTGCTCTCCAGGCCCTGGAAGCTCACGCCAACACCCTCTTCCTCCTGCAGCAGAGTTGTTCAGGATGACAGGGCAGAGGCTGAAACAGTGCCAGGGCCTGCTCCCCCAAAGCTGTTGGCTGCCCCTGGGCTTCCACTGGCCCAGGCTGCCAGGAGACTGGCTGCAGTGCTTCTGACGTCTCTTGCCAAGAGCACGCCTCTTTGATGGGTTGTCCCTTTCAAGCATGTGCCTGTGATTGTATGGAACAGTTAGACTGGTCATGTTGGGACAGTTTTAGGAACTGTTTCTAACTAGTGGAACAGATGTCCTTCCATGTCTAGCGTTTGGGGTGTAAACAACTGTGCGTGGTAGGGTTTCTGTTTGGTTTTTGAGTTTTTATTTTTTCCTTTGGCCTCCTGGATTTTTCCTTTCCCTTTCTTTTCTCCTACATGGGCTAGCTTGGGCCTTCTCCCCGCTCATCACTGTAGGAAGGTGCCTGCCCCCTCTGCCTGCAGCACACATCCAAGGCCAGAGCTCAGGCCTACAGATTGGGTTGGTGCCTTCTCTGCCTCTGGGGCATGGGAGCTGGGGAAGGGGCTTTTAAGGAATAATAAAAGGGGGAAATAAAGTTAGGTCTCTGGTAGTTTCCACCTACTCAGATGCTCCAAGGCTGCTAAATTTTGCTGATCTAGATTCATTAGTATTATCTCCTTGCAGGCCAGGGCCAAGACCCAGGCCTGCTGCAGAGGCCCTCCCAGCCCCCAGGCTGCTTCCACCCCAAGGGGCCTTGTCTTATGGAAGCCTAGGCCTGAGGCTGCAGAAATCAGGCAGCCACCATCAAGAAGCTCTCTCAGGGGCCAGAACTCCTTTGCCAGTGTGGATTTGATTTGGGACTGCATAACTAAAGCAGTTGCAGTTTTATATTTTTTACAGCTTTTTTCCCAAAAATGATTTCTAGTTGTGTGCAGCACTTTGCCCTGATATGTGTGCTCTACAATAAAAACCAAATCTAATATAAAAATATAGAATGACTAGAGGGTTTCTTCTATATTTCTGAAAGAGTTTGTAAAAGATTGGTATTATTTTTAAAATATTTGATAGAATTCATCAGTGAAACTATCTGGTCTTTTATTTGAGGGAAGATTTTAAATTTCTAACTCAGTTCTTCACTTGTGAGGGGGCCCCCTGAGGGTAAATACCTGCTTCTTTGGACTCTTATGATTAGGGAAATGCTTGCCACATCATCAGCAATTGAGATAACCAGTGTGAGCTGGGTCTGTGTCCTTACAAACTCTTCACTTTTCCTCTCTCCCTAGTCTGGGGATGCTTGCCTCTCCTTGTCTCAAAGATCATCTCTACTCTCCACTTGTACTGCCCAGCTTCACCTCTTTCTAACTTCCAAATATGAGAGGCATCAGAGCTCTCTCCTGGGCTCTGTTTCATTCCATACACTCTCTCTAGCTAATAGTGCCCTTTCCTACATGTGAGGAAGGCATCCGCAGTCTTATCTCTGGGCTGGCACAGATTCATATATTTACTTGTATCATGTACTGATATGGCCATGTCCAAAATAGAACCTCAAACCTGCTTACCTCCTAGCTTTCCTCATGCACATAGTGCATTTCTTGTCTTCTCAGTTGCTCACTCAGGAACCCAGTGGTGGGTTTTGGAGTAAGGAAGGGATGAGAGTCATTTATCTTCTCCATCAGCCAATTCTTTCCTCTGCTTCCACACTAGTCCACACCATCAGCATATCCCTTAGAACCTGGATCACTAAGTGGCCTCCTAACTAGTCTCCGTGCTTCCACCCTTGCACCCCTACAGTCTATAGGCAGAAGATCAGCTAAAGTGAAACTGTAAAGTTGTAAATCAAATATTGTCACTCCCCTACTCAGACCCCTCCAATGGCTTCCCCAGGGCCTCAGGCCCCATTCTGTTGGGATGGTTTGGGGACAGTTCAGACACAGCTCCTCTAACAGATAAAATGTGTGACCCCTGGAACTTAACACTAGTTTGCAGTTGGGCAAAATCATCTAATGCAAAGCCTGCTTCATAAATAAAGTGTTGAATAGTTCATATAATTTATTAAATACTATACTGAAAGTGAAGAACAGAATGGTTGTATGGGTACAGAATGGTTTTAAGTGTATTGGTTCTTTACCCTCATAATCATGTGACTGACTGAGAGCTGTGGCCCACAGCCACTGCCCACTGTCACAAAAATATCACACCACATGTTGCTAACATGGGAAAAGATCAACATTCCAAATTTGAAGTATGGTTTCTACTGAATGCATCTCACTTTTGCACCATCATAAAGTCAAAAAATTATAAGTTGAACCTTCGTAAGTTAGGCACCATCTGTATTAACAAAGTTTAAATAACTGGAATTATGTCCTTTAAAGCCTCACTACTTCAAGTGTGGTCCATGAGCTATCAGCTTCAGCGTCACCTGGAAGCTAATTACAAAAGCAGATTCCTGGGACCCAGCCAGGCCTGCTGCACCACATCTGTATTGTAATAAGGCTCCTCAGATGGTTCGTGCACACTAGGAAGCCCTACTCTGAAGACTAGGTGAATCTCACCTTTAGACCCTCTGGTCCTGGAACTCTAATTACCTTTCCAGGCTCTTCTGAATAAATTGGACTTGTATTTTCCCCTTCTGGTCCTGGCTTAATGTTGATAATTCATACTAAGCTGGGAAATCATTCATTTCTTCCAGCTTTTCACATTCTCTGCAGGAGAGTGGCAAATAGTTATAAGCTCTTAAATTCTTCACTCCTCTATCTCTGGTTATCCCCTTACGTATAACTTGAACTCTTCTTGCCCTTAATCAGGCTTCAAAAGGCTTTAGGTATTCTAACACAAGCATTTCCTTGATGTAACACTGTCTTCAAATTTATTTTAAAGGGTGTACAATATTCCATCCAGTGGATATGTAACACAAACAACTTGATTGTTCCCCTACTGAGCACTTAAGCAATTCCCTACTTTCCAGTGGCATCAATAAAACAGCCAGAAGAGTTCTACCCCACTCTAGATAGTAGAGCAGCAATATATTAAGTTCTTAAAATGGCCACACACTTTGATGTCATTTCCATTTTAGATTATGATTTCATCTCAGTGTTGTTTCTAACAAATGCAAAACAAGAAAATGGAAACAACTTTCTTTAATAGCAGGTGTGACTTAAATAAAAATGGATGTCTATCCACAAGAACAGAACCATAGACCAGTGGAACAGAATAGAGAGTGTCCAGCTATTAACCCAAGCATATATGGTCAATTAATGTACAATAAAGGAGCCATGGATATACAATGGGGAAATGACAGCCTCTTCAACAGCTGGTGTTGGCAAAACTGGACAGCTACATGTAAGAGAATGAAACTGGATTATAGTCTAAACCCATACACAAATGTAAACTCAAAATGGATCAAAGGCCTGAATGTAAGTCATGAAACCATAAAACTCTTAGAAGAAAACATAGGCAACAATCTCTTGAATGTAAACATGAGCAACTTTTTCCTGAATGCATCTCCTTGGGCAAGGGAAACAAAATCAAAAATGAATAAATGGGACTACATCATGCTAAAAAGTTTCTGTACAGCAAAGGACACTATCAGCAGAATAAAAAGGCATCATACAGTATAGGAGAATATATTTGTGAATAACATATCCAACAAGAGGTTAACATTCAAAATATATAAAGAACTCACATGCCTTAACACCCAAAAAGCAAATAATCCC
Organism: Manis javanica; assembly: GCF_040802235.1. Taxonomy (NCBI): domain Eukaryota; kingdom Metazoa; phylum Chordata; class Mammalia; order Pholidota; family Manidae; genus Manis; species Manis javanica. The sequence goes on along the minus strand of NC_133158.1, from coordinate 164,436,039 downwards.
ATTAAAAAATGGGCAGAGGATATGAACAGGCAATTCTCCAAAGAAGAAATTCAGATGGCCAACAGGCACATGAAAAGATGCTCCACATCACTAATTATCAGGGAAATCCAAATTTAAACCACAATGAGATATCACCTCACACCAGTTAGGATGGCCACCATCCAAAAGACACAAAAAATGTTGGCAAGGATGTGGAGAAAGGGGAACCCTCCTACACTGCTGGTGGGAATGTAAACTAGTTCAACCATTGTGGAAAGAAGTATGGAGGTTCCTTGAAAACTCAAAATACAAATACCATTTGACCCAGGAATTCAACTCGTAGGGATTTTTTTCTTTTGGTACCATTAATATACAATTACATGAGCAACATATGGGTTATTAGACTCCCCCCATCATAAAGTCCCCACCACATACCCCATTACAGTCACTGTCCATCAGTGTAGTAAAATGCTATAGAATCACCACTTGTCTTTTCTGTGCTATTCTGCCTTCCCCATGTCACCCCCCTCCATTATGTGTGCTAATTGTAATGCACCTTTTTCCCCCTTATCCCTTCCTTCCCACACATCCTCCCCCCACCCTTTACCTTTAGTAACTGTTAGTCCATTCTTGGGTTCTGTGAGTCTGCTGCTATTTTGTTCCTTCAGTTTTTTGCTTTGTTCTTATGCTCCACAGATGAGTGAAATCATTTGGTACTTGTCTTTCTCTGCCTGGCTTGTCTCACTGAGCATAATACCCTCTAGCTCCATCCGTGGTGTTTCAAATGGTAGAATTTGTTTTCTTCTTATGACTGAGTAATATTCCATTGTGTATATGTACCACATCTTCTATATCCATTCATCTACTGATGGACACTTAGGTTCCATTTCTTGGCTATTTAAATAGTGCTGCGATAAGCATAGGAGTGCATATGTCTTTTTCAAACTAGGCTCCTGCATTATTAAGGTAAATTACTAGGAGTGGAATTCCTGGGTCAAATGGTATTTCTATTTTTAGTTTTTTGAGGAACCTCCATACTGCTTTCCACAATGGTTGAACTAATTTACATTCCCACCAGCAGTGTAGGAGGGTTCCCCTTTCTCCACAACCTCGCCAACATTTGTTGTTGTTTGTCTTTTAGATGTTGGCCATCCTAACTGATGTGAGGTGATACCTCATTGTGATTTTAATTTGCATTTCTCTGATGATTAGCAATGTGGAGCATCTTTTCATGTGCCTGTTGGCTATCTTAATTTCTTCTTTGGAGAAGTGTCCGTTCAGCTCCTCTGCCCATTTTTTAATTGGCTTATTTGCTTTTTGTTTGTTGAGGTGTGTGAGCTCTTTATATAATTTGGATGTCAACCCCTTATCTGATATGTCATTTATGAATATATTCTCCCATACTGTAGGATGATTTTTTGTCCTACTGATGGTGTCCTTTGCTGTAAAGAAACTTTTTAGTTTGATATAGTCCCACTTGTTCATTTTTGCTTTTGTTTCCCTTGCCCAGGGAGATATGTTCATGAAGAAGTTGCTCATATTTATGTCCAAGAGATTTTTGTCTATGTTTTTTGGAGTGGATTCTTTAGGGTTTTTTATGTATGATATCATGTAATCTGCAAACAGGGACAGTTTGACTTCTTTCTTACCAATCTGGATGCCTTTTATTTCTTTGTGTTGTCTGATTGCTGTGGCTAGGACCTCCAGGACTATGTTGAATAAAAGTGGGGAGAGTGGGCATCTTTGTCTTGTTCCCAATCTTAAAGGAAAAGCTTTCAGCTTCTTGTTGTTAAGTATGATGTTGGCTATGGGTTTATATATATGGCCTTTATTATGTTGAGGTACTTGCCCTCTATACCCATTTTGTTGAGAGTTTTTGTCATGAATGGATGTTGAATTTTGTTGACTGCTTTTCCACATCTATGGAAGTGATCATGTGGTTTTTGTCCTTTTTATTGATGTGGTGGATGATGTTGATGAAGTTTCTAATGTTGTACCATCCTTGCATCCCTGGGATGAATCCCACTTGATCATGATGGATGATCTTTTAAATGTATTTTTGAATTAGGTTTGCTAATATTTTGTTGAGTAATTTTGCATCAATGTTCATCAGGGATATTGGTCTGTAGTTTTCTTTTTTAATGGTGTCTTTGCCTGGTTTGGGTATTAGAGTGATGCTGGATTCATTGAATGAGTTTGGGAGTATTCCCTCCTCTTCTATTTTTTGGAAAACTTTAAGGAGAACAGGTAGTATGTCTTCTCTAAATGTCTGATAAAATTCGGTTGTGAATCCATCTGGCCTGGGCGTTTTATTCATGGGTAGTTTTTTGCTTACTGATTCAATTTCGTTGCTGGTTATTGGTCTGTTTAGATTTTCTGTTTCTTTCTTGTTCAGTCTTGGAAAGTTCCATTTTTCTAGAAAGTTTTCCATTTCTTCTAGGTTATCCAGTTTGTTAGTGTATAGATTTTCATAGTATTCTCTCATAATTCCTTGTATTTCTGTGGTGACTGTCATGATTTTTCCTTTCTCATTTCTGATTCTGTTTATGTGTGTAGATTCCATTTTTCTCTTAATACGTCTGGCTAAGAGTTTATCTATTTTGTTTATTTTCTCAAAGAACCAGCTCCTGGTTTCACTAATTTTTTCTATTGTTTTATTCTTCTCAATTTTATTTATTTCTTCTCTGATCTTGTGCTGACTTTGGGCCTCAGATGTTCTTCTTTTTTCAGTTTCAATAATGGTGACTTTAGAATATTTATTTGGGATTGTTCTTCCTTCTTTAAATAGGCTTGGATTGCTATATACTTTCCTCTTAGAACTGCCTTTGCTGCATCCCATTGAAAGTGGGGCATTGTGTTGTTGTTATCATTTGTCTCCATATATTGCTTCATCTTTGTTTTAATTTGGTCATTGATCCATCGATTATTTAGGAGCATGTTGTTAAGCCTCCATGTATTTCTGAGGCTTTTTGTTTTCTTTGTACAATTTATTTCTAGTTTTATACCTTTGTGATCTGAGAAGTTGGTTGGTAGAATTTCAATCTTTTTGACTTTACTGAGGCTCTTTTTGTGGCCTAGTATGTGGTCTATTCTGGAAAGTCTTCCATGTACACTTGTGAAGATTGTGTATCCTGCTGCTTTTGGGTGTAGAGTTCTGTAGATGTCTGTTAGATCCATCTGTTCTAGTGTGATATTCAGTGCCTCTGTGTCCTTACTTATTTTCTGTATGGTTGGTCTGTCCTTTGGAGTGAATGGTGTGTTGAAGTCTCCTAAAATGAATGCATTGCATTCTATTTCCTCCTTTAATTCTGTTAGTATTTGTTTCATATATGTAGGTGTTGAGTGCATAGATATTTATAATGGTTATGTCATCTTGTTGGACTGACCCCTTTATCATTATATAATGTCCTTCTTTATCTCCTCTTACTTTCTTTGTTTTGAAGTCTGTTTTGTTTGAGACAAGTACTGAAACACCTGGTTTTTTCTCCCTATTGTTTGCATGAAATATATTTTTCCATCCCTTTACTTTTAGTCTGTGTATGTCTTTGGGTTTGAGGTGAGTCTCTTGTAGGCAGCATATAGATGGGTCTTGCTTTTTATCCATTCTGTTACTCTGTTCCTTTGACTGTTGCATTCAGTCCATTTACATTTAGGGTGATTTTCGATAGATATGTACGTATTGCTATTGCAGGCTTTGGATTCGTGGTTACTAAAGGTTCAAGGGTAGCTTCTTTACTGTTTAACTTAACTCACTTGTTATGCTATTACACTCCTAGGAATTTACCTTAAGAATGCAGGAGCCCAGTTTCAAAAAGACATATGCACCCCTATGTTTATCACAGCACTATTTACAATAGCCAAGAAATGGAAACAACCTAAGTGTCCATCAGTTAATTAATGGATAAAGAAGATGTGGTACATATACACAATGGAATATTATTCAGCCATAAGAAGAAAACAAATCCTACCATTTGCAACAACGTGGATGGAGCTAGAGGATATTATGGTCAGTGAAATAAGCCAGGCAGAGAAAGACAAGTACCAAATGATTTCACTCATCTGTGGAACATAGGAACAAAGCAGAAACTGAAGGAACTAAACAGCAGCAGACTCACAGAACCCAAGAATGGACTAACAGTTAGCAAAGGGAAAGGGACTGGGGAGGGTGGGTTGGAAGGGAATGATAAGGGGGAAAAAGGGGCATTACAATTAGCACACATAATGGAGGGGGGTGACATGGAGAAGGCAGTATAACAGAGAAGACAAGTAGTGACTCTATAGCATCTTACTATACTGATGGACAGTGACTGTAGTGGGGTATGTGGTGGGGTCTTGATAATGGGGGGAATCTAGTAACTACAGTGTTGTTCATGTAATTTTATATTAATGATACCAAAATAAAAAATAAATAAGAAAAATTTTTAAATGGATGTCTAGCCACCCATGAAGCACTAGGCAGATAAAAAAGTCACATGGTGGGTCAATAGTGACTGATCTCTGTTAGCTGATAGGTTAAAGAGAATAAGCTGGTTGTAAAGTGAATTGTATACTGTGGGGTTATTTTTGTTTTGAAAATAGAACACATATGCATGTGTGTATAGCATGTGTGAGTGATGAAATTTGGTTCTGCCAGCTTCTGTTGGCCTGAAGACTTTCATAAGCTGCCAGTCCAAGAAACTGAGTAGCTGTCTCAGGGCATGCTAGTGTTGGAGTTGTGAGAATGCAGCAGTATGGCCCCCAGCCACACTGGCATCTGTGGCTGGTCCTACAGGCCCACCTCTCTTGCAAGGTATGGCGTGATGAGCCAGTTTCCCCAGATCTTGTGTGATGTGGTGCTGACCACGACAGATACGCCTTGAGCTTTCTGGGAGAAGTTGTTCATCCCAGTCCCATAGTGTCCAGGCCGCATGAGGCCTAGCCTGGTCCTTCCCAGAAGACTTGTACTGTTTTGCCAGAATGGGGCTCAGCACACTGGCCAGGATATTCTTCAGTAAGACACACCTGGCAAGCCCAGGACCTCAGCAGAGAGAGCCAGTCCAAATGGGGAGTGACTGTTTATAGCTGCAGACTAAGTAAGATTTTTGGGGATGCAATCCCTCTGCCCAGGAGGCTGTGCAGCTGATTGGGAACCAGCTGGAACTCCGCAGCCTTGAGGGCCCCAACTGCACAGTACCTGCTGGAGGGTACAGACTGCGCATGCAGTGTCTATCAGGTCAAGCCATCCAGGATGTGAGAGAGGGTATCTGTTGAGTGACTTGAGTTACAGGAGCAGGATATTCAGGGTATATGGCATCTGCCTAATCCTAGGCACTGGCCTACACAAATTCACATAGTCCCACTGGAGGTAGAGCTGGAGGATTCTGGACTGCCTTGCCTAGGCAGGGTCCAGTGGGAAGGTCGGGGTAGCCTTCATTAAAGAACACCTGACATTCCAGCTGCCAAAGTCGGGTTTAGAGAGTGGAGACTGCACGTGTGCAGGTATTACAGGTCGTGGGAGCCAGGGACCTGGAACAAGACAGCCATAGGGAGAAGCCACAGGAGCAGGCTACTCACTGTGCCTGGCAGCTGCCCAATTCTAAGTCCTATCCTACATTGTCACCTGAAGGCAGAGCTGGAGGAGACTGGGCTGCCTTGTGAGGCTGGGGCTGCCCTTCTCGGGATGGTCTGGGTGCTCTCTAATAAGAGACACCAGGGAGCTTTGATTCTGGAGAATCTGGATACCCCGTCAGGCAGCCCTGTGGGGATTGAGTGTCACTAGTTTTAAACAGCCACATTAGAAGAACCTCTGGTGTGGGCTTCCTCCACCCTGAAGCCATTCAGGTGGTTGGGGTCCTCTGGAGCTCTGCAGGCCTGGAGTGCCCCCTGCAGCCCAATGCCAATAGGGTGCAGAATGTGGGAGTGCAGGAGGAGCTGGTCAGGACAAGGTCAGGTAAAGCCAGTTCACAGGAGAGGGTGCTCGGGAGTACCGCCATCTGCCTAACGCCAAACCTTACCCTACACAGTTGCATATACTCCACAGACCGAGTGACGTTTAAACAGTACATTTATTTCTCACAATTCTGGAGCCTGGGAAGTCCAAGACCAAGGTGCCAGCAAATGTGGTGTTCAGGGGACAGACACCAACCCACCTTGGCTTTGTATTTAATTATGATCTTGCAGCCTTTGCCTTTCTTTGACTCTTCTTGGGAACACCAGCAAAAGTCCTACTGTGTATCAGAAAATCTTCTATTTAATCAGTATATCTTGAAAATTGGTTTTATGTTAATGTGAAATATCTAAAGCAAGATTTTTATTTTGTATTAGTGTGCAGATAATCATGAAGAGCTACTTTAATTCCAGGACAAGAAACACAACAGTATTTCTACTGTTGGACACCTTCACAAATGAGGCCACCCTTACGGTTTTACTTACAAAGATGGGGAGGGATGTCACAGATTTTAGATTCACTTTCTAATATTGTTTTGATAAAATTGTGTGAAATACGAAAGTAGGCATCCTTAAGGCACTTTTATAGTTCTTGTAAGTGTATGTTCTCCTGAATCTTAATGTTCAATTGTTTCTTTGATCCTCAAAATTCTGATTCAGTAATCCTAGGAATCTTTTTAACAGGTACCACAGGTTTTTCTGCTATAGGCACTTCCTGACCTTGTTTTGAGAAACCTTGCTTTAAACTATGCAATAGCCCTTCAGGTGAGTGGAATATTCATCTACTACTTCAGGTCTATCTCCTTCACTGGGTTTGGGAAGTAACTCAGAAGTCTAAAGCTGCCTTAATTAAGTGGACATTGAAGAGTATTTTTTTTAAGTCATAAAAGAAGTTGGAAATGAGGTCACATTTTGAAATGTACTTTTAATAAGTCTTACCTGAAGAATGGAGGAAGTTAAAGAATTATACTTCTGCCAACCTTTAATCTGTCCTTCATCTTTATTGTTTTGTCCTTGGGAGACAGTCATACAAATGAAATCATACCATACGTAACCTTTGGAGACTGACTTTTGCACTCAGCAAGCTTCTGAGAGTCATCCAAGTTGTTCTGTGTATCAAGAGTTTGTTACTTTTTACTGCTGAGTAGTATTCCTTAGCATACATGTTTCACACTTAGTTTATCTACTCACCCACTGAAGAAAATTTGTGTTTTTTCCAATAGTGGGCAATTATGAATAGAGCTATGATAAATATTTGTGTAAAGGTTTTTGTGGGGGCATATGTTTTCATTTCTTAAAGCACTTACAAGGAATGGAATTTAGGGGTCATACAGTAACTTTATGTTTAACTTTATAAGAAACTGTGAAATGGTTTTCCAGAGTGGCTGTACCATTTTGCAGTCCCATTAGCAGCAATGTATAAGACTTGGGTTGTTCTGCATCCTCACCACTTCTTGGTGTTGGTAATTTTTATTTTAGCAGCTCAGAAATGTAGTGATATCTCATTGATTATTTGCATTTCCCTAATATGTAATGATGTTGAACATTTTTCCAAGGTTTTTTTTTTTACCATCCATTTTATCTCTTTGGTGAAGTGTCTGTTCATATCTTTAGTGGATTTTTAATGGAGTGTTTGTTTTCTTATTGTCAAATTTTAAGACTTCTTTATATGATCTAGAAAAAAGTTCTTTGTCATTATGTGATTTGCAAATATTTTCTCCCAATCTGTAGCGTATATTTTCATTCTCCTAACAGTGTCTTGCAAAGGTTTTTTATATTATAATTAAGCTCAATTTATCAATTTTTTAAAGGATCATAATTTTGGTGCCACATATAAGAATTTATTACTAAATCCAAAGTCTCCTATGTTTTTTTCTAAATCTTGTAATATTTCATATTTTATATTTAGGTCTATGGTCTGTTTTGAATTAATTTTGTATAATATATAAGGTTTAGGCTAAAGTTCTCCTCTTCCTTCAGTCCTTCCTCCCTCCTCCTCATCCTCCTTCTTCTTTTAACCTTTGGATGTCCAATTGTTCCAACATCATTTGTTGAATAATTATTATTAATACATTAAGTGGCTTTTATAACTGTCAAAATTATAAATTAGCCACAAATGACTCTCTGTTCTGTTCCATTGATCTGTGAGTCTATCCCTTCTCTAAGTCCACATTGTCTTCTTTACTGTAGCTTTATAGTGCATTTTAAAATCACATAGTGTGATTTGTTAAAATGTATTTAAAAAAGATAAAAACATGACTCACTCATACAGATATAAAAATGAGTAACATGTTAAATACTTTATTTCACTTGCTAATAAGGGAAACCAAACAGATTCTATAAATCATTCAGAGGAAAGACCTAAAGAGCACACATTTATATGGAATAAAAGAATATGAAAGAATTCCAAATGGAGACAAAATTTGTTTTTCCACAGAGTGTGATGGAATACATTTGAACCTCTACCAGATGAAACAGAACCCTGTCTATCTTACAGACTTAAAGACAGCCTCCTTAGAATCAGAATCTAAGAAAATATAAAGGTATGTTATAGACGTGTAGTTTTCCACTGAAGCACAAATTGTCTTTTCCATAGATTGCTCCAAATTTATTCTTCCTTTTTAAAACTTGTTTTACCTGTTCTAGTTTCTTTGCTTCTTCATATAAATGTTAGGGTCAGTTTATCTACATCTAAAAAACAATCCTGCTTGTCTTTAGATTAAAATTGCATTATATCTATATTTCAATTTGGAAAAATTGATATCTTTGCTTTGCTGAGTCTTCCAATCCTGGAATAAATCCCACTTGGTCATGATGGATAATCTTTTTTATGTATTTTTGGATTCAGTCTGCTAATATTTTATTGAGGATTTTTGCATCTATGTTCATCATGGATATTGGTTTGTAATTTTCTTTTTTTGTAGTGTCTTTGTCTGCTTTTGGTATTAGAGTGATGCTGGCCTCATAGAATGAGTTTGGAAGTATTTCCTCCTCTTCTACATTTTGCAATACTTTAAGGATGGGTATTAGCTCTTCTTAAATGCTTGATAGAATTCAGATGTGAAGCCATATGAACCTGGAGTTTTTTGATTACCAGTTCAATTTCATTGCTGCTAATTGGTCTGTTCAGATTTTCTGTTTCTTCCTGGGTCAGTATTGGAAGGTTGTATTTTTCTAGGAAGTTGTCCAATTTATTGTCATATAATTTTTCATACTATTAATAGTTTTTGTATTTCTGCAGTATCCATGTGATTATTCCCTCTTCATTTCTGATTCTGTTTATGTGTGTACTCTCTCTTTTTTTCTTGGTAATTCTGGCTAGGTATTTATCTATTTTGTTTATTTTCTCAAAGAACCAGCTCATGGTTTCATTGATTTTTTCTATTGTTTTGTTCTTCTCTATTTTATTTATTTCTGCTCTATTTTATTTATATGTCCCTCCTTCTACTGACTTTGGGTTTCACTTGTTCTTTTTCTAGTTTCTTTAATTGTGATTTTAGACTGTTTATTTGGGATTGTTCTTGTTTTTCTGACGTAAGCCTGCATTGTTATGTACTTTCCGATTAGAACTGCCTTTACCATATTCCACTGATTTTAGGCTGTTGTGTTTTTGTTTTCATTTGTCTCCATCTATTACTTAATTTCTATTTTAATTTGCTCATTGATCCCTTGATTATTTAGAACCATGTTGTTTAACCTCCTTGTGTTTGTAAGTCTTTTTATTTTCTTCGTGTAATTTATTTCTAATTTCATGCCATTGTGGCCTGAGAAGCTGCCTGATACAATTTCAGTCTTTTTGATTTAGTGAGGCTGTTCTTGTGGCTTAGCATGTGATCTATTCTGGAGAATGTTCCATGTACACTTGAGAAAAATGTGTATCTTGCTGCTTTTGGATGGGGTGTTCTATAGATATCTGTTAAGTCCATTTGATCTAATGTATTGTTCAGTGGCTCTGTTTCCTTATTTATTTTCTGTCTGGTTGATCTGTTAATGTGAGTGGTATGTTAAAGTCTCTAAAATGAATGTGCTGCAATCTATTTCCTCCTTTAATTCTGTCAGTATTTGTTTCACATATGTAGGTGCTCCTGTGTTGGGTGCATAGGTATTTATAATGGTTATATCCTCATGTTGGACTGATCCCTTTTCATTATATAATGTCCTTCTTTGTCCTTGTTATTTTCTTTGTTTTGAAATCTATTTTTTTCTGATCTAAGTACTGTTACTCCTGCTTTTTTCTCATTATTTGCATGAAATATTTTTTTCCATCCCTTCACTTATAGTCTGTATATGTCTTTGGGTCTGAAATGAGTCTCTTGTAGGAAGCATATAGTTGGGTCTTTTTTTTTATTTTGGTATCATTAATATACAGTTACATGAGCAACATTTTGGTTACTAGATTCCCTCCATTATCAAGTGGGTCTTGGTTTCTTATCCATTCTGCCATTCTGTGTCTTTTGGTTGGTGCATTCAGTACATTTACATTTAAGGTGATTATTGATAGATATGTACCTATTGCCATTTTATTGTTTTCTGGCTGTTTTTTATATCTCCTATCTGTACTTTTCTTCCTCTGTTATACTCTTCTCTTGTTATTGATGGTTTTCTTTAGTGTTATAATTGGATTTCTCTCTTTTTAAAATTTATTTATTTGTGTGTATGTGTACTTATTGTAGGCTTTAGTTTTGTGATTATCAAAGGTTCAAGGACAGTTTCTTTACTATATAATAGTCTATCTTAAATTGATGAATATTCTATTTCAAACACAATCTAAAGGTACTTTTTTCTTCTTCCTCTACCACTTTTTTCATATTAGATGTCATAATCTGTACTTTTTGTGTATCCCTTGACTGCTTTTGTGTATAATTGATTTTACTTCTTTTGTTTTTTTAAATTTTGTACTTGCATGGTAATTATTTGGTCTATACCTTTACTATGGGTTTATTTTCACTGGTGACAGCTATTTAGCTTTAGGGTCATTTCTAGCTACAGCAATCCCTTTCATATATCTTGTAAGACTGGCTTAGTAGTGACAAATTCCTTCAACTTTTATTTATTTGAAAATTGTTTAATTCCTACTTCAAATTTCAACGATAATCTTGTTGGGCAGAGGGTTCTTGGTTGGAGGTCCTTCTGTTTTAGTACATTAAATATATCATGCCACTCCCTTCTGGCCTGTAGAGTTTCTGTTGAGAAGTCTGCTGATAGCTTAATGGGATTTCCTTTATATGTAATCTTTTCTCTCTCTCATGCTGCTTTCAACACTCTCTCCTCACCTTTGATCTTTGGCATTTTAATTATTATATGTCTTAGTGCCATCTTCCTAGGGTTCCTTTTTTTAAAGGATCTCTGCACTTCCATGACTTGAGTGTCTATTTCCTTCCCCAGATTGGGGAAGTTTTCAACAATAATTTCATCAAAGAGACTTTCTATCCCTTTGTCTTTCTCTTCTCCTACTGGTACCCCTATTATGCAAATATTGTTTCACTTGGGTTGGGTGCATAGCTCTCTTATTATTTTTTCATACCTAGAAATCCTTTTTTCTCTGTTCCTCAGCTTCTGTGTTTTCCTGTTCTCCAATTTGTATTTCATTTACTATCTCCTCTACATGATATAATCTGCCTTTAAATCCCTCTATTGTGTATTTCATTTCAGATACTATATTCTTCTGCTCTGAGTGACTCTTTTTCAGGTTTTCTGTCTCTTTGTTGAAGTCCTCCCTGAGATCTTGAACACTCTTCTGTAAATCTGCGAGCATGTTTATGACTTTTATTTTGGAATCATTATCAAGAAAATTAGTGATATCCATTTCATTTAGCCCTCTTTCTGGGGTTCTGTCTTGTAGTTTTGTTTGGATCAAATTCCTCTGCCTGTTCATTTTGTCAGTGATTCTGTATTTCCTCCTTTGTGTTAGATATCTCTGCTATGAATAATAGCTTTATGAAGGAGGTGTGCTATGGTGCCCAGAAGCTCACGATTCTTTACTCTCTAGTGCCTGGTTCTATTTTGTGGGGTTCCCGGTTGTTGGCATGCTGTGAGTGGGCCTACCTTTCTGTCTGGCTTTTGTAGTAGTCTAAGTCTGGGTGGGAAGGTTCCTTGAGCTTCTGCCTTGTGATCAGCTCAGGAATCTCCGTTGAGCTCACTGTGGGAGGGGCTGCCCTCTACCTGGTCTGCAGCAATGGTAGGGTTGCATGGTTAATGGGGTGGTTGTACTGATGTGCCCTGGCTGGTTGCACAACACTAGGTTTGGACACCAGCAGGGAGGAAGGAGCTCTTGGGCCTGGCTCCTCTAGGCACCTCTCTGGTTGGGCTGAAATGGAGCCAGACAAGTTGGGAGAGTCTCCCCCTGCCTGCCAGGCAGAAAGTTTGCTGGCAGTTTTTATCCAGAGTGGTTGTTGGATATTGTCAAATACTTTTCTACATCAATTAATGGGCTCATGAAGTTTTTCTTCTTTAGATTAATATGGTGGATTACATTGACTGACTTCTTAATATTGAACCTTTCATCCTGAGATAAACTCTACTTACGGAGATGTATTTTTAAAACTGTATTTCTCAATTCAATTTGGTAATAGTTGTTGAACATATTTGCATTCATGTTTATGAGAAATATTTGTAGCTATCTTTTCTTATAGTGTCTTTTCCAAGTTTTGGTATGACTTGGGACATATTCCCTCTTCTTCTATTGAATGGGAGTTATTGTACAGAATTCATTCCATTTCTCCTTTAAATGTCCCAAATTTCATCTGTGGAAACATCTGGGCTGGGAGATTTCTTTTTAGAAGGTTTTTAACTATAAATTTAATTTATTTAATTAGTTTAACTTAAATAAAATTAACTTATTTAATAGTGATAGGATAGCTCAAGTTAAATATTTGATCTTGGTTGAATTTAGGTAGTTTATGGTTTTTGAGGAATTGGTCCATTTCACTTAAAGCATTGAATGTATGCACATAGAGTTATTCATACTATTCTCTCTCATTATCCCTTTAATGTCTTCAGAGTCTGACTGATCTCTCCTCTTTCAATCTGATATTGGTAACTTGCATCTTCTATTTTCCATTATCAGTCTTGCTAGAAGTTGATCAGTTTTATTGACTTAAAAATCAGTTTACTTGATTTTCCATATTTTCTGTTTTCAATTTTATTGATTTATACTTTAATCTTATTTTCCCTTCATTTTCCTTGCTTTGAGTAGTTTGCTCTTCTTTTTCTAGTTTCTTAAGATGAAAGTAAGTGATTTGACTTTTTTCTTTTTTAGCATAAGCATTTTAATGCTATACATTTTCCTTTATGTACTTTATTAGCTGCATCCCACAAATTTCGATGTTATGTTCATTTTCATTTAATTCAAAATATTTTATAATTTATCCTTAGAGTTTCTCTTTGACACCTTGATTATTTAGAAGTGCATTGATTAACTTCAAGTGCTTAGAGATTTTTCTGTTATATTTCTTTTATTGAATCCTAGTTTAACTCCAGTATGGTCTAAAAATATACTTTGTATATTTTGAATTCTTTTAAATTTACTAAAGTTTGTTTTATTACTCTGGGTATGGTTTATCTGGCAAATGTTCCATGTTCACTAAAAAGAACATATTTTCTGTTCTTATTAGATGAAATACTTTTGAAATGTCAGGTTCAGTTGGTTGATGTCATTCTTCAGTTACTCTATATCCTTGCTTTTCTATTAGTTTTATTATTCAGCAAGGCATGTTAATGTCTCCAACTCTAATTATGGATTTGTACTCTTTTCAGTTCTGTGACTTTTTGCTACCTGTGTTTAGAAGCTCAGTGCTGCGTACACATTTAGGATTGTTATGGCTTCTTGGTTAATAAATCCTTTTCTATCCCCAGTGATTTTTTCTCTGAGGTAAGGTAGGTCTGACATCAATATAGCCACTTCAGTTTTCTTGACTAGTGTCTATATGGTATATTTTTCTATACTTCTACTTTTAACATATGTATATTATTGTATTTGAACTAAGGTTCTTGTAGATGGCATAGAATTGAGTCATGTTTAATTCATTCTGACAGTTCTTGATTTTTAAATTAGTATAAACATTTATATTAGTGTTTTTATTGACATGTTTGGATTTAGATTGATGGTTCTCCAAATTCTATTTACTTTCTAGAGTCTTCAAGTAGTTGTTCCATGCTTTCTGTCCAGGTTTTGTAGTTATATTCAATGAAAGAGAAGATATGAAGTGTGCTTACTCCATTTTATCTGTAACTGGAACTCTGGGAATAATTATTTTTATAGCTTCCCTTAATCTTGGGATCAGATCCCAAGTTTCTGACTGTCATGTTAAAGTTCCTACCGGATCACAGAATCTCAAATTTGCCATTAATCTGACCTATTTACATATCTGCCTTCAGCAATTAAAAGCAAACAAAACCTCTCAAGGACTTCTAGCAAGGGCTGCTATAAAACTTAACCTCTGCAGGCTCAGAAGTTCCCTGTAGTTCAGAGATGCTTAGGGTGATCATTCACAATATGTGCTTTTCTAAGACCCAACAAAATAGAATCTCTAGGTTGGCAGATGGCAGATATCACAATATCATGCCATTTATGAAAGTGCCATTTTTGAAGATTTTGCTGCCTTTTTCAACTACTCAGCTTGAATATACTACCTATTGTCTTTCAACCTAGTGCTAAGGACTTCAAAGATCACCCCACCCACCTTCTTTAAAAATTCCTAATTAAAGACAAGAATCAATGTCTGTAAGATCCACATGCAGTATCTTAGATCCTATGGACTGAGTCTGGGATGTTTTAGTCACTAAAATGCAACTTATCAGAGCCTCTTAGATGCTAATTCACTATGAGGAGGTAATTTCAGTGGTATTAGAATACAAAAACTTTTCATTGCTCCAACACTTATATATCTCCTTGATGTATACTCTTTGAATCATCTAATTATTGTGATGCCTGAAGCTGGGACATTTCCTTTCTCAAATATTTGAATGTGCGCAGAGGACTCAACCACTAGTTTGTAGGTATACTCTGCCATCTACTGTCCAGAAATGGACTGTGCATGCTTTCATAGTTTCAAAATGATTCAAAATGCAAATTATATGTCTTGGTATTGCTTATGAATGAATGAGACAGCAAATTTGAGTTTTTAAATCCACAATCCAATTATCTACCTTCTTCATTCTAAACATTATATCTAGCTAAAATTTACCATCTTTATTCCCTTAATATTGGACCAGAACTTGGGTGTTCATTAATTTGCAGAAAAAATATTATCAAGAGAGGGGGTTGTATCAGTCAAATTTTGAGGTATCTTATTACCTGTGTGTAGTTTGAGGTTCATTTAAGGTCTTCAGCTACTGTGGGAAGAAAAACACAACTTTTCCTCATCTAGATTTAAATTGTTTGGTCAGAAATGCAGAAGAGCAGATAGGAAAATGGTAGACCAAGCCCTTCCTATTTCATTTATCTTTTCCTGGAACTTTCTAGCCCCCACATCTTCCCCAGGTTCCTTTCTTATCAACATTCAGATCTCAACTCAAATGTCACTCCCTAGAGAGCCTTTCCTCACCACATTAGTAAAGTGGCCACTCTCCTCCCCCATCCACCCCCCAACTCCCACCATCATTCTCTAATCCATTACCCTGTTGTTATTTCTTCATAACACATCACTAACTGAAACTACCTGATCCATTTATTTGTCAGTGTGTCTATTGCTTTTCACCCTCCCCACCTCCACACCTGCTAGAGGTAATGGCCATTTCTTTGGTTCTTTGCTACATCCCCAGTACTCAGAATGGGACCTAACCCATAATAGTTGTTGAAAAAAATAATGGATACAATTATTTTGTGACATCGCCCATCTACTAGCCTGAATATTCTGTTTGGGTTGATCTCAGAGAAGTTTACATCATGCATGTCTGAACAATGGGGAATTTCCAAGTCTGCAGCAGTGAGCTGCAGAAGTTTTCTGAGCAACTCATCCTGGGAGTTCTCAATATATTTTTTTTTAATTCTAGGAGGAAAATATTTATATAAATATGCTGGATTCATGGCAAATTTGAGATTCTGTGATCTGATAGAAACATTAATGTGACTGTCAGAAACTTGGTGTCTTGCCAATGGGTTTCAGCCCCGGGCAAGTTCACTATGGATTCAGTGAGATCAAGGAATGACAATGGAAAGTTTTGGGGGTGAAAGGGCTTATTACCCAGCTTGTTTTCCTGGCAATAGGTCAAACACTAGAATTACAGTCTGCAAGTCTGTAATCCTCCTTTGTCTCTGCCTCTGCCCAGAGTACTGGGCAGAGCTCTTTATATAGGCTCATTGCCTACCAGTGTGGAAGCAGTAGCCTGGCAGCAGGCTAGTTACATGATCAAGTAATTTAGAGTCAGGTGAGGATCTTGGCCATAGGAACCTTCACTTGATCCACAGTTCACCCCTCCATGACTCTTGCCTCAGAATCTAAATGCTCTCAATCTCCCACAATGGTGCCAGTGTGAGAAAGCTGTAGCATTTGTAACCCGATTCCACAACAGCAATAGAGGATAACAACATAGAGATAATAACAAAAGTTAAGATACAACAAGATTTTGGTACAGGTAACAAAAATTATAATAATCCTCAAGCCTGAGAAGGTCATTTCAGCTGTATTCAAAACCAGTTCTACTCAGGTGAGTCATTAACTCACATTTAGTAGTGGTATGGATAGGGAGCTGCAATGCACCCCAGTGAGTGGCAGTTTTTTTGCTAGGGTGTGTGCTCAATCCACAAAGACTTTAAGGGCGATAAGACACATGTTTTAATGACACCAACATAGGCAAATCTTGTCCATCGGGTAGTATGCATGCAAGAGAGTGGTCCTGTGATAGGACTGTAGCAGGAAGGGGGTCCCATCCAGGTCTAATACAATACCTTTACCCTTCTCCTTATGGGGGTTACTGAGGGGTCTATATATAGTGCTACTGGAGGTGCATGCACTGACCATAATGATAAAACTCCCTGGTTAGATGCTCCTACCTTCAGGCTGTTCAGAATATACTACTGCAATCTTTGGGGGCCACTCTGTTACTCCAGGAATACACATGAGGTCAGCTTCCAGGCCTTGCCCCCAAGGTACCAGGAGGGCCAGCCATCTTTGGTCTATGTGTCAAAATGTCCAAGGCCACGTCCACTCAATGCAGTCTCCACGGTTTAGTGTAGTTGGTGCTGGCTGCAAGATATTATTCTGGTGGCTGAACCTCGGCTTCAAAGATTCTTTTTTGGTTTGTACTTGCAGTTGTATAGGGGAGGCAGGAATATGTGTTAACATGTCTATGGGGCTCAGGGTTCCCTTTCAGGGTTTCTTGTTCAAACGCCATAGCACTGCCCATAAGCAGACTGACCATCCCCACAGACAATTGGTGTCTGACTTTAGTCCGGATTTTAACAAACCAGTGTACCTCTCTATCATTCCTGCCACAGTAGGATTGTATTGTACATGAAATTTCCATTTGATTCCCAACCACTGTACCCATTCTTGTAGTGCAGGTCCAGTAAAGTGGGTGCCTTGATCCTCTCAATCACCTGTGGTTGGCCATAGGCTGCAAAGAGACACTCCAGGCCTCTTTTGGCCATCTGCTGGTCTGCACAACATGTAGGAAAAGCCAGTTTCTGTGTCCACACAAGTCATGGCATATTGGTACCCTTCTGACATGGGCAGAGGCCCACTACAGCCTATCTGCCACATGGTGAGGGTGTATCGGCCCCTTAACTATTGTCCCATGTTGCTGTGGGACTTAGTTTAAGTCCCTTTTAGAGCATACAATGCACTCCTTCTGGGCTCTGCTGACTTCCTCAAAGGTCAAAAGCAAGCCCCACGATGGGCTACAGTCCACATTGTCTTTTGCCCCACATGCAATAAATGCTGATGTAACCATTGGCCACATCAGAGGCAGGCTTTCCTTCTAGCCAATGTACCTGGGCTAATTCATCTGCTTCATCATTTCCTGGGGATGCCAGTGGCAAATGACCTGTCACATGATATACTGTAACTGTTTTAGTCTGATAATAATCCAATGTCTTGCCACAATTCTTGCTCCCAAAGGGGTTGGTGACCAACCAGCCAGTTGGCATAGTACCATGTCAGTAACCACAGGGTCAGGCCCCAATAGACAGCCCAGCTGTCAGTGCAGACAACTATTGGAGAGGGCTCCTGGCTGATCACAAGCCACACAGCCCGCAACTCTGCCCAGTGACTGCTCTTCCCCTCACCATCTTCCATCCATATTGTCTCAGTCTTAGGATGGAAAGTATGGCCTTCCATTTTGGGGGTTCCCCACAGCTGATGCTGTTTGTGTACCATGCATCTTTGGATATAGGGGCTCATCCCTCCCGATACGGACTCTCTGCTACTAATGGTTCTAAAGTAAATTCTTCCTGCTTTTCGCTAGTATATGTCACTGGCCTCAACAAGCGTTGGAGTTCTTCACTCAAGGAGCTACTAGAGAGGGTGCTACACTGCTACTGGTACACATTCCACTTGGCCAATGTGGGCGTTTATGCCACACCACTCCTTGGCTTTTGGGTCCAGTCTCATACCCACCCCGCGATGGGACAGGTAGTTATTACTTTATTGGGGCCATTCCAGTGATGGGTTCTGAAGCCAAAAAGGCATGATACACAGCAGCCAGTTGTTTTTTTGTCAAGGTGTATTTGTATACCTCTGCCCCTTTCCAGAATTGTAACCAGAATCCAGTAGGTTGGCGAGTTTGTTCAAGCCACTGCCAGAGACCCCAGCCATAACCATCTTCAGTCACATGAACATCCAGCTCACAGGGTCTTGATGGGTCTATCACACTCAAGGCCCACATAGCCTTGACTGCCCATTTTGCTGTAGTAAAGGCAGATGCACATGTCTCATCCCAGTCCCACCTGATGCTCTTTCATATATATGCCCAACCAGAATAAGGGCTTCAGAATTTGTGCCAAGTGTGGGATAAACACTCTCCAGTAGCCTAGAAGATCCCAAAACTCCTGTAACAATGCCATAGTTGTAGGGGAAGGAAAAGCCTGGACTTTATCTGTGACTGCTTCTGGTATAACTTAAGTCTAACCTGACCAGACGACCCCCAAGAATTTGACAGACAAACCATGTCCCTGAACCTTGGTACTGTTCACAGCCCATCCTTTCTCCTATACATTTTGCAGCAGTCTAGGTGCTGCACCTTCTAGATCTGAAAGAGAACCGGACATGAGCATGACATCACCAATATAATAGTACAGCTGCACCATTGGCAGTTTCTCCCATGTGGCCAAGTCCTGGGCTACAAGTCCATGACAGATGGTGGGGCTGTGGAGGTATCCCGGTGGGAGGATGGTGAAAGTCCATTGCCATCCCTCCCATGTGAAGGCAAACTGTTCATGACTTTCCTGCTCAGTGTCAACAGAAAAGGCATTAGCAAGATCTACAACATAATGGTATGTTCCTAGTTCATGGCTGAGGGTATCCATCAGGCCTGAAATAGAGGGGACAGCAGCATGCATAGTAGGTATGACTTTATTCAATTCTCCATAATCCAGGCATATGCCAGGAGCCATCCGGCTTTTTTATTGGCTACACTGTGGAACTGAAAGGACTATTGGTGGGCTTCATAATACCCACCTTTTCCAGTTCCTGGAGGGTTTCTCCAATTTCTTTATGCCCTCCAGGCAATTTGTATTGTTTGGTATTAGTCACCCACCAAGGCACAGGCAAAGGATGGGTGGGTGCCTAGCATGTCCCCTCAGAACTGCCTTCACTACACGTGCTCTCAGTCTGAACTCACCTGCAGTGGTCCGCAACCATAGACCCTGCAGGATATCTATCCCCAAAATATATTTGGGGATGGGAGAGGTATACACAGTATATTCCTTTGGGGGTAGATGCCCTATTACCAAAGGGATTTGGGCTTGTTTCACTTCAATAGCCCTACCCCCATATCTATCTATAATAGCAGGGGTCCCAGGAAACCACTCAGGGTTGTCATGCATCAGTGGAAGTTCAGCCCCTGTGTCCACCAGAGCCAGGACACATTGTATGTTCACTGGGGACCAGTGGATAGCTATTTCAACATGTGGCCTCCGATCCCTCAGGGCAGGTACCTTGACCTTCCCTTCAATCAAACCATGTTCTCAATCATCTTCTTGTGTGGGTTAAAGCGAGGTTGACTCACTCTCCAGCAGGAAGTCTTGCAAACACACAGACCATACTTGTGGCTCTGTCTGTGGCCTCTGCCTCTTTGTTCTCAGTGGCTGGAACTGCTGCTCTGGTTTCAGTTGTTGCCACAGCTTCAGTAAGATTCTATTTGACTTCCCATCTAATTTCCTTCTGTCTGCTCCTGCCTGTATTAAGTCAACCCACATCTGAGTCCTTGTAACCTTCATGGGGCCCTTTAAATTCTTCCTCTGAGTAGGAGACCTTATTTCTTTCCATACTCTCATTGCTTCAGCCTCTCCTAAGTCTGCTACTGTATAGGTAACCTCACTTATGGGCTGCCCTAAGTGAAGGGCAAGAATGGCCACTAAAGGCCCAAAGAAGAATGTGGGAGCTGTTTGAAGCACATTTCTCATCCCTGCAGCAAAAGGCTCCTCATCTGGGCCATGATTCTCTGGACTGTAGATGGCATTTTTTTGCCTAGCTCCCGTAACACCTGTTGGAGCTCAGCATACATCTGCCATCTCACAGTGGATGATGGAAGATTACCCTGACTGGGCCATACAGCACGAAGTGCAGTCATAAGCTAATAAAGTAGGGAGTGATTTCCTGGGGTCTGATGTACTTTTTGTAATTGTTGCCTCAAGGCAGGATGAACTGTCAGGGAAGCCAGATTTCCCATCTCTGATCCAGACAGAATAATGCCATACACCCTAAATGCCACAGACACAGGAGCTAAGCTGATATTGACCCCGAGGGCTTCTGTTGAAATGAGGAGCCCAAATCCACCAGCTCAGCCTGAGTATAGGGGCAGAGCACAGAGTGCTCCATGACCTGGGGAGGGGGCTGCTTCTCTCCTGGAGGACCCCTCGGTTGCTGTGTCTTTATTTTCTTTACAACCACTGGGTGTACTTTCAATAGAGGAAGGATTGGTGCCCCCAGCCCCACCCCTTCATCCTTCCCCAGCTCCTCCATTTCCGGGCCTGATGGCACCTTTCTCTCCCCTCCCTCGAGTACCTCCTCTGCTACATCCTTTACCTTTTCTACAGCACCTCGCAGCAATGCTAGTAGCTCAGTCTTCATCAGCTCTCTTACTTTCACCTCAATGCCTCACAGCTGGTGTTCTCATGCCGCTTCTTCCTGTGCTCCCTTCAGCAGTACGTCCTTCTCTTCCATGACCTCTGCCTCCTTCAGAGCACCTAGCAGCACTGCTGTCTCATTCTGTAAGAAATATTTTTCCTCCTTCACTGGACTTCACAGCTCACATTCTCACACTGCCTCTTCTTGTGCTTTTTGCAGGGTTCCGTCCTTTTCCTTCATGGCCTTTACCTCTTCCACAGTATCTCATAGTAATGCCATTTCAGTCACCAACAAATTTTTTACCTCTTCAATGGCACCTTGCAGCCAGCACTCTTGTGCTGCCTCCTCTGGTATCAATGCCATTTCATTCTTCAATGAATCCACAACAGTTTGCAGCTCACATTCTCCTGCTGCCATTTCTTGCATCTCTTTCCAGAGCATGTTCTTCTCATCTGTAGGCTTTTTTAATACTGTGAGAAGCAACCAACCCACAGTCCCCACTGCCTCATGGGCACCCTGTTTCTCAAAGGACCTTCTTGCAATACCAAGGGCCACCCCTACTACCTCAGGTACCACCTCCACCTGCCTCCAGTCCTGGGGTGGGGCCCAGACCTCTAGGAGGCAAACCACCTCAGACCACATACCCACTGGGAGACAATCGACTGTCTCTCCATTCATAGCGGCAGCCTGCTGAAGCACCCTTCCCATACAAGGGCAGCCTGTTCTTTTCCTTGGTCAACAATGAATCCTGCCAGTGTCGCTAATTGTCTTGCCAGTGGGTTTCACCCCGATGCAAGTTCTCCATGGATTCAGTGAGCCAAGGAATGACAATGCAACGTTCTTGGGGTGAAAGAGTTTATTACCTGGCCTGTTCACCCGTCGAGAGGTCGAGCACTAGAATTACATCTGCATCCAGTAGTCTGCAGGTCTGTAATTCTCCTTCATCTCTGCCTCCGCCCAGAGCACTGGGCAGAGAGCTCTTTATATAGTGACTCAGTCAATAATAGTTTATTGCCTATGGGTGTGGAAGCAGTAACCTAGCAGTAGGCCAATTCCATCATCGAGTAGTTTAGAGTCAGGTGAGGATACTAGCCATAGGAACTTCCATTTACCCCACAGTGGGTAAGTGCTATAATCTAGAACTGACCTTGTTATCACCACAAAGAAGAAAAAAAATACTTGGTAGGATTAAACAGTAGGGAGAGAAAATACTTAAAAATACTTTAGTTTACCCAAATCCACTAGGCTCTTAACAGTTTGCATTAGAAATTGAGCAATATCTGTTCAGAATCAATAATCTCTTCCTGATTAGACAGAGGACTAGAGAGAGAAGATGTCCACAGGTACAGTTTGTTCCCTTCTCAAATGCATTTAGCAATGTTTTTCAAAGCATGCTCCTCAGACCCAAAGAATCAGTATCTCCTGGGAACTTTAGAGAGGCAGATTCTAGGATCTCACCCTAAACCTACTGAATTAGAGTCTCTGTTGGTGGGGCCCAACAATCTGTTGTAATAAGCCTGCCAGGTGATTCTGATGTACACTCAACTTTAAGAACTACTGGACTCCAGTAGCAGATTTTTTTTCTCATTTTTATTTTTTTATTTAGTTTTTTTCTTTTTTGATATGGTAGCAGATTAGAGCATGAATTTTGGAGCCAGATTACATGGATGTGAATCCCATTTCTATAATTTATAACTCCTTAAGAAAGCTGAATTTAGGCAAGATATTAAAACTCTCTGTGGATAAAGTGAAAGTTCCTATGGCCAGAATCCACCTGAACCTAAACTACTTGATGATGTAACTGGCCTGCTGCTAGGCTACTGCCTCCACACCTGTAGGCAATCAGTTATTACTGACTGCGTCAGAGCTCTGCCCAGCGCTTTGGGTGGAGGCAGGGACGAAAGAGGATTACATACCTGCAGACTGTAATTCCAGTGCTCGACCTATCGCTGGGAGAACAAGCTGGGTGATAAACCCTTTCACTGCAAGAACGTTTCATTGTCATTCCTCTGTCTCACTAAATCCATAGTGAACTTGCCCGGGGCTGAAACCCATTGGCAAGGCAGTGGGCTTAGTAATAAAGCCAAAGGGGTGATTCTAAATGTAGAAGCAAACGATAGTTACACTTAATATCTTCAGTGAACTTGGCTATTGCTGTCTAGAGGTCAGCTGACATTTATAGTTTACTGCCAAAATTTAATGCCAGTTATTGATATTTCCTGCATTACATTACATTTTGTTCAGACAAATTGTTTTTGGTAAGTCAGTTAAGTATATAAACCTATGCTGGAAGAAACGGAATAGGTAACACTTCAAATATATATAAAATGGAAGCATGACAATCTGATTTTATTCAGTAATATAGGGTTTCTATTAAAAAGTAGAATCTCAGGAGTTAGAAATCAGCTTAAACACTGTGTTTCAACATCTCATTGTTTCTCACCAACCTTGATTGCTGAGTTCAGAAACAGTTGCAATCCAAATGAAAGAAACAAGGAAAAACGCCAGTAGTCGATTCAAGTTACAAATGGAAACTTTAGAAAATATATTTTCTTTATAAAGTGAAGTGGTTAAAAGTGTTGGAACAAAATACTAGTTCAATTTCTAGCTCTATACGTGTATGGTTTAAAGCAAGTTTTCTTATCTGTAAAATAAGAATAATGCATTTCTCTCATAAGTTATTGTGAAGATTAAATAAGGTAATGCATATATAGTGTTATTAGCATAGTGCCTGAAAAAAAGTAGGTACTGTATTAATAAACATCTGCTGCTGTTATTTGAGATTGTTCAATGGGTTAGGTATAAAACTGAGCCCGGACATATTGGACTTAATGGTACTTCTGTCTTGCCAATGAGTTTCAGCCCTGGGGCAAGTTCGCTATGGATTCAATGTGACCAAAGAAATTGACAGCAAAACATTCTTGGGGTGAAAGGGTTATACCTAACTTTATTTCCAGATAGCAGGTCAGTCACTAAAATCCCGTTCACTCAGAGCGAGTCTGCATGCAGCAAGCTGGTCTCTGCCTCTGAGCCCGTCTGTTTGCACAGTTGTCCCGCACAGCCATCCTCTGGGCCTCTGTCCTCAGTGCTGCCACCACTCTAGCCTCTGCTCTGCTCTCCTGTAGCCTTGCAGCCCTGCCACCATGTTACACCTAGAGCACTGGGCAGAGCTCTTTATATAGAGTCAACAGCCATGTATTGCCCACAGGTGTACAGTGAGCTAGTCAACCAGGGCCAGGTGAGAATCCTGGCCACAGGAACTCTCATTTTATCCACACTTCTCAACCAATATCATGTCCTTTTTCAATGCAATTGAATATATCTTTTTTTCTATGTGAGTTTATATTTATGTTTTCAACAGTGATTATATTTAATTCATCAGGATTGCTTTACTGCTTTTGGAAATTCTTGTCTTCAAAATATTTAGAACTTACTCGCTTTTGGAGGTTAAAAGAAAAAAACCCCCCACCATCTTCATTTCTGGAAATAAAAACAATAAAATATAGGGTATGAGATGATTAACACACAAAATGTGGTGGGGGGCACGGGGAACGCAGTATAGCACAGAGAAGACAAGTAGTGACTCTATAGCATCTTATTACGCTGATGGACAGTGATTGTAATGGGGTTTGTGGTGGGGACTTGATAATGGGGGGAATCTAGTAACCACAATGTTGCTCATGTGACTGTATATTAATGATACCAAAATAAAAAATAAAAATAAAATAAAATAGATAAACAAACACTGTAAAGAAAAAAAAGAATAGGTTATGAGAGATGATCAAGTCATATAGTAAACAATTCCAACTCCAGGAAGATCTAGGATAAAACATGACCAGAGACTACAGCCATTAAAAAGAGGACACTTAGATCACAGGATTGAAACTTAATAATCAACACCAAAATTGGGAGTTGTTAACAGGAAATCTTAATAGACATTATCCGTGTGTTCCTATACTTTATTTTTGCTAAATGCTTGACATATTTAATATAGAATAACATATTACTCATTGGTATTATTGTATTTACATATCACATATTATAAAATTAAATTTACATATTACAAAAATAAAATAACTATACGATATTTTAAACCACGAGGAAGACTACAATTTACAGAGTGAGAAAGAACTGTACCAAATTGAATAATTTTAAGTCAAGAGATATTCCTAGACATTTTTTGAAATGCCCTGTGTGCAGAGATGTTTGTTCCAGCCTTGTTTGTAAGAGCAAAATATTGAAAACAACCTAAATGTCCATCAATAAGAGAGAAATTGAATGATGATTCATCTGTACAATGGAATAATTATCAGCCTTTGCAAAGAATGAGGCAAATTATATAAACCAATTTTGAAAAATATATTGTTAATCTAAAGTGTAAGATACTGAATTATGGGTGTGGTTTGCTATCATTTGTGTAAAAATCAACTTCATGTACATACATTTATATGCACATATATATTCAAGTATATATATTATATAATGTGTATGTATACATATATATAAACATACACACACATATATTCATTATACATGTATATACATTTATATATGTGTATAAGATACTCAGAATCATGGAATGGTTGGTGCTTTCTAGTTCTCATTCTTGTAACATCCTATAATAGCTTGGATTTTTAAAAAACAAAGAAAATGTAAATGCTATCAGTTTTTTAAGTGTCATCTTTTTAGAGACCTTTAGCTTTATTGGCACTTCAATGAAACAAATTATAATTACAGTAGTTGTACTAATAGCTGCTGCAGTATTTTCTGAGCCCTTGCTATGTTCCAGGTACTTTTCCATGCACTTTGGGAATGCATAGAAATCTTCACAAAAGCTCTATGATGTATGTGTTATTTTTATTCACGTTAAGATGAAGAAACTGAGGCATGGCGAGACTGGATAACGTGCCTAACTCTTTCTGCCCTCTCTGAAGTGAAGTGTGGACTGTGACTGTGTTCTTCACTCAACCAGGATTATCATTATTTTTTCTTTTTTTTTGAGAAGGCATCTCTCATATTTATTGATC
Source organism: Manis javanica (assembly GCF_040802235.1). NCBI lineage: Eukaryota > Metazoa > Chordata > Mammalia > Pholidota > Manidae > Manis > Manis javanica. The sequence continues at coordinate 164,409,881 of NC_133158.1, read as the reverse complement.
AAATGGTTGTTAACAACAATAAAATTCTGTATAGGGGGGTCAGTGCTCAATGTACAATCATTAATCCATCTCAAGCCTAATTCTCGTCAGTCTCCAATCTTCTGAAGCATAACGAACAAGTTCTTACATGGTGAACGAATTCTTACATAGTGAATAAATTCTTACATGGTGAACAGTACAAGGGCATTCATCACAGAAACTTCTGGTTTTGATCACGAATTATGAACTATAAACAATCAGGTCAAATATGAATATTCGTTTGATTTTTGTACTTGATTTATATGTTGATCCCACATTTCTCCCTTTATTATTATTATTATTTTTATTTTTAATAAAATGCTGAAGTGGTACGTAGATGCAAGATAAAGGTAGAAAACATAGTTTAGTGCTGTAAGAGGGCAAATGTAGATGATCAGATGATCAGGTGTGTGCCTATGGACTAAGTATTAATCCAAGCTAGACAAGGGCAGCAAAACATCCACAGATGCAGAAGATTTCTCTCAAAGCAGGGGGGGTGAGGTTCTGAGCCTCACCTCTGTTGATCCCCAAATTCTCACCTGATGGCCCCCCTGCGACTGTGCCTGTCTGAGGTTGTTCCTCCCTTGAGGAATCTTACCCGTCTCTGGCTAACCAGTCATCTTCCGGGGCCATACAGGGAGATGTAAAGTTGGTAAGTGAGAGAGAAGCCATATTGTTTGAAAAGGTTAGCTTTTTACTCCTTTGCAGATTTATGCCCTGTGGCTTCTATGCCCAGCACTTGTCTCGAGGTATCTTCACCACCTGGAGGAATTATGATGCTCGGTAAATTCGATATGAGACATGAATTCTATTTAAGAGTTGTAATTAGGAAGGAAGAAGAAGAGCTATAGAGGTAGCATATGGAAGAAAACATGGGAGGATTGATTATTTCTTTGACATATCTTCTTGTAGGGTACCTTAAGTATGTATAGGTTTTAAACTACTAACTAATTTGCACACACATATTAACATAATAGGAATACGGTGACATAAACAAAGCAAATCTATAATTACCATCCATCTCCAGTGAAGCCAAGAAAACCATTTAGGCACCCTAGGCATTTGTGAAAATTTGTCTATGATATGATGGATATTGTCCAGCTGTGCTTGAACAGTCTGAGAGAAATCAGACAAATTAAAGCAGCCCATTTCTGGGATCTGTTCACATCCCATATGTTCTTTCAACCGTAGATAGTCTATAGTCATAAGGTTTTGGAATGCTACAACTTGCACCCCTCCCAACTCCTGGTTGAGTTCCAACAGTACAGATCCGATCAAATTTGTTGTCTCAATGTATGCACATGCCAGCCTAGACATCTCCCTCCTCATTCCTACGGCAAGTCCAGGAGACGGTGGGCTGGATGCAGCCACAACCGCAGCATCATCCGGATCCCTGTGGAGGCTTTTTGATGATCATCCCCCGGCACAAGTCCTCCAGAGAGTGCTGATGCCGGAAGCTCCTCCTCATATCGTATCTTGGTTCATTTTCTGGGTATCCAAGCTAGGCCTTGATCTTCAGCATAGAAACAAACAGACCCTTTGCCCACACTTTGACATGCCCTCTATACCACTGTGCAGAACTCATTGGAGGTCAGCACACAGTAACTGCTTTTTTTTTTTTTATTAAGAGAAAGGAATATTATCAGAAAAGAGTACCTCCATAGGTGATCATCTGACACCCTTTAAGTGATCAACATTAAGGATATTTAAAGCATGCATTGATCTTTGATTTACCAAGTTTTATCCTATCAAGGAGTAATCCCCCTTTTCTTTCTTTCTTTTTTTTTTTTAATTTTTAATCTACACTTACATGAAGAATACTATGTTTACTATGCTCTTCCCTATATCAGGTCCCCCCTAACAACCACATTACAGTTACTGTCCATCAGCTTAGCAAAATGTTGTAGAGTCACTACTTGTCCTCTCTGTGTTGTGAAGCCCACCCTCCCCTTTCTCCCTCCCCCCCATGCATGCTAATCTTAATACCCCCCTTCCTTTTCTCCCCCCTTATCCCTCCCTGCCCACCGATCCGCCCCAGTTCCTTACCCTTTGGTACTTGTTAGTCCATTTTTGGGTTCTGTAATTCCGCTGCTGTTTTGTTCCTTCAGTTTTTCCTTTGTTCTTATACTCCTCAGATGAGTGAAATCATTTGGTATTTCTCTTTCTCCACTTGGCTTATTTCACTGAGCATAATACTCTCCAGCTCCATCCATGTTGCTGCAAATGGTTGGATTTTTCCACTTCTTATGGCTGAGTAGTATACCATTGTGTATATGTACCACATCTTCTTTATCCATTCATCTACTGATGGACATTTAGGTTGCTTCCAATTCTTGGCTATTGTAAATAGTGCTGCGATAAACATAGGGGTGCATCTGTCTTTCTCAAACTTGATTGCTGCGTTCTTAGGGTAAATTCCTACGAGTGGAATTCCTGGGTCAAATGGTAGGTCTGTTTTGAGCATTTTGATGAATCTCCATACGGCTTTCCACAATGGTTGAACTAATTTACATTCCCACCAGCAGTGTAGGAGGGTTCCCCTTTCTCCACAGCCTCGCCAACATTTGTTGTTGTTTGTCTTTTGGATGGCAGCTATCTTTACTGGTCTGAGGTGATACCTCATTGTAGTTTTAATTTGCATTTCTCTGATAATTAGCGATGTGGAGCATCTTTTCATGTGTCTCTTGGCCATCTGTATTTCTTTTTTAGAGAACTGTCTGTTCAGTTACTCTGCCCATTTTTTAATTGGGTTATTTGTTTTTTGTTTGTTGAGGCATGTGAGCTCTTTATATATTCTGGACGTCAAGCCTTTATCGGATCTGTCATTTTCAAATATATTCTCCCATACTGTAGGGTTCCTTTTTGTTCTATTGATGGTGTCTTTCGCTGTACAGAAGCTTTTCAGCTTAATGTAGTCCCACTTGCTCATTTTTGCTGTTGTTTTCCTTGCCCGGGGAGATATGTTCAAGAAGAGGTCACTCATGTTTATATCTAAGAGGTTTTTGCCTGCTTATGTTTTTTTCCAAGAGTTTAATGGTTTCATGACTTACATTCAGGTCTTTGATCCATTTTGAGTTTACCTTTGTATACGGGGTTAGACAATGGTCCAGTTTCATTCTCCTACATGTAGCTGTCCAGTTTTGCCAGCACCATCTGTTGAAGAGACTGTCATTTTGCCATTGTATGTCCATGGCTCCTTTATCAAATATTAATTGACCATATATGTTTGGGTTAATTTCTGGAGTCTCTAATCTGTTCCACTGGTCTGTGGCCCTGTTCTTGTGCCAGTACCAAATTGTCTTGATTACTATGGCTTTGTAGTAGAGCTTGACGTTGGGGAGTGAGATCCCCCCTACTTTATTCTTCTTTCTCAGGATTGCTTTGGCTATTCGGGGTCTTTGGTGTTTCCATATGAATTTTTGAATTATTTGTTCCAATTCATTGAAGAATGTTGCTGTTAATTTGAGAGGGATTGCATCAAATCTGTATATTGCTTTGGGCAGGATGGCCACTTTGATGATATTAATTCTTCCTAGCCATGGGCATGGGATGAGTTTCCATTTATTAGTGTCCCCTTTAATTTCTCTTAAGAGTGACTTGTAGTTTTCAGAGTATAAGTCTTTCACTTCTTTGGTTAGGTTTATTCCTAGGTATTTTATTCTTTTTGATGCAATGGTGAATGGAATTGTTTTCCTGATTTCTCTTTCTATTGATTCATTGTTAGTGTATAGGAAAGCTACAGATTTCTGTGTGTTAATTTTGTATCCTGCAACTTTGCTGTATTCTGATATCAGTTCTAGTAGTTTTGGAGTGGAGTCTTTAGGGTTTTTTATGTACAGTATCATATCATCTGCAAATAGTGACAGTTTAATTTCTTCTTTGCCAATCTGGATTCCTTGTATTTCTTTGTTTTGTCTGATTGCCGTGGCTAGGACCTCCAGTACTATGTTAAATAACAGTGGGGAGAGTGGGCATCCCTGTCTGGTTCCCGATCTGAGAGGAAATGCTTTCAGCTTCTCGCTGTTCAGTATAATGCTGGCTGTGGGTTTATCATATATGGCCTTTATTATGTTGAGGTACTTGCCCTCTATTCCCATTTTGCTGAGAGTTTTTATCATGAATGGATGTTGAATTTTGTCAAATGCTTTTTCAGCATCTATGGAGATGATCACGTGGTTTTTGTCTTTCTTTTTGTTGATGGGGTGGATGATGTTGATGGATTTTCGAATGTTGTACCATCCTTGCATCCCTGGGATGAATCCCACTTGGTTATGGTGTATGATCCTTTTGATATACTGTTGAACTCTGTTTGCTAATATTTTATTGAGTATTTTTGCATCTACATTCATCAGGGATATTGGTCTGTAATTTTCTTTTTTGGTGGGGTCTTTGCCTGGTTTTGGTATTAGGGTGATGTTGGCTTCATAGAATGAGTTTGGGAGTATTCCCTCTTCCTCTATTTTTTGGAACACTTTAAGGAGAATGGGCATTATGTCTTCTCTGTGTGTCTGATAAAATTCCGAGGTAAATCCGTCCAGTCCCGGGGTTTTGTTCTTGGGTAGTTTTTTGATTACCATTTCAATTTCTTTGCTCGTAATTGGTTTGTTTAACTTTTGTGTTTCTTCCTTGGTCAGTCTTGGAAGGTTGTATTTTTCTAGGAAGTTGTCCATTTCTTCTAGGTTTTCCAGCTTGTTGGCATATAGGTTTTCATAGTAGTCTTTAATAATTCTTTGTATTTCTGTGGAGTCTGTTGTGATTTTTCCATTCTCATTTCTGATTCTGTTGATTTGTGTTGATTCTCTTTTTCTCTTAATAAGTTTGGCTAGAGGCTTATCTATTTTGTTTATTTTCTCAAAGAACCAGCTCTTGGTTTCGTTGATTTTTGCTATTGTTTCATTCTTCTCAATTTTGTTTATTTCTTCTCTGATCTTTATTATGTCCCTCCTTCTGCTGACTTTAGGCCTCATTTGTTCTTCTTTTTCCAGTTTTAATAATTGTGATGTTAGACTATTCATTTGGGATTGTTCTTCCTTCTTCAAGTGTGCCTGGATTGCTATATACTTTCCTCTTAAGACTGCTTTTGCTGCATCCCACAGAAGTTGGGGCTTAGTGTTGTTGTTGTCATTTGTTTCTATATATTCCTTGATCTCTGTTTTGATTTGTTCATTGATCCACTGATTATTTAGTAGCATGTTGTTAAGCCTCCATGTGTTTGTGAGCCTTTTTTTTTCTTTGTAGAATTTATTTCTACTTTTATACCTTTGTGGTCTGAAAAATTGGTTGGTAGAATTTCAATATTTTGGAGTTTACTGAGGCTCTTTTTGTGAGCTAGTATGTGGTCTATTCTGGAGATTGTTCCATGTGCACTTGAGAAGAATGTATATCCTGTTGCTTTTGGATGTAGAGTTCTATAGGCGTCTATTAGGTCCATCTGTTCTAGTGTGTTGTTCAGTGCCTGTGTATCCTTAGTTATTTTCTGCCCGGTGGATCTATCCTTTGGGGTGAGTGGCGTGTTGAAGTTTCCTAAAATGAATGCATTGCAGTCTATTTCCCTCTTTAGTTCTGTTAGTATTTGCTTCACATATGCTGGTGCTCCTGTATTGGGTGCATATAGATTTAGAATGGTTATATCCTCTTGTTGGACTGAGCCCTTTATCATTACGTAGTATCCTTCTTTATCTCTTGTTACTTTCTTTGTTTTGAAGTCTGTTTTGTCTGATATTAGTACTGCAACCCCTGCTTTCTTCTCACTGTTGTTTGCCTGAAATATGTTTTTCATCCCTTGGCTTTTAGTCTATGCTTGTCTTTGGGTTTAAGGTGAGTTTCTTGTAAGCAGCATATAGATGGGTCTTGCTTTTTTATCCATTCTATTACTCTGTGTCTTTTGATTGGCGCATTAAGGCCATTTACATTTAGGGTGACTATTGAGAGATATGTACTTATTGCCATTGCAGGCTTTAGATTCGTGGTTACCAAAGGTTCAAGGTTAGCTTCTTTAGTATCTTACTGCCTAACTTAACTTGCTTATTGAGCTCTTCTTATATACACTGTCTGGAGATTCTTTTCTTCTCTCCCTTCTTATTCCTCCTCCATTCTTCATATGTTGTGTGTTTTGTTCTGTGCTCTTTTTAGGAGTGTTCCCATCTAGAGCAGTCCCTGTAGGATGCCCTGTAGAGGTGGTTTGTGGGAAGCAAATTCCCTCAGCTTTTGCTTATCTGGGAATTGTTTAATCCCGCCATCATATTTAAATGATAGTCGTGCTGGATACAGTATCCTTGGTTCAAGGCCCTTCTGTTTCATTGCATTAAGTATATCATGCCATTCTCTTCTGGCCTGTAGGGTTTCTGTCGAGAAGTCTGATGTTAGCCTGATGGGTTTTCCTTTATAGGTGACCTTTTTCTCTCTAGCTGCCTTTAAAACTCTTTCCTTGTCCTTGATCCTTGCCATTTTAATTACTATGTGTCTTGGTGTTGTCCTCCTTTGATCCTTTCTGTTGGGGGTTCTGTGTAATTCCATGGTCTGTTCGATTATTTCCTCCCCCAGTTTGGGGAAGTTTTCAGCAATTATTTCTTCAAAGAGACTTTCTATCCCTTTTCCTCTTTCTTCTTCTTCTGGTACCCCTATAATACGAATATTATTCCTTTTGGTTTGGTCATATAGTTCTCTTAGTGTTGTTTCATTCCCGGAGATCCTTTTTTCTCTCTCTATGTCAGCTTCTATACGTTCCTGCTCTCTGGCTTGTATTCCTTCAATGGCCTCTTGCATCTTATCAATTCTGCTTATAAATCCTTCCAGGGATTGTTTCACTTCTGTGATCTCCTTCCTGACATCTGTGATCTCCCTCTGGACTTCATCCCATTGCTCTTACATTTTTCCCTGCATCTCATCCCATTGCTCTTGCATTTTTCTCTGCATCTCTGTCAGCATGTTCATGATTTTTATTTTGAATTCTTTTTCAGGAGGACTGGTTAGGTCTGTCTCCTTCTCAGGTGTTGTCTCTGTGATCTTTGTCTGCCTGTAGTTTTGCCTTTTCATGGTGATAGAGATAGTTTGCAGAGCTGGTACAAGTGACTGCTGGAAGAGCTTCCCTTCTTGTTGGTTTGTGGCCTTCCTCTCCTGGGAGAATATCGACCTCTAGTGGCTTATGCTGTGCAGTTGTGCGCAGACAGGGCTTGTGCTTCCTGCCACGTTGCTATGGGGTTTATCTCCGCTGTTGCTGTGGGTGTGGCCTGGCTGGGGCTGCTCCTCCAAAATGGTGGAGCCCTGTTGGAGGGGGAGCGCCTGGGAGGCTATTTATCTCCGTAAGAGGCCTCTGTGCTCCCTGCTGCCTAGGGGGTTAGAGTGCCCAGAGATCCCCAGATTCCCTGCCTCTGGTCTAAGTGACCTGTCCTGCCCCTTTAAGACGTCCAAAAAGCACTCTCCAAACCGAAACAACAACAGCAACAATGACAGAGGGAACAGAAAAAAAAAAAGGAAAAAACATGCGATTTTTTTTTTAGTCCTCAGGCGCCGGTCCCAGGCACCTGCTCACTGGTCCTGCTGCCCTGCCTCCCTAGCACCAGGGTCCCTGTCCCTTCAAGGCTTCCAAGAAGCACCCGCCCACCGGTCCTGCAGGGAAAAACGCACGATATTCTTTGTCCTCAGGCCCTGGTCCCAGGCACCCGCTCTCCAGTCCCGTCACCTTGCCTCCCTAGCACCGGGGTCCCTGTCCCTTTAAGGCTTCCAAAAAGCACTCGCCAAAAAGAGAAAAAAAAGGGGGAAAACGCACGATTTCCTCTGTCCTCAGGTTCCGGTCTCAGGTACCCTCCCACCGGTCCCACAGGGAAAAACACGCGATATTCTTTGTCCTCAAGCGCCGGTCCCAGGCACACGCTCACCAGTCCTGCTGTTCTGCCTCCTTAGCACCAGGGTCCCTGTCCCTTTAAGGCTTCCAAAAAGCACTCGCCAAAAAGAGAGAAAAAAAAAGGGGGAAAAACGCACGATTTCCTCCGTCCTCAGGCGCCGGTCTCAGGCACCCACCCTCCGGTCCCACAGAGAAAAACGTGGGATATTCTTTGTCCTCAGGTGCCGGTCCCAGGCACCCGCTCACCGGTCCCACCACCCTGCCTTCCTAGCAACGGGGTCCCTGTCCCTTTAAGGCTTCCAAAAAGCACTCGCCAAAAAAAAAAAAAAACCGCTCCAGTTTCTTTCCACCCGCCGGGAGCCGGGGGTGGGGGCGCTCGGGTCCCGCCGGGCCGGGGCTTGTATCTTACCCCCTTTGCAAGGCGCTGGGTTCTTGCAGGTGTGGATGTGGTCTGGATGTTGTCCTATGTCCTGTGGTCTTTATTTTAAGAAGATTTTTCTTTGTTATATTTTCATATCTCTATGTGTTTTTGGGAGGAGATTTCCACTGCTCTACTCACGCCGTCATCCTGGCTCCGCCCCAGGATTATCATTTTTATCATTCAAGTGCTCATCTAATTTCAGCAGGACCCCTGCCAGGATAATTCCTTGGTCACTCTGTCTGAATACAACACTTGAAATGCTGACCTAACCCTACCTCAGAAAACTTTAATGAGCACTGTGAGGAATGTCTGTGAAATGCATTAACATTTTAAAGAAAAATGACATACATTCTATGATCCTAGGATTCTAAAATACTCAAGATAGACAAAGCTTTTATCATCTCAATACTGGCAATAATCATTTAACTAGTCAATAATTTCCACAAGAAAAATTTCTTTGGATCTCACACATTTTAGGAAAGCTATTTCCCTTTCTAAATAAGCAAAGTCTAAAGAAACTTCCAGTTGAAGGAAAATGGCAGCAGAAATTCCTGGAGGGCATGGACACAACAGAAATGATAAGGAACACCTGAAGAAACAGAAGAAGATGGAAAGGAAACACTAATAGCACCATTGACAAGCAACAAGAAGAAACGCTCTCCAAGCCAACTATTTCATTGCTCTCTACTTTTATAAGAAAGAGAGATGGCTCAGAGCAGGCATAATTCTGAAAATTACAATATATGATAATGCTGATCTCAAAACACCTTTCCCAAAGAGAGAGAATCGAACACCTGTTTATTCTCTAGAGCAAACCTTTGGCTGGCCCAGAGTGTTGGTAGTTTTACCAGAGATGGTACAAAAGGAGAAGGAGACTTTTGTCCTTTATTTTGAACTCAAACTCCCTCTGCTGTAGAAAATTGGGCTGGTGAAATACGCAGCACTGAGAGTTCAGCAAAACATAAGCAAGGAAATGGTAGATTTGTGAGAGGCATTGTGGCTTAATTATGAAGAGCCTGTCCTCAGCGATGTCAGCTCAGAACTGTAAGCCACAGCACTGCTTATGGCAGCAGGTAGCTTGCAAAGAGTAAACATCTTTCTTCTCTAAATAGTCCAGCTTATAAAGAGAGTAATTGTATTGGGCAGGTAACAGTGTGGATCACAGTGGGAAGAGGAGAGAGTCTGGAGCCGAACAGGATCAGAAGTGAAGAGCTGGGAGAAAGACAATCCTTTCTTTTATTTACTTATTTTTATGGATTTTATTTTTAAGCCTTTACTAGCAGAGAGATCCTGGACCATGTTCTTGGTCTGACTCCTTAAGACTTCCTGATGCCAGAAAAGGGTGGAAAAGGGAGAAAACACTTTCCTCTTTTGCATTAGAAACAGAAATGTCAGCAATAGGTATTGGTTTGTCTTCTCTGTTCTTTTTAACAGCGAAGCCAATGTGCTGTTTTTGTTTGCTGGCCTAAAAAAAATGAAATAAAGGCTTTTACTGAACATCTTCTATTCCTCTGCCAAATGCTGAATCAACAGCCCAGCTCCTGCAATAGCTTGCTTTAGTGATCCTAGACAGTTTCTGTTCTTGTCATGTTCTGGGTCACAAAGAGGAAAGAGGGATAACAGAAAGCAGAATGGGACATAAATGAAATTGGCGCTTTGAAGGCTGGGCTGCTATCAAATCAGTTCCTCAGGGAGGCAGAACTGGAATTATTTATTTGGTTCCTATTATATATGTTTGTAGTTATTTCATGTGTTATGGGAAAAATTAATGGTTTGTAAAATCTCTATCCTTCTCACTTAATAGAGTGCATTCAACTATTTCCAATAAATCCTCTTGGAATCTTCATAACTTCAGCCGTAATTTTGACTTAGTGATTCTTAAAACTGTGCTGACTCTACTTGACAAGCACAGTCAAGGTTTTGGTGCAAAATCAGATAAGCAGCCTTCAATACAGAGGCTTGTTAGGGTCTGGGGGTGCTACGTGATTCACTCTGTCCCCTCAACTGGCAAAACTGAAGTTCAGCTCTCACAGTCCTAGTTGTTAGAAGCTCGAGTGAGCCCCTGGGGCTGAGTTAACAGTGATAACTTGTAATAATGATTGTTGCATTCTGAGCTAGAGAGAGCCAAGCTTTCTTTTCAGACATTCAAGTCACCTTCCCCTTGCCCAGGTCTGTGGCACTGGATTTGCCATCCTCTGGGAACCTGTCATTGAAAGAGACGTTCAAGACCACACTCTCAAAGGGATGACAGCAAGGAATGGCTGAATGCCTTTCAACAAAAACCACTCTAACAAATGAAATCGTATAATCAAAATGTCACTTAAGATAATGCAGATTCTAATGAACATTATTAATCAGGGAGTTTTTGTTATGTTGGCTGAGTAATGAACTATGTAAGAGGTCCTTTTTTTTTTATTAAAGTATCATTGATATACAATCTTATGATAGTTTCACATAAACAACACAGTGGTTTCAACATTCACCCATATTATCAAGTCCTCAGCCTCCACTGCGGTCACAATCTATCAGTGTAGTAAGATGTTGAATAGAGAAGTCATTACTTGTCTTCTCTGTGCTGTACTGCCTTCCCCCGTGATCTACCTATATTATGATTGTGAGTTATAGTGACCCTTAATCTCCTTTTCCCTCCTTCCCCACTCACCTTCCCCAATACCTCCCCTTTGGTAACCACTAGTTCCTTCTCTAAGTCTGTGAGTCTACTGCTATTTTGTTCCTTTTGTTTTGCTTTGTTTTTATACATAGGAGGCCTCTTTAACTCTGTTAATGGCTGAATGCCTTTTGGTCATTTTTTCATGTAAAAATCCCCTTGAGTGAAATTGAGGGAGTGATAAAAAGTGAAACAAAAAGAAAAAAATTAAAGCTGGAGAGAGAGAGAGAAAAAAACAAAAAAGAGAGAGATCAATTAAGTATGTTTGGAGATTAAAGCCAGTTACTCTGCTGTGGGGAAATATTGAAGTCCCTATGGCCAGGATCCTCACCTGAACCTAAATGACTTGATGATGTAATTGGCCTACTGCTAGGCCAGTACTTCCACACCCATAGGCAATAAGCTATTATTGACTGAGTCACTGTGGATAAAGTGAAGGTTCCTATGGCCAGGATTCTCACCTGGCCCTGGTTGGCTAGCTCACTACACACATGTGGGCCATACGTTGTTATTGACTCTCTATAAAGAGCTCCATCCAGTGCCCTGGTAGACATGGCACAGCTGCAAGGTTGCAGGAGAGCAGAGACTCGAGAGGTGGCAATACTGAGGACAGAGACTGAGACGGCTGTACGGGGAGAGAGGCCCAGAGGCAGAGACCTACTTGCTGTATGCAAACTTGCTCTGAGTGGATGGGATTCTAGTGACTGACCTGCCACTGTGGAAATGAAGTTGGGTATAAGCCTTTCACCCCAAGAATGTTCCATTGTCATCTTTGGTCTCATTGAATCCATAGTGAACTTGTCTGGGGCTGAAACCCATTGGCAAGATAAGTATAAACCCTTTCATCCCAAGAACGTTCCACAGTCATTTTTTTAGTCTCATTGAATCCATAGTGAACTTGTCCAGGGCTGAAACCCACTGGCAAGACACTCACTACATAAAGAGCTCTGCCCAGTGCTCTGGGAGGAGGCAGGGATGAAAGAGGATTGCAGACATAATTCTAATGGTCGACCTATAGCTGGGAGAACAAAGCTGGGTAATAAACTCTTTTAACCCTGAAAACATCCCATTGTCATTTCTCCTTTTCACTGAATCCATAGTGAACTTGCCCGGGGCTGAAACCCAGTGACAAGACACTTACCTAGCTCATCCTTTGTGTGGATCATAACCTCTGCTACTTTTTCATGCCTTAATCTATCCACCTGCTCACTTCTTAAAATATTGGAAGATTGTTCCCAATGTTGGGCTAGCTTTCCCCCTTTTCCTGAGATATCTTTTACCATATGGAAGGGTGATTGAGTTAAAAAGTAAAACTAAGAAAAGCAAAGGAAAGAACCAACAGCTTTCAGGACCTGGTTTTTTTAATCTATCTGATACCCAGTAGACTTTAGATGCAAATCAACTGATTAACTCAAACCCTGAAATATAGCCTTTTCATTTAAAAAAAGAAAAATATGAAAACGGCTTATTTAACCCACCAACATCAACCGTATGCAGTTTACTTTCAGTTGATTTTGGATTATTTTGCAGTTTCACTTCCCCTTTATCATTTATTTGATTTCACCAGAAACAGACTATTGACATTCCATTTCTGTTACTCCTAATTTAGGTGACAAATGGGCTGGAACTGAGGAGGCTGCAGATAAGGGTAAGTCATATTTTCTGTTATTTGAAATTACAGGTACTTGATATTTTTGAGATAACTCATCTATAGGTCAAATTTTAATAAAAAGATAATACAGTATTATAAAATTGGTGTTGATAAGAATAAAATTATAGGGCTTCCATATTATTTTGAGAAAATGCACTATAAATAAATTGTGAAAGTTTTCCTTCATTTAAAAACCTGTGACATAAATTTTTAGCAGAATTAGAACCAGAAGTGACTCCTAAATGATCAAGGGAAGAGGACATCACGGCTAGTAGAGCTTGTATGTTAAATTATGTATAAGTGGTTTAGAGCATAGGTTTTAAACCCAAGAGACCTGGCTTCAGAGGCTATGCAGCTTTCTAGTGATAAGACACTGAGAAAGCTAAATACTTCTCTAACGTACTGCATTCCTTGCCTATAAAATAGGGATAATAATAGCATCTTCCTTTACAGGGGTGTGATGGAAATTAAAAGAGATGATGAATCAAAGTCTGTAGGACAGTACACAAGGAGCTATTCAATAAATGATAGATATAAGTCAATAGATGACATGTCATATTTGTTTGAAAATTGGTCTAAAATTAACCAGAATTTCTTTTTAGTCAGAATATGTTTCCTTTGCCTTTTGATATAGTGCTGAAAACCTTAATAACAAATTAATAAATTCTTTTTGTTTGTGCTTAGTAATGATTTGCCACATTTTGCTTAAGACCTCAGGCACCATGAAGCCATCATCTATTTGAATTTCTCAGTGTACTATTCTTCAGGGACATTTTTGCAAAACCTGGGCTTAGTCATCTTTTAGAACCAATTTGGTTGTTGACAGACTTAAACTCAGGAATAAAAACTATTTCATTTTAGTACCTGTAAATAATACTAATGTGTCTATTTAACATAAATAAATATAAAAATGTTATGGCCAGCATAGTTTATTCTAATAGTTACATAGTTTTCCACTACCAATATTCACACACAGACACATCGGTTAATATAATCCACATGAGAGAAAACATATGTTTTCTAAGATTCAATTGAAAAAAAGACAAGAAGAACATTAAATTTAGTGATCTGGTGAATTTTTCAAATACCTTAATCCAAGCTACTCTTATGATTTTTCAAAGACTATGTTATCAGACCACAAATGATACAACTAAGTCTACAGATAAGAGTACTTTATATGTGGGAAATTCCTTAGTGTGGAACTGTTAATAACCCTTGGGAAAAATGTAACTCCCAAACTTCTAAGGAACTATTACTATATACATTTTCTCTCCAATGAAAATTCTCAGTGTTTATCACTTTGTAATTCTTCTAGAACCATCTGTGACTCCCTTAGGCATCTTTTCCTCCACCTACTGACAGTAATAATAATCATGACACAGGTTTGTATTCTGGTCATGGCAGAAAATATTTAACTTCTGCAGGAGTACCCAAGAGGATCAAAAGATCTAACTTGTTTATTCCATTTGCTCAAAGTGTACCACTTCACCTATCACTAAAAACAGTCATTGAATTACTCTTGGGAAATTCCAGGTTTTGGAACCAGGCAGATATGGGTTTAAATTCTAACTCTGACACTTAATTAGCTGGGAGGCTTTGGGAAAGCTCCATAAACTCTCTGGAACTTGGGGAACTTCCTCATCTGCACAAAATAAGTAACAGCATTTTAAAACACAGATCAAGGCTCATGGTAAACTTTTAATGCCTTCCCTTATAGCTCTTTTTTTCAGCTCCTGTTTTCATGCCTACCTTCAACTCCCATTTTCAGCACAGTCACATAAAGCATCTTGTTCTGTGAGTATGTATTCACAGATTAAAAAAAACAAAACTCCACAACTCAGAGCTGGATTTAGATGCCTAGAGGTCTTCAATTCTACACCCAAGAAATAAGTGAAGGAAACTCAACAAAGTTTTAATGTTCCCCAAGTTATTATTTTGATGCTTTTCATAAAATGTTAACTAGCAAATCCGTTTTTTCATCTTGGGGGTCCTTGCCTTGCTGGTGCCCTAAGCACCTGCTTAAACTGTCTACTGTGTAATCCAGCACTGCCCCAAATGTTGTTTTACCTGCTTCTAGAATTAGAGTGAGAGAACAGAAGGTATAAAAGGCAAAGAGGAAGTCAACCCTTATGGAATATGAGTGCTTACTGAATGATCCATAAAGTTAGTTTCCTTTTGCCTTTCTTTCTTGGTTTTTAAAATTTAGACAGTATTTATTTACTTTCTATAAGTTAAAGACTTGGCACATTTAGGCTATCTCCCTCTCCCTTATCCCATTTTTGAGAGTTTATGAGTTTTATTCTTCCATTATATATATTTATAATATTAAATAATATTGGTCCATTATTATTACCTAGCAGATCATTACTCTTACCTAATTCTCAGAGGGACTACAGCTGTGTTGATACGTATATTACTTTTATCTCATTGACAAGGGAATTGAGGCTCAAAGGTTAAGTAGTTAAGTGGTGGAAGTGGGATTTGAACATTGACAAGGTAGGGCAAAGAGAAAAAATAATGTATCCCCAAGGAAGTGCAAGCATTGTCAGAAGATACTTACAATAGGAAAAAGTGGTGCCTTACTTGGTGTAAGTAAACCATTGTTTCTTTCTAGTACAGGGCACCGCTTTCAACTCTCAAAGGCTGTCTGACAGGCAGATCTGCAATAGACCCAAAGTAACTATGACATTTTTTGAAATTAGGTGGCTGTGATAACTAATGTGTTTTACTTTTATATTAATAAGGTTTTTCCAAATTGCATTTATTAGTCAGTGCCTTTTATTTTGCTTTGTGTTTACTTTTTAAAAAGTTTTTTTATGAAACTCACAGTGTGGATTTGAGAACCAGTAACTTTGTAAGTTCAGTAGCTGAGCTTGAAATCCTATTCCCCATATTAGTTTTATTTTCCTTTATGCTAAGTAAGTGGCTGCCACCTCATTTACTGTTGCTCAGAAGAAATTAAAAAATCGTATTTTTCTTGGTAAAACTTTTACATGGATATAGCAGTCATAGCTTTATATGCTCAAAGTCAACAAGAATTTAATTGCACAATGAAGTTTTATGTTCTTAGATGAACTTTATATGAATAAGCTATTATCTAGTATCAGCAGATAGACATCTTTTTCTTCTAGATGTGATGAACTTTGACAAAATTAATGGAAAGTAAAACCATCCATTACACCTTAATTAACTTTAGAAGATGTTTTCTCACATTGCTTTAAGTGTGAATGGGCCACTGGCATTCTAAGAACTTCCTCATGGTCAAATTTTGGCTCATTTCTCAAATATTATATTGTGCAGATGAACACTGAATGCATCTACATCTTTTTTGCATTGTAAACATTCATGTGTGACTTTAGCGAGCTAACTCTCTGTGTTCTCTTGTAAAAAACAAAGAAATAAGGACACCTTTTTTGGCATGACTTATTTTAGGATTTTTCACTGTAAATTCTGATATGGTTGTCAAGAATGAACACTTGAACTTCCCCCCTTTCGTGAATAGTAGGTAGTCTAATGTCTGTTTACGTTGTCATGGTTGGTGCAAGGAAACTCAAGCAATTGCTGTAAAAAATCAGCTGGAGATCCTGAGAGAATAGTGAGGAAAATAGCAGTTATTGAGTGTTTAGTGAGCAGGTAGTCCATGTAAGTTGTTTTAACTCTCACTGCTGTTCCACATGGTATCAGTAGCCCTAGTTTACAGATGTGGGAACTGAGGTTCAAAGAGGATAAAGGGCTTCTCATGACCTTTTACTACCTTATTTCCTTTAAGTGCCGATGACTAAAAATGTCTGAAAGTAATAATTTCATAGTGGATTGAAAATCCTATTAACTTCAAAACACTCTATGGAAAAAAATATGTAAGGCTCTAGATTTTTCTCAAATCTGGTAATACTGGAAGTGTTTGGATCAACTAAGAACATTTGAATTGGAAAATCCTCAACAATGTATATACTGCGAAGAGCAGTGGGTTTATCTTTAACGAGAAAAGGGCACAGAAAGGCCTTTTATTTAATAAATTAATATTCCAATAATGGCTTCAAATTGTTAAACCATAGGCCAGGTAGTTCATTTTCCCTCTTGATCTGACTCTAAAAGAATGGTCAGAACTAGATAATTTTCTGTAATTAAATGCATGTTTTGTTAATAAAATTTCAAAATCCTTTCTATATGAATAAAAATATACTTTCAAAAAAGACAATTGATTCACATTAATAATAAAATTAGTTCCTGAAAAAGGATTAAGCCAAGGAAAGCCAGGCTATGATTTATATTAAAAAAACTGGAAACCATGTATGTGTATATATTACACAAGGAATGCTGTCATAATTTATCCGATGTCAATAATTTCAAATCTATGCAATTATTAATACAATACAGAAGAACACAAAAACATCTACATGTATACAGTGAAATAAACCTTGAGAAAAACTACTGGGGACAAATAAAAATAACCACTTAAGAAATTAAAATGAAGTCCAGGAGATGATTCTGTGGGAGCTCCAAGCTTACCAACTCAACTGAAAAGTAGTTTTCTAACAGTGTGTGTCTGTACAAGATCTTCTATAGCAGCCCTGTTCAAAATAAATAGAATAGGAGCCACATAAAAATTTTACTTTTTCTTGTAGCTACATTTAAAAAACAATTGAAATTAAATCAAATACTTGATTCAACCACATATATCCAAAATATTATTTCAACATGTAATCAATATAAAAATTGTTAATGCAGTATTTTACTTTTGTATATTAAATTTGGTGTACATTTTAACTTTATTTCAAGTATTCAGTAGCCACATATGGTTAAGTGGCTGCTGTATAGGAAACAGTTCAAATCTTGCTAAATTATATAGAGTTCTCCAGTATTTATTTTGGATCTGTGCACTGTGATAATTAGGATGGTCAATTTAACAGCAATAGAGAGTTTGATTGTCTTGTGCATTCCCTAAAATCTTAAAACTCCTGCCTTGTATACTAACTTATGCCACCGATAAGAGCTATTGATATTTTAAAAACTTTGAAGTATCGCAGTAATTTGGAAGGGTGTCTTTTATATTGTTCCCCTTTCCCGACTGTAGATCGGATATATGTGCATTATGAAGGGGTCAGAAAAGGTAATGCAAACTTGGATTCTGAATAAAAAGACAAATTCAGATGAGAAGTTTGAGGGAACTGCCTTGTACTTGCCTTGAACTAACTTGAAAAAAAAAAGGTTGGGGGAGGATGCTGATTTCACAAAAAAATATGGAAAGAGGAGATAAGCCCTCCTACCCTTTCCTGACTCTGGTGTTAGTTATAGTGTTTCAAGAAGGATACTGACAAATCCAGCTGAGTAAATGCAGTGAAAAACAACCAGGGGAATTGTGAAAAAGATTGAAACCACTTTTTAAAGAAATGGTTTGCAAGCACTAGGAATATGGCTTCTGAAGATGAGAAGCTGTGGCTGGGGAAGTTAAAGGGATAAAGAGAGGAGAGAGAATAAGATAGGATGATTAGCTGCATTAACAAATATTTAAAGCTGTTGACCAAAAATTTACTAAAATCATCTTGAAATAAGACAGTTTTATCTGAGCCAAAACTCAGGATTTATTCCAGAAACTTTGATTCCCACGGGTGGGTTGGAAAAATTGTTTTTCCACACACCCCTATTCCTGGTACTTACCTTTAGACGCACCTTATCTTACTGCTGCAGTATAGAAAAGTCTATTGTAAAAGTGCAGCCTTTTTCTGCCCCAAGGTAAAGCAACAGATTATTCAATAGAGGCAAGAGGAAAGTCTGTAAGAGCCTTTGTCTACTTTTCTTCATTTTGCAATCACTGAAGGGCCCCCACCAGTAAGATGGCAAACTTCCGGCTTCTCTTCGGGGTCCTCAGTTTCCGCCAGTGCCACCTGAAGCCCAATCACCTCTCGCCCCCCTCCCAATCCCAGCACCTAGCCAACAGCCACCAGCCCCGTAGAAGTGACACCTCAATCAATTCATGCCCCTTCCTATATAACCCAGCACCTTTCCTTAATAAAGCAGAACTCTCCGGTGAATTGCTGCTATGTGTCACTCCTTTCCTTTCATTGGTGCTGAAACCCGGGAGACGGGACACCCCAACTGGGCCCGGTCTTTCCCCCGACACCAGCAGCAGCTTGCCCTCGTCCTCTTTTTCCGGCGCTGGCTCATCACACTCACCACTCCTCTATGGCCTTTAGGTAAGTTTTCCCCCCCCCGAGTGGGCCACTCTTCCCCGAGCTATCGCAGTGCCATTGACCGTGATCGTCTGGTAAGGCCCTGACGCTCGGGGATGAGGAGGGAACTCTCCCCGCCTCAGGCCTTCACGGCTGTGGCGGACCCTCAGGCCCCTCCTCCAATAGCCATAAATCCCCGCCTCAAGCCTTTACAGCTGTGGCAGGCGCTCAGGCCCCTCCTCCAACAGCCATAAATCCCCGCCTCAAGCCTTTACGGCTGCGGCGGATGCTCAGGCCCTTCCTCCGACAGTCATAAATCCCCGCCTCAGGCCTTCACAGCTGCGGCCGACTCTCAGGCACCCCCCTCCAACAGCCATAAACGAGGTGACTCCCTTGTGGATGAGAACGCCCCCTTTCCCCCCCCTCCTCCTTCTGCTCCGTCCGCTGAAAACGCCTAGCGCTAGGTACCTCGTGACTCCGGCACTCTGCCTTCCTTGGGAAGTCTGGGTGATGACACACACTTCCTAAGAAATTCCGACTCGTATACGAGTTTGCAGACCACCAAGGATCATCGGGGACGCCCTTTGTCTCCTTGAGCTCTGCTTCCAGTCCAAGGATCTCCGTTCGTCTTCCCCTGTTTGTCTCCTTCTCTGTCCTTTAGCCATGGGAGCCTCCTCATCCCTCCCTGAAAGTTCACCTCTTAAATGCCTGCTTAAGCATCTGGCTACCCTCTCCCTGATGCCTGATATAAAACCAAAACTTCTCCATAAATATTGCTCCCAAGATTGGCTGACATACCCCCTAGACAATAACAACCAATGGCCTGCAGGGGGAACTGTTGATCCTAACATCACTCGCAATCTCTTTAACTACTGCCAGCGCCTGAAAAAATGGAAGGAGATTCCCTATATCGAAGCTTTCCGCCTCCTCCTCTCCCCACCCCCTCCCAAGTTCTCCTAGCCTGCAAGCCGCTGCCCCCGCAGAAGCCTCCCGTTCACTCCCTTCCCCTTCCTCTCCTACAACAGCTCTTCTCCCTTCCCCCCCACCATCTCCTCCCCCATCTCACCTCCTCTGCCTTTGTCCCCCGCAGATTAAGCCTGAGCCTTTCAGCCCCCCCTTTAACTAGGTCCCAGGGGCCTCCTCCGTCTTTGCCCTCATCACCTGTTTCTCCCCTGTTAGGGACCGCCTTTGTCTTCTCACATGTTTGTAGGGAGAATGGGAAAGCACCTCCCCCCATGTCTGAACGCAGCATGGGAAAGCACAAGCTAAACAAAAAACCGGTGCAGTCCTTAGAAGTTATCTGTCCACAAAAACATATCTTGCCAAGACTCCTCACTCTGAAAATAGGGAGACCTTAAAGATGTGTAGAAACACCGCCCCTACTTCTAAGTATGCTCTTCCCCCACTTGCTAATGTAGCAGGAATGGAGAACAAAGAACATTCTGTTTACATATTCCATAAGCAATTAACCGGAGCCCTGCTGTAGCTCAGTTAGTAGAGCATGGGACTCTTAATCTCAGAGTCATGAGTTCAAGCCCAACTACAGCAGCAGAGGCAAGCAGCTGGGTTGCTAGCTGACAACATGTGGGTCTGATTCTATCTTTCTTTATTTTCTTTGCCCCCCCTTCTGCACTTCAGGACCTGCTTGAATAGGCACAGCTAGACCACGTCACTCCCCCACAGACTGAGCCAGAACCCTTCAGTCCCCCTCAGACTCGGTCCCGAGAGCCTCCCAAAATTATCGCCCCCCTCTGAGAAGTAGCAAGATCCAAAGGCATCATGCGCGTTCACATCCCTTTCTCCTTAGGAGATTTAGCCCAACTAGAGAATCGCCTAAGTTCCTTTTCCACTGATCCCACAACATACATCAGGGAGTTTCAATGGACCCTCCAGTCTTACAGCCTCACACATCATGACATTTTCATGCTCCTGGCCAATACTCTCCTCCCTGAAGAGCGTAGACGAGTTTGGGACTTCGCCCAAACGCACACTACCGAAACCCATAAGACTGACCCCACCTATCCCCCTGACCCCACTGCTGTCCCTGAACAAGACCCACACTGAGATTATAACACCGCCATGAGTCTCTGCTCTCGAAATATTTTTGCCTCCTGCTTAATAGCAGGTCTGAAAAAGGCAGCTCATAAAGTAGTCAATTTTCAAAAGCTCCAAGACATAATTCAAAAGACAGATGAAACCCCCTCCGAGTTCTTAGACAGACTCACTCAAGCCCTATTTCAGTATACCAGCCTAGACCCAGAAACACCTAAAGGAAGACATATCCTTATGACATACTTCCTAGCTCAAAGCTACCCCGACATTAAAGCTAAACTCAAAAAGTTAGAACAGGGCTCCGCTACCCCACAGACTGAGATCCTAACAGTAGCCTTTAAAGTCTTCCATAACGGGAAGGAAGAGAAAGAACGCGGTAAACAAAAGGCTGATCAGGCCAATTTCCAGATGTTGGCCCAGCTGATAAAACCACAACCTGGGCGCCCCTCTACAAACAAGCCCCCCCAGGAGCTTGTTTCAAGTGCGGAAAAGAGGGACATTGGTCAAGGGCGTGCCCCTCCCCCAGATCTCCTACCAACCCATGCCCCAGATGCCACAAAAAAGGCCACTGGGGGTCTGATTGCCCAACCACCCGAAGGGGAGGCTGGACAAACAACCCCCATCTTAAGCCCGCCGTAGTGGGGCTGGCAGAAGAAGATTGATGGGGCCCGGGGGCTTCTCGCCCGACCATTTCCATCACCAAACAGGACCCAGGGTTACTTTAACAGTAGACGGTCGCCCCATCTCCTTCCTCCTAGATACAGGAGCCACCTTCTCAGTCTTGCGAGAATACCGGGGCCCTACCATGCCTGCCATTACTCCTATAGTCGTGGTAGGAAGTAAACAGATTTTCCCATTAAAACCCCCCCCTTTTATGCACAATCCTAGACAATCCCATACCTTTCTCCCACTCCTTCCTGGTTATGCCCCAGTGTCCCATCCCTTCACTAAGACGAGACATCCTTTCCCTCCTCCACGTTTCCATAACTATATCCACTCCCACAGCCCCCAGTACTCTCTTTCTGATGGCCCTTATAGCTGACGACCCCCCTCTACCCAATGAAAGCTCCGGTTCTGCCCTCATACACCCTGTAAATCCCAAAGTTTGGGACATTACAAGCCCCTCCGTGGTCCTATGTCCCCCTGCCTCTATCAAATTATGTGACCCCTCTCAGTATATCTGTCAGGCCCAATACCCCCTAACCACTTCAGCCCTCATAGGCCTCCAACCCATCATTCAAGATCTCTTAAACATAAATTACCTCAGACCCACTCACTCCCCATTTAATACCCCCATATTAGCTGTTAAAAAAACCAACGGATCTTTCCGCCTTGTCCAAGACCTTCACCTCATCAACATGGCCGTTGTCCCTATCCATCCCTTAGTTCCAAATCCATACAGCCTTTTATCGCAGATCCCTGCCTCAGCATCCCACTTCTCAGTCCTAAATCTCAAAGACCCATTTTTCTATCCCTCTAGACCCCTGCTCCCATGACTTTTTCATCTTCACCTGGACAGACCCATACACAAGACATTCTAAACAACTCACTTGGACAGTTTTGCCACAAAGCTTCCGAGATAGTCCCCATATTTTTAGACAGGTCCTAGCTCAGGACCTCAAACAGTTTCATCATGATCACTCCAAGTCCACCTTATAATACATAGATAATCTTCTACTCTGCAGTCTCTCGTGGGAACAGTCTCAACTTGACACTGCCTCCCTACTTAACCTTCTAGCTTCCAGAAGTTACCAAGTATCCCCCGTCAAAGCTCAAATCTCTTCCCTTTCTGTGACTTACCTCAGATTCCTTCTATCTCAACAAAGAAAGTCCATTACCTTAGACAGAAAATAGCTCCTCTCTGACCTGCCCATTCCCAAAACCAAGACAGAAATCCTTTCCTTTCTAAGCCTGGCTAGATATTTTAGAACATAGATCCCTAACTTCTCCCTGCTCCCTGTTGGCAAGACCCCTATACGACCTCAGCAAGAGCCCCCCTAAAAAAACATTATCCTCCTCACCCCGACACTCCTTTATTAATCTCCGTCAAGCCCTTGTAGAAGCCCCAGCTCTCCATCTTCCTGATTTGTCGAAGCCCTTCTCATTATACATTCATGAGAGGTCCAGTCAAGCTCTAAGAGTCCTAGGCCAATATTATGGCCCATCCTTTGCCCCAGTAGCTTATCTCTCCAAGCAATTAGACCCCACAGTTCGGAGATGGGCCCCCTGCCTACGAGCATTAGCCGCTAGACAGCTCTTACAGAAGGCAGCTCATAAACTGACATTCAGGGCGGCCCTTACCATTCTGTCCCCACATCACCTAAAAGATCTCTTAACCTACAAAAGTTTACAGACTCTCCCTCCCTCCAGACTCCTGACCTTACTGTCCTCTTTCCTCCAAAATCCCGTTCACCCCCTTTGCCATCCATACCTGAATCATGACTTTTTCTTCCTTTACTGCTCTCTTGCTTTTTTCCTCATTCTTATTGTCTTCCCCGCCACCCCAGCCTCCTTTGTATGGCGATTTAAAGTCAGACAGACTTACACACAGCATCAAACAAAAGTTACTGCCCTCATTGCCACACCAGACTGCCCTCTGAAAAGCTGCTCTAAGCCTTTATACCTCCACTTTCCTCCCTCCACTGAAGTGTTCACTAGCAGCTACCCTTATTCTCCCTACCTCTGCTTCCTCTATGACCAAAAACAAGCCTATTGCAGGCGATAGCCAGACACCTACAAGAGATGTCTCTACTGGTCTTGTGCAATTCACTACATGAGTAACTTCCAGTACCCACAGTATTACTCCTCCAACCGTTTCATGAAATATCCCAACGGCTCATTCTCCTTATCAATCCCAGATCCCTGGGACTCTTGATGAGCTGCCAGAGTCACAGCCTCAGTTTACTACGGGGGTCCTCAACCCCCCACGGTACCCTTCATATCTCTCGAAAGTATGTTCCCTCTCATTCCCAAATCTTTCAAGTTGCATCAGATATCAGACATTCCAAAAAAGTCATTATCCAAACTCTTGATGGCGCCTCTTCATCTTCTTATCCCTGCCCCTCTTCCCATTTCTCCTACTCTTCATTACAGCTCATTCAGGACACCGCCATCTTTCTCTACCACACCCTTAACAGTGCCAATTGTTTCTTGTGTGCATCACTACAGTGCCCACTGCTGGCCGCCGTGCCCCTTAATATTTCCAACTACTCCTTCCATGCAGAAAGACAACCCCTCTGCCCCCTGGCAGACATACCCCTATGGGAACCAGAATACGCAGATAATCTCACCATCCACCACTGTGTAGGCCCAACTCCACCCTCCTCCAGCGCACTTCACTGCCTCTCTATCTACACCCCTACCTCCGGCTCTAAGACTTTCACACAGTCGGGACACTTCTTTTAGTGTAATGGCAGTCTTTTCAACTCACTGCCTCTAAACTCTGATACACCCTGCATTCTCGTCACCCTAATCCCACAGCTTACACTTGACAGCATGGCAGAATTCCTTGAGCTCCAACCTCTCTTGCCCTCGCACACAAAAAGGGCTGCTTTCCTTCCCATCATGGTCAGTATCTCTTTGATCACCTCAGCCACTGGGGCAGGGTTTTCGGGAGAAGCCTTGGGTCACTCTCTATGGGCAGTTAGAGATCTCAACGCCAAACTTGAGGGAGCCCTGCCATCCACTGCCGATTCCCTAGCCTCTCTGCAAAGACAGGTCACTTCGCTAGCTAAGGTCACCCTTCAAAACCGGCGGACCGTAGATCTGCTTACAGCCGAGAAGGGCGGCACCTGCGTCTTCCTCTGAGAATAGTGCTGCTATTACATCAACAAATCCGGCATTGTAGAAACTGACATTACCAAACTCACCGACCTTGCCTCCAGCCTCCACTCTGCTTCCAATTCCAACCCATTCTCTTCAATACTAACAAACCCCCTCCTCACCTGGCTCTGGCCCATTGCAGGCCCCATAATAATCATTCTTCTCGCCTGTCTCTTCTTACCCTGTATAATAAAGTTCATCAAAACCCAAGTCAGAAAAATCTCTAATCAAGCTTTCAACCAGCTTTTACTCAGGAACTACCAGCTTCTGGCCACAGAAGATCCCTCACCCTCACGTGACCTCCTCACCACACGCTGAGAAGGACCCCTCTCCGCTGGAAACTGTTCCTGGAAACAATAGCCGCAGATGCCTGGCTCCGGACACCCAAATCCTCTTGGCCAACCTATGGTTACAGGGAACCTTCATTAATTTCCAAACCTGAAGAAGTCCACATCTACTCGTCCTTACTGCGGGGAGTCCTATCAACCCTTTCCTCCCAATCCTCAAGCCCTCACTCCCTTCTCCGCCCCTGTTCAGCAGGAAGCAGCCAGAGAGAAAGCAACGTCCACAACCCCATAGAGGAGAAAGGGGGGAATGAAGGGCCCCCACCAGTAAGATGGCAAACTTCCGGCTTCTCTTCGGGGGTCCTCAGTTCCCGCCGGCACCACCTGAAGCCCAATCACCTCTCGCCCCCCTCCCAATCCCAGCACCTAGCCAACAGCCACCAGCCCCGTAGAAGTGACACCTCAATCAATTCATGCCCCTTCCTATATAACCCAGCACCTTTCCCTAATAAAGCGGAACTCTCCGGTGAATTGCTGCTATGTGTCGCTCCTTTCCTTTCAATCACCATCTCTAAAAACGAGCCAAATGCTGAAATGGACTCCAGGAAATCACAATTTCATGATTGCACTGCAGAGTATTAAACCCTTATCAGAGAAAGTATCCATGCAAGTCACCCCATCCATTTTTTGAAGTTTGCAGCAGAATCACTTCTGAGCTGTGGTCTTTAGAGTTAAGGTCTAGGAGTGGAGATGGCACTTCCTTAATTAAAGCCTTTCCCACAGGTAACAAGTATTATCCCTTTTCCCTAACTTGACTCCCCTCCTCCAGCTCCTAGGTGTGCTCAGGGAGATGGTATGGAGGACACAGGCTCTGGAGTTAAGAGTGCTTGCCTTCAAAATCCAAGTCCATTACTGTGGATAGGAGCCTTAACTTACCTGTAAAACGAGGGTAATTACAATTTCAGAGCGTTACGGATTAATATAAATAAGCCCACTGACTCATGATCAGCAGACATTACCTGGGAGCTAACAGTATTATTTTACCGGTACTCCCACCAGCAAAAGGTCGTAGGCATCTCCAAAGCTTTGGACTTGGTGACCTCCCAGACCAACCGAAATTTAAACATTTCCAGCTGTGGGTCTTGTAGTCTGAATAGCAAGTGAACCTGCTGCCCGGCAATCCAGCCACGCGGAATAGCAGGCGGAGGCTTCAGAGTGCCCGCCTAGACTGGGGAGATGCTTTATGCCACAGCCTCCTGCAGAGCCACAGGGCGGGGGGGGGGGGGGGGGGGAGCGACCTTCTCAGAAAGCGCCGAGGACCTGGCCCACCGCACGTGCTGCGTGGGCTTCGGACCCCACGGCGGGACTTCCCGCTCTGCGTATGTGTAACTGTTAGGGGGCGGGCAGGAGGGCTGGCTGAACGCGGAATTTCAGGGCGAGGGGGGACGCACAGGGCGGGAACATGCAGGAGAGAAAGGGTTGCAGAAGGCTTACGAGCTGAAATCAGCTGACCGGGTCTCGTGACAGCCTGGGCGGTGGCCACGCAGGCGCATAGGAGCGCGGTAGCTCAGAGCCTGAGCGAAGATGGCGGCCTCCAGAGTGAACCTCTGAGAGGCAGAGGGAAGAGGCGGAGGGGGCGGGGAGGCCGCCGCGGCTCCAGGAACCCGCGGCCGCGGAGGTGCAGGGGCTTCGGCTGGGGAAAGGGGAAGTGGTGAGGGGGAGGAGGCCGAGGGCGCCTCATCCCGGTCTGGACACAGCCCACGGCGGTGGGAGCTCGGGCTGGAGTCTCCACCCCGCGCGAAGGTAAACCTCTCTGGGAGCGGACCGTGGGACTCCGCCTCATCCCCCCCGTGGCCGAGAGGACGTGGGGAGCTAAGGGCAGGGAAGAAGGGGTGTGCCTTGACCACCGCAGCCTTCCGCTGCTGAGAGCAAATGAACCCTCCCCCTAGAGCTGCTACCGCCGGTCGGACCTCGCTCTCCCGGCTCCTAGTGACCTCGGCCCAGGGAGCTGGATGGTTCACCCCAACCCCTCTGCCGAGTTTTCTGGTTTTGTACCCACCAAGGTCCCCAGGCCCCGCCTGCACATCCCTACCCCCACACCTTGTTCCCCTCGGGGCTCCGCCCTCGGGATTCCCTTCCTGCCTCCTCCTCTGAGCGCTTGCTGCTGGGTTCTGGCGGCCCCCCGTTCCCTCGGGTCGGAGGCCCTTCTCACCCCCACGCCCCGCGTAGACTTTGACTTTCTTTGCTCAGCTTTGTTTCGTTTTGTTAGGAAATGCGGAGTGCTCGCGTCGTTTCTTCTCCAGTACCTCTCTTTTCCAAAATCAGGTTTCCCCCAAGGTCTTTCCTTCCGGTAAGGCAGCTTATTCACTCTGGCTTTTTCTTCACTGCTGCTAATTTTGCCTCTGAATGCAGCCTGTGGAGTGGATGTTAAAGGCAGATTTGACTTAGTACCCTTATAAAGAATGTTATCCCGTAAATCGCCTCCTTTTTGTAGGGTGTTCAGCTAATCACTCATGTCTGAGATTGTTTCCTTTATTGGGGGAAAAAAGTAAAAATATCTCCCCTTTTTGTGGCAGTGCTCTCCCAAAGTAGTTTCTCACTTCCTGTCCCCTTTCCCTTTGACCCCATCGTGACTCTCCTCGATAAAGGAGGACCTGTGCAGATGCCGATGCCTCTTCTATGATGGGCTTTATATTGTAGCATTATTTTGAGTCTCTTGGAGTGTAGTGTCTTCGGAAAATAAAATTTCAGAATATTTATTTAGGACCTGCCCCAGTGATTGTCTTTCTTACTGTCTTTTCTTTCTCACTTTATGGATCTGATCGATTTCTAGGTTTGAAACTGTGCAAAATCTGAGGAAATAACTCAGAATGGTCAAGTTTTGTAGTGTATTACCGGTACTCTGTGAGTCTATGGGAATATGAAACACGATTTGCCTTAAAGAAAAATTTTCAAAAACTGTCCGAAATTCTGTGTCCTGTAAAGACTCGATTTCATAATTCTTTGGTTTCTGGAAATTGCTTTGTTGTTTGACTTCTTTTGGCATATAACATAAAACCTTGTTAACATGTTAAATATAATATGAAACAATGTTTAAGTGGTTTTATCTCAGACTCAGCTGTGCTATTAATACCACAATGGAACATGAGCTTCTTTAGAAAATATTAGTTTTACTCCCAATTTGAAAACAGGAAGTAGAACATATTAAGGGAAGAAAAGAGGAGTCAGGGTTATTGAGATGTAGGAATGTAAAGAACCTTAAGTCCAGTTCATGGAAAATGCCCTTTTGTCTTACACTGGGATACAATGGATATTCTTTTTTCTAAAAGTTGCAGTAGTAATAGGTTAAATTGTATGAACTTTATCAGTGCAAAGATGGAATCACAACATGAGTTATTTGTAAGAATTTAGCTTTATCCACAAATAAATAGAAACTGGTTGCCTAGGAGGTCTATATCAATACTGGCTTTATTAAATTTGTGAAAAGGTTAGCAGTGGAGCCTGCTCTATTACAGTTGAAATAAAAAGCATCTGTTAACTAATTTGGCTCCTTTCCTCAGTTAGTTCTCTTTACACAGGTGACTCTGAGGTATCTATTGCACATACCTTTCCCCTGCTTCTCTGAGGTACTTAAGATGAGTAAAATAGAAGCAAGGCCAAGCAGATAAACTTGAAAAATTTGGTTGCTACTAATAGTTTTAGGCCTAGATACTGACTGTAATGTTTAGCAGTGGGTTCAAGAGTTGTTGGAAAGACATTCCTTAAATCAGTGTTTCTCAACCTTATCTGAACCACCCCCCTTTTATTTCAAATAGTTTGTAACACCTCCTTTACTATTCTGAGATCGTTTATAAATAATATAATCACCTTTTGGCTTTTATTCTGGGGTTAAAAAGGAAGTTTTCTCCCATTGTTGCAACAAAAAACAACTGGACTAACTTTATATTCATGACTTTGGAAACCTATTGAAGAGCTGAGATCACAGCAAAGCACTGGCCCAAAATTTAAGGAGAGAGAGTGAACATGAATTCACATTCACCTTCAATAGCCACAGCTTGACATTGGTAAAAAGAGTTCACCTAAAATAGCTAACAAGTTGATTAAGGCTGAGTGCACCTTCTTCCAGTCTTTATCCACAAACCTCACTGGGTACTCCCAGAAAAGATTGGAAAGAGCCCTGGAAATTTCTGTTGTGCTGACCTAGAGTGGGGGAAACCAGCAGCAAAGCTTTCAGAAGGGGCAAAAAAAAACTGCTCTGATTTTTTTCCCATGTGTCTTTTCTGTGGAACAAAAGCCTTAAACTGTGAAGAGAATGCATCTCTGCTGGCCCTATTGCTGAGCATTCATTATGCTGGGGGAAGATAAGAGAAGGGGGAAAGAATTTTGTTCTGGGGGCAGGGCACTGAGCCCAGAACTGCAGCCAGGGTAAATGAGAAGATGACACCCCTGAGATCCAGGGGCATTGTGTATGCCTAAGACTGAACCTTTATCAGAATAGCAGACTGTCCCCAACCCACTGCCACTAAGTTAAGAAGCTTTGAATAACAAGTAATTGCAGAATACTACTAGGAGAGGAACAATATTATGCTAAGAGGCCCAGCACAGCAAATGAAATAGACATTGCTTTAGTAAGCCATCCTCACCCACAGGGACAAGCTATTTAGATGTTTGAAACCTGTGGTACGCTTGAGGTTACCCATAGCAACAGCAAATCATAAACCCAGCCCAACTTCTAAACAGATTTAGATAAACATTAGCTGATGCTATTAGCTGATAAGGAATTTAAAATGAATATAATATGTTAAAGGTATGAACAGAAAAGTGGACAACGTGCAAGTTTAGATGGGTAATTTCAGCCGAGAGACAGAAACTGTAAAAGAGAGGAAAAAGGAAATGCTAGGAATTTCATCGTGTAGTAAAGAGATGCAGATTGCTTTTGGGCTTACCCGTAGATTTGACATAGCCAAGGAAAGAATCAGTGAACTTGTATATGTCAGGAGAAATTACCCAACGGAAAGGCGAAAGCCCCCAGGCATCCAAGAGCTTGGGGATGATCAAACATTGTAATATATGCATAATTGGAATTCCAGAGGAAGAGAGAATAGAGCAGAAGAAATTATGAAATATTTGAAGAAATAATTTTCCAAAAATAATGTTAGACATCAAACCACACATCCAAGAAACTTAGAGAACACCGAGCAAGATAAATACCTGCCCCCCACAAGAAACCCAAAGCATACTTAGATCATATTCAAACTGATATAACAAAGGATAAAGAAAATCTTGATGGTAGCAAAAGGAGAGAAGCATGCAGGGGAACAAAGATGAGTTACAGCAGAGAAACCATGCGAGCAAGAAGACACTTGAGTGACACCTTGAAAGTACTGAAAGAAAAAGCATAGCAAAAATATCAAAGATGAAGGCAAAATATAGACATTCTCAAACTAAAGCTAAGAGTATAATATCTCAATTTATATGATAGGTACAGTCTTAGAAAATTATGTGCATATTAAGCTGCAAAACTGATTTATATTTAATACAGAATTCTGGGACTAGTTAATTATATAGATAGGTTTTTATCTGTGTGAATGACCTTGAATATTTGAAAGTCAAGGACAGTTCTTCAATCTGTGGTACTGTGTTGTACACTGAGGGGTATCCAGCCCCATCCACTAAATCCTAGTACAGTAGTCCCCCTTATCTGTGGTTTCACTTTCTGCAGTTTCAGATTCCCATAGTCTGGAAGCAGATGATCCTCCTGACAATGTCGTTAGAAGGGCATTGGTAGCCTAAAACTATGTCACGATGCCTCCTTCATTCATCTCACTTCATCTTATCATGTAGGCATTTTAGCATCTCACATCACAAGAACAAGGGTGAGTACAGCACAGTAGATACTTTTAGAGAACACATTCACACCTTTAGTACATTGTTATTGTTAATCTGTTACTGTGCCTAATTTATAAGTTTAACTTTATCACAGATACATATTTTATGGAAAGAGCATACGGGGTTTGGTACTATCTGGTTTCAGGCATTCACTGTGGATCTTAGATCAAGTCCCTCTCGAATAAGAGGTCTCATAGTGTCTCATATGAAGCAGCATTCTACCACAATCATTACTTTAATTCAAAATTTAGTTTTCAACACATTTTTCTCCTTCACATGCTCAGTACATGCTAATCATTAACATCTCTTGTGTGACCTGCTTCTTAATTGTGGCAACTCCTTTGACTGTCATTGGTTTAGGGGATATCTTTGGGGCAGAAGTACCTTAAGCCAAGATGGTTGTGATCATCTTTGCTAGCAGTGTTACCTGGGCAAAGGTGCATTTAAGTGTGGTTCAGTCAATAAAGGTAAACATGTAATTTGCTAGTGATTCTTAATTATTTTCAGATGCTCTTAAGTTTATTCAACAGCCTGCATATTTGAGTTTTACTTGTACTTTTATGAACTCTGTATGAAGAAAATTGATCTCTAAAACAACAAAATCCAGAATCAGTGGGATTTTATAGTTTCGGCACTCTTAAATTGCCCTTAGAATTAGACCACCCTACCTCAGCACTATTCACATATTTAACACAGGCCCGTTGTTAATCTCTTTGCAGTTGACCAGTAAAATTTGATCTTTGGATGAACTGACTAAAAACAAAAACCCTAAAGCAAACTAAAACAATTATTTTAATGTTTTGATTTTGTCAAGTATAGTTAGCAGAACACAATGGAAGGATTGATAAACTTAGGAATGTAGATTTTTCTCATGTTTCATAAGTTCTATACTAATTATATTAAAATCTAAATTCTGCATGGTTTTCAGACTTGTATTCTTTAGTCAGCTAGTGCTATGGAGTTTCTCCTTCTAGTCAAAATACAGAATGTATTTTAATGTTTATCAAATCTTTGAGTAGTTAGGCCATTTCTCACTCCAAACTTATAGCTGCTGAATTTAATTTTAAAACTGGAATTTTCCTTTTTTAAGTTAATGGATAGATTTGGGAGTGTTGCATAAACTGAAGCACTCTGCAGACTTAGGAATAATAGGTATATTTTGAAAAGAGCCAAACTAGGTACCCACGTGTTGTGATTTTGTACTGGGTGAAAGGGAAATTGTAGCAACTTAAATTCCTTGTCTTTTGATGGTGTAAAGAGAACAGTGTTTGGATATTAGGATGCTTACTGTAAAACTTCGAGTTGTATTTGTTATATGCTTAGAAAATTTAGTCCCCTATTATGCATTTACTCTAGTGATAGGAAAAACAGCAAGTTAAAACATGGCAATTGAAGTCTCTTTTACCTATTAAGGTCTTACAGTGTAATAGAGCAAGATTATAAGTGCCTGTTTGTGAGCTGAGGAGGAGCTTATTGAACCTGGTACATTTTGTTCTTGCATAATAAGCCAAATTAACTTCAAAGATAAAATAGAAATCAGGCCTAAAGTGTTTCAGGAATGTGTACATACTAAAAATAATGTAAATTATCGTAGTATTGATTTCACAGAATTGCTCAAGGGAGCACATAGTTTTTTTTCCCCCAGGTGATTAAGATACTTAAGTTTGGAAAGGGAAAAGTCATAATCACGCATTTTTCTTGGAAAAAAAAGTATATTTGCAACAGATAAAGTATTGTGAGAAATAACTCAGATGAAATCAGCACATGGGATTAAACTATGAAGAGACAGATACCATTTTCAGTATGTATTTATATTGAATAGAAAAGTCCAATAAAATTACCTGCGGTGGTATGTATACCGCCTATCTCCCCCATTAAGATAACATTAAAAGTGGTGTTCAGATTTAGGGGTTGCTTTTGAATTTCTCTTGCCCTTTTATTTCATGATTTACATACCCAGTTTCTAATTAAAGGAATGGAATTTTTAAAAAGAATGGGGGGTATCTTAGATTATTTTGCAAAATAGTGGTGTAAGTTGTTGAAAGTGCATTTTGATGTAGAAGACAGTACAAAGGTTTCAATGTTAGAACTCCCGGGTCGTTATTTGGAGATAGATTATTAGCCGAAATTTGACATTACCATTGGCTATCTTCTCTAACATTTCTCTTCTAGAGTTACCCGGTTCTTCAAGTTAAGAAAGTTAAGATGGGATGTACTAAAACCTTACTTTGTGATCTGTTTTACAGCTGTTTAAAGATCCCTGTACAGTAGGTATTGTACACAGTAGACACACTGATTTGTTGTTTGAGAAGGAAATGCTTTTGCCTGTACTTGTTATTTATTAAAACATGAAACAAAATTGAAAATTAAAAATTAAAAAGAGAGTTAAAGTTCTTACCTGTTTTCCCAACATACCCAGCACATTCTAAGTCTAATTGTAGCTTTTTCATCTGGGTAAAAATTAATGTAATGTTAGCCATTTATATTTTTAACCTTATATTTGGAACTGAACTAACCCGGTGATAAAATTCACTCAGATTTTGAGTCCATTTACAAATAAAACTTGGTCTTTAAAAAGTCAGTATTAAGGGATTCTCTCTTCAGTTATTATCCAGGGATTAGCCTTTGCTTTAGCAATGGTTGTCCTTGGACCCTGCATTTTCAGTAGGCTGTAGCTGTATGAGGAAGTACCAGATTTATAGATTGGTTGTTATCATGTGCATATACACCATATATCAGGTGTGGTTTTACAATAAAGCAGAAAAACAGCTTTTCTATTGTTGGAGAGTTTGGTCATAAAATAAAGGCAAATGCAATATTCACCCAAAATGAGAGTTCTAACCTACAGCTAGGTTGAAGCAGCTTTACGTTAGATGCCCATAAATTTATCTCCAAGATTTTCACTTTAACATTTCCCATATTTGTTTTATTATATATCTAATATCTTTCTGTCCATCTTATTTTTTGATGCATTTCAAGACAAACTCGTTTTTAATTCATCACTTG
This sequence comes from Manis javanica, assembly GCF_040802235.1. Classification (NCBI taxonomy): domain Eukaryota; kingdom Metazoa; phylum Chordata; class Mammalia; order Pholidota; family Manidae; genus Manis; species Manis javanica. The sequence continues at coordinate 164,376,057 of NC_133158.1, read as the reverse complement.
AGAGCGGAGTTAATGATGAAAGTTTATTTTTTCATTTGATGATTCAAAGTAGAAAAATTAGCTTTCTAGAAATTGTCATACTTGTTTAAAATTCACTTACATTTTGTATGACTACAAAAATAGCCTTGATTAAACCAATTTCTTCATTCATTTGCTGGTATACTACAGGTGGTCCATGACTTATGGCAATGATGGTTTGACTCACAATTTTTTGACTTTACAAGGGTGTGAAACCAATATGTATTCATTGGAAACTGTACTTTGAATTTTGATGTTGTCCTGGGCTAGCAATACAGTGTGATATAACACATATTTGTGATGCTCGGAGGCTGCAGCAGTGGGCTGTGGCTCCCAGTCAGTCACATGGGTCATAAGAGTAAATGGCAGTATGCTTACAACCATTCTGTTTTTACTTTCAGTACAGTATTCAATAAATTACATGAGATATTCGACACTTTACTATAAAGTAGGATTTGTGTTTAGTGATTTTGCCCAACTGTTGGCTAATGTAAGTGTTCTGAGAATGCTCAAAGTAGGCTAGGCAAAGCTATGATTATTAGGTTAGATTATTCATTTTCGACTTAGAGTGTTTTCAACTTAAGGTGGGTTTTTCGGGACATAACCCCATCACAGATTGAAGAAGATCTGTATTTTTCTTATATTCCTTTATCCCTGGCTAAATGAGTACTCTGAGTTTTTATGTAGCACAAGCCAAGCACTTAATCTCGCTATGTGTGCACATTCTTTTGTTTATAGCCTGGCTGTAAATCTATTTGGGTGCCTGTGGTGTTGAGTCCCTTCAACCTGCTTTTTGTTCTTAGTGTCGTTTTGATGTAGGCCTCTTCTCAGTGGACTCTCAAATCCTGTGGTTTTATCTCAAGATCATACCTTCTAAAAGATTATTCTCATTTTATCCATAAATGATCTTAAATGGATTATCAATTTTACTTCCAGTAATAAATTAGAGTATGTGATTAGTGTTGTTCTGAATTAAAAGTTTAAAAGCTTGAAGGAGTGAAATCACTGAAAAAGGTGAGTCTAGCTAAATGCCTTTGTTGCCCAGAATTTGACTTTCCAACCCTTAGAACTGTTTTCTTAAGTGTACAAACTGAACAGTTGCAGAAAAGCTCTGCTGATGGTGTAAAATTAGGATATGCAGTGAAAACAAGTGGAGTCAACTTGGAAAAACTGGAGAAGCTTTCAGATGTGATTTAGTTACAAAGGGCAAGAAAATTTGGCTTTTTCTCATTAAAAAGAAAGGTAGGTTTTTGAGAATTTGAAGCGAAGCACTGTTGCAGGAATGAAGGAGATGAAATTTAAGCAGTATTTAGTTTGAACAGATGGATTTTTGCTAATTTGAATGTGTCTCAACAACTGGCAGGTCGGCAAATGCTGATGGTACAGCTATTACCAAGATTTCATCCAATCATTTATACATTTTTTTAGTTGGGCAACTTTTTATTTATAGACTATGCCTATAAATGACTGTTATTGCCATTACCTGCTTGATGCTTCAGCTGCTTGACACTAGACATTCTACAGATTTTTCATCAGTGTTAATGGGAATTATGGTTGCTTAAGAGTTTTTGCTTGTGAGCAACAATTTTAGAACTACTTTTAGAGAAACATGCACATAGGAGGCATATAATGTAGATTAAGTTGTTTTTATGGAATGAAGTTCTTTTTTCCAAAAGCTTCTCAAACTGTAGTTAATTTGTAGGCATCAAACAATTTAAAATATTAGGTTGGTTTCATGTAAAGAAACATTTCTAATAATCAAAATTCTAAATGCATAAATGGGGGATATTTAAAATGTAGTAAATAAGATGGCCTTGGAAAATAGTATTTTTAGGAATAAAGTTGAAATAAAGAGAACCTTAAGTGTTATGGTATAATTGCCTTAAGATAATTTTTAAAAACTGCATCTGTCATAATTATCTTAGCCTATGTCATACAGTTTATCCTTAAACAGGGCGGGGTTTAGGAGCACCAACTCCCTGCAATCAAAAATCTATGTGTATCTTTTCACTTCCCTGGAACTTCACTACTAATAGTCTTACCAATAACATAAGTAGTTGATTACCATGTTTTCTGTTTATATGTATTATGTACTATATTCTTGCAGTAAAGTAAGCTAGAGAATAGAATATGTTATTAAAGTTGGAAGAAAAAATACATTTACAACACTACTGTACTGAAAAAAATCTGCATATAAGTGGATCTGTGCAGTTCAAACTCATGTTGTACAAGGGGCAACTGCATTTTTTTCTTTTGAAAAAGATAGATTGGAAAGACTAAAATAACAATAAAATAATGATGCCCTTGTGTACTCCACTCAATTTAAGAAATATATATTGGAACGGTTATTTTTGAACAGTTATTTTAATTTTTACCTGTTTTGAATAGATAAAAACTATGGATACTGATTAAGTCAATGAAACACTGTACTTTTGAAGGTAGAAATTCTATTTGCTATACATTGTTGATACACATTAAAGAGCATAAGAGTTGAAATTAATAGAAGACTTAGATCAAGTAATTTAATAATAACTTTCCCAAGAAAAATGCCTTAAGAGGTGTAGGATCCTGTAAGTAATCTTGAAAGTGAAAAAGATAATAGAAATGCTGTAAACAACTATTGCATATCTGGGGTAGTACATTTAAAGTACAGTACTAATTATGATTGCAGTTAATATTTTTGAATGTTTATTCTGAGCCAAGCATCACATTGATGCCTTTATTCAAGGTATCTTGTTTAGTCCTCACCCCTCAGCTACAGGTACTGTCATGCCTGTTTTGTAGATGAACTAATGTCTTGAGCTAGTCATTAGTTAATGTTTAGTATGTGAAATGGCAGCTTTGGTGCATACTCCAAGGAGATGTTCCAAGTTGGTGTTCCCAGATTGGATCATCACTCAACCACTGCACTTGGAAGACCCCCTTGACTTGCCTTTCACTCATTTTCCAGTGGTTCTCTTGAAGTTGTTCTTTCACTTTGAATGTTACATAGTTGGTACTGAATAGTCTTGTCCTATTTTTTCTGCGTTTTTCTGATATTTGTTCATTGCCATTATCCACTACTGAGTTACCTCTGTGTCTAAAAGTATCCTCATAGTCTGAAAGAGTTAATGCTTTTCAGACCAGTTGCCTTCATTAGATGAGGTGACTGTGTCATAAAATGGTTGAGGTTTTACTGGTAATAAAAAGTAGATTTACTTGAAAATTTGGAGAGGTTAATATTACACTGTTGAGAACTAGGTCCTGGCCTCATTAATCTGGTTATTTTAAAAGTTCAATGTTAAAATAGTATTTTTCTACTGTTGAACTGTCCTTAAAGATGATCCTGAAATCACATATTGGTAGCAAATTTCTGTCATTATGTTTGTTTTGAACACTTCAAGTTTTTTTTAAAGCTTATCTATAGATGGAACTATTTTAGTTTTGTTTTTAGTTGATAAGAGTATTTCAGCCATGGAGGCTTCCTTTTTCTTTCTTTTCCCTTGTGTTGAGTATGGTAATTTGTTTTACTGTTTGAAATTGTGGGCTTCAAAGTTGTTTCTCACACGTGCATAATCGTATTTCCAGGTGAGGATAGTGATTGGAAATAGTTGTAAATGAATGTAGGAATGTGCTGTCAAATGGTAAATCTGTAATTATATGGTCAGAATGAATTTATTTTTATGTCCTAAATTTGAAGGAAGGTATTATACTTTAAGTTGAAAACATGCAGTGTGGAGTTAAGCAGATTGAGTCCTAAGCCTGGCCCAGCCACTTACCAGTTGTGTGATCTTGGAGAAGTGATTTGATTTCTCTAACTCTCATTTTTCTTTTCAATAAAATGGGAGCCATCACACTGGTACCATGTTGTTGTTATGGGGACAAACGTGACAGGTAAAAGCGAGATAAATGCCTAGCTTAATCATTAACCATGATAAGTAAAGGTAGTTGTATAATTTCAGGACATGTCATCAGTCTTTTTATATTAGGGTCACCTTGCCACCCCAGTATTAGGATAATCTTTACTGAGGGTTCAAAATGGAAAAACATCCTGATTTGCATTTTGAGGCAATGCAGAAGGTGTAATAACATTGAATTATCCCATTATTTCTTGACTATGTACCTCCTCCTTTTCTTATGTTCAAATATACCCTTGTGAAAATTATAACATGGCTGAAGGCAAGCTTCTCAGATAGAGGAATAATTTTCTTCCATTAAGAGCATTTATCAGCCTTTCCTTGGTGGTGGTTATTCAGGACTGGATACAGAATAGCAGTATCATTTTCTGCTTCCTAAAATATTAGAGACAATTATCAGGTGTGCTGAATTTGGCCATAGGAACTTATAATGTCCAGAGAATTGAAGTACTTCTTTAATTCCTTATTGTATTTTTCTGTCGCCATTGTCATTTGCGTCAGAATACAATAATTCTTTTGGCAGGCCAGGTAGTCAATAGTTTAAATATTTTATTTTTGCTTTTTAAATTTTATTTTATTGTGGTAAGAACACAACATGAGATCTAACAGATTTTTAAGTGTACAGACAGCATTGTTATGTAGTCACAGTGCTGTACAGCAGATCTCTAGAACATAATCGTCTTGCGTAACTGAAAGTTTATCCTCATTCATTAGCAACTCCCTACTTCCCCCTCACCCCAATCCCTGCAACCAGCATTCTGCCCTCTGCTTCTATGAGTTTGACATGCAATTCAAACTCATGTAAGTGGAATCATGCAGTATGTGTTCTTCTATGGCTGGGTTATTTCTGTTAGCATAATGTCCCCAAGGTTCACCATATTGTTTGCATATCACAGGATTTCCTTCTTTTGCAAGGCTAAATAATATTCCATTGTGTTTGTATGTGTCCATTTTCTTTATACATTCATCTGTTGATGGATAATTTAGTTGTTTCCACATCTTGGCTATTATGCAATGAACATGGGTATGCTGTCTCTTTGAGATCCTAATTTCTGTTCTTTTGGATAAATACCCTGAAGTTTGATTGCTAGATCATGGAATAGTTTTATTTTTAATCTTTTGAGGAACTTCCATGCTGTTTATTTTCCATAGTGTCTGTACCATTTTACATTCCCACCAACATTTTACATTCCAGTTTCTCTGCATCCTCGCCAACACTTGTCTTTTATTATTATTATTTTTTTTATAAGATCCAGCCTAATAGGTGTGAGGTGTTATCTCTGGGTTTTGAGTTGCATTCCCTGGTACTGATACTGAACATCTTTTTGTATACCTGTTGGCCATTTGTATGTCTTCTGGTAGTTTAATTTTACATTAATGTGTTACATCTTCTCTCCCTTTTTCCTTTTATCTGTCCTAACCTAAGAACTCCCTGGAGTCTGGTGCTTTCATCACCCTTAAGTTCACAGGTCTCCAGAAGGTTGTAAAAAGCTTCCTTGATGTAAACTTGTTTTAATTCCCCTCCTAAAAGATCTGTTTGAGTTACGTACATAATTCCTCAACTCTGATAACTGTGAGGTAATTCTTTAGAATTTTTTTTCTTCTTAAATTTGCTTTGTTATTGTGGGATTATCCTCCATCCCTCCCCCCAGTGAATTTACTAGGGATTGTCTTTAATCCTTCTGGGTCATTCTCTAAGTCCTTTGTGGCTGTCATTTTAAAAAAATTATTATTCTTTCACTTTAATTTTTAAGTCCTTTAATGATATCAGCCAGTCTTCATTCAAACACATTTTCTTTATTGTCAGTTGTCCTAAGATAGGACCTTGTTACAGTGTCAGTCATTCTGTTATCTTAAGTTATTGACTAGAAAGAAATTCAAACTCTGCTCTTCGATATCAGGTCGTTCACTTTTTGTATCCTCCTTTTTCTTCCCCCCACCCCATTTTATTGAGATATAATTGACATGCCATACTGTATAAATTTTCAGGTATACAGCATAATGACATAGTTTACATGTATATATATATATTTATTAAGGTATCATTGATATACACTTTTATGAAAGTTTCACATAAGCAACATTGTGGTTACAACATTCACCCATATTATCAAGTCTGCTCCCACACCCACTGCAGTCATTGTCCATCAGTGTGGTAAGATGCTATAGAATTACTAGTTTTCTCTGCTATGCTGCCTTCCCTGTGACCCCCCCTATGTCATGTGTGCTAATCATAATGCCCATTAATCCCCTTCTTCCTCCCACTCTACCCACCCTTTTCCACCCCTTCCATTTGGTAACGGCTAGTCCCTTGGAGTCTGTGAGTCTGCTGCTGTTTTGTTCCTTCAGTTTTGCTTCATTGTTATACTCCACAAATGAGGGAAATCATTTGGTATTTGTCTTTCTCCGCATGGCTTATTTCACTGAGCATAATACCCTCTAGCTCCATCAATATCATTGTAAATGGTAGGATTTGTTTTCTTCTTACGGCTAAATATGTACCACATATGTATTCATTCATCTACTATGGACACTGAGGTTGCTTCCTTATCTTGACTATTGTAGATAGTGCTGTGATAAATGTACAGGTGCATGTGTCTTTTTGAATCTGGGATCTTGTTTTCTTTGGGTAAATTTCTAGGAGTGGAATTCCTGGGTCAAATGGTATTTCTATTTTTAGTTTTTTGGGAAACCTCTATATTGCTTTCCACAATGGTTGAACTAATTTACATTCCTACCAGCAGTGTAGGAGGGTTCCCCTTTCTCTGCATCCTTGCCAGCATTTGTTGTTGCTTGTCTTTTGGGTGTTGACCATCCTAAGTGGTGGGAGGTGATACCTCATTGTGGTTTTAATTTGCATTTCCCTGATGATTAGTGATGTGGAACATCTTTTCATGTGCTTGTTGGCCATCTGAATTTCTTCTTTTGAGAAGTGTCACCTCAGATCCTCTGCCCATTTTTGATTGGATTATTTGCTTTTTGTTTGTTGAGGTGCGTGAGCTCTTTGTATATTTTGGATGTCAACCCCTTATCGGAATGTCATTTATGAATATATTCTCCCATACTGTAGGATGCCTTTTTGTTCTGCTGATGGTATCCTTTGCTGTACAGAAGCTTTTTAGTTTGATATAGTCCCACCTGTTCATTCTTGCCTTTGTTTCCCTTGCCCAGGGAGATGTGTTCATGAAAAAGTTGCTCATGTCCATATTCAAGAGAGTTTTGCCTATGTTTTCTTCTAAGAGTTTTATGGTTTCATGACTTACATTCAGGTCTTTGATCCATTTCGAGTTTACTTTTGTGTATGGGGTTAGACAATAATCCAGTTTCATTCTCTTGCATGTAGCTGTCCTGTTTTATCAACACCAGCTGTTGAAGAGGCTGTCATTTCCCCATTGTATGTCCATGACTCCTTTATTGTATATAAACTGGCCATGTATTTGTCTCCTTTTTCTTCTGTTCCAATCTTCAGTTACAGAATGTAAGAGAAAGATGTCATCTGTAAACCTGTATTTTTCACTATTTTGACATGTTCTCAAGGATCCAAAGTTTGTTTTCAGCAGTATCATTAACTGTAAATGATTCAAAAGGCAGGGATGATGTTCAGAAGGGTTTAATAAGTCTGAGTTTGCTGCCTCTGTCATCCCAGATAGGCAATCCAGAAAAAAAAAAAACTGTCAAGAAGACTATATTTAGTTATTTCCATACATAGTAATAGGAAGATGTCAGTTGACTGTCAAGAGAAATTTCCTCTCTGGTAACAATTAAGGTGTTTCTAAACTTGTTCTTGTGGCTCTTTTATTCCTCAGAGAGTGAACTGATACTTTCCCAGAAGGATTGTGTCCTAACTTGGGACTACCTGTTAGAACATCACATTTGAAGTGGTCATTGGAATTTCCCATGGGATTGCTGTATTTCATTCATTCACTCAAATAGCACCTGTTCTGTGCCAGGCACTCGGGTAGGCTTGGGGATTTGTACATAAATGAGCTTAACAGTCAAAAGTACCTCCCTGTGGATATTCTAGTAGGATTAGATGAATAATACAATAAATTGGACATTACCCTATGGAAGGTACCATGGAGGGAAAATGAGTGAGAGTCAGAGGGAGTAAAGAATGAGGAGGGTGGTTATAATTTAAAACAAGACAAATACACATATTTGTCCAAAATAGGCAAATCCATAGTGACAGAAAGTAGGTTAGTGGTTGCCAGGTGCTGGGACTAAGTGGGAATGGGGAGTGACTTCTAACACTTTCTGGGGTAATTGGTAAAAATGTTTTAAAAATAGTGGTGTTGACCATGTAAGAACTTATTCACTATGTAAGAACTTGTTCACCATGTAAAAACTTGTTCGTTATGCTTCAGAAGATTGGAGACTGTTGAGAATTAGACTTGGGGTTGATTAATGATTGTGCATTGAGTCCCCTATACAGAATTTTATTGTTGTTAACAACCATATGATCAATAAATATGAGAGATGCCCTCTCAAATAAAATAAAATAATATAAATAAAATAAATAAAATAAAATAAATAGCTGAACTTACCTTTTCAAAGCTAAGAATAAAACAGTCAATGATTACTTGAAAAAAAAAATAGTGGTGTTGGTTGTAAAAATCCCTGAACTTTACACTTTAAAAGGGTGAGTTATGGCATGTGCGTTGTAGTTCAAAAAGCTGTTATAAAAATGTTTTTGAATGATAATGGTTTTATTCTAATTTTGAAAAGGATACTTATTGATTTAAAAGAATTTAGATGTATATAAAGATGTAAAGAAAGCTTGCGTGAACCATAATTCCAACAATTCAGTTTTCATTATTGACACTTTGTTGTATATCTTACAATATTTTTTAGAGTGCATTTCTATTTATTAAGGGGAGGGAAAAATAGTTAAGTCACAAAAGAAGTAAATGAACCATATTAATTTTTAACTTAGTGTGAAGTGAATGATTTAATATTTCAAAATTTATCATCAGTCTTTTTGCCAGTTGCAATAATTTGTCCTGTAAAATTAGCTTAATTTAAATTTTTTCATGAACCTGGGTCTAGATTTTATATATTTCTGGGTTTCAGTCAATAAACTAGTCAGTGAACTGTTGGAGATAACATGGTCCCTGTCCATGTGGCTCATAAGAATGTCATACCATGTGATTTATCATACAAGTTTGACAATACTGAACTGTTTTAGTATCATTTTCTCAAAGAATATTTAATTCCATGGGAAAGGTTAATATTCTGCAAAAACAATATTAATGACAAATGAAAATCTCAATTTTGTTTAAAAAACCTTTTTTTCTAAATAGAAGAAGGGAGTCTAGAATGATTATCATTGGATGCTGGAATGAAAATTTATTTACTTTATGAATATTTCAGATTTCTTCCTTTGGACATGTATTACTTTTGTAATGAGAATATTGTGATTTTTAAGTTAAATCTTATTTACAGTAGGTTCCCTTTAAAGTGACAGCAAAAGGCTGGGATTTGGCAGCTCAACAAACCTTTTGGAATTGGTTTGACACTAGGCAAATATTTTTAGGTGCCTATTGAGTGCCAAGGCATTGTTAGGCAATATGAGATTTAAAGATTCATTTAATTTAAATGTTGACATTATTAGATTCTCTACACACATGATTTGGATAGAGGGCAATTCTTATCCTCAAGAAACCCAGTGTAGTGGAGGAGAGCAAACAATAACAATACGGTGTGCTAAAGGCTGTGAGAGGTAGAACAGATGACTTCCTGTCCTTAAAAATCCTATGGTTTTGTAGAAATTGTGCCTTAAAATCTGTATTATATGGCAGGCTCTGAAAGTATGGTATAGGAGATTCAGGAAAATCTTTAAGATAATAGTATACTAAGTTGACTCATTTTTATCTTCCAGGTGTTAGCACAAAATGAACATAATTAGGGAAAATAAGGATTTGGCATGTTTCTACACAACAAAACATTCATGGAGGGGAAAGTAAGTATTTCTATTGGTTTTATTTTTTTGTGCTTCTGTAAAATATCATTTTAACATTACTCTTTTCAGTGTCTTGAGTGTACCACACAAGTCAATGCTATTCTGCCCTTCTTTTCTGAAAATCTTATGTGTTTATTTTAAAAGCAAATGCTCCATTTAGAATAAATTATTGTTTTTTTTTTCTTTTACTATTTTTGGTTTTCTAGGTCTGTCTTGGGAAGGAGTTGGGTAAGAACTAAAAGTAACAAAGGAAAATAAACCAGTTCCATCCGCTTGGATGCTATCAATTAATGAAGAGGTTATGTAGTACTAGGAGAGTGTTAACTCTGCAACTTTATCACCCAGAGACTAGCCTAGTGTGATCAATGCATTTTCATGTTCATTTGACTATCAGAGAGCATTTGCCAACAGTGCATTTTGTAATCTTTCTTTAGGCCTGTAAAGAAATTAAAAAATTGTATTTGATCTTTTCCTTGGGAGGGGGCAATGACATTTTTTAGAGAAGCTTGCATGGTCAGACCATAAATGCTTCTGTTTACTTTTTGTAAAATGGATGGTAATTCCTACTCCTCAGATTGCTATACGCATTAAATAAAGTGATATGGAGTGTGTGAAGGTTTTAAAAGTATGCCTTAAATACATTGAGTATTTAATGAATGCACCTGTTGATGTTAGAAAAAAGTTTACTCTCTGGTTCTTTTGTGTAGTAAAAGGTAAAACGAGGGTGCCACACTTTGGCAAATAGGTGACCACATTATTCCAAATGAGGCCTCAGATAAGACATTCCATGTGCACAAACCCAGTAACTTTAGTTCTTACTCTTCATTTTTTAGGTTTTAACTGCTTAGAATGATGCAACATTTGGACTCAGTAGTGTTTCTGGTTTGTATTAGCAAACTGACTAATTTTGAAAGATTTGAGGATTTAATTTTGTTCCCTTTTAGTAACTCAGTTATATGAGCTCCTAAATTAGAGACCATAATTGTCAGTCTTGTAAACCTGTCTTGAAATTTTTTCTTCAGTTAATTTCATTGAGCAAAGTTAAAGAGAAAATTAGCATATTCAGGGTAGTATGAGTGTCTTTAGTTTTTAATCACCCTTTAACAATTCTATATTTAAAAATATAGTATATTTAAAAATTTTTAAGTTGTATGTATAAAAAATTGTATACTTATTTTTTCAAGTGGTAGATTGCTCTGATCATAATGCAGTGTCTGTTTTTAATGTAATTATAGTGTACCGATACATTAATTCTAGGGAACAAACTTACTGTAATATTTTTTGCTTTGTGAGCTTGACAATAATTGTGACCATCTGGAAATTTTTTTTAATGTTCTTAGAGTGTTATGACTAAAATTTAAGACAATCCTTTTTTCTTCTTTTTTGTAATTATTTGGAGAACTTTCTGTGCTCTCAGCACAATTCCTTCATAATTCACACCTTGAAATGTTTTTGTTTTGTTTTTATAACAGCTTTAGTAAGATATCATTTATATAACATAAAACTCACCATTTTTAAGTGGACTCTTCACTGGTTTTTAGTATACTTTTAGAGTTGTGAATTACAGCCTAACCATTTTTAGAATACTTTCATTATTCCCCAAAAAACTCCACTGACAATATTAGCAGTTACTCCCTTCCTTCCCTTTTCCTAGCATCTGGTAGCTAAAAAGCCAAAAATTTTCTTTTTGCCTCTGGTTTTGCTTATTTAAGACTTCTCATGTAAGTGGAATCATACAATATGTGGTCTTTTGTGACTCTCTTCTTTGACTTAATGTCTTAAAGGCTCATCTATGTTGTGGCATGTGTCCATACTTCATTTTTTTTTCCAGTTTTTTTCTCTCCTTTTTTAAAATTTTTTTATTAAGGTATCATTGATACACAATCTTTTGCTCAGGTTTCACATGAGCAACATTGTGGTTACTACATTCCCATCTGTTAGGAAGTCCCCACTACAAACCCCATTACAGTGACTATCCATCAGCGTCTTTAGTTTTGTGATGCTATAGAGTCACTACTTGTCTTCTCTGTGCTATACTTTCTTCCCCATGTGTGCTAATCGTAATGCCCCTTAATCCCCTTATCCCTCCCTTCCCACGCACCCTCCCCAACCCCTTGCCCTTTGGTAACCACTAGTGGATTCTTGGGTTCTGTGAGTATCCTGCTGTTTTGTTCCTTCAGTTTTTGCTTTGTTGTTATACTCCACAGAAGAGTGAAATCATTTGGTACTTGTCTTTCTCCACCTGGCTTATTTCAACTGAGAATACCCTTTAGCTCCATCCATGTTGTTGAAAATGGTAGGATTTTTCTTATGGCTGAATAATATTTGATTGTATATATGTACCACATCTTCTTTATTCATTCATCTACTGATGGACACTTAGGTTGCTTCCATGATAGTGTTGCGATAAACAGGGGTACAGATGTCTTTTTGAATTTGGTATCTTGTTTTCTTTGGGTAAATTCCTAGGAGTGGAATTCCTGGTCAAATGGTATTCCTATTTTGAGTTTTTTGAGGAACCTCCATACTGCTATCCACAATGGTTGAACTAATTTACATTCCCACCAACAGTGTAAGAGGGTTCCCCTTTCTCTGCATCCTTGTCAGCATTTGTTGTTGCTTGGCTTTTGGATGTTGACCATCCTAAGTGGTGTGAGCTGATATCTCATTGTGGTTTTAATTTGCATTTCTCTGATGATTAACAACGTGGAGCATCTTTTCATGTGCCCGTTGGCCATCTGAATTTCTTCTTAGGAGAAGTGTCACTTCAGATCCTCTGCCCATTTTTGATTGGATTATTTGCTTTTTGTTTGTTGAGGTGCGTGAGCTCTTTGTATATTTTGGATGTCAACCCCTTATCGGAAATGTCATTTATGAATATATTCTCCCATACTGTAGGATGCCTTTTTGTTCTGCTGATGGTATCCTTTGCTGTATAGAAGCTTTTTAGTTTGATATAGTCCCACCTGTTCATTCTTGCCTTTGTTTCCCTTGCCCAGGGAGATGTGTTCATGAAAAAGTTGCTCATGTCCATATTCAAGAGAGTTTTGCCTATGTTTTCTTCTAAGAGTTTTATGGTTTCATGACTTATGTTCAGATCTTTGATCCATTTCGAGTTTACTTTTGTGTAAGACAGTAATCCAGTTTCATTCTCTTGCATATAGCTGTCCAGTTTTGCCAACACCTGTTGTTGAAGAGGCTGTATCTCTGCATTGTATGTCCATGGCTCCTTTATCATATTAATTGGCCACATATGTGTGGGTTTCTATCTGGGCTCTCTATTTGATTTCATTTATCTATGGCTATGTTCTTGTGCCAGTACCAAATTATCTTGATTACTGTGGCTTTGTAGAGCTTGAAGTTGAGGAGCGTAATTCCCCCCTGCTTTTTTCTTCCTTCTCAGGATTACCTTCACTATTCAGGGTCTTCCATATGAATTTTAGAACTATTTGTTCCAGTTCATTGAAGAATGCTGTCAGTATTTTGATAGGGATTGCATTGAATCTGTAGATTGCTTTAGGCAGGATGGCCATTTTGATAATATTAATTCTTCCTACCCAAGAGCATGGGGTTAATTTCCATTAATTAGCATCCTCTTTAATTTGTCTCAAGAGTGTCTTGTAGTTTTCAGAGTACAGGTCTTTCACTTCCTTGGTAGGTTTATTCCTAGGTATTTTATTCTTTTTGATGCAATTGTGAATGGAATTGTTTTCCTGATTTCTCTTTCTGCTAGTTCATCATTAGTGTGTAAGAATGCAACAGATTTCTGTGTATTAATTTTGTATCCTTTGCTGAATTCAGATATTCTAGTAGTTTTGGAGTGGAGTCTTTAGGGTTTTTTATGTAAAATATTATGTCATATGTAAGCAGTGACAGTTTAACTTGTTCCTTGCTAATCTGGATGCCTTTTATTTCTTTGTGTTATCTGATTGCTGTGTCTAGGACCTCTGGTACTGTATACTGAATAAAAGTGGGGAGAGTGAGCATCATTGTCTTGTTCCCAGTCTTAGAGGAAAAGCTTTCAGTTTTTTGCTGCTAAGGATGATGCTGGCTGTGGGTTTGTCATATATGACCTTTATTATGTTGAGGTACTTGCCCTCTATACCCATTTTGTTGAGTTTTTATCATGAATGGATGTTGAATTTTGTCAAATGCTTTTTCAGCATCTATTAAGATGATCATGTGATTTTTGCCCTTCTTTTTATTAATGTATTGGATGATGTTGATGGATTTTCTAATATTGTACCATCCTTGCATCTCTGGAATAAATCCCACTAGATTATAATGTATGATCTTTTTGATGTATTTTTGAATTCGGTTTGCTAAAATTTTGTTGAGTATTTTTGCATCTATGTTCATCAGGGATATTGGTCTGTAGTTTTCTTTTTTTGTGGTGGTTTTACCTGGTTTTGGTATTAGAGTGATGCTGGCTTCATAGAATGAGTTTGAAAGTATTCCCTCCTACTACTTTTTGAAAACTTTAAGGAGGGTGGGTATTAGGTCTTCACTAAATGTTTGATAAAATTCAGTGGTGAATGCATCTGGTGTGGGAGTCTTGTTCTTGGGTAGTTTTTTTGATTACCAATTCAATTTCATTGCTGGTAATTGGTTCAAATTTTCTGTTTCTTCCTGGGTCAGTCTTGGAAGGTTGTATTTTTCTAGAAAATTGTCCATTTCTTCTAGACTATTGAATTTGTTAGCTTATAATTTTTCATAGTATTTTCTAATAATTTGTATTTTGGTGGTGTCCACAGGGATTTTCCTTTCTCATTTCTGATTCTGTTTATGTATGTAGACCCTCTTTTTTTCCTTGATAAGTCTGGCTAGGGGTTTACCTATTTTGTTTATTTTCTCAAAGAACCAGCTCTTGATTTTGTTAATTTTTCTATTGTTTTATTCTTTTCCATTGTATTTATTTCAGCTCTAATCTTTATTATGTCCCTCCTTCTACTGACTTTGCACCTCATTTGTTCTTCTTTTTCCACTTTCATTAATTGTGAATTTAGACTGTTCATTTGAGATTGTTCTTCCATCTTTAAGTAGGCCTGAATTGCTATATACTTTTCTCTTAGAATTGCCTTTGCTGCATCTCACAGAAGGTTGGGGTGTTGAGCTGTTGTTTTCAGTTGTCTCCATATTGCTTGATCTCTGTTTTAATTTGGTCATTGATCCATTGTTTATTTAGGAGCAGGTTGTCAAGCCTCCATGTGTTTGTGAGGCTTTTTGTTTTCTTTGTACAATTTATTTCTAGTTTCATACCTTTGTGATCTGTGAAGTTGGTTGGTACTAATTTGGTCTTTCTGAATTTGCTGAGGCTCTTTTTGTGGCCTAGTACGTGGTCTATTCTTGAAAGTGTTCCATGTGCACTTAAGAAGAATGTGCATCCTGCTGCTTTTGGGTGGAGTGTTCTGTAGATGTCTGTTAGGTCTATGTGTTCTAATGTGTTGTTCAGTGCCTCTGTGTCCTTACTTATTTTCTGTCTGGTTGATCTGTCCTTTGGAGTGAGTGGAATGTTGAAGTCTCCTAAAATGAACGCATTGCATTCTATTTCCTCCTTTAATTCTTTTAGTATTTGTTTCACATATGTAGGTGATCCTGTGTTGGATGCATAGATATTCACAATGGTTATATTCTCTTGTTGAACCGACCCCTTCATCATTTTGTAATGTCTGTCCTTTGTCTATTGTTACTTTCTTTGTTTTTAAGTCTATTTTATCTGATACAAGTATTGCAACTCCTGTTTTTTTCTCCCTATTGTTCGCATGAAATATCTTTTTCCATCTTTTAGTCTGTGTATGTCCTTGGGTTTGAAGTGAGTCTCTTGTAGGCAGCATATAGATGAGTCTTGCTTTTTTATCCATTCTGTAACTCTATATCTTTTGATTGGTGCATTCAGTCCATTTACATGTAGGGTGATTATCAATAAATACGTACTTATTGCCATTGCAGGCTTTGGATTTGTGGTTACCAAAGGTTAAAGGGCAGCTTCTTTACTGTTTAAAGTCTAACTGAACTCACTTATTATGCTATTATAAACACAATCTGAAGGTTTTTTTTTTTCCTCCCCTCTTCTTTTTCTTTCTCCTTCCCTCTTTATATGTAGGGTGTCATATTCTGTACTCTTTGTGTTTCCCTTGACTGACTGTGGTGGCTGATTAATTTTGCATTTGGTTATTAATTAATTGGTCTACTTCCTTTACTGTGGTTTTATTTTCCCTGGTAACAGCTCTTTAGTCTTGACTGCTCTCCAGTCTAGAGGAATCCCTTTAAAATACACTGTAGAGATGGTTTGTGGGAGGTAAATTCCCTCAACTTTTGCTTATCTTGAAATTATTTAATCCCTGCTTCAAATTTGTATGATAATCTTGCTGAGTATAGTATTCTTGGTTGAGGCCCTTCTGTTTCATTGCATTGAATATAACATGCCACTCCCTTCTGTCTTGTAGAGTTTCTACGGAGTAGTCTGATGATAGCCTGATGGGTTTTCCTTTGTATGTGATGTTTTTTGTCTCTCTGGCTGCTTCTAATACTTTGTCCTTGTGCTTGATCTTTGCCATTTTAATTATTATATGTCTTTGTGTTGTCTTCCTTGGGTCCCTTGTGTTGGGAGATCTGTGCACTTCCTTGGCCAGAGAGACTATTTCCTTCCCCAGGTTGGGAAAATTTTCAGCAATTATTTCCTCAAAGAGACTTTCTATCCGCTTTTCTCTCTCTTCTCCTCTGGTACCCCTATAAAGTGCTTGCATTTGTATTTGTCACATATTCTTTCATTCTTAGAGATCCTTTTTTCCTCTCTCTGCCTCATTGTATTTGTATTCCTGTTCTCTAATTTCAATTCCATTTACTGTCTTCTCTACTTCCTCTAATTTGCTTTTAAATCCCTCCATTGGTTATTTCATTTCAGCTACTGTGTTTTTTAAGGTGTCTGTCTCCCTCCTGAATTCATCTCTTAGCTCTTGAATATTTTTCTGCAGCTTCATTAGCATGCTTAAGACTTTTATTTTGAATTCTCTTTCAGGAAATTCGTTGATTTCAGTTACACCGAGCCCTCTTTCTGGTGTTTGAGGGATTTTTGATTGAACAAGGTTCTTCTGCCTTTTCATAATCCCTTTTCTCCAAGATGTTCTCTTTTCCCAGATGTAGACTGGCTGGTGCAATCTCATTTCTGGTCACTCTTTTAGAATAGTTGTGTTTGTTGTATTTTCATATTATATGTGATTTTCGGAGGAGATACCTGCCTCATTTCTCATGCCACCATCTTTTTTTCTCTCCCCATACTTCTTTTTATTGCCAAATAATATTCTATTTAGTGGATATACCACAGTTTGTTCATCCATTCATCAGCTGATAAGCATTTGTATATTTTCCAGTTTTTTATTATTAGGAGTGATGCTGTTATAAATGTTCATGTAGTAGTTTATGAGTGATCTGTATTTCCAGTTCTCTTGGGTATATACTAGGAATTGAATTGATGTCTTGTGGAGTTACATAGAGTTATATGATAACCCTATGTTTAACTTTTTGAGGAGCAGCTCTTTTGTTTTCCAAAGTGGCTATAGCATTTAATTGTCCTCCCATCAGTATATGAAGATTCCAAGTTCTTTACCAATGTTTGTTATTGTCTGTCTTTTTTATTTAACCATCCCAGTGGATATGAAGTAGTATCTCATTGTGGTTTTGATTTTTATTTCCCTAAGGTCTAAGATGATTATCTCTTTATGTGCTTATTAGCCATATGTATATTTTTCATAAAATGTGCATTCAAATCATTTAACCATTTTTTAAATTGAGTTGTAGTGTCTTTTTATTGTTGAGTTCTTAGAGTTCTTTATATATTCGGAATACAAGTCCCTTACTTACACATATGATTTGAAGATATTTTCTCTATTCTGCGTGTTGTCTTTTTAGTTTTTTGATTTTATCTTCTGAACCACAAAGTGTTTAATTTTGATGAAATCCAATTTATAATTTTTTCTTCTGTCATTTGTACTTCTGGTGTCATATCTAACAAGTCATTACTTAATCCTAGTTCTCAGAGATTTACTCCTGTGTTGTAAGAGTTTTATAGCTTGTGTTATCGGTTATTTTTTGTATATAGTGTGAAGTAGGGATCCAACTTAATTCGGTTTGTATGTGAATATCCAGTTGTCCCAGCACAGTTTGTTGGAAAGACTATTCTTTCCCCATTGATTTGTTTTGACACCCTTGTCAAAAATCAGTTGGCCATAATGTAAGGTTTATTCCTGAGCTGTGAATTCTGTTCCATTGATTTATATGCCTGTCTTTATGCCAGTACTATATTATCATGATTACTGTAGCTTTGTACTGAGTTTTGAAAGTAGGAAGTTCAAGATTGCAGCTTTGTTCCTTTTCAAAATTGGGCAATTTTGGTCTATAGCATTTCCATATGAATTTTAGAGTCAGTCAGTTTTACAAAAAAGGCAGTTGGGATTTTGATAGGGATTGCATTGAATCTGTAGATCAATTAGGGGAGTATTGCCGCCTTAAGAGTATTAATCCTTCTGATTGATGAACATGGTGTGTCTTCCCATTTATTTAGATCTTTTAAAATTTCTTTCAACAGTGTATTGTTTTCAGTGTACAGAGCTTGAAGTTTTTAACTTCTCTTTGAAAGCTCTCCTCCATTTTCCAGGTAGTGATAGTTATTTTGTTAGGTCATGTACATTATTATGTGGCACTGAAACTTTTATTATACTTAACCTACTTTATGCGGCCAGTTATAATCTAAGTTTAATCACTCATCTGTCTTAATTTAAAAAATAAATGGCCAGCATTAAAAATTTTCTGTTCTCTCAGAGTTGCTAATTGAACATGCTCTCTAGAAACATGTCTGTATACAACAAATTTTGCATGTGATTTTGGGGACTCAGGGCCTCAGTTCTAAGAGGCTGTGTATACCTACTGCGAATCCAACCCCAGCATTTTAGAAGAATATTGAGAGGTCCTAGAAAGGAATATTTTTCTTTCTTTTAATATGTGTAAATTAAAGGTAATTTCTCCAGGTATTTCCCTTGAGGATATTCATGTGGCCCATTTTGTTTTATCTTTCTAATAGTTTTCATATGTATCACTTTGCAGCTGCTATTCATGCTCTCAGGTCTCTTCACCAGCAGCATAAACTTCTTCACTGGCAAAGTAGCCTTTCTTCTATGCTAGCTATTTTCCCACTTGTAAAAGTGAATAAAATTGTATGTCTGTTCTGGAAGGAACAGGAAGGGAGACTAGATTTCAGGGGTAAAGAACACTTTTTTTTTTTGGTGAAAGAGCAGATTTCCTTTTGGCCTAAACAAACCATTTCTGATATGAAAGAAGATGCCTATTATTTCAGTTAAAGCAGTAGTATAGATTCACTAAGGAAAACACATGAGTAATCTTCAAAATATAGGTTCTTAATTTTTTTCTGGATGGGAATTACAAGTAAAATCTCTACCTGTGGATCACTTTACTATTTGCGTCCCTCAGTAGTAGCAAATGCTCTGAATCTGAGTGGCATTTTAGTATCAGAACAGAATTTTAACTTCACTACATTTGAGATATTTGGTAATCAGTCTGTGGAATTCAGTGGCAGTTGCTCACTACACTCATAGATAGTCTGTCATGACTAGGTACAGAAAATTGAGAGATAAGTTAAAGGAAAACAAAACTGGTGAATTTCAGCTATCTTCCTTATATGAAGGAATAGACTGCAAGAAAACAGATAGTCTTGTTTTAGCTGCCTGGTAATTTATAAATCTTACAACTCTGATAACTCTAGTATTCCTGGGGTTTTTTACCTTGCTTTACTGACCCTAGCTCTTTACACTGCCAGCTTCTAAACCTCAGATGAGTCCATCCTGAATTCTCTTTGTGTTTTCTTTGTATAACCTTTTGTGGTTAGTATCAGGCAATCTGGGATTTCAACATCTTTTACCTAAAGTGCAAGTAGGATCACATGTGCTTTATAGGAATTTTATATTTTACACACAATGTTGTATTAAAAGCTATTTCCAAGAGCAGAGATAGTCTTTTCAAGAAATGATGGTGGAACACCTGGACATCCACATGCAAAAAAAAAAATGAACTTAGGCACAGACTTTACAACCTAAGCAAAAATTAACTCAAAATGGATCATAGACCTAAATATGAAATGCAAAACTATACAACTAGAAGACAATAGGGGTGAAAATCCAGGTGACCTTGGGTTTGGTATGACTTTTTACATACATCATCAAAGGCATGATCCATGAAGAAATGAATTGATAAGCTGGACTTCATTAAAATTAAAAACTTAGGCTTTGTGAAAAACTTAGGCTTTGTGAAAGACAACCTGGGAGAAAATATTTGCAGAAGACATATTTGAAAAAGGACCATTATCCAAAGTATACAAAGAACCTTTAAAACTCAATTATAAGAAAACAAACAATCCAGTTAAAAAATGAGCCAATGAGTGACCTTAACAGAGAGACCCCTCACTAAAGATATACAGATGGCAAGTAAGCATATAAAAAGATACTTCACATCATACGTCATCAAGGAAATGCAAATGTAGAGCTACCACTACACACCTGTTGTATGGCCAAAATCCAGAACATGGGTAATACCAAATGCTGGTGAGAATGTGGAGCAGCAGGAATTCTCATTCATTGCTAGTGGGAATGCAAAATGATATGGTTGCTTTGAAATACAGTTTGGTGGTTTCTTATAAGATTAAACATCCTCTTACCAGAAGATCCTATAATTACTACTCCTTAGTATTTACCCAAGAGGATTAGAAACTTATGTCCACACAAAACCTGTGCGTGGATGTTTATATCAGCTTTATTTGTAATTACCCAAAGGTGGAAGTAAGTAACCAAGATATCCTTCAGTAGGTGAATGAATAATAAATTGTGCTATATCCTGAGAATAGAATATTATTCAGCATAAAAAAGAAATGAACCATCAAGCCATAGAAAGACATGGAGGAAACTTAAATGCAAATTATTAAGTGAAAGAAACCAATCTGAAAAGGCTGCATATACTGTATGATTCCAATTATATGACATTGTGGATAAAGCAAAACTTGGAAGACAGCAAAAAAGACAAATGGCTGCCAAGGTTTAGGGGAAAGGAAAGGATGAATTGGTAGAACATAGAGGATTGTTAGGGTGGTGAAACTACTCTGTATGATACTGTAATTGTGGATACCTGTCATTAAACATTGTCCAAACCCATAGTCTGTTACAGCACCAATAGTGAATCCTAATGTAAACTGTGGACTTTGGTTCATAATGATGTGTCAGTGTAGGTTCATCATTTGTAACAAACGTGCCACTCTGGTGGAGCATGTTGGTAATAGGTGAGGACATGGATGGGTGAGGACAAGGAGTATACAAGAAATTTCTGTCTTCTGTTTAATATTGCAGTTAATTTAAAGCTGCTGTAAAAAAAAAATGTCCTAAAAAAAAGTTAGCACCATCTGAGCTGGAAAAAATATGGAATTTAAATGAAATATTAAAATATTACATTTATGGGATGCCCTTTATTTCCTCTGAGGGAAGTGGGACATTTCCTTGCTGAGGTATTGGGATAAAATATTTGCAGAGAATGTCCTATATTTTCTCTCTTTTTCTTTTATGAGGAGTACAACTTTTGTGATTGAGCCTCTCAGGTGAAAATGAATTTTCAAGTTTGACCAGAGTCAGAGTATCTTGGTAATATAGCCAGATGAATGATCAGTTTGCCCATTAACTTTGTTCTGTGTTTAAATATGAATTTAGCAGTTACAGCCACTTGACCCATAATGATACTAAAAATTATTAGTTCAGTGACTACTGGAGTTTTGAGTCCCTCCCTCCATTATTCAGTCAGCAGAATAATAGCAGTAAGAAAAGCTAACATTTATTGATTGTAAACAATAAATGACAAGCATTTTACATGGGTTATTTCTTTTAATTCTTACATTATGAGGTAGGTATATATATCATCTACATCTTTCAGATGGAGAAACTGAAGCTTAAAGAGCTTAAGCAAGTTACGACATAGAAAGTGTATAGTCCAGACAGTATTTGAACCCATGCAGTGTGACTGCAAAACTGGTGGGCTTAACCATGAAGCTGAGACGCCTCCCTTAGCTGTGTTTCCTTAAAAAATAACTCTTTGAGAAACCTTTTCGTTTTGTTTTCCTTAAAAAATAACTCTTTGAGAAACCTTGTAATTCAGTTATCTTTAGTTTCATTGTTTGATGGACTAAAAATTCTAGTAAATGGATCCTCAAAGCTTTTAATAATAGAAGGAAAAACATTAGATTCTGTGAGAATCTTATAGGCTTCTAGAAATTGGTGGCTAAAGCCTATTTTAATATGGTTGAATGAACTAGGGTGCTCAACCTAGGCAAGAGAATTCAAACTGAAAGTCTGATTGGCAGAAAAATTAGGGATGTTTTGTGTGAAGCTGCAAGACAGAACTTGGAGCAGAGGGTGAAATTTGTGGGAAAGTTTATATTGGTTTAGTTCTGATGAACAGTGGTCAGTATCTGCCAGTACTGGGAAATCAATACAATTAATTTTAGGGAAGGTTAGTTAGGTCCCTTGCACCAATAGTGAATAATTAAAACTGGCCAGTCTTGCTCTGGGTACCCTAAAGGTTCAAGCAATATGTCATAGAGACTAGACTAGGTAACATTAAAGCTGTCTTCCAACTCTGATTAGATCTGTTTGGCTTATTTGAGGCCCACTGCATAGATTATCTCCTGAAAAGGATTGAGGATCGTAACTTTGAAAGTAATACACAGAGGTTTTATGACCTCAAGAAGTTTGAGAAACATTATTTTATGGTAAATACAAGCTTTTTCTGTACTTTACATGAAGAAAATAATTTGAATTTTCTCTATTTTGGGAGAACTAAATGATAGGGATTTCTCTGCAGAAGAATATGACACTGTGATGGTGACCAGTATTCTCATAGTATTTTTTTCTCTTGACACTATTGTACATGCCTAATTGATACAAGCTAGTTAAGAGGATTCAAGTCTGAAATTACCTTTCAAACAATGATAAATATCTTAACTTCTACAACTCTGACATTTATGTCAGATGCTTGAATGAGTTAACCAAATAATAAGTAAAATGTTAAGGGGGACCTGAGACTTTAAGGGACTCACTCATTGCCCTATCACTGAATCCAGCACAGTGTCACGTGATCATTTAATATTGGGCCAATCCATGGTGATACTTAATACAGTTTCTTATATAACACATTCATTTTGTTTTCCTTAAAAAAAAAAAACAAAAGTTGCCATAGGGGAAAATATTGTGTTATAAAATGTTGTTTTAAAGAGGAAAGAAAATATTCACAAGGACTATGAAAGTTAAAAATGGCATAATATTTTTACCTACAGGACAGCATTTGTTTTAATGTAAGTTAATACAAGAGTTTAGCCTGTCTATTAAAAAACCTGAACATTACCTGTCAAATCTAAAAGTTGACTGTATTCCCAGCTTTTGCTTCAGTGGTTTTTCTTTGCTTTCAAATGCTCGCTCTTATTTCTATCACCAGTATTATTAACACATTTTCCACTTGTTCTTATCACCAATTCCTAAGGGAGCAAAATGACCCATAGATAAAGCTATCTTACTTATTTGAATACCATTAGTTTCCTAAATAACATAGTTAATGGGTAACATAAATCATATTTCTTAATAAGGTATAGTATTAGAATAAATCTGTGAGTTATCAAAATTTAAGGATTGGAAGAAATGTGTAATCCCTATAGGTATTAATGATGTGTGTAACTAGTTTCTGAGTAAAAAGGAAACAAGTGCAGTAAATAAAGTCAATAATGAATACTAATTTCTCAGTGGAAAGATGTTCCTTTTATATTCCTTCATATTATGTATATGGTATCATCATTTTTCATACATTTTATTTACTTCAGTTTTTATTCCTTTTATAACTTGACTTTATGTGTATATTTGTAATTTTTTTTAGTATGGTAATTAAGAACTAGCTAAAATTTATCTCAAACCCATACAATAGCAAATTAAATTATTATAGCTTATAAATTGTAATTTCTCTTTGCAGATAGTAAATAAAATGTATTTTCTTCCATAAACTTAGGAACTTAGTCTTTTCCAGATGTTACAATGGTTATGAATAAAAAATTGGTGTGAAATTAGTTGCTGTCTGATTTACATTCTGTTTTAAATGCGAGAGTAAATGAATGGTTCATAGATTTGAATGCATGTTGTCTTATTGGATAGATTGGTCTATTTAGCTATTTGACAAACATTTATTGAGCCTCTGCATTATGCAGTTCTGGGTCCTATGCTAGAAGTTAGAGTTTCAAAGATAGTGAATGTAAGATAAATTCTAGCCGAAATAAGCAGGTGAAGAGAGGCAACAAAGGGCCAGGTAGTTTATTTGAATGCAAATGCCCGGGTGATGTTCCCTGGTCTGGCTTTCACAGGCTGGGGAAGTCACACCGGGTCAGGGAGGTGGGGGCTTATAAGGGGTTAGGAGGGGGAGGAGTGGGCAAGCTACCCTAGGGGGCATGGAGAGGTATGATTGGCTAAAGGTGACATGATAGACAACTATAAACTTTTTTCCTTCCAAGAGGGAGGAGGCTGGCATCCGGGTCTTAGTTGGCACATCAGAAGGATGGAATTCAGGAAGAGCTGTTCCCTTTCCTTATAAGGCACGGACCTTGAGGTCTGGTCTGTTCTCCTTTTATGGTATCTCTGTTCTGTTTGCATGTTCTTGTTTTTCCTTCCTCCAGCCTAACAGTAAAGACATGTGCTTCCCTGAATTTGTGGCATTTTGTCTATTCTTTATGACTTAGGACAGTAGTGACTTATTAAAAGATAAGAAAAAAACCTTTTAAGTTTCAGGTGTGTGACTAAAATACCATACATATCAGTTCATTCGGATTTTAATCTCTGTATCTGATATCCAATGGGTTTCTTAAGGTAATCTTTGAAGCTTTAGGGCTGCTTATAAAAGTGTTTTAAATAACCTCCAAGTATTTGTCCTATGCTTAAAGTCCAGCAGCCATTCTGGAGGGGAGAGGTGTGAGGAGCTCTTATGGAGAAATGGAGGGAAATGGAAGGGAATCCTAAGAATTTTCTTACAGTTTTCTTGTTAGGAAGGCTTTCGAGCTCATTATTTATCTAAAAGATAGCTCTGAGTAAACTAGTCATGACAGTACTTTAGGCCTGATGGGTACCTAACTCCAGGATAATTTGGCTGAAGGCTCCGCAATGTGCTCAGTCTAATCTGGCAGCTGCCATCCAACCACCTGTGGCTGTTTAAATTAAAAAAAAAAAATTTGTATTAGCCACATTTCAAGTGCTCAGTTGCCACATGTGGCATATGGCTACTTTATTGGACAGTGTAGAAATAGAACGTTTCTATCATCTTGGAAAGTTCTTTTGCATAGCACTGATCTAGGTAACAAAGTTACATGAGAAAGATGTTAGAGGGGTTTTAGTTGTGTGGAGATTGTATAGAATTGAAAAGGATATTTTAACTGAGATCCTCTAAGACTTTGAATGTGATATTCATTGATGTTTGGAACATATCAGGTGTTTAATTCTTATACTTTGCTCCCAAAGTAAAATAAACAAAATTTAGTTTTACTTCAAAATTACAGATGTTGGTATGTTTGACTCTTAGGATGATTCTGAATTTCATTGTGCAGTCTTCTAAGGCAAATACTGATTTAACAAGGTTACTTCTTTTTTTTTTTCCATTAATTAATTAAGCCCCTGAAGTTTTCAGACTTTTTAGCTATTTCGGTAAATAAATCCTCATCTATTTCACCAATCCCTTAGCTCTTTCCAAGCAGCAAATAATGTTTTTATGTTAGAGGGAAGTGCTCCCATTCTTTAGTTTCCTACTCCACTTTAGTGAGGTGAAATTAGAGAAAAAAATATTTGTCATATAGCAGTACTTTTTGTATGAATATATGGTCAAGATTAATAAAATCTATCATTTTTCTTTTCCTCTAAATGGACGTAACTTTGTCATTTTAATACACTGCACTGATTAGAAAAAAATGGACGATAGAAAAGTTTAAAGATCTGAATGTGAAAAAGTGAAAGATCTCTCTTGGTCTTAATGGCAATAGTTCTAGTGTGTACCTTGCGTCTGATAATGGTTGTTGGTTTAAGGTAACGTACATGTCTTTTTACAGTATTAGTAGTTTAAAGCAGAAAAACATCTCTGTAGATACAAGAGATTTGATAGTATTTAACATCCATTTTTGATAATTTAAAAATTTCTTACTAAAATGAAAATATTTCAATAAATATATTTGGTTATATTAATAGATTTTTCTATTTTGGTCATGGTGTATTACTATTTTAATATACTACTTGATTCTTACTGCTAATATTTATTTAAAAAATAAGTTGGTATTTTTTCTTTTTTGTCACCAGATTCTATTTTTTTGATGGAGTATCATTGATAGACAATCTTATATTGGTTTCAAATGTACAACACAGTGGTTCAATTTTACCCATATTATTAAATCCTCACCCTCTCTAGTGCAGTTACTATCCATCAACATAGAAAAATGTTACAGAATCATTGACTATATTCTCCATGCCATACAACAGTCCCCATGACCAACTTATATTGTGATTGCAAATCATCGTGCTCCTTTATCCCCCTCACCCTCTCCACCTGCCCACCCCAACCCCTCTACCTTGGTAACCACTAGTCACTTCTCAGTGTATTCGAGTCTACTGCTATTTTGTTCCTTCTATTTTGCTTCGTTTCTATATTCCACAAATAAGTGAAATCATATAGTATTTATCTTTCTCTGCCTGGCCTATTTCACTGAGCATAATACCCTCTAGATCCATCCATGTTGTTGCAAATGGAAAGCTTTCTTTTCTTCTTATGACTGAATAATATTCCATTGTGTATGTAACACATCTTTATCCATTCATCTACTGATGGACACTTAGGTTGCTTCCATATCTTAGCTATTGTAAATAATGCAATGATAAACATAGGGGTGCATATATCTTTTTGGATCAGGGATTTTGTTTTCTTCAGGTAAATTCCTAGAAGTGGAATTACTGAATTGAATGGTATTCCTATATTTAGTGTTTTGAGAAACCTCAATACTGCTTTCCACAGTGGTTGCACCAATTTACATTCCCCCCTACAGTGTAGGAGAGTTCCCATTTCTCCACCTCCTTGCCAACATTTGTTATTTCTTGTCTTTTGGATAGTGGCCATTTTAATTGGTGTGAGGTGATGTCTCATTGTGGTTTTAATTTGTATTTCCCTGATGATTAGTAATGTGGAGCATCTTTTCATGTGTCTGTTGGCCATTTGTATTTCTTATTTGGAAAAACGTCTGTTCAGGTCCTCCACCCATTTTTTAGTTGGATTGTATGATTTTTGGGTGTTGAGGTGTGTGAGTTCTTCATATATTTTGGATGTTAAACCTCCAGATAAACTGTTTATGAATATATTCTCCCATACTGTAGGATACCTTTTTGTTTGCTGGGTGTCCTTTGCTGTACGTAAGATTTTTAGTTTGATTTAGTCGCACTTGTTCATTTTTTATTTTGTTTCCCTTGCCTGAGGAGATGCGTTCAGGAAAAAGTTGCTCATGTTTACATTCAAGAGAGTTTTGCTTATGTTTTCTTCTAAGAGTTTTATGGTTTCGTAACTTACATTCAGGTCTTTGATCCATTTCGAGTTTACTTTTGTATATGGAGATAAGACAGTAATCCAGTATCATTCTCTTACATGTAGTTGTCTAGTTTTCACTTCTGTCATTATGAATTCTTCTCTTCTGAAGGATCACTGATACTCAAATGGTTTTTTCTCCATCAGGTATGTTACTTTAAGTGAAGATAGTGAAGTGAGAAGTGAAAATTGCTTGTTTGTGGTGTAGGCTTCCTACTTCTATAAAATTGCAACACCTATTGTAATAGGTAGTTGCTTAAACAGAATTCAAGATACTGTAATATGGCTGTGACCAGTTGCAGGCCATAGCTTTCCTTCCTTTGCATCATGGTTTTGATGAAAGGATATTTTGAAAGAATTAGGTGTGCAGTCTGTTTTTCTTTTAAATAAAATTTGTCCATTTGAAATCTTTCGGCATGGCATCCTCATGCAGCACTTTGCTAGCTTCATGTACACTATGCAAGATTACTTGCAGAGGTCACACTTCCCTACGTAAGGATCTTATTAGTTCACAGTAAAATGAGTGGTGGGTGAGTTTGAATACCAGTAACATTTTAGAACATTAAAAAAAGTTGAGAATATAAAAACTAAGTTGTATTTAGTCACCATCTATCAATTAACACTTTTCTGTTTATTGAAATGTTCATTTTTGTTGATACTATATGTATTTTTCTACAGATATAAGCGTGTCTTTTCAGTTGGAACCCATGCGATTACTACATACAATCCCAATACCTTGGAAGTAACAAATCAGGTAATCCTGTAGGAAGCTGTTAGGCATTTGTTTGAACTCCATTTGAATTTAAAAAGCCAGGATATGACCCTTGACTCCCTGGTCTGAAGTCTGTACTTTAGGTTGGAAATATCAAATGTGAAAGAGATTGGTAACTGATAAGCTTATATAATACTCAGTGCTCAGGACCAAAAATAAATAAAAGATGTGTTTGTGAGGGAGAATGTGCTTATTCTAGGCTCTAAGGGGTATAATATTTTGATATGTTACTACTGATTGTAGCCATCTCTTTTATGGTAAATTCTTTATAATATTAAAGGCTATACTGTTACTGTCATACAGGCGTAAGTA
Source organism: Manis javanica (assembly GCF_040802235.1). Classification (NCBI taxonomy): domain Eukaryota; kingdom Metazoa; phylum Chordata; class Mammalia; order Pholidota; family Manidae; genus Manis; species Manis javanica. The sequence goes on along the minus strand of NC_133158.1, from coordinate 164,347,415 downwards.
CGATTATTTATAAAGGTAAGACTAACCTAATATGGATAAGTAAACATACATAAATACATTCCAGCTTATTTTAATTCTAAATTAAGCATGCTTTACAGGTTCTGTGTTTGTTTTTAACAAATTTGCAGGTAAATTTTATGAAAAAAATTAAGAAATTTTATGGATATTTCATAAAATTTTATGTTCTGGTTCTTTTCACTTCTGTTGTATTAATTGCTTTGGACTAATGTCATTAAATTTGGAATACAGATAGGATATTGTTGTCTGTGATGACTAAAAACCTTTAAAAGAATTTGTTATATAATAACTTAAGATGTAACTTCTTCTAGACCTCTGTATTACTTTGTAAGATTTTTCTCATTTAACCGGTGGTTGAAATTAAAGTACTAAAAATAGTGTTTGATTTCACTGTTAGAACATCAATTGAAAGAATTCCTTCCTTTTTGTTAGTGGCCTTATGGAGACATTTGTAGCATCAGCCCTGTTGGAAAAGGACAAGGAACAGAGTTCAACCTCACATTTCGTAAAGGCAGTGGGAAAAAGTCAGAGACCTTAAAATTTTCTACAGAGCACAGAACAGAACTTCTTACAGAAGCATTGGTAAGAGAGATTCTATATTAATAATATAAATTTCTGTTTTCTTTTCAAAATGAAACAGTTACATTAAAGTACAGATATTAATGTTCTAAGCCTCTGTTCCCACTGTATTTATTGACCTTTATCTTGACACTTAAACTCTTACTTTTCTCTAACTGAAAGGCTAGAAAATCCTGCATATTTGATAATTTCTAAAAGTCTTTTTAAGTACATATACAGAACAAAGCAGTTGTATGTTTAATCTGTCTTGTTTTTCAGTAAAGCTTCAACTTTTTTTTATTGAATATCCTTAAACTATAACCAAAATTTCAGTAACATTTTTTATTATCAAAGTTACCAAATTGGGATTTTACTTGTTTTGGATAGGATAGGAAGGACTGAAGTATGAGTCCTCCTTATCTGTCTGTTATGATAAAATGTGATTATGTTTTCTTTTTCAGAGATTTAGAACTGATTTTTCAGAAGGAAAAATCACAGGAAGGGTAAGTATTTAACATTTTAATACCTATTTTATTTGTTCAAATGTTGTACTTTATTGTAGAGACCATTCCATGATCTGTGTGTTCCTTTAATGGCAAAGCTAAAGTAAAAAAAAGAAATGTAATTCTGATGTCTCCAGATACCTTGTGATTGAGATATAAGAAACTCAGATATGAGGAATTAGGTTTATGACTATTAATGCTGATATATGGGGGAAAAATCTTAAGGTACTACTATGGAGCATTAAAAACAAAGCTATAACCATCAGGGAGTCTTTATTGTGTATTCTAAATAGCAACAGTAAGCATCACACCATGAGTAATATTGTTGGCATATATAGTAGTTATTTGGTATAGGAGATTCCTATTTTAGAATTTAAGGTTTGAGTGTGTTCAAACTGCGTTGTTACACTTGCAGTGGATCTGACTCCTAATGAAGCTTGCGTTGTGCACTGACAACTTTGGGAAAGTTGTAGTTGCCTGTTAGAATCTTTTTAGTTTCCCCAGGTCTTTTCTAGTTATGTTACAACGGGGTTTAAACTAAATCAGAGACTTATGGGGAGGAAAAATAGAGCTTTAATGCTTTCTTCACTCCCTTGATATATCTTTTCATGAGAAGGTATTGCTTTTATAAGTGGTGGTGGGTGGTTGGGAGTGGAGAGGAAGGGGAACAGAAAAATGCCCAAACTCATAGCACTGTTCAGAACTCTGTCTTCTGGCAAAAGGCAGGAACCTAATTCTAATATGCTGGCAGCACTATTCCCTTGTCTTTTTTAAGGCCTCATCCTTTTTATGGATGTCTTACTGCTTGCTTTTGCATCCTGGAAGCCTCACTGATCTCATCTCAAGCAATTGGCTGGTTGCCCAAGAGCCATTTAAAATAGTTTAATGGTACTTGGTGAGCTGCTTGTTTCTTGTTCCTGATGAGCCACAAATTTCTATAAATCATACTTTGATATACTAATTTTAATTAATCTTCTGCTAGCAGGTGAGTTTTCTTATATATCTCATCTGCTTGGAAAATAACTGCTTTCAAAAGCATGCTTACACATTTTGTTTATAAGTTTCTCTATGTGATTTGACTTCAGCAGCTTAATACTTTTCAAAACTTTATGGTGGGAACAATATCTCTAGAAGATGGCCTGAAGGACAGTCCACCTGATTTTTCATTAAGAGCAAGTAGCACCTCCTACTGTCCAAATGCTCTTTTGGCTATGCAACACTTGTATAAGTTGAATTTGGCCTTCAGGCCTTGAGTTGCCCCCAGATATACTCTAAATCAGGGCTTTTTAAGTTACTCTCTTGGCCTCCCCAATCCTGAGGTATAATGATATGTTTCCACTGGTACATGTCATTATGACAGTTGATTTTCAGCTGGGCAGAATAGAGAATATTCTGCAGAAGATCCTGCAGCATTTAAACAAGCATAGTTTGGAAAAGCACCACCAGTTTTGTGGCATCCCTTCTACTCCCACTCCTGTTGGAGAGGTGGGGTGCTGCTCCACCCTCTAGTTCAGAATCAAGGCTCTAAATATATTTTTGGCTTATTGCAGGCCCTTTTGTCTTTCTGCAGAGTTCCTTTTATGGAACTGTAATCTGCATGATGCCATTGATCAGTAATGCTGGGGGGCTTGAGGTGGTATGATCCTATGAACCTCTTTGCTGAGTTTAGTTGTGGGATGTTGATGGAGGTGTTTGTTACTTAATGCCTTACGTTCTTTTCTGAACACCTAACAAGAGAATTTATTTCTCTCTTATTTCAGTATTAAGAATAATTGTTCTTTTGAGCAACCAGTTTTTTTACCTTAAGAGTCATGCAACTGACCTTGTGTTCATCATCATCATATTGATGGGTAGAAAACTTTGTGAACTTCTTAGGCAGGCAAGGGAATATTTATTTTACATGTGATTTTGTTACCCTTATTTTGTCGTTGCCTCACTTTGCTTTAATTTTAAGTTATTTTCTTCTGTATTCTGTTTTGGTTAGCAGCCTCGGCTAAACATTTTTCTCTTTCTAAGAATAACACTAGGTAGTAGATGCATGTTGACCATTCTAATTATTTCTGATACTACATACTTTAATTTACAAAGGAATGTTATCATCTGAGTGGAATTTTACTTGCTAATGCAATCAGACTAAAGATAACTGTCCATTGGTGTTATTAGAAAAAGCCTGATGCCACACTGAGGCTTCAGCGTTAGTGTGTGTGTAGAAAGAAAATCTATATTAATAACAGGTGACTCTTGTACAATATGGTTTTGTATTGTGCAGGTCCACTTATATACAGATTATTTTCAATAAATATATTGGAAATTTTTTTGGAGATTTGTGACAATTTGCAAAAACATTTCTGTAGCTTAACTTATTGTAAGCATATAGTATATAATACATGTACAAAATATGGGTTAATTGACTGTTTATGTTATGGGTAAGGCTTCCAGTCAACATTAGACTATTTGTTAGTTGTGTTTTTAGGGAGCCAAAAGTTAAACATGAAATTTTGACTGTGATGGTGGGATTGGTGCCCGCAGCCCCCATGTTGTTCAAGGGCCAGCTGTATAATTAACTGGCTCAGGTTATTTAAATTGAATACTGTACTTCCCTGAAATGTGACTTAGCTCTTTTCTCTAATTTGGATTAAAAAAATCCATCAGCGAAAGTTGTGTAATCTTTTTTCCAATAAAACTTCCAGGTTAATATTTCTGTTTGGGATTTTTTTTTTCTTTTTAGATATTTGTATATGAGTGACTTAAAATTGTTTTTTTACAAGTGTTGTAATCCAGATCTTTGTTAATTTAAAAAGGACATATTTTCTTTAGAGCAAATATTCTTCACTAACTATACACAAACCTCCAAATAGTTAAAGTTAATGTTTTTAACAACTTGGGTATTAGCTCTAGATACTTGTGATATTGTTTAGATTTTTGGCTGGTTTAGCTGTGACTAATACATTCGATGTAACTTTATTTTTGGTAAGCTTAACTGTGAGCCTGAAAGTAATACTCTTTCTCTCTCTAGAGATATAACTGCTATAAGCATCACTGGAGTGATGCAAGAAAACCTGTCATTTTGGAAGTAACTCCTGGAGGCTTTGACCAGATCAGTCCTGCAACCAACAGAGTCCTCTGTTCTTATGACTATAGAAATATTGAAGGCTTTATAGATCTCTCTGATTATCAAGGAGGGTTTTGCATACTTTATGGAGGATTTAGTAGATTGGTAAGTAGTGTTTTTAAAAAGTCATTTAAAAAGTGACATGACATTTGAAAGAGCAGGGTTTTTAATACTTAAGTTTAAACTTACAGCTCTCTAAAATGAGAATATTATGCATTGTATGTCATAGGTTTTTTTTTTTTTTAAGGATTAGGTGAGTTAATTATGTTAAATGCTTTAACACATTCAAGATATGGTTAGTTAACAGTTGTTATTTTCATTAATATTAATGTCTTACTTGAAAGTTTCTAAGATTTCTTTGAAAAGGTAGTTTAGAATATTTTTAGTCTTCTTTCCTTTGCCCAGCTGTTTGTAATCTGAAATCTGAATATTCATTGAAACTTCAAATTAGGAATTAATTTCATGTTTATGTCTTGAAATACTGAACTCTATGTAAATTGTGGTATAGCAGAGGCCACTTAAGATGCTAAGACCCTGGTTGTTAACTGGTAATAGAAGCAGAGGTATAGATGATGGCCACCTTTTTTTTTTTTCCCCTGAAGAAACGTCCTGTCTTCTATAATCAAATCCCACATCTCAAAGAGCAGTAAAGTCTCTACATGGAAAAATTAAGTCAAATTTATGCTCAAGATTCCTTTCTGTTGGGAGTTTTAATTCATGTTACTACACTACAACATTAAGTGTTCTGTAGATAAATTATCCTTCCCTGGGTAGCAGAGCCAGAGCAAGCCTGGAAATTTCAGTTACACAAGAGACTAGAAGATCAGAAAGGAAATAAGAATGATGGGGAAGTAGCTTAACTACTTGATTTGCAAGATATATTTGCTCTTCAGAGTTACAGGTCTTTTTTCATCCTAGATTTCATTATTTACCCAAGTGATAAGTACCATCCTAGTGTTCCTGACCTAGGAACATACTCTAGACGTATTATTACCTCTGAGTCTAGACTTAGAAGATGAAAGCCCAAAGGGAAAATTAGTACTCTGTCCCACCATAAAGCAGCCTAAAGCCTACTGTGGAAGAGCTGTTCAAAGGTTTGTCTTTTCCCTGGGCAGTGGAAACTTGTAATGATCAACCCCTTGGTGGAAAACATACCTAATTACGGTATATAGCCTTGCAGACCTTAATAGGAAAGATAACTGTATCACAGTAATTCAACCAAGTCATACAATGCATTAAATATTAAGGTTGAATATTGTCTCTCCAATGGGTTTTAGCCCTGGGCTAAAGTTCATGCTTCATTTGGTGAGACTGAAAAATGACAATGGAACGTTCTTGGGGTGAAAGGGTTTATACCCAGCTTTATTCTCATGGTGGCAGGTCAGGTAGAATTCCGTTTGTCTCCGGGCAGGTCAGCATGCAGCAAGCCAATCTCTGCCTCCAGACCTCTCTGTCCCTGCAGCTGTGTTAGTCTCTGTCCTAGTTGCTGCCACCACTCCAGCCTCTGCTCTCCTGCAGCCTTATGCAGCTGTGCAGCCCAGAGCACTGGACAGAGCTATTTATATAGAGTCAGTGATAACGTATTGCCCACATGTGTGCAGTGGGTAAGCCAACCAGGGTCAGGTGAGAATCCTGGCCATAGGAACTTTAATTTTCTCTACAAATATATCAACAATATAGTTGTTTGATACAAATAATATTAATTATTTGATACTCCTCAGTTGGCAACATTTTTTATTGTTTGATGGCATCAAATACTTTTAATTATCCACTCTACCTTTTAAAAGATGGAGCTAAACTAAATCAATATACTACAAATACGGTATCATGACATTAATTCAACAAATCTTTATTTGGTACCTTTTGCATCCATAGTGACTGTGATAAGCTGCTGAGAGTAAAACCAGGTTTTAAAACATGAGCCAGAGTTTCTCAGTAGGGGTGCTACTGGTATCTCCGCAGGACATTTCTTTGTATGGGATTCTCCTGCTCTTGGCAGAACTTTTAGCATTTCTGGCCTCCAGGCACCAAATGCAGGTAGCAATACCTTACCTTTATTTTACCATTGTAAAACACTCCTGGAGCTCGGTTTGTAAGCATCCCCAAGTCATTTACTTGTAAACATTTGCACATTCTTTGAGATAATCTTGCAATAAGACCCAGTATATAAAAAGAGATTAAACCAGAGCTTACCTTGGTTGAAACTGGGAATCCTGCCCACATAGTACCCACCACTCCCACTGGACTTGGTTGGGGGTCCCCGGGCCCTGTTTTAGAAGCCCAGAGTGCTGATGAGAACCAAATCCTGAAAAGTTAGGAGATAATTTCCATTCAGTGAGTTATTTGCAAAGCTCTATATCCCAGACTTCCTGATTTTAATTTAGTAATAGTGTTTCAGCCACAACATGCTGTATATTACCTCTGACAAGATCTACCTTTCTTTCCTCTAGAATCATTACTTCAGTCTTTTTCCTATAAGTTGATTCAAAATGGTCACATTTTAGTTATTTCAACCCTATCTAAATTTCAAAATTTGTGCAGCATTTATTTGCATCAGAGCAAAGAGAAGAAATTATCAAAAGTGCAATAGATCATGCTGGCAACTACATAGGCATTTCATTGCGCATCAGAAAAGAATCTTTACAATTTGAACAATATTTGAATCTTCGCTTTGGAAAATACAGCACTGATGAATCCATCACATCTTTAGCAGAGTTTATAGTCCAAAAAATATCACCTAGACATTCGGTAAGACCCATGTGCTAAAAATAAAAATTTCTTCATCTGATTTTGATGTTTTTCTTCAGTTAACTTTTTAATATGTCTCAATTTTGTTTGAAGGAACCTGTAAAAAGAGTTCTCGCGCTTACAGAGACATGTTTAGTAGAACGTGATCCAGCAACCTATAATATTGCAACATTGAAGCCTTTAGGAGAAGTAAGTTTCAACAGTATTAGCTTAAATAAGATTTCTTCCTACAGATAAATTAGAAAAGTTTGTCTTGATATCTTTTCATGCCTAAACAATAAGAGGAAGAATCTGCATTTAATTCTTCACATTATTATATTTACTGATCTTAGAACTGTGAATATTGCAAAATTTATCTTCCAAGTATACAATAAATGGAACTTTTAATTCAATAATTGTATGAAAATTTGAATGAGACTTTTAAGCAGTTCTTATATTCTGATATTGTAGACAAGTTACAGTTTTAAATACTTTTGTAAGCTAAATGATGATATGTAGTTTTTTGAATATGTACCATAAAACTAAACCTTTTTGGTTGAACTCTTTTTCATTTTCTTTAGGTATTTGCACTGGTTTGTGACTCAGAAAATCCACAACTTTTTACCATTGAATTTATAAAAGGGCAAATACGGAAATACTCTTCAACAGAGAGGTATTTTTTTTTTTTATTCATCCTCTTATGTGTAAGGCAAAGTGTTCTGTCAAAGAAGGCCAGTGACTTATAATCTAGAATTTTAAAATAAATGTAACTTAGGAAATGAACATTATTTTGTTGCATATTTAAAATGACCTTCAGTTTTCTAATTCCTAAAGAGAATAAAAATGGTAAGTTGAATTTTAATGAAATAATAAAAATAAATTGTATTTCTGTAACTTTTTAATGTAAATTTTTAATCTGTAAATTTTAAAATAGCACCTTTCACTTTCATTGTTCAATTGTTTGGATAGTAACAGCAAGTTACTTTAATATAAATACATTTGAAGTTAGAGTTTTATAAGTTAGTAGGATCGATAGTCTGGTTAGAAATTTTCCAGTGGAATATGCCTTCATATTTTTATATTGCTGTGCCTTGGCAATTGCTATGAAAATTTGTGATATGCTATAGCCCATAAACTCCTGTAAGATAAACACATTCAAAATGTTGTTGTATTTTGAATGGTTGGAATTCCCTTTATATACTAACCCCTTGTCCTGGGTTTGGCAGTTTTTCCATTCCAGGCAGTTCTTTCATGCTGTTGTGAATAGATTGAGACTGAATCTGTTTTTAAAAGGTAGTTGAAACAGTTCTGGTACCTTTTGCCACTGTTTAAAATACCATCTTATTTTCACTTCCTGTAGTATGATCAATAACTGTTTCTTACCTTAGAAGCTTTTGATCTAAGGTCCACAAAAAGGCATCTAAGGTATATTTTCCTGTCCTGAACTGAAGGAAGAGAACTTCTGAGAAAACGGTGCAGATGTTCTTATCAGAGGGAGGATCTAAGCACTTAGAGGTTGTCATGTGCTTGATGTACATTATATTGTTTAATCCTACTGTTGGTGTGGGTAGTGAGGAAGGTGCCATTATTCCCAGTAAAGCTTATATGCAGAAAGTAAAGCAATTTCTTTGTGACTTTGGATTAAGAAAAGATTTCTTAGATACAATACCAAAAGCACAGTATATAAAACAGAAATTGATTAGATTTTGTCAGAATTTAAAACTTTGACACCATTAAGTAAAGGAAAAGACAAGTCAAAGACTGGGAGAAGATACATGGAAAACAGCTAATTAAAGAGTGTCCAGAATATATAAAGAACTCTTCTAACTCCGTACTTAAGAAACCCTAAAAATCTCGAATAAGAAATAGGCAAAAGATTTAATATACACCTCACTAGAGAAGATAAATGAGTGGTAAATAAACACCTGAGGGAAAAGAAAATTAAAACTACTACTACGTATCCACTAAAATGGGTATCATCAAAAAACTGCAGTATCATGTGTTGGCAAAAGTGTGAAGAAACTCGGAACTCTCATGTATTGTTGGTGAGAATGCTTTGAAGAACAGTTTGGCAATTTCTTAAAAGATTAAACTTATACAGCTTACCCTTGAACAACGTGGGGGTTAGTGGCACCAACCCCCTTCACAGTTGAAAATCCACCTTAACTTTTGACTCCCTCAAAACTTAACTACGGGAGGTACAAAGATTTCCCATGTTACCACTTGCCCTTACCCCCATTCATAGCTTCCCTCATTATCAACATCCCCCACCAAAGTGGTATGTTTGTTACAATTGGTGAATTTACAGGTTTGGACAAATGTAAAATGACATGTATCCATCATTAGAGTATGCATAGTAGTTTCAACGCCCTAAAAATCCTCTATGTTTCACTGATTATTCCTTCCTCCCCCCAAACCTTGGCAACCACTAGTCTTTTTACTGTCTCAAAAGTTCTGTTTCTTCCAGTGTCATAGTTGGAATCATACGGTATGTTGCCTGTTGTGATTGGCTTCTTTCATTACCTCCATGTCTTTCTATCGTTTGGCTGTATTTTGGTTTATCTGTTCACTTACTGAGGGCCTTCTTGGTTGCTTCCAAGTTTTGCAATTACGAATAAAGATGATATAAACATTGATAAGTATGTTTTTGTGTGAACATAAGTTTTCAGCTCCTTTGGGTAAATTCTAAGAAGTGTGATTGCTGGATCATATGGTAAGAGGATGTTGAATGTTTTAAGAAACTGCTAAATTGTCTTCCAAAAGTGGCTGTGTGGCATTTTGTATTCCTACAGCAGTGACTGAGAGTTCCCGTTGCTGCACATTCTCACCAGCATTTAGTGTTGTCAGTAGCACAGATTTTGGCTGTTCTACTAATAGGTGTGGTATGGTATCTCCTTGTTAGTATTTGCTTTCCCCGATGACATAGAGTGTTCAGTTATCTTTTCATAATCTTAATAGCCATCTACATATTTTCTTTGGTGAGTGTTAAGGACTTTGGATCTTTCTTAATTAAGTTGTTTTTCTTGTGTTATTTTAAGAGTTGTTTGTATAATTTGGAAAACAGTCCTTTATCATTTATGTCTTCTGTGAATGTTTTCTCCTAGCCTGTGACCTGTCTTTTCATTCTTTTGGTGAAGTTTCTTGAAAAGCAGAACTATAGAGACAGAAAGCAGTATGCTTGGAGCTGGGGATATTTTTGCAGATGGGCACAAGGAGACTTTTGTGGGTGATAGAAGGGTACCAAAACTGGAATGTGGTGATGGTTACACAACTGCATAAATTTAATAAAAATTATCAAACTACATTTTAATGGGGTGAATTGTTTGATATGTAAGTTGTACCTCAATATAATTGTTAAAAATAATTTTAAAATTAAAAAACAAAAAAAATATATAGCTACAGTGCTTAAGTAACTTGTACAAAGTACATAACTTCAAAGTGAAGAGCTAATATTGGAACTCCAGTTTCTCTCCTAAAGCCCCACTCTTCTAAAGTTCTTTTGTGTATCTCCTTAAATCTAGAATGCCCCTCCTGTCTGGAGTAGTTTACCTACTAATGGGCCTGTGCTGCATTGAGTCAGAATTATCCATAATTATCAACCCTAAAACCTTCTTATTTTTAACCTTACTTAGAGATTCCTTATTAGCAAGTTTGCTGGATGGGGTGAGAGCCTCTGGTAACAGAGATGTTTGTGTAAAAATGACACCAACTCAAAAAGGTCAGCGGTGGGGGTTACTCAGCATGCCCGTTGATGAGGAAGTAGAGAGTCTCCATCTCAGATTCTTGGCTGCGCCACCAAGTAAGTTGATTTAAATGGAATTATATTTCCATCTGTCTACTGAGTAATAATTTAATAATTAGGACTGCAAACCTCTGAATCTTTCTGACCCTTTTCTTCTCCTTACAGATGGCAACTTTGCAGATGCTGTTTTTAGGTTCAATGCGAATATTTCATACAGTGGAGTTCTGCATGCAGTAACACAGGATGTAAGTTAAGTTGTATCAGAATTGATTGGTTGTCATTTACTTAACTTTTGGCATGTAAACTTTTTTGAAATAACTCTTCCTTCACTTAGGGCCTCTTCTCAGAAAACAAAGAAAAATTGATTAACAATGCCATCACAGCACTGCTGTCCCAGGAGGGAGATGTTGCTGCTTCACATGCAGAGCTTGAGAGTCAGTTCCAGGCTGTCAGGCGGCTTGTGGCTTCCAAAGCTGGTTTTCTAGCCTTTACTCAGCTTCCAAAGTAAGTTGTCTTCTGAAACTTAACTGCTCCTAGAGAATTTGAGTAACTCAAAATAGCAAATAACGATTTAACTCTTTCTGTTTGATTAAACCTGATACCTTTCTCTGGTGATGTTTTTTATTCATGAGAAATAAAAAAGGAAGGTGAGTGGAACCAAAGGGGCATATCCGTCCCATACTTACCTGTAATAGTCCTGACTCCCGTTTTAGTGAATTTAAATAGGAAAATTAAATGCTTTTTAGCTTTACTCAATCTTGAAAACAATCTTTCCCCTTTAAACTGTTACGAAAACTGATGTGTTTCAGAGGTGGGACTCAAAATATGTACATCCAGGTAGTGATACAGTGAACACTTAAGAGGACTTACTTTGTTATATTTTCATAATAAAATAATGGAATAATTCTCTGACATTGCTGTTACATGCTTGTTCTTTCATTCCGCAAGATTTCGGGAGCGTCTAGGAGTGAAGGTAGTAAAAGCACTCAAGAGGAGCAACAATGGAGTGATCCACGCAGCTGTTGATATGCTCTGTGCCCTCATGTGTGTAAGTAGTGTTCTTAAGTTGACCAATGGTTTAAATTTCCACAACCCAGATTTTCATTGTACCAATTAAATTCAATGTTTCTGTATTTCCTAAAATTGCTCTCATAGCCATTTATTTACTCAAATAAACATTTGTTTAGCCCATCCTACAAGCCAGGCACCGTGCTATTTACTAGAATTTAAAAGATGTTAAGACAAAGTTCTTTACCTTGTTGGAATTGCTGATAGCCTAGTAAGGTAGGTGTTCGTGTACAACATAAAGTAGTAGGGACCATGGGATCCCTAAAAATCAGCATTTTGGTTTTGTGATGAGGGGAAGGAAAAAGATTCTAGGCCAGTCTTTCTGAGATTTTACTCATGATTTAACTCTGGAAGGACCAGCAGGTAAATATCCATCTATGAGAAGGCTTTCCTGGGAGAGGGAATAGCATCTATAAAGGTATGTTTGGGAAACAGCACATAATTTAATACAGCCAGATCATAAGATGTGTATATAGGGGCATGTAGGATTAGGAGTTACTAACAGAGATGTGTGCAGAGACAGCCTTTTGCCAGCAGGCAAAGCAGCTAGATTCGTATCCCTTACTAAGGAACAACTGAAAGATTTTCAACAGGGGATCAGTAACATACCAGATTTGGATTTTAGAAAGCTCATTGGTGGTATGTGGAAAATAGATTAGAGGTAAAGTTAGAGGCAGGTAGACCAAATTATGATGTAAGAAATGCTGAGGTAGGATAGATGCTAAAGAATACACATTTAAAAGCTGTTTGAGAGGTAAAGATCTAACTTGGTGACAAATTGTGTGTGGGAGAAGCAATGTTCAGTATAACTTTTAAGTTTTTGATTTACCTCAGTTTTGCATATAGTATATAGGACTTTATTCTGTATATAAAGTGCTTTGGGAAAATTTAGTGGTGTAGAATAAACCTGAGAAAACATTTGTATAAACCCTTGCATTTATTACCAACAGTGAATTTTGTTATCTTAACTACTCCAGATACTACCATAAAAAGAAGTGGGAAAACTAGAACATAAAATAAAATAACAATGATGTGAAAGAAGCACATTGAGTCCTTGTCAAATATTGGCTTTTAGATATGTATTTTACATGAATTAGTTCATTCCTATCTCATATAGTTATTGCCACTAATTTACAGCTGAGAAAACAGACTCTGAGAGTTGAAGTAACTTTGCCTAAGGTCAGAATTAGGTTTTGATCTTTATTCCTATCAGGCAGGGATCCTCTGCATTCTCACTCATCCTAACAAGTTAAAAAAGTCACCTTTAAGACAAGTATTTACTGCTAATTTTAGTACTTTTAAATGCTGAGTTTATCATTTCAAATTTAAATTATAAAATTGAGGGAGAGGGAATGGGTATTATTTACCTTTTAGGAAGGAGATCTTTGGCTTTGGAGAGAGTACCTTGTGTAGTGTGCTATTTGTAGGTCCTTGTTGGGCAGGTAATGAGGTCTCATTAATTTTGCTTGTGTGTCTTATCACAAGTTTATTTCTGCCTTGAACTTTGAAGGCTATGGTTTTTAATTCTTTCAGTGCTTAGTCAATAATGTTTATAAATGACATTTGTGTGGTGCCAGCACGTGGGACTGCTCATGAATTCTCACTGTCTTTAATCAATAGCCTATGCATGATGACTATGACTTAAGACAAGAACAGCTAAACAAAGCATCTCTTCTCTCTTCAAAGAAGTTTTTGGAAAACTTACTGGAGAAATTTAATTCCCATGTGGTAAGTTATAATTAAATTTGTCTTAATGAGAGATACCATACATTATTGAAAGGTGTTCTAGAAGTGCAGCATGGACAGTTTTGTGTTTTTTTAAGTGCAGTCCCAACTTTTGTCTGTATTAGTTTAGGTTGGTTATTAAAAATAAAATATTCTGTTTTAGCACTGTATCCATTCATCTGAGAAAGATAAATTGCAAAGCCTTTAGATTTTTACAGTGACATTCCAGATTTTTGCTTTTTTCTCTTTCTTGAAAAACATCATTATGAAATAAGCGGGTATAAAAAAAAAGCCAAATCTTTGTTTCTCAGTCACTGGTGACAGTTGTGGAGATGGGCACTCTATAATCCCTAGAAGGGACATGAACAGTTTGCCAGGGTTTTGCAAGTATTGTCAGAGATTGCTTTTTAAACAAATACACATTAACCTTAGTTGTACTTGTTTGAGGAGCCTTGGTTATTCTTTTGAAATCTGACTAAATTTTAATTATTTTCCTTTTGAGAATATAGTAAGCAGTGGATTTGCTACGTTAGTAAAATGAGGGCTGAGAGTCATCAAACTTTGAACCTTAGGTTGAGAAATTAAATGTTTACTTCTAACATATAGAATAAGAGTAAGAAACACACTTATGTTTTAAATGAAGCTCTCTGTCCTAAGTCAAGGCAATATGTTACTTTGTTTCAGGATCATGGGACTGGTGCCCTAGTTATTAGTTCACTCCTGGACTTCCTTACTTTTGCCCTCTGTGCTCCCTATAGTGAGACAACAGAAGGGCAGCAGTTTGATATGCTTTTGGAAATGGTAGCATCCAATGGAAGAACCCTCTTTAAACTATTCCAGGTGAGAGCTTGTATTTTTCTTATCAGATAGCAACTAATCTAAGAGAGCCACTTGTTGGGCTCGTTTGATTTTAAAATAATATTTACGTGCTTCTGTAGTAATGTTGATTATAAATACAGCCTAGTACATTATCATATTAGGACATTTAATTCCACACTATTCTTAATATTTCATGTAGAGAGTTTTTGTTAATGGCTTTTGACCAGTGCTTTGTCTCTGTTGCCCAGAAATAGTTAAAAACTCATTTGTTTTTGTGATAGGCCTAAGGTTCTGTTTTCTGTACAAATTCTCAAATTATAAGATGAACTTTAGTACAGCTCTTCATAAATAATTGGAGTACTTTTGTTATTCCATATAATGCTATAGTGTTTATTATATACATATGTGCTTGTATGTGATGTTTATATTTCTGTTATTTTATATTTGTTATGTCAGTTTATATTATTATAATATTATCCAGTGTTTGATATTTATTGGTTAGGTTTAATTTATTTAGATAAGTGCCAGCTGTTTTCTACTAAAGTAAACTCTGTTTTAAGTATATGTGAAGCTATATTGTAAGAATACCTAACATTTTTAACCTAATTGACCAACTTTTAGTTGTATCCTTTACTAATTTTATGGCTTATACCTTGTATAAAATTGTATATCCTTAAGAGCAATAGCTAAATATGTTGGAATAAAATTTTTTTATTCAATACCTTTTCCCCCCTATTTTAAAGCATCCTTCCATGGCAATTATAAAGGGAGCTGGATTGGTTATGAAGGCAATAATAGAGGTGAGCGAACAGTTTTGAAGTTTTAAACTTAATTGATGGTTTAATTGGCTATTGTAACTGAAACTGACAAAATTATCTTTCAGTCTTTTATGAAAAACATACACTTTTTCTGGATAAGAAAAGTAATTTTAAATCTTTATTCAGAAATTAGTTCTAAACTAGTTGCAGAAACAATGCTCTAGTAAACTTAAAGTTCTTCAGTGGGTTTAGAGCAAATAAATCTGTTCCTACATTATTTGTTTTATTTTAAAAGAATTAAATGTTGGCATTCTTTCTCTTACTCTGTTTTGGAAGGGTATGGTTGTGACAGTATTGAAATCTATAGGCACTGAGGTTGCATAGAAATCTATTAATTGGAGTTAGTTCAAAGCAAAGTGGTATCAAATAATGGTAACAAAAATCAGTTCTTGTGCTAAAGTGTGTAATTAAACTCCAGAGGATAGGACATCTAATGTTGAACATGGGGTATTGCTTCTCAAAGATAATTGCTTTATTATTAGCCTTCTGTGTTTTTTTTAGAAGATGAAATTGTGGCAATAGATTATTTTGTTATTGTAGTAATTTGGATAAAATGTAAGAGTCTTTGTCCTTTATATAAAAAAATTCAATGATGGTGGTTCATAAATACAACATGTAGCTAAATCACAGAATTAGTATATACTCTCAAGTAGCTGTTAAAAAATTATATATGGACATTAAACTGGTTGGAACACCAGAATTTATTTGCATTTTTAGTGTGTATGTACAACTGAATGCTAATTTTTTCCCTCCAGATAGTGGGTCCTGTGCTCAATTTTAGCTTCCCAAGTAAGAAACACATCTCTCACTGAAAGAACTTGTAGTAGCTGAGGAGAGTTAGGACCATGAGACCAAACAAAAGTGTATTCCTGACCCTAATCCACCAGTATATTGCCATTCATTCAGAAATAACTTAATTGAATGCCAGGTATAATCAAAATGGTTATGTGTCACATACCACATGTGTCAAGATTCATACATGGTGACTATAGCTTATGTCTGTAAGGAAGACTTTATTTATTTACACTGAAACCCTAGCAGGTATCTTAAATTATTTTTTCTGATTGTAAAAGCCATAATGATCTTTGAAGAAACACTGAGATTTACAGAAAAAAATAGAAGAACAAATAAAAATACATCATCTATATTTCATCATCCAAATAAAGGTTAACTGCTATTAGCGTTTTGGTAAATTTCCTTTCAGACTGTATACTGTTCAAAATGACATACATATATATATACTATGTATATATTTGTATACATATTACATATTCATTTGGACTGATACATGTACATACTCATACTATGTGTGTATTGGTATAGATACTACATATTCAGTTGTACTATATACTTGTACTTGGTTCACTAACATTGTGATTGTTACCACTTTCAACAGGTCTTAAATATCATACTGCTTACTTAATTCATGATTCTATGATTACCTTTGATGCATCCTATCTATCTTACCCTGTTGCCAAAGTGCTACATCACATCATTCTTTAAAAAAAATTGTATTTACCATGAAAGTGAATATATTATTAATAACAAAAGCAAGTCTAGTTTGCAGATGCCTGTTTAGTAGGAATTGCTGCTTTCTCCCAGTCACCTTTCCCTTTCACTGGCTGACATATACTCCGGGAATGAGCCTGATTTTAGTATTAAATTAAGGAAAGCATAATTCATAAGGTAAATGTATCTGGAAACATTTAAAACCTCATTTCAAAGGCACATAATATTTAAAAAATTGTACTACTTACTCTTCACCTCTGTTGTTTATTGGGTAATTGAAATTGCATTTTTAATTTTTATTATACTGTATGCTGAATATTTTATCTAGAGGTGTAAAATTAGTTGTATGATAGGATAGCCTCCTCTTGCTCTAGATTGCTGCTTTAGGGATCATCTTACCCTTTTTTCAAAGGAAGGTGACAAAGAAATTGCTACGAAAATGCAGGAGCTTGCCCTTAGTGAAGGTGCCTTACCTCGACACTTGCATACTGCGATGTTTACAATAAGCTCAGATCAAAGGATGCTTACAAATAGGTAGGTTGAATTTAATTTGCTATAAATCAACTTGCTGTTTAGAGAATGGATTCAGTATCACATAAGACAAACTGAGTAAGTGTTTGGTTGCACACGTTTCATTTTCTTTTGTTTCATCTAGTTCTCCTTTTCCTTTACTTATGGAAGGATTGTGCCCAGATGATCATTATCCCTGTTCTTGGATAACTTGGGAGGAAAAACAGCCTGGCATTGCTTCCCCCTCTCCTGCCCCCATCCTTATCTGGCCTTACACCTGTAGTCACGAGACTAGAACATGGAAGAGAGTGCCTGGAAGCTTATGAAAATAGAACCACATGCCCAGGCCTTTTCTCCTTGTATTTCCTTCTGGCCATCTTGTATGCAGATGACCCTATGTGAAAACCTCTCATAGTCAGTTTTTAAGTATCTTTGGTCACGTAGGTACTCTATTCAAAAAATAAAGGAAACCTTAATATCTAGCTAGCCTAACCTAGGCCGATCCTAAATCTCTTGTAGCTAAACAATTTCCCCTGTGGCAAGTCATCTTTTTAAATAATCATTCAAATATAAGGAAACACATAAAATCTATTTATTTACTCCAAACAATGTGAATTCCAGTCCTTTGTTTTTGAGTCTTGGTATGTGCCCCTTTTGCTATCCTTAGCATACCATATTATGACTCAGGTCTCATTAGTTAGAAAAAAACAGAACATTATAAATATTTTTAACCATGTTCTTTTTGACTTTAATAACATAACTGCTGACTTAATGTTTATGATACTGTAAATTTCCTTTATCATGTCTGGTTATTGGATATTGTAGTATGCTGCCTTGACAACATTTTTCTGATTATGCTGTTTAAGAAGCTGTCTCCATCCCTCACTTGTAAATATTAGCCACAGAAGTAGTCTTTTATGTTGTCTTGGAGGACAAAACGTTATAAAAGGAAGGTTATTTCCTTGGCATAGTGCCTTATTAGGCACGAAAGACACCATCTTTTGTTAAGATAGAGACTTATTTGATGTTCTATTCCATGTTTTATTCCACCCAGTGTTAAGTATTTGCTTGTTTTCCTCTTTGTTATTATAGGTAATCGGTTATATTCCCTACTGTGATCATCACTGTCAATTTATAATAGAAATACCACTTCATTTGCATTTCTTTATCCTTTACAAATTGCTATTATAAAATCTCTTTTATTCCTAATGAAAGTCTTTTTAGGAATCACTGATGATATCTATCAAATTCCAGTGAAAGAGACTATGTGTCATTACTTAAATATGTTAATTTCTAAGTAGATACAGGAATGAACAATTTTAGTAGTGTTCCCTTTCTTTCATGACAGAACAAAGTACAGTTTGGGGTTTTCTATTGAAATTTTTCTTCTGGGAGTATAACTTGTATAAATACATCTTATTTGGTGATTTCCTCACAGGTTTCATGCCCTAGCAAATGGCAGTTGAATCCCTGCCAAAGTGCCAGAAGGGTCATTGGTGAATAAA
Source organism: Manis javanica (assembly GCF_040802235.1). Taxonomy (NCBI): domain Eukaryota; kingdom Metazoa; phylum Chordata; class Mammalia; order Pholidota; family Manidae; genus Manis; species Manis javanica. Next base: position 164,328,801 of record NC_133158.1, on the reverse strand, counting down.
ATAATTATCTGCTCAATAGAGCTGCTAGCATAGGAGACAGATGTGGTCATGAGGATTAAGATTAATAAATGACTAAAACACAGATTCAACATGGGTCTTAGTTTAGCTCTAAAGCTGCATGAGTAGAATAATTTGCTTTAAGGGCTTAAAGTCTGTCCAAATTCCAAAATTGAAAATACTTTCTCTCTTTGACCTTGCCAGAAACATTATATTAGAACATTGTTGTTGACTTTTGCTCATATTCAGAAATCTGAAGAATGCCAGGATGCAATGATCACTCTATCAGGACTTGTTATGCAAATTAACTGTGTCATCAAGTCTTATTTTTTAAATTTTTTTATTTTTTCCCTATCTTTCAGTGGGGTGACTTCTTCATGTTCAGGTCCATTGAAAACCAGTTTATCAGGGAGCATTTTGATTTGGAGAAAATTCTAAAATGTTAGAAATATTTGAATTGCCATTTCATACATCTTTCCACATTAAAATATTAACTTTTAAAATACCTAAAACCAATAATATTTTTACTGTAGCCATATTTTTTATATGATAAATTCTTAAAAATCCTTTCTGTTCTAGATGAGGTAAAGCAGCAAACCTTTCTCAACATCTGCTTTTTTCAGACAGCTCAGTAGACATTTAGTGGGGCTCTGGACAGCTGATAATGCAACTGCAACAAACTTGTTGAAGCGCATTTTGGTAAGTCATTTGAATAATTGGAAAGATTTAGGATATCTTGCCTAATAAAATTTCATTAAGTAAGCATTTATACTGTTAAAGTGTTTTAAAAATGTGTTTGTTTTTCAATTTAAAAGATATTCATATAAGACTTGCCATGTAATAAATACTACTCTCAATGGCTAAATTATAGTATAAATTGATTTGGATTTTGAAGGCTAAAATTTTCTTTTGTGCATTTGTTCTGAAAATGGATCTTATGTTTTTGTTTTTGTTGCTTTTAGCCGCCAGGCTTGCTGGCATACTTGGATAGCTCAGATCCAGTTCCTGAGAAAGATGCTGATCGGATGCATGTTAGAGATAATGTGAAAATAGCAATGGTCAGTATGGTTGCCCCAGTGTCTTTTCAGGAAGAAAACAGTACTCTTTTGAAACACCCTAACATTTTTTGAATAAAACTAAGAATTCACTGCATTGAATAGTAGTAGTATTTTTATGTTATTAACAGCTTTATTGAGGTAAAATTTGTATCCCATAAAATTCCCATTATAAGTGTACAATTCAACAATTTTTAGTACATTTACAGAATTGTGCAACTATTACCACAATCTCACTTATGAATAATAGTAATCTTACATTTTTTGATTCTCTACTTCAGCTTATTGACATGTAGGGAATTTTTTAATTCCAAATGTGTAATATGATATTTTATGAATAATATGTGATTGATAAATGTTGATGAAAGGAGCCAACGTTGAAAAAAACTAACTTAGGTAGGACCTTTTTCCTTACAAAAGCTACCTTAACTATTTAGGTTGGGCTATCTCTAAGAAAATTACTTATGCATCTTTTGACATTATCATAATGTCTTATCTGTGTTCATTTCCTGTCTTCACCCCATTTCTCTATCTGTACCCATCTCCCACTTGAATCTTGCTGCCCCTGAAATAAGAATCATTTTGGAACTTAAGCAGGAAAAGTTGAGATTTCATAGACAAAAAGTAGAACTTACTGTAGAAATTTTCATTTTGTTTCTTCATTGAGCCCCAACATCCAGTATTTATTTTACCATGTAAAACATATAAATTTTAATTATGTTAAAATATGTAGATTTTAAAATAAATTTGCAAACAGGACTGTAATGGATTTCAAAATTATTTTACAGGATCAGTATGGAAAATTTAATAAAGTTCCAGAGTGGCAAAGACTAGCCGGGAAAGCTGCTAAAGAAGTTGAAAAATTTGCCAAAGAAAAAGTGGATCTTGTGTTGATGCACTGGAGGGATAGAATGGGCATTGCGCAAAAAGAGGTAAAAATAAACTCTGATTCCAAACTTCTAGCACTTTGGTATGTCCTAGGTTTACTTCAATTATTGCTACTCAGAGTTGGTAGTCAGATATTTCTGACTGAACACATGAAGAAATGTCACGTAATTCTGCATCATATATTTATGTAAATTTTTAGTTCATAGTTTCATGAATCAGTGATTATTTGGTATTTAATGTGAAATTCAATGTAAAATTCCACTCTAAAATTAATTTTTCCTTCGTAACTTCCTCTTTCCATACTTTTTTATTCATATGTATCTATTTCCTTCTTCCGTCTCTGAATTTTGTTTTGTAGCTATAAAAATAAAGGTGCTCTTCTTGTACAGCTTTTTTATTCAGAGCTAACCACATGTGTTTTGGACATAAGATTCACATTTCAAAATTAAATTTACTGTGTGTACTTAATTTTTCAGTATTAGCTTCTCAAATGAAGGTGAGATCTAAGTTTTAGTCTCACTCTTTAGCATGTAGTATGTGCTACAGAATGTAATTCAGTATTACATATTCTTCTTTCTAGGGTGGTTAAAAATGGAGTGGTTAAGAATGATTTAAGGTGTCCTGTAGAAGTTGACTTGATCTCAGTCTTTGTTGACTATCCTTACATTCTTTATTCTTTCCCTTTAACCATCTCTTTATTTATGGTAGCTGTTTCCTTATTCCTTATTCAAGGAAAGTAATATAAATATCATTCCAAAACAAACAGGTTTCTTTTGAATTTCCAGAATATCTAGATGTAAGGTATCGGGTGCAACAAGACAAGTATGTGCGTCTTGTGTATCTATCTGAAATTGAGACCATAATTCAGTTCTTTAGAACTTGAGCATAATGGGTTAATGCTAAAATGTATGAGTGACATATGCAGTATAAAGAGCCAGTAGACAAGCTTTCAAATGGCTGGATAGTAAAGAGAATACTGAACTTTGAATTGGGTAACCTGCATTGGAGCCTGGTGCCATCACTTACTAATTCATATAGCAAGTTAGGGTTTTCAGGACCTTACTTTCCTTTTTTTTCCGTCTGGCCCGGGGGTTTCGTTCTTGGGTAGTTTTTTGATTACCGTTTCAATTTCTTTGCTCGTAATTGGTTTGTTTAACTTTTGTGTTTCTTCCTTGGTCAGTCTTGGAAGGTTGTATTTTTCTAGGAAGTTGTCCATTTCTTCTAGGTTTTCCAGCTTGTTGGCATATAGGTTTTCATAGTAGTCTTTAATAATTCTTTGTATTTCTGTGGAGTCTGCCATGATTTTTCCGTTCTCATTTCTGATTCTGTTGATTTGTGTTGATGCTCTTTTTCTCTTAATAAGTTTGGCTAGAGGCTTATCTATTTTGTTTATTTTCTCAAAAAACCAGCTCTTGGTTTCACTGATTTTTGCTATTGTTTTATTCTTCTCAATTTTGTTTATTTCTTCTCTGATCTTTATTATGTCCTTCCTTCTGCTGACTTTAGGCCTCATTTGTTCTTCTTTTTCCAGTTTCAGTAATTGTGATGTTAGACTATTCATTTGGGATTGTTCTTCCTTCTTCAAGTGTGCCTGGATCGCTATATACTTTCCTCTTAAGACTGCTTTCGCTGCGTCCCACAGAAGTTGGGGCTTTGTGGTGTTGTTGTCATTTGTTTCCTTGATCTCTATTTTAATTTGTTCGTTGATCCATTGATTATTTAGGACCATGTTGTTAAGCCTCCATGTGTTTGTGAGCCTTTTCGTTTTCTTTGTAGAATTTATTTCTAGTTTTATACCTTTGTGGTCTGAAAAGTTGGTTGGTAGGATCTCAATCTTTTGGAATTTACTGAGGCTCTTTTTGTGAGCTAGTATGTGGTCTATTCTGGAGAATGTTCCATGTGCACTTGAGAAGAATGTATATCCTGTTGCTTTTGTATGTAGAGTTCTATAGATGTCTATTAGGTCCATCTGTTCTACTGTATTGTTCAGTGCCTCCGTGTCCGTCCTTATTTTCTGCCCGGTGGATCTATCCTTTGGGGTGAGTGGCGTGTTGAAGTTTCCTAAAATGAATGCATTGCAGTCTATTTCCCCCTTTAGTTCTGTTAGTATTTGTTTCACATATACTGGTGCTCCTGTGTTGGGTGCATATATATTTAGAATGGTTATATCTTCTTGTTGGACTGAGCCCTTTATCATTATGTAGTGTCCTTCTTTATCTCTTGTTACTTTCTTTGCTTTGAAGTCTATTTTGTCTGATATTAGTACTGCAACCCCTACTTTCTTCTCGCTGTTGTTTGCCTGAAATATGTTTTTCCATCCCTTGACTTTTAGTCTGTACATGTCTTTGGGTTTGAGGTGAGTTTCTTGTAAGCAGCATATAGATGGGTCTTGCTTTTTTATCCATTCTATTACTCTGTTTCTTTTGATTGGTGCAATAAGTCCATTTACATTTAGGGTGACTATTGAAAGAAATGTACTTATTGCCATTGCAGGCTTTAGATTCATGGTTACCAAAGGTTCAAGGTTAGCCTCTTTAGTATCTTACTCCCTAACTTAGCTTGCTTATTGAGCTGTTATATACACTGTCTGGAGATTCTTTTCTTCTCTCCCTTCTTATTCCTCCTCCTCCATTCTTTATATTTGGTTGTTTTATTCTGAGCTCTTTCGTGTTTCCTTTAACTGCTTTTAGTAGGTAGTTGATTTTATTTTGCCTTTAGTTAGTATTTGGTTGGTCTGCTTTCTTTGCTGTGATTTTGTTTTTTCTGGTGACATCTGTTTAGTTTTAGGAGTGCTCCCATCTAGAACAGTCCCTCTAAAATACCCTGTAGAGGTGGTTTGTGGGAGGCAAATTTCCTCAACTTTTGCTTGTCTGGGAATTGTTTAATCCCTCCATCATATTTAAATGATAATCGTGCTGGATACAGTGTCCTTGGTTCAAGGCCCCTCTGTTTCATTGCATTAAATATATCATGCCATTCTCTTCTGGCCTGTAAGGTTTCTGTCAAGAAGTCTGATGATAGCCTGATGGGTTTTCCTTTATAGGTGACCTTTTTCTCTTTAGCTGCCTTTAAAACTCTTTCCTTGTCCTTGATCTTTGCCATTTTAATTATTATGTGTCTTGGTGTTGTCTTCCTTGAGTCCTTTCTGTTGGGAGTTCTGTGTATTTCCGTGGTCTGTTCGATTATTTCCTCCCCCAGTTTGGGGAAGTTTTCAGCAATTATTTCTTCAAAGATACTTTCTATCCCTTTTTCTCTCTCTTCTTCTGGTACCCCTGTAATACGGATATTGTTCCTTTTGGATTGGTCACACAGTTGTCTTAATATTGTTTCATTCCTGGAGATCCTTTTATCTCTCTCTCTCTGTCAGCTTCTATGCGGTCCTGTTCTCTGGTTTCAATTCCGTCAATGGCCTCTTGCATCTTATCCATTCTGCTCATAAATCCTTCCAGAGTTTGTTTCACTTCTGTAATCTCTTTCCGGGCATCTGTAATCTCCCTCCAGACGTCATCCCTGAGGTCTTGTATATTTCTCTGCATCTCCGTCAGCATGTTTATGATTTGTATTTTGAGTTCTTTTTCAGGAAGACTGGTTAGGTCTGTCTCCTTCTCTGTGATCTTTGTCTGCCTGTAATTTTGCCTTTTCATGGTGATACAGATAGTTAGCAGAGCTGGCACAAGTGACGGCTGGAAGAACTTTCCTTCTTGTTGGTTTGTGGCCTTCCTCTCCTGGGAGAACAGCGACCTCTAGTGGCTTTTGCTGGGCAGCTGCACGCAGACAGGGCATCTGCTTCCTGCCTGGCTGCTGTGGAGTTTATCTCCGCTGTTGCTGTGTGCGCGACTTGCCTCGGGCTGCTGCTCCAATATGGTGGAGCCGCGTTGGAGGGGGAGCGGCCGGGATGCTATTTATCTCCGTGAGGGGCCTCCGTGCTCCCTACTGCCCAGGGGGTTAGAGTGCCCAGAGTTCCCCCGATTCCCTGCTGCTGGACTAAGTGTCCCAGGATGCTTCTGTCCGGTTTTGGGGTCCCTGTCCCTTTAAGACTTCCAAAAAGCACCCCTTCGTGAGGTGCTGGGTTCTTGCAGGTGTGGATGTGGTCTGAATGTTGTCCTGTGTCCTCTGGTCTCTGGATTTGTTCTCCCAGTGAGCACTAGAATTATGTCTGCATCCATCAGCCTTTAGGTCTGTGATCCTCCTTCTCTCTACTTCTGCCCTTACTTTCCTTTTTTTCATAAAATCAAAATAACAGTATCTACCACCTCTGTCCTATAGGGTTGTTTTGATGTACAAGCATGGTAATAATAAAAGCACTATATACATGTCTGGTTATCATAATATTGCTTAAAACATTTGAATAGTTGAAAATCTACAGATATGAATGATTTTTGCAGCTATTAGAAATTATAAGCTCCTGGCTACCAGTGGTTAAACACACTTCTAAAAAACAGTTTATTTGAAGCTGTTTGATATAATTATCACACTGAAAATAAATTTTTGGCATCAGATTTCTTACATAACAGTTATCTAGCATAAGCTTAACACAAAGCTTTTAGCTAAACGTATAGGTAATATCTGTTAGAGATAGCAATTCAGAGGGAAAAGACTATTTTTAATATCAGTAATGTTGTTTTGGTCTGTTGGTTTCACTTACATGAGTATCATCTAAAATGTTAAGTTGATAATGACACCAAAGAGATATGTTGGTCAAGAAATGATTTTAGTAGCAAACTGATCATTTCTGCTGGGTTACTATTTTTAACATTAATTTCTTCAGCAAACAGTGAATGAATGATCTTTGTGACTGTGTTATTTGTAGAAAAATTAATACCAAAATATGGAATGATCCTGTGCTTTTGCTTAAGTCTGAAAACTAACTGTTGTCATAACTAATTAGTCTTAAAATGAATTGCATTTCTTATATAATCAGAATGTTTGTGAAGTCAATTCCATTTGTAGCTAATGTTCTATGTTGGATTAATAATAACTTTTGGCTAATATGTAAATTGCTTTTCTTATTTATGTTATTTTCAGTTTAGAGATTTGTCTGGCTAGTTAGGTTTTCTAGGTTAGGTCTTTAAGTTAGCTCAGTTTATGGAGATACGGAGAGTTTTGCCCTTTTTCTGTATATCATTTACATTATTCTGAACTCCTAGCTTTTTGTCCTGAGGGCAAGGGAAATTGAAGAACTTACTTCCTAACTACAGATTGTAATGAAAGGTTTGTCATTAAAAATAAAGTTTTAAATTAATTATATATTCACCTTACATTAGCTTTCATGATAATGCACAGAATTAAAATTTGTAGGAAACATTTCCTTATATAACCAATAGGTTTTATATTTCAAACAGTACTTATTTTTTAAAATTTGCAACTCATTTTACCTATAATTCTGTGTCATCTACTCTGTTTTTTTGCTCTACTTTGTATAATGTGCCACTTTAATTAGAGATTCATGTTTTAATGTATTACTACTTTCTGCTTTTTGGCTTCCATCACATTGAGGGTTAGATTTTCATGTCTGAAATATCTACAGGTTTCACCTGGAGCAGATTCTTAACCTCAGTCCCTGCTTAGACTTCAAGAAATCTTTTGAAGTCTTCCTCTCCAGTTGTAAACCTTCTGTATGTGTCATACTCTGCAATAGGGGCCATAGTTTTCTTTGAATTCTCAAATGGGTTTGTGACTGCCTAAAATTTGAGTCATAGATTTAGATAAGCAGATGGGCCTTTTTCTGTCATAAACTGAAGGTGATATATATTGGTGATATCCTTGTGCAATTTGTGTAATAGCAGATATAGGCTCACTCTCTTATTTTCATTTTCTTTAAAAATTTTTCATTTTTTTCCTTTCTATAATTAAATTCAGGACAGAAACAATTTGGTGAGTTTAAGTCCCTGCTACATGTGTGAAATGCATTAAACTGCCTGGCATGTGGAGTTGTTGTCTTTGATATTCTTTGTCTAATAAATTAAAATCTCACTTCACATGTGTCTAAATGTAGATACTTATTTCTTATCCATTAGCTATTTCAATTTATACATGTTCCTCTTAGCTTTGGAGCAGTTTAATAACCTATAATCTTTTGCATTTATTGTTTTACCATGACTTTTGTATTAATATTAACTGCATGTAAACGTTTAAAACAAGTGACTGTTTTTGACTGTTAAAATTTTATTAGTCATCACTATGAACTTAAAAAAATTTGGTGTTGAAATAGTAACTTTAGGCTACTTGGAAAATATTTCAACAACACTATAGAAATAAATATTGGCAAAGTATTTTATTGTGGTATAATCTTATATCCTGTATTTATTGATAGCTTACAAATTTTGTTTCTGCCAAAATATGATGTAGGAAATGTTTCTCATCACTTACGAAGTGATCTTATGACTGAGCTTATTTACTAGCCCCAGATTGAGCACTAAAAAGTTTTTCTTTTTCAGAATATAAATCAGAAGCCAGTAGTTCTTCGAAAGAGAAGACAAAGAATAAAAATAGAAGCAAATTGGGATCTCTTCTATTATAGGTAAACTTCAGGCCTCTTTTCCAACATAAATTAAATTTGGTATTACTATTAGAGGAATTGTGACAAGTATTTCTTATGCTACAGGAGTTTTTGTGCTGTCAAGGTCAAGAACAATAGCCGTTAAGATGGGAATGATTAGTGATGCTTTTGTAAAATTAAGGCCTTTTATAGTGTTGGTAGTCTGAGGAGCTACAGTTACTTTTAAAACTTTATTAAGGCTTTGAGATGATTACTTTAAAACATTGTATTAAGCCTTAGAGATAACTTCATTATAACTTCTTTAAGCCTTGTTGGAAATGGAGTCTCAAAAGAAATGGATGATAAAAACATAAGGAGACTCATGGGAAATGGGTGTCCAGGTTAGCCAACCTCATATACTTTTCTTGCCTTTCTAATATGATTACTCCTCCCCATCTATTAACCACCCCCAACCCCTCAAGCCCCCAGATATATACAAATATAAAGAATTTGAAACAAACATTTTGGGAAGTTTGTGGAAACTTTTTGGGATAACTCACAGTACTCAGTTTGGACATACTGATTATGCCTTGGCTAATAAATGAGAATATGTGCTTCAAAACTTCCCATAGGACTTTTAAAGCATATAGTATGTGTAAAATATGTATATAATATGTATGACCTTAAGAATATCCCTTGGTTTTCTTTCTCAGGAATCCTTTAATTATGTTGTCTCTCTTAGAACTCCCTTGAAACTATGATACCAGAATTTCTAGAAGAATTGCAGACTGGAAGTGATAGATTTGTTGTCCATCCTTTCCCCTGCAATTGAAGTTTGTGTCCAAATTTATTACAATAGTTAAATTATTCCAGGAATAAAAGGAAAATATTTTGAAAATATCAATCAGAGCTTGGCAGTTCTTCCTTGGGGGGTTTGGAACATTCTAATCTAGAATGTTGCTTATCCCACATACTTTATACAACCCAGTAATCCAGAAATTCTTATCTCTATCCTGAAATTTGATACCTGATTATAATTTTCTGACTGGAAATTATATTAGCAATAAATATTAAAATTATGATATCATTCCTTGTTTTGAAATTCACACAGAATTATTTTATGGTTTGGTTTCATTTTTTCCCCAGCATTTGATTATGAAAACTTTCAAACATACAGAAAAGGTCTAAGAATTTAACAGCTAATACCTGTATACTTACCACTTAGATTCTGTCATTGACATTTTATTATATTTATAAAGAACTTATTTACACTCAGTAAAACTTATGAATTCCATTGTTTTCTTGCTTACAACAAGGTGTAGTGAGGGGTGGTTATGTAGGTTTTTAAAAAATGTTTATTGCCTCCTACTTTTTGCTCTTCATATGTATATCTAGGTTTGGTCAGGACCATGCCAGGTCAAACCTAATTTGGAATTTCAAAACACGAGAAGAACTGAGAGATAGTCTTGAATCTGAAATGAGAGCATTTAATATTGATAGAGAGCTTGGTAGTGCTAATGTGATCTCCTGGAACCACCATGAATTTGAGGTAAAAATAGGTTTTTTTTGGAGTGTTTTCTTAAAAACATATATCTTTACCTTTCCCTCTTAATTTTATGTAGGAAATATTAGCAAACGTTAATCTTTGCTGAGACAAAAAATAATTTTAAGTAACTCATTTTTGTATCTGAAACCCATATAGGAGTATTAATAAACTTGATCCTATGTGTTCCAGATTGGTTCTTTGCTTGTTTTATCCCCTTTGGATTCTTTCTCCATTGAAACAGCCTGTTCCCCTTGTTCTTTATAGCTTATTTAATGAATATTTATATGGTAATTTGATTCTGAATGTGGCCATAGTTTGCTGTTTATTAAAATATTGATGTGAAGAACAAGGAACATATTGGTGATAATCATGTGTGTATATCACTTAAACTCTCCTAACATCTTTAAATTTGAACATGCTCATGACCCTGTAGGCTTTGATCTTTAACCTAACTGCATTTCCAAAACATGTAATGATTTGATTGTGTGCATTCTCTCCTACTTGAAAAGACTTCGGCTTTGGGAGCCTATATGCTCCTGGGTTTTCTCCTTCTTCACCGTCCACTCCTCTTCCCTCTTTTTCCCGTATTTCCCCAACTGCTAAATGTTGGTTGCTTCCAAAGCCTCTATCCTTGGACCTGTTTTCATTTTTATTCATTGCCTCAGTTATTTCATCCATTCTATGGTTTTACATGTTTTTCATTTGCTGGTGGCTTCCAGATTTTTATTTCCTGCTTAGACTTTCTTTCCTAAATTTCATACTTTTATTGTATGAAATTGGATATCTGATAAGCACCTAGAACTTAGTTATAAAACTGTGTTTTTGTTCTTCCCCCAAGCCTACTTTTCTTGCAGCCTTTCTCATTTTAGAGAATGGCTACTCCTTATTTTCTAGTCAGACCTCTTGAAATAATCTTTTTTCTTATATCCCAAATAGGACAGAATATTTGTCAGCAAACCTTATTCAGTACACCTATCCAGAACCCAGAAGCCCCTTCTCCCCAGGGGTTTGTAGCGATCTCTGTTTTCACCCTTGCCTCCTTACAACATGTTAACCATCATAGCAACAGTGTGATCTTGTAAAAATGAAACTAGCTCATGTCTTCTCCACTCAAAGCCCTCTTTGGTGTTTCTGTCACTTCCCATTTCACTAAGTAAAAGTCTGGGTCCTTAAAGTGACTCACAGTACTCTTAACTCCAAGCACTCTTTTTGTGATCTCATCTCCTACTCTTCACCCTCTCACTGTCAGTCCAGTCACGTTGACTTCCCTGAAAACATCAAATTTGTGTTCTTGATCTACTTGCTGTTCCTTTGCCTAGAATATTCTTTTTCCCTGGATAGTTTTGTAAATTTTATCTCCTTTAGGTTTTTTTCTGAATATCATCTGAATGGGCCTTCCCTGGCCACTGTGTTTAAGAATGCAGCCCTTTTTACATACACACACAGCATTCTTTTTATCCCCTTTTTCTGCTTTATTTCATTCCATAATTTATTATCCAACTATTACTTACTTTCTATCTGCTGTTCTTGTAAGGACAGCAATTTTTGTTTATTGCTATGTCCCTGATAACTAAACAGTATATGCTTAATAAATGGAAGTTGAATGAACTGACTGCTCACAATTTATAGAAAGTGAAATGGATATACATACATACACATGTATCTGATTTTATACAGTTTTGTACTTGTAGAAATCAGTTGTTTTAGGCTTTGGGAAAAAAATTTGATAATCCAGTCAGGGAGTTTTTTTACAGTTGCTTACAAACCTTGAGACAAGCTGACTGAATACAGGCTCATGGTGCTGCCCCAGCTCCTGGTCATTGGCTCCTGTGTCATGTAAACCTCCAGTTTGCAGCCTGAGTGATTGGGTGCACAGAGAATGAGTACTGTGTGAAAGTACACCACAAAATAGAGTTGATGTGTTGGAAAATGAGGGAAGGCCTGAAGTAGCTAGTGTGAATTGGGGAAACTGTATGTGATGTAGGACCATTTTTTTTTTAATTTTTTTATTTTGGTATCATTAATCTACATGGAGAACATTATGTTTACTAGGCTCCCCCCTTCACCAAGTCATACCCTTTCACAGTCACTGTCCATCAGCATAGTAAGATGCTGTAAAATCACTACTTGTCTGCTCTGTGTTGCACAGCCCTCCCTGTGCCCCCCACACACTATACATGCTACTCATAATGCCCCACCCTTGTCTTTTTCTTTTTCCCCACCCTTGTCTCTCCTTTCCCACCCATCCTCCCCAGTCCCTTTCCCTTTGGTAACTATTAGTCCATTCGTGGGTTCTGTGATTCTGCTGCTGTTTTGTTCCTTCAGTTTTCCTTTGTTCTTATACTCCACATATGAGTGAAATCTTTTGGTACTTGTCTTTCTCCGCCTTGCTTATTTCACTGAGCATAATACCCTCTAGCACCATCCATGTTGTTGTAAATAGTAGGATCTGTTTTTTTCTTATGGCTGAGTAATATTCCATTGTGTATATGTATCACATCTTTATCCATTCATCTACTGATGAACATTTAGGTTGCTTCCATATCTTAGTTATAATAAATAGTGCAGTGATAAACATAGGGGTGCATCTGCCTTTTTCAAACTGGAGTGCTGCATTCTTAGGGTAAATTCCTAGAAGTCGAATTCCTGGGTCAAATGATATTTCTATTTTTAGCATTTTGAGGAACCTCCATACTGCTTTCCACAATGGTTGAACTAATTTACATTCCCACCAACAGTGTAGGAGGGTTCCCCTTTCTCCACAACCTTGCCAGCATTTGTTGTTTGTCTTTTCGATGATGGCAATCCTTACTGGTGTGAGGTCATATATCATTGTGGTTTTAATTTGCATTTCTCTGATGACAAGCAATGTGGAGCATCTTTTCATGTGTTTGTTTGCCATCTGAATTTCTTCTTTAGAGAACTGTCTATTCAGCTTCTCTGCCCATTTTTTAATTGGATTATTTGCTTTTTGTTTGTTGAGGTGTGTGAGCTCTTTATATATTTTGGATATCAACCCTTTATCGGATCTGTCATTTATGAAGATATTCTCACATACTGTAGGATACCTTTTTGTTCTACTGATGGTGTCCTTTGCTGTACAGAAGCTTTTTAGCTTGATATAGTCCCACTTACTCATTTTTGCTTTTGTTTCCCTTGCCCAGGGAGATATGTTCCTGAAGAAGTCTCTCATGTTTATGTCCATGAGATTTTTGCCTATGTTTTTTTCTAAGAGTTTTATGGTTTCATGACTTACATTCAGGTCTTTGATCCATTTTGAATTTACTTTTGTGTATGGGGTTAGACAGTGATCCAGTTTCATTCACTTACATGTAGCTGTCCAGTTTTGCCAGCACCATCTGTTGAAGAGACTGTCGTTTCCCCATTGTATGTCTATGGCTCCTTTATCGTATATTAATTGACCATATATGTTTGGGTTAATGTCTGGAGTCTCTATTCTGTTCCACTGGTCTGTGGCTCTGTTTTTGTGCCAGTACCAAATTGTCTTGATTACTGTGGCTCTGTAGTAGAGCTTGAAGTTGGGGAGCGAGATCCCCCCTGCTTTATTCTTCCTTCTCAGGATTGCTTTGGCTATTCGGGGTCTTTGGTGTTTCCATATGAATTTTTGAACTATTTGTTCCAGTTCATTGAAGAATGCTGTTGGTAATTTGATAGGGATTGCATCGAATCTGTATATTGCTTTGGGCAGGATGGCCGTTTTGACGATATTAATTCTTCCTAGCCAGGAGCATGGGATGAGTTTCCATTTGTTAGTGTCCTCTTTAATTTCTCTTAAGAGTGTCTTACAGTTTTCAGGGTATAGGTCTTTCACTTCCTTGGTTAGGTTTATTCCTAGGTATTTTATTCTTTCTGATGCTACTGTGAATGGAATTGTTTTCCTGATTTCTCTTTCTATTAGTTCATTGTTAGTGTATAGGAAAGCCACAGATTTCTGTGTGTTAATTTTGTATCCTGCAACTTTGCTGAATTCCGATATTAGTTCTAGTAGTCTTGGAGTGGAGTCTTTAGGGTTTTTTATGTACAACATCATGTCATCTGCAAATAGTGACAGTTTGACTTCTTCTTTACCAATCTGGATTCCTTGTATTTCTTTGTTTTGTCTAATTGCTGTGGCTAGGACCTCCAGTACTATGTTGAATAACAGTGGGGAGAGTGTGTAGGACCATTTTTATTTCTTGCATGGCTGTGGCAAGCTGAGAGGGCATGAAGCAGATTATTCCTTAACAGTGTTTTGATCCTTTCTTCCCTTGAGCCTTCTTGGACACCACCACACAGTCCTATGACAGTTGTTATCAGCAAGTTTTATATTCATAAAATTCGTGTATAATTCCAACTCTTTTAACATTTAACTGAAATAATAAGTCATATTAATAAAAATGAATTACAGATATTTTAGGAAGTGATGAATTTTTTTTCTGTTAAAGGCTGTCTTGTCCAGGAAAAAATGCTCTAATAGAATTTAAGAAGTGGTTATGTGGAAATTGCTGACAATTTACTGTATGAACTAAAATAATATGCTTTGCTTATTAATAAAGGTTAGATATGAATGCCTGGCAGAGGAAATCAAGATAGGAGATTATTACCTGAGGTTACTCTTGGAGGAAGATGAGAATGAAGAAAGTGGTTCAATTAAGAGATCGTAAGCTACTCTTTATATCTTCTCATATTTGTTTTCACTGTTAGTTTCATGGCTAATTCTGTTGTGAACTTTTTTTTTAATATAGGTATGAATTTTTCAATGAGCTCTATCATCGTTTCCTGCTCACCCCAAAAGTAAACATGAAGTGTTTATGTTTACAAGCCCTTGCTATTGTTTATGGGAGATGTCATGAAGAAATAGGAGCTTTTACCGATATAAGATATGTCATTGGAATGTTAGAGAGGGTAAGGATATCATTTAAGGAATTACTATTTGATAGTATAATTGGTGTATGTGTTAAATTTTCAAAACTAAATTTAAATTCTGATTTGATTACATTGTTACTGTAACTTTCTGCATAAGTTTTTATGTAATCTACATTATACTTACTTAAGTATAAGTTAGATGAATAGGAAAATTACTGATGGGTTAGTATTTGTCCATGTCAGTTTATTTTTTTCAGTTGCTGCTTTTGAATGACTTTAGCAACCTATTTGCCAGTCTTTAAGTATGGATGTGCTGGACAGGTGTGTAAAAGAAATAGTGACTTTTAGAGTTACATGTACTTTGGGTTTTCCATTTTGGAAAAATCTTAAATGGTGGGAACATACTAAATTTCAAAGTGTAAAGACAGTGAAAGTTTTTAGAACTGTAACCATAACCAAAGAAACAGAACTTTGTATTAGCAATTTTCTTTTAATTTTAGAAAGTTTATCATTTAACTCTTGATCATTGTTTGGGGAAAGAACAAATTGATCAGTTCATCCATTGTGCAGCTCAAATTTAAGTGTTACCTACTTGTTG
Organism: Manis javanica; assembly: GCF_040802235.1. Lineage (NCBI taxonomy): Eukaryota > Metazoa > Chordata > Mammalia > Pholidota > Manidae > Manis > Manis javanica. Next base: position 164,313,373 of record NC_133158.1, on the reverse strand, counting down.
CAGTATATACATTTGATTCTTTCATTTGTGTTTCCATTCCTTTTTACTTTTAACAATTGAGAATAATCAGTTAGATTATTCTCTTAGAACTGTTTCACCAATTTTTAAAATAGCCATCAATCCTTGTTTTAATTGCCTTACCTATTAATCATGCTTTTAGATTAGAAAACTGATTCTGAATCAAGTCACAAAACATGCCTAGGAAATAACATAACCTGATGAAAGTCTTTATTGTTTGCTGACACCAGATACACTATTGAATTCTAATTTGTTGTTATTCCTGTGAACCTGAGTGCTAGTGGCATAACATTTGTGTTTTAGGCAGATACATTTTTCCCTATTGTTTGTGTTCATCATACGATTTATGTGAAACATTATTAATCCTTTAGAATTTTTACTTAATTCAAGAGTATCATTTCAGTTTTTGCATGTATTCTTAAAGCTGTAAAAGTAATCTATTTATGACTTTTAATATCTCCCTTTTTAAGAAATTAGACATTGTATAAAATTGTAGAGAATGTAAGACATTATGGAATTGTAATAATTGACAGTCTTCTTTGATTTTCTAAATATATAAAAATAAAAGGTGGCATTATTTCTTGTTTACTTTTGATTTGTCAAGTGATGGTAATAGCTTAATTTATGTTTCTATTCATCACTAAATTCTCTTTTATTTCTATAGTGTACAGATAAACTTGAACGAGATAGGTTGATCCTCTTCCTTAACAAGTTGATCCTTAATAAGGTACAGTATTTTTGCATAACTATGCTATTGTTTCCAAATAAGCTATATGAGTATATAACAAAAGAAAATATGACAGTTTGGGTCAATTATCCAGACATGGTTCTTTTCTTTTAGATCAGAAAGCTCTGTGCTGTTGACTCCTGGAGGGAAACTTTTGCCAAATATTGTATATTCTGTCCTAATATTACAGATACATTAAATTAATGATAATATAATTCTGAATGAAGAATAATGAGGGATGGAATCATTAGCTGATTTTTCTTCAGGGAATCTTTAGGATTAGATTTTAGATAAAATAAATGCTTGACAAAATGGAAAGTTTCTAATTTATCAATGTACATTTTGATGATAAAAAGTAATTTGAAGACATACAACAGTTACTTTTAGCTCTTCATATTTTCTTTAAGACAATAGGTTCATGCTGGTTTCTGACAAGAATTAATAACTAATATAGCATTAATTCAAAATTGGTGTTGCAATGAAGTATGAGCAGGTTTTTAAAAAAATTTTTTTAATACTACTACTTGCTGGGTTTTATTCTTTTAGTAAATGATGCAGATGTTCTAAAATGAAGTATAATTAATAAGTCCTACAAAAATCTAAATTAAAACCTCTAACTTATAAGAAACTGCCAGTTTATAGCTTAAGTTTATAAAAATAAATTGGAACATTAAAAGGTTTTTTTAATATAACACAGTGTACTTCTGATTATAAAATAATCTGTTCATTAACAAAAAGACCTTGGAAAATGCGGTATAACTATAGAATTAGAGAGTTTATTCCTGCTAGGCTTAATTTGTTTATTCACTTTCACTTTGTTTTGCTCAGAATATATTTAAGTAGAAATTCTTAATGTGTTCTCTTTGTAATATCGTTTTGGCCTTTTAACCTTTGTCTAAATTCATGTTCTTGAACACAATGTCCTGAAAATACCAAGTAATCCTAGTTGTGTGTCAATTTTTCCTAAGAGATTCCAAATATTCTCATCTTTGAGAGCCTTTAGGTAGTAGTGCCTATTGGAAACAACAATTTTAGATTATGTAAAAATGTTTTTATCTCCCAGAAAAATGTTAAGGATCTCATGGATTCAAATGGAATTAGAATCCTTGTGGACTTGCTCACCCTTGCACATCTCCATGTAAGCCGAGCTACAGTACCACTGCAAGTATGTATGCTTACTTAGATTTTACAAATTTAAAATTCTTTGATTAAAATTTTAAGATCAAAGAATCATAAAAATCTGAAAATCTGCCAATATAATGTCACTGTGAATCTATTTCTGGAATAATTATTGAAGTATTAATACCTGGGAAATTTAGTTACAAAGAAAAATTGAAATAACCGTAAGAACAGTCCAAAACCGACAGTGATAATCTAATTTTATTTTTCCAATATCTCTTTTGTCTTATAAAGTAACTACATCTCTAATATGGCTTATTTTGAGGCAATATGACCTTTAGGATTTAAACTGAATTACTCAGTTGTGTAACTAGAACTTTAGCATTGACAACCACTGAGAATATACTTTATAGGAATATATACCTTATAGAGGAATCTGGGGCTCTTATTTGAAACTAAACAGTAGGAGAACAGGGCTGTTAAGTCTCTATGGAAAAGCCTCATCTGATACCTAACTTATAGAAGGAATCTATTTTTAGTTCATTGGTGACTTTTTGTGGTGTTACATTTCGTTTTGTTTAATCTCCTTGTGCGAGTTATTGTGTCATTGGATGTTGGCTGAACTGTGAACAAACTGCTATTTGAATATTTAGAAATGGCATTTTCTATTATCAGGTATGAATAATAGTCATAATGCTTGTATAGCATTACAGCGTACCAGTTACTGTTTGGGTAAACATAATATATTATCTCTTTAAATCCCCTAATTTTACAGAGATTAATGGGCCCTCCCATTTTACAGCTGAGAAAATTGAGGAACAAAGAGCATATTGCCCAAGGTCACCTTGACAGCTAGAGTCAAACCCAGAAGTCTTTGCTCTTAATCATTCTGCTGTACCTCTCTTACATGAATCTAACTGAAAGCTTGTAGTTATGAGAGTATTTAAGAACCATGTTAATAAAATACTCTGTAAAAATTCAATCCTAGATTCTCATACATGTTGATGTATGAAATTATAAGAATTATCTGTAGTGAGGGTAGTAGATTTAAAGTAAGTGTTTAAAATCACTAAAAACTTTCCTGTCCTGTAATCATTTAACTTTTGGATCTCAGCTACTTATTCAGAGTTTTGTTGGAGCAAGTTGTTTTCCCTCAGAAGAATTTTAGTGTTTTGAATATTGGTGTTTAAGGTTAATGGTATATGCTGTTTACATATCTATTTGCACTATTTTTTGCTACTAAAATATTAGTAGTGTCTTGAGAATTTATCAGTGATCATTGGGAATGTGGGTATCTTTGAATTTCACTTAGATTGCCAAGGGATTTTAGGAATCCATTTATTTCCAATGAATATTAAAAAGGAAGTAGCTGTTTTGGACTACCAGGTTAGGCATCTATTCCATCATGCTTAAAATGAGATCACTTAAAATTTTAGGTGAGTTTCTAAAGGAATATAAACCCAAGAAAATGGTATGGTGTAACTTTTTATGGCATATACCCCCTTAGATTTCTGCCTTGAAAAACAACTAAATCTTTTTAAAACTTAGAGCAATGTAATCGAAGCTGCTCCAGACATGAAAAGAGAGAGTGAAAAGGAGTGGTACTTTGGCAATGCAGACAAAGAAAGGAGTGGCCCATATGGATTTCACGAGGTATGACTCTTGGAGGAACTTTCTGTGAAGGTCTTATCCTTATGCCCTCCTGCTTAGCACACACAGAGATGTGGAATAATTTAAAACTGTGACTTGAATTACTGTCATCACCTGCCAAGGCTCTGCCATTCCATTTTCCTATGAAGGATTAGATGGCTTGCATGTTAGGGAACCATACACATGCGTGTGCACCCACCCACACATGCACCCACACATACACACAGTCGTGTCTTCAAACCTTTTTGTTTAAAAGTTGTTACAGAGGTGGCAGTTAACATTTTAAATTAATTTTATAAAATAACAATTGCTACCTTAACAATTATGTCAAAGTAGAATGCTTCTGTGTGGGATGAACAAGTAAGTTTTAATATGCAGTCTGAAATTCATTGAAAATTCTGAAATATATGGTCCAAAGAGTTTCTGTTTTAATAGTGCTGAAATTTGATCCTGCCCTCCCATTCTCAGCCTCCCAGGCTCAGTTGGAATTTAGCCAAAAATAGTTCTATAGAAGACCAGGCCTTCTGCTTATATATCATTTGTTCATTTTACATTCTACCTACATTTATTATTATTTCTGGTGTTCCTTATGCTCTATAGGTTGGTCAACTAAATGATTATTTTCTTAATTAGTAGCCAAATTTGGGTTCCTGAAGGTCTGTCAACAAAAGCCTATCATTTTGTCAATAGTGAACTCCTCTTACGTTCATTTTATAGCTTAGTGTATTTACTGTGAAAGAGAGAAAATACTAGTTAAACTTCTCATTTTGCTTTATCTATGTGTTTTTTATAATGATGCCTTCCATTCATTTAGATGCAAGAATTGTGGACCAAAGGAATGTTAAATGCAAAAACCAGGTGCTGGGCTCAAGGCATGGATGGATGGCGACCACTCCAGGCAATACCCCAGCTTAAATGGTGTCTGTTAGCCAGTGGACAGGCTGTACTAAATGAAACTGACCTTGCTACCCTTATATTGAACATGTTGATCACAATGTGTGGATATTTCCCAAGCAGGTAAAATGTAATTGAACATTTCCATGGTTAACAGGGACTAAAACATTGTCATCTTCTCATCTGTATGGGTGCTTCCTTAGTAATGGTATGGGGACTTCTGTGGTGATTAGAGCAAAGTTGTTTCATTTGTGGCCTTGGAGAAATAATGCTTTAAACGTTGGAGCTTTTTGAAACAGACGTAAGGAAATAATTTGCAAATCATGATAAAGTAGCTAAAAAGCAGCTTTTTCTGGGAGACTTCAAACATTAAAAAATTGAGGCTTGCTAAGTACACTCTAGTAACAGTATCAGTTGGTCACAATCATGTGAATCAGATATGAACATTTTGACAAACAGACTGCAGTACCAGACAGTTGTGCCAACCCCTGATCTATCAGCTTGGCCACTCCTGGTATTGAATGTGAATCTAGGTTCACAACTTGCCTTCTTGACTAGTGAAAGTAAGAATTTGTTACCACTGACAATTGTAATTATAACCCTTGTATGGAACTTCCGATCTTTATAAAATATTTGCATATATGTAATTTTGTTGTATTACTATGCTAAAGATATTCTGTGGTGGAAATTATTGAGAAATTGTCAATTTATGTAACACTTGAGGCTTTTGTGGTTCCATTTCTGTTTAAAATTCAGATCAGACCTAAAACCATACAATTAATATTTAGAAGTAATGTAGCATTAAAATTAAGGCTCCCCTTGGAAAATACGGAGAGTAGTTACAGTGAAGTTGAAGTTACAGGACAAAGATTGATTTGCCCTCTGGGGGGAAGTATCCACTGACAGTGTGTTGGACAACACCAAGTTTAATCAATTAAACAAGAGTCTTTGGCTCTTCTAGGGTACTGTTTTTCAAGGAAATCTTATGGAAGGAAATGAAGTCAAATTAAGCAGCCAAGTAGATTTAAACCAAAATACCTAATCATGTTCCCAGCTGTATGAGAGCTTAGTCTTCATTAACAAAAAAGTAAGGTAAACATGCTTCATGCCTAGTAGAATGTCATATGCTCTGAACTTAATAAGTATATTAAATGTTGACCTTAGAAAATATTTTCTAGGGACCAAGATAATGCCATCATTCGGCCTTTACCCAGAGTGAAAAGACTGCTGTCAGACAGCGCTTGCCTTCCTCATGTTATCCAGGTGAGTTACTTTCACGTTGCCAAATTAGGAACAATATTTTAAGAATCATTTTCCCTTAATTTTATTATAAGTCCCTTAATTTTATTATAAAATATTATAATTTTATTATAATTTTATTATAAGTATATATATATATATATATATATATATATATATATATATATATACATTTCTTTTGTTGGAGTCTAAAATATTTCAACAAGCCTGAATTTTGAATTACATTTATTCACATGCTCCTAATTACTTTGATTTTCTGAATATACTGTGGAGGATTATGTATCCAAGAGCCTAAACATGGGAAGCCTCCAGACACCAGAATTATTGTCAAAAGGTTTTATTTATTGTCCATTCTTGAAATCACACCACTGTAGTAACTAAATGTAGTTGTGGTACAGATTGATGTTAGAACTGCTGGGAAGCACACCAGTAGGCCACAGGTGTGGACATAATAATCCTAAGAAATAATCCTAGTAGTCTTGCCAGCCTTGCCTCAGCATTTGACTCTTTTCAGTTACATGTTTTCCTGGATAGCAACTGATCCAAAGTATTGAATGGGAACTGCGTGGGATATACAAAAGTATCTTTTTTTCCCCTCATCATTCTGCTCCTTTAGGTACTAAACTACTAAACTTACGATTAGCATAAACCCCAAATACATCAGGTCCCATAGATTTCAGGTCAGTGTTTACCATCTGTCTATTGATTATGCTGTTGCCAAATTATTTTTCTATAGTAACCACATATGGCATGACTTTAAAATATATGCCAATTACTTGTGCCATTTGTACTTGTCTGTTGTGCATTGGTGTGAAGAGAGGAGAATTACTCAGTTTGTGTATTTATGTTCATAGATACATAAGTGCCTGTGTAAGTCACTGCTAATGAAAGACTTCTGAATATAACAATGACAGTTCCCTGTCAAGTTTTCCTTTGCTTCGTGCCAACCTCATTGTTTAAGCATATCAGCATTTAAAGTTTATATGGTTTTCTGTTGTGGACCTTTCTGTTCAGATGCTTAAATGAAAAAGCACAGCTTGTGTTTGTTGAGGGCTTTGTGGCTGCCTGTGTGAGGTGGGGTACGAGGAGAGAGGTTTGTTTTCTATTCTGGACCCTCTCTACATGTGGATAAAAGACTGCCTAGAAAATCTCTCTCTCCCAAACATTTTTCCAGGATTTAGGAAACTGAAACAAGAAATGTAAATGCAAATGCTGTTGAATTTCAGACCAGCAAAGCATGACTGAAAAGCTTTTGAGACGTGATCAGTGTAACATAAAATCTTTGTGGGAGAAATATACTTTTTTGATTTACCAAAAATTTTTAGTATTATCTTAGTGATTAAAATGCTTAAAGAGAAGAATTTTATTGATAAATCTAGGTGTTTTTAACAGTATATGCCTCCTGAATTTTTTTACTGAGTTCAAAAACTTTCTTAGGAGTTATTACTGTTTCTCCTTAATTTTACTTATTTTTCTATATCCTGGGAGACCTTAATCTTGCCAAGCACAGGTAGGCAACTGTAGAAGTTTTCAGGAACATCTTATCTACATTGGTTAGAACAGATTTCTGTACTTCATTTGACTTTTAGAGCAAACATTAGTTTTACCATTTGATAGAGCTTCAGAATTTTTAGAGAGTTCTAAGATACAGTGAGTGAATGTCCTAGGTTTTCTGGTATAGTCATAATTGCAGATATTCTGGGTTTTTGCCTGCTAATTCCCATATTTCTGCTAAAGTGATGTCAAGTCTTAAACTACAACTGCCATTAACACTAGGAAATATTTGGTGTTGCTGTATCTCAGTTTTTCCTTCATAAAATATGTCATAATACTACACACTTAATCTAAATACTTCTTTAAACAGATAAGACAACAAAACAGAGAGAAATTTAAAGTATTTACTTAAAGACATGTGGCTATTCAGTCTTACATCTATCTGAGTCTAGAACTGTGACTTCCTAATCTGAGCTAGCATTGACTGACTCTTGTTATTGTGATTACATTTTTACTGGTAGCATTTGACCCAAAACGGGCTTCTTTGGAAGTGTTTATTGAAAATTGAAATGCCACTTTTATTAAGAAAAAGATTAACTAAATTTCTTTACCAAGTGTTCGTTCATAGCATCTATAGATTTTTGTTAGCCCAGATTCATTACAGTGGTTCCTGAGTTTCCCTTTAGGGAAAAATTTTAGCTCACATCTTTTGGTACTTTCTAATAGAACTACTAACTAACTGTTACCTCTTACCTTCTGCCTGCAATTTTAGTGCTGTTTCACTGATAACTGTTGTCTGCTTTGCTGCTTTGGTTCTCATGTAGTCTTCAGGGAATGTGTCCCATCAGCTCAACCAAAACTAACCTGCACAAGAAACAATTTTACCTATGTTCATGACAAAACTTCAGGCACTTTTGAACCTTTTCTGAATAAGTTTTGATCAGTTCTCAGTATTTTACCTTTTTTGAATTAAATGTTACAAAATGAATCACTTTTCAGATCTTTTGAATTTGCTAGGCAGGATTACTGAATCAGATTTTTTATTTTGTGATTTACTCTGAATATAAGAAACTATAATCTCAGCACATGAACATGTAAGCCTAAAATAAATGGCAATATTAGTTTTTCTACAACCAAGTAACAAACATTTTATTTCTTCTTTTAGCTACTGCTTACCTTTGACCCTATTCTTGTTGAGAAGGTTGCGATTTTGTTAAACCATATCATGCAAGATAATCCACAGTTACCTCGTCTTTATCTTAGTGGAGTATTTTTCTTTATCATGATGTATACAGGTTCCAATGTGCTTCCTGTTGCTCGGTAAGAACTTTATTGGTAACCTATTTAAAATTATTGCTTGAACTGTACATGGGCAGATTTTTTTAAATTGACTTTTTGTGTGTGTCTGAGTATGTCATTGCTTTTATTAAATTTTCCATTGTAAAAACTGTTAACTATGTGTCTCAAAATTTGGAAATTAGATTAATAGGGAAAAACAGTTGCTCAGATTTACTCTACCACATCTAACTTAAGAATTTTGTCATTATCTAATATATTAATATATGTATTTAATGTAACTATATTCATATTGATCAGGCATTTTACATTTTGCTTCTTAAAATTGGGTCATTTTTCATAACCTAAGTATGACCATACTTTAAAAATCTTTCTAATTCATTTATGTTCTTGCCTTAATTAGAAATTAACCAATTTGGGAATATGGATTTACAAATTGCCTTTTATTATAAATAAAAAAATTTGACCTTTAGAAAACTTAGATTACTAAATCCCAATCAGTTCCTATATCTAAAAGGTAACTTATTTTTTTTTCTAGATTTTTGAAGTATACACATACTAAACAAGCTTTCAAATCAGAGGAGGTAAGCAGGTTAATCATCTGAGTGCATAACTTAACACTGGGTAAGCTGTCTCGGCACTAAGGTTAACTGAACTATGTATGTTTGCTAGATTATAAGCACTGAGGGTAAATACTGTTTTATCCATTTTTTAACTTTCCTTTAGGTACCTGTATATAGAAAGTCTAAGCTAATATATATTTTTTTATGAAAATAAATGTTACCCATGGAATTAATATTGAAATTGTAGATTTGAATTATAACTGATATCGTTGTTTATATAACTTGTTCCCTTTGTGTAAAATGTAGATTAGTAATTTTCATAAATGATTGATTATAAACCTAAATCTCAAACAGTTAAAATTCAGTAAGACAGTCTTCTTTTTGCTCAGATCCCAGGGTGGCAGAAGTCCTAGTTTCTTTTTTGAAGCTACTTAAATTTTCAGATACCCTCCAGTGTTCTTGCAGTTCTACTGAGGAAGAAAAGTAGGAATCCAAAAAAAAATGAGGCTTATCCAGGTAGCTTTAAAAACTTGAAACTTTATACCTGCATTGTACAGAGAGGTTTATTACCAAAATGTAATTGAAGGATGTTTCAAATTTTATTAGGGTTTTCATAGACCATTGATATTCAGATTTTATGGAGAGCAGAAAAGTAAACCCAGACCAGGCCACTGTTCAGGACACTAACCAAGGAATGTTATATACCACTTTCACAGTGGGCGCCAGACCCAACCTGCATTTTTTATGGGGCTGGCAGTAAAGCCCTGGAAAATAATCTGTCTAATATTAAAGTGATGCCATGGCAGTATAATTTCCACAGCTTTATACAAGTAGAAAGAGTATTAAAAAATTTTTTTCTAATGCTGTCATCTTAATGTAGCATTAGGCATTTCTGGCATTTCTCTTTTTCACTGTGTAGTTACACATATGTAGTCTTACTTTCAGATTTCATAATATGAGAAACTGTTCACATCATTTTACTTAATACTGAGTAATTACAGCAAAATCATGTTTGTTGATAGCAGAACTGTGGATATAGAAATTACCAAATAGAAGTATTCTATAGTATTCTAAAGAATAGGATGAGCAATTCTTAACCCAAACGTTTATGGATTTTATTAACAAAAACTCTGAAAATATTCACTGTGTCATTTGTCTTTGCACTAAGTGGGTTTGGGTTTCCCCCCACCAGATTCTAGAGAAATAAAACATTCTTAAGTAGCCTACAAGGAAATAGAAAAATCTTTATAGTCTTTAGGATTTTGTTTCCATCAAGTAAAGAAATGAGTTTAAAAATTTTGTATGATAAAGTATGTTCATTACCGATTCCATTTGGCCAGCCAGAGCCTATAAAGTGCTTAATACAGTTAATTACTTTGAATACTAATGTTCCGTCTAAATCCTAGCCATACATTTAGGAGGACAAATCTCTTTAAGATCTTGATTTTCAGGACTTGTTTAAAAAAAAAAAAAAAGCAGGTGCACGTAGGAACTGCAGCCAACACTGTAACACAGAAAAATTGCTGTAAATCTTTGCAGAATTTTCCTTGTGTTGTTCAATACTGTTGCACGTGGTCCAAGGCTGGTAGACCTAAGTAGTATTGGCAGTACCTGACAGCTGAGGAGGTTAATTCTGCTGCAGGCCTTGAAGGTTCCTCTTGCAGCTCGTGCCAAGCCAGTTTATACCACAGACCTTCCACTTCACAGTTTGCTCTATTTCATCTAAATTTCCAAAGCATAAAAGTAATTTGTTCTTAAATATTTTATTTTTTAAAATATTCTCTAACCCCAATTCATGTGTTAGAAAACTAAAAGATAAGTTTAGTGTTTCTGTGTTTTATTTTGTTTTAAAGACAAAAGGACAAGATGTTTTTCAGAGAAGTATACTTGGGCACATTCTACCAGAAGCAATGGTTTGTTACTTAGAAAATTATGAACCTGAAAAATTTTCTGAGATTTTTCTGGGAGAATTTGATACTCCAGAAGCAATCTGGAGCAGCGAAATGAGGTAAATAGCCAGTCGATTGTATTTTATACTCGGAAACTTTGCTTGTTGTCTGGTTTGACTTCTGTTAAAATAAACGGCTTTCCCTAGTTGTATAATCTAAAGTAGTCATTGGTGCCATCTCAAGTGATAGATTTTGACAAGGCTGCAAGCTGCTTGTATTCTGACATGATTTAACAAATAGAGTTTTATATAAGGGAGGGCAGGGATCCTATTACCACCGGTGCTTCTTCAATCTGTCTATAGAACTGTTAAAATTTTAGGCAATGAACTAATATGTATGTAAGGAATACATAGGGCTAAAAATCGAGACACACTTCCTAGGTATTTGGAAATGGAACTGACTCCACTAATTAAAAACTGCTCACATAGATACCCACTGTCATTGGAGAATGAGGGCTCCCTAGCCAGCACATTTTGACCTTAATCTGGAGGTTAGCTTTCCTAAAAGATACCCTTATTAGGAGGGGAGTGCCATAGGAAAAGCTTGTGAAAAACCAAGGAAAAGGAGAGGCCCACCAGCAGATGTCGGTGTCCGAACAGGCCCTGTCCAAGCAGGACACGGCACTTATAGCTGCCTTGTCAGGGCCGCTGCCCCTTTGTGGAGAGCCCCTCGGTCCTCCCAGCCGGATGGCAGTCGGCCTTCCCAGGTAGCTGCTCTCCTTTCCCGGACTTCACACTCTCAGTGCCACCTGCTGGTTGTTCTCTATGTAATATTTTTCTCTTGAGATTGGTTAATATAAGTCCTCCATTTAAAAATGTAATTTTTTATATATTTAACAAATCAAGTTTCTGCTCAGTCGAGGCCAGAGCCAGATTGTTAATTAAAATAAATGCCACGTAGTGAGCTTTTTTGGGGTAATAGCATACTTGAGTTCCCCAACTATGCGCTCATACATGTAGATTCTGTGATGTTTGACCTTTTAATGACTGTTTTTTCAGTAGGAATGACTGGGAATATCAGTCTTTCTCTACGATCACTTTATAGATAAGTATTGAATATTTTCACACAGTAAATTTAGAATGCCCTGAATCACACATTCTTACAAGCACTCATTTTAGGCCAGTAATTGAGTTACTGCAAAGAAGACCCATGTAATTGTTTTACATGATTACTTAACCATTTTTTGCATGTAATTATTTGCATGATTACTTAACCGTCTTTTTTAAACTAGAATAATCCCTTCCTAATGTTTGGAGGTTTTTATAATTGTAGGCGCCTCATGATAGAGAAGATTGCTGCTCATCTTGCTGACTTCACACCTCGTCTTCAGAGTAACACCAGAGCACTTTATCAGTATTGTCCCATCCCAGTAATCAATTATCCACAACTAGAAAATGAACTCTTTTGTAATATTTATTACCTCAAACAACTTTGTGATACACTCCGGTTTCCAGATTGGCCAATTAAAGACCCAGTAAGTTAACAGATTAATTTGTGCCTTCTTAAACCATAAAAATAGCTGCTAATCTCTTCCAGGTATTTCCTTCTTCTGTAATAAGAAGAATAATAGCTTCCTTAGGTGTATTCCCTCTTACTTAAGGACCACATAACTCTGAATACAGTTCAGTGTGTTTGGGTAAGCCCCAAATTGAGAGGTAATTTTTTGAGGGAGTTACAAAGAATTTAACAATATTTTTGTGACAAAAATGTAACAAACTTAATTTCGTGTATGTAACAGAATTATATGTTATAATAGCTTGGTGGAAGCTTGTCTTTATAGCAGATTGTTTAAGCTCACAGATATTGGAATTTGGGAATCTGGGATTGAGTCTCACTGTGGCCATTAACAGTTCTATATAACATTTGGTATATTGTTGGATTTCTCAGCCTCTGGTTATAGGAATGGTATTAATACTACTACAGTAGCAGTTATTTCATCTGGTGGGTGGGAAGATTAGGTGAGAATTCACATTAAGAAACAGCATAATTCCTGGCATGCACGGGAGCCAGTAAGTGTGATCTGCTCATTTGTACAGTAGTATCTGTTGTCTGCCTGTGCACAGTGGCACTGGGACCCCTCCACCTTGAGCCCTGGGATTGCTATTGGATGCTTGGAATAAAGCAGGCCTGCATGCCCATGTTGACCTCTTACTGTAGCAGAGATTATACCATTATCCTTACCACTTCAATATTTCAGAACAATTGCCATTTGTACCCCCTCTTCACAGTGCTGTGACCAAATGAAAGCGGGTAGTCTCTGCTGATTGTTCTGGATTCAGCATGAGATAGGGTATGGGCTTTTTACTCAGACCCATCACCTACAACTGGGAAACATGCAGTTCTCTGTCAGAATCTCACTGTTTTCATGTATTACTGAAATTTTTTGCAAGAATTAAATCTGCTAGTCTATAAAACACCTAGCTCCTTGGCACATAGGCTTGCAGACTCCCTAGTTTTTCACTACCCCTTACATTTGTTTGAATGCCAGGATGCCACTATGTTAGAGCACCTTGAGAACCATGCTACCATGTACTGCTTGCTTTCTTACAACAGTGTATCATCTGATTTCAGAGTTTTCTGTACTTTATGAACATTCCTTTAAAAATTAAGAGTAGAGACAAAATTTGGCAGAGAATAAAAATTTTCCCTAAAAAGTAGAGGTAGATAGCCCTGTAACAAATATCTAGCTGCCTAACTTCAGTATTGCTAAAAAGGTGATTTTGGTTATTTGTATTTCAGAAAGCTGTTAGTTGGATAGGCTAGAAATGTTGGTTTAAAAAAATACAGCACAAAAATTCTATAACTCAAAAATCATATTTTGAAGTAGCTTTACTTTAATAGATTTAAATTTTAATATCTGTCATTAAGGTTAAGCTTCTAAAAGATACTCTTGATGCCTGGAAGAAGGAGGTGGAAAAGAAGCCACCTACGATGTCAATAGATGATGCTTATGAAGTGCTTAATCTCCCTCAAGGACAGGGGCTGTGAGTTCTTTTCAGTATTTCAATAGTAAATGTCTGCCTTGTCTTAAAATATTAATATCAAAGACTAAATTAACATACCAACCATTTAACCATTTTTTGCCTATTATTCATTATATACACCTGTGAAAATATCCAGGTGGAACTATATCCATGTGATTTTTATTTATTGTAAATTCATTAGCAGAATTGTGTTCTCCTGTACCAGCAGTTTTCCTTGATGGCACATTCTTTCCTCTCTATTAATTGAACTAATGTGTGCAGAGTTCCTGGCACTGTATCTGACACACAGTGGTCCCCCACATACTCATCTTCCCCGTTCCTTTTGCAGTTTGTATTACGCATGAGGAAGAGGCTTGACAGCATTAAGTCTGTGATACTAAATGATAGATGTGTAGGAAAGAATGCAGATTATTTAATTAGTAAAATTTTATAGTAGATAGTTTTAAAAGATGTTGTAAGTATAGACTGAATTTGTGCCTTTTTTGTTAAGGCTGATGGTTGAAATAACTTAAGAGTTGTGCAGTTTTAAGTAACAGTTTGAAAAATTAGTTTTAAAAAATTACCTGTTTTATCAAACCCAAAATAGAGTTTTGTGATTTAAAGTGAATGATAACCTTGCATAAGGAATGTTTAGGTTTTATCTTTCATTTTTAAGGTAACATATACGAATAATCTTACTGGGTTTAATTTGATGCCTAATATATGATTGATTATATACAATGAATCTAAGGTTCTTAAAATATGATTTTAGATGATTATATAAATATTTTTTCTTGCCTTTACTGTGTATATAAAACAATTTTCCTATTTAATAGACATGATGAGAGCAAGATTAGAAAAGCTTACTTCAGACTTGCACAAAAATACCACCCTGATAAGAATCCAGAAGGGAGGGTAAGTGCTACTTTTGGAATTAAGGCTTTTAGGTTGACTTCCTTTTGTGCTATTCCTAGATCAGGCTGAGGAGATGTACTCACCCTCGGTGCCAGTGTTTACCTCATATGTGCCCTGTGTATGTTGAATTAACTTCTAGCCCACATGCCCATGTTTTCTACATGAGTTGCTCTCCCTCAGTTTACCAAAGGACTGCTCTTGTGACTAGTAACTTAGGGAATTTATTCTTTCTCCTTATCTGTGTCTGTTTGAGAATTAACTCTAATGGACAATCATGAATAATTGAAAAATGGGAATGTGGGTGAACTTAATTAATTTGTAGGTGATGCCATTGCTGTCCAAATTGCCTTGAATCATTTACTGGTTTCTGTCTGGTGACATCCAACTTTCTCTCACTCTAACTTAAAAAGTAGAAAATTTAGATCAGACTTAAAATCATCTGCTACTGCATTGCCTGATCCTGCCTCTTCTAGCTTCCTACTAAAATATCAGTGATTATTCATAAATGGAAATCACACAAGAACCACTCAAACTAGGACCAATAGTCTATTGCTAGAAACTTGGAGCAATTTCTACTTATTTCAAGGTCATTTTTAAAAATCAAAGTATCATTGATATACAGTCTTCTGAAGGTTTCACATGAACAACATTGTGGTTTCAACATTCACCGATATTATCGAGTCCTCACCCCCTATCATTGTAGTCACTGTGCATCAGTGTAGTAAGATGCTATGGAGTCATTAGTTGTCTTCTCCATGCTTTACACCTTCCGCATGACCTACCTATATTGTGATTGCTAATTACAGTGCCCCTTAATCCCTTTCTCCCTCCCTCCTTACACACCCTCACAAACCTCTCCCCTTTGGTAACTTCTGGTCCCTTCATGGAGTCTCAGTCTGCTGCTTTTTTGTTCCTTCAGTTTAGTGTTGTTGTTATACTCCGCAAGTGAGTGAAATCATTTTGTACTTGTCTTTCTCTGCCTGGTTTATTTCACTGAGCATAATACCCTCTAGCTCCATCCATGTTGCTGCAAGTGGTAGGATTTGTTTTCTTCTTATGGCTGAATAATAATTCCATTGTGTGTATATGTATCACATCTTTATCTGTCGATGGACATTTAGGTTGCTTCCATCTCATGGCTATTGTAAATAGTGCTGTGATAAACATAGGGGTGCATATGTCTTTTTGAATTGGGTATCCTATTTTCTTTGGGTAAATTCATAGGAGTGGAATTACTGGGACAAGGGTCAGTGTTTTTTATTGGAGACATTACTCCTGAGTGGGAAGACTTGGTATTGAAAAGATGTCCCTTTATATATTCAAGATATTTTTAATCAGAAGCCTGGGATATTTTTGAAAACGGTATAGCAATTGACGTTGATCTGGGAGAAAAAACAGTAAGATAGGAAAAAATTTTGAAATCAGTATTAAATTGCTAGACCTAACCTACCAGGTATTAGAGTAGTCTATAAAATTATAATAGTTAAACAATATGCTGACACAAGACTCAACATATAGATCAAGGAGCATAATACAGTGTAGTTGTTTAAAGAGCATGTATTTAGGAGTTAGACTTAGATATAAGTCTTAGCTCTGCCATTAGCTGACTTTGTGATATTAGGCAGTTTGCTTAACATCTTCTAAAAAATGAGGCTATAATGGTACACACCTTATCTGGCTGTTTTGAGGGTTAAACAAAATAGTGTATGTAAAGCATTTAGCCCAGTGCGTGCTACAGTATTAGTAGACAGTGGCTCTTATAGTTATTTTTATAATAACTCAGAAACTGTCTCTAATGTGTATTTAATATATAGTAGAGATCAGTGAAGCAGAATTTTTCAGTAAATGGTATATTGAGCTCATTTAATAACTTTTTGGGGTAAAAAGTTTCACCTTAAAACTATACCAGTTAGATTACAGTTGTAACAACAAATAAAATAATAACTAAAGGAGTTATTGGTAAAATACAAACTAGCTGTGTTCTGTTATGTTGTAATTTGAGATATTCTAAACTAAAAGTTAATTATCTTTGGTTATATATAGGATATGTTTGAAAAAGTTAATAAAGCATATGAATTTTTATGTACCAAATCAGCAAAAATAGTGGATGGGCCAGATCCAGAGAATATAATTTTAATTCTGAAAACACAGAGTATCCTCTTCAACCGTCATAAAGAAGGTAAGGCTTGTGTTATTCTCAAATTTTAATTTATCTTCCAGCTAAATCTACCATGTTACTTGTTTCTGTAGCATATGTTAATAGATTTAGAGTTATTATTGCAAAAGACTCTTGGAACCACATTTTAGATACAGCAAAAGAGATGTCCCAAATGTTTTTATACCTTCTACTTCTTCCCTATGTTTTCCAAGTATTTTGCATTTCCAACAAGACTTCATTATTCCTTCCTGAAGGACATTTCTGTTTTGTGGAGATAGTTGGTTAGTTTTTGTATTTAGCTATTTTCAGCAAACATGAGATCTAATAAAGTAGATCTGGAATTTAAAGATATTTAATGTTCATAAATCACATACAAAAGACTATGCCTGTCACAACCCCAAAAGCCTCTATAAGGTTGGAATGCTAGAGTTCTGATGTTTAAAAAGCAGTAGAAACTTTTCAAATGATCATACAGTTGACCCTTGAACAACACATGGTTGATCTGTATGGAGTCACTTAGATGTAGACTTTTTTCAATAATAAACATGTTGGAAAATGTTTTGAAGGTTTGAGCTAGTTTGAGAAAACATTTTTTCTCTAGCTTAGTATATTGTAGAATTCTGTGTGTGATACATATACCATACAAAAGATGTGTTGCCCAGCTATTATTGATGAGGCTTTGGTCAACAGTAGGCTGTCATTAATGAAGTTTTAGAGGAGTCAAAAGCTATACTTGGATTTTTAACTGCATGGGGGTCAGTGCCCTAACCCCCACTTTGTTGAAGGGTCAGCTCTACTTCTGGTCACACCTCTCTTTTCCTGTGATAGCTCTCAAAATGCTCTGTTCCTCTCGAACCGGTTTAGAAAACACGGTTACAGATGAAACAGGTGTAATTTCAGCATACAAGTTATGGGAACTTTCAGCATATTTACAGGGCTGTTTGTGGTAGCCCTAACAATAGCAACCAGAAAACATGATTATGTTGAAAACTTTTAAGGCTTTGTTGGGAGTGGGGAGTTAGGTTTCAAGATGGCAGGTGTCCATTGGCTTGGGATCTGAACTTTGTTTATAGCCAAAGTGGGAAACCATTTGCTCTGTGGATGATGCTGGGAGAGAAGGTAGAGTGGGCAGAGGGGATTTGAGATAGCAAGAGTGTTGGGTAATTGACAGCAAGTGGACCTGGAGGGGACAGAGAGCATGGGGGCTAGCAGTTCAGTCATTAGAGAGCAGCGATTAATTGACTCACTTTTACATGTGACTTGAACAGAACACCTCTGTAAAACATTTAGTTATATGGTATAATTTACCATTAATCAGAATGAGGTAAAGGAGTCTTTTTCAAGCTTTTTTTTAAGGTATCACTAATAAACAATCACATGAGCAACATTGTG
Source organism: Manis javanica (assembly GCF_040802235.1). Taxonomy (NCBI): domain Eukaryota; kingdom Metazoa; phylum Chordata; class Mammalia; order Pholidota; family Manidae; genus Manis; species Manis javanica. The sequence goes on along the minus strand of NC_133158.1, from coordinate 164,294,975 downwards.
GTTACTAGATTCCCCCATTATCAAGTCCCCACCATATACCCCATACAGTCACTGTCCGTCAGCATAGTAAGATGGTATAGAGTCACTACTTGTCTTCTATGTGCTATACTTCCTTCCCTGTGTCCCCTCTACATTATGTGCACTAATCATAATGCCCTACTCCTTAATCCCCTTCTCTCTCTCTTCCCACGCACCCTCCCCAGTCCCTTTCCCTTTGGTAACAGTTACTCTATTCTTGAGTTCTGTGAGTCTGCTGCTGTTTTGTTCCTTTAGGTTTTGCTTTGTTCTTATGCTCTACAGATGAGTGAAATCATATGGTACTTGTCTTTCTCTGCCTGGCTTGTATCACTGAGCATAATACCCTCTAGCTCCGTCCATGTTGGCAAATGGTAGGATTTGTTTTCTTATGGCTGAATAATATTCCATTGTGTATATGTACCACATCTTCTTTATCCATTCATCTATCGATGGACACCTAGGTTGCTTCCATTTCTTAGCTATTGTAAATAGTGCTGCGATAAACATAGGGGTGCATATGTCTTTTTGAAATTGGGCTGCTGCATTCTTAGGGTAAATTCCCAGGTGTGGAATTCCTGGGTCAAATGGTATTTCTATTTTTAGTTTTTTGAGGAACCTCCATACTGCTTTCCATAATGGTTGAACTAATTTACATTCCCATCAGCAGTGTAGGAGAGTTCCCCTTTCTCCACATCCTCACAACCATTCTTGTTGTTTGTCTTTTGGATGTTGGCCATCCTAACTGGTGTGAGGTGATATCTCATTGTGTTTTTAATTTGCATTTCTCTGATGATTAGTGATGCGAAGCATCTTTTCATGTGCCTGTTGGCCATCCGAATTTCTTCTTTGGGAAGTGTCTGGTCAGATCCTCTGCCCATTTATTAGTCAGGTTATTTTCTTTTTGGTTGTTGAGATGTGTGTGCCCTTTATATATTTTAGATGTAAACCTCTTACTGCATATGTTATTTATGAATATATTCTTCCATACTCTAGGCTGCTTTTTTTTTCTACTGATGTTGTCCTTTGTTGTACAGAAGATTTTTAGTTTGATATAGTCCCACTTGTTCATTTTTGCTTTTGTTTCCCTTGCCCAGGGAGATATGTTCGTGAAAAAGTTGCTCATGTTCATATTCAAGAGAGTTTTTCCTATGTTTTCTTGCAAGAGTTTTATGGTTTCATGACTTACATTCAGGTCTTTGATCCATTTTGAGTTTACTTTTGTGTATGGAGTTAGACAGTAATCCAGTTTCCTTCTCTTACATGCAGTTGTCCAGTTTTGCCAACTCCAGTTATTGAAGAGGCTGTCATTTCTCCATTGTATATCCATGTCTCCTTTATCATACATTAACTGACCATATATGCTTGGATTAATATCTGGGCTCTCTAGTCTGTTCCATTGGTGTATGAGTCTGGTCTTGTGCCAGTACCAAATGATCTTGATTACTGTGTCTTTCTAGTAGAACTTAAAGTGAAGAGCGTAATCCCCCCTGCTTTATTCTTCCTTCTCAGGATTGCCTTGGCTATTCAGGGTCTGTTGTGGTTCCATATGAATTTTAGAACTATTTCTTCCAGTTCATTGAGGAATGCTGTTGACATTTTGGTAGGGATTGCATTGAATCTGTAGATTGCTTTAGCTGGATGGCCATTTTAACAATATTAATTCTTCCTAGCCAAGAGCATGGGATGAATTTCCATTTATTAGTGTCCTCTTTAGTTTCTTTTAAGAGTGTCTTGTTGTTTTCAGGGTAGAGGTCTTTCACTTCCTTGGTTACGATTATTCCTGGTTATTTTGTTCTTTTTTATGGAATTGATTTCCTGATTTCTCTTTCTGGTAGTTCATCGTTGCTATGTGGGAATGCAACAGATTTCTGTGTATTAATTTTGTATCCTGCAACTTTGCTGAATTCAGATATTAGTTCTGGTAGTTTTGGAGTGAATTCTTTTGGGTTTTTTATGTACTATATCATGTCACCTGCAAACAGTGACAGTTTACCTTCTTCCTTACCAATATGGATGCCTTTTATTTCTTTGTGTTGTCTGCTGTGGCTAGGACCTCCAAAACTATGTTGAATAAAAGTGGGGAGAGTGGGCATCCCTGTCTTGTTCCTGATCTTAAAGGAAAAGCATTCATCTCTTTGCTGTTAAGTATGGTGTTGGCTGTGGGTTTTTCATATAAGGCCTTTATTATGTTGAGGTACTTTTCCTCTATACCCAATTTGTTGAGAGTTTTTATCATGAATGAGTGCTGAATTTTCTCAAATGCTTTTTTGGCACCTATGGAGATGTTCATGTGATTTTAGTCCTTCTTTTTGTTAATACAGTGGATGATGTTTATGGAGTTTTAATGTTGTACCATCCTTGCATCCCTGGGATGAATCCCACTTGATCGTGATATATGATTATCTTGATGCATTTTTTAATTCAGTTTGCTAATATTTTGTTGAGTATTTTTGCATCTATGTTCATCAGGGATATTGGTCTATAGTTTTGTTTTTTCATAGGGTCTTTTCCTGGTTTTGGTATTAGAGTGATACTCGCTTCATAGAATGAGTTTGGATGTATTCCTTCCTCTTCTATTTTTTGGAAAACTTTGAGAAGAATGGGTATAATGTCTTCTCTAAATGTCTGATAAAATTCAGTGGTGAATCTATCTGGTATTGCAGTTTTACTTTTGGTTATGTTTTTGATTACTGATTCAGTTTAATCGCTGGTAATTGGTCTGATCAGATTTCTGTTTGTTCCTGGGTCAGTCTTAGAAGGTTGTATTTTTCTAGAAAGTTGTCCATTTCTTCTAGGTTATCCAGTTTCTTAGAATATAATTTTTCATAATATTCTCTAATAATTCTTTGTATTTCTGTTGTGTCCATGGTGATTTTTCCATTTTCATTTCTTATTCTGTTTAGGTGTGTAGATTCTCTTTTTTTCTTGATAGTCTGGCTAGGTGTTTATCTGTTTTGTTTATTTTTCTCAAAGGACGAGGTTCTGGTTTCATTAATTTTTTCTGGTGTTTTATTTTTAATTTTATTTCATCTCTGATCTTTATTATGTCCCTACTTCTACTACCTTGGGCCTCATTTGTTCTTCTTTTTCCAGTTTCAATAATTGTGAATTTAGACTTGTTCATTTGGGATTGTTCTTCCTTTTTTAAATAGGCCTGGAATGGTATATAGTTTCCTCTTAGAACTGCCTTCCCTGGTCCGACAGATGTTGGGGTATTGTGCTGTTGTTTTCATTTGTCTCCATATATTGCTCGATCTCTGTTTTAATTTGGTCATTGATCCATTGTTTATTTAGGAGCATGTTGTCAAGTCTCCATATATTTCTGAGGCTTTTTGTTTTCTTTGTACAATTTATTTCTAGCTTTATACCTTTGTAATCTGAGAAGTTGGTTGGTACAATTTTAGTCTTTTTTAATTTGCTGAGGCTCTTTTGTGGCCTACTATGTGGTCTATTCTGGAAAATATTCCATGTGCAACTTGAGAAGGATGTGTATCCTGTTGCTCTTGAGTGGAGTGTTCTATAGATGTGTATTAGGTCCATTGGTTCTAATGTGTTGTTCACTGCGTCTGTGTCCTTACTTAATTTCTGTCTGGTGGATCTGTCCTTTGGAGTGAGTGGTGTGTTGAAGTCTCCAAAAATGAATGCATTGCATTCTATTTCCCCCTTCAATTCTGTTAGTATTTGTTTCACATATGTAGGTGCTTCTGTGTTGGATGCATAGATATTTATAATGGTTATATCCTGTAAGAGGGCTCAGTGAGACTCAAATGTAATGTCCTTCTTTGTCTCTTGTTGCTTTCTTTGTTTTCAATTGTATTTTGTCCGATACAAGTACTGCAACACCTGCTTTTTTCTCCCTATTGTTTGCATGAAATATCTTTTTCCATCCTTTCACTTTGTGTCTGTGTATGTCTTTGCATTTGAGGTGAGTCTCTTGTTGGCAGCATACAGATGCATCTTGCTTTTTTCATCCATTCTGTAACTCTGTGTCTTTTGATCGGTACATTTAGTCCATTTACATTTAGGGTGATTTTCAGTAGATATGTACTTATTGCCATTGCAGGCTTTGGATTCATGGTTACCAAAGGTTCAAAGGCAGCTTCTTTTCTATCTAGCATTCTACCTTAACTCACTTATTATGCATTATAAGCCCAGTCTGATTCTTTTTCTCTCCCTTCTTTTTCTTCCTCCTCCACTCTATATATTAGGTGTCATATTCTGTACTCTTTGTGTATCCCTTGACTGACTTTGTGAGTAGCTGATTTAATTTTGCATTTGGTTAATATTTAATTGGTCTACATCCTTTGCTTTGGTTTTATTTTCTCTGGTGACAGCTGTTAGTCTTAGGCACACTTCCATCTAGAGCAGTCCCTTTATATTACACTGTAGAGATGGTTTGTGGGAGGTAAATTCCCTAACGTTTCGTATCTGGGAGTTGTTTAATCCTTCCTTCAAATTTAAATGATAATCCCTGGTAGAGTATTCTTGGTTCTAGGCCCTTATGTTTCATTGCATTGCATATATCATGCCACTCCTTTCTAGCTTATAAGGTTTCTGCCAGGAAGTCTGATGATAGCCTGATGGGTTTTCCTTTGTAGGTGATCTTTTTGCTCTTTCTAACTGGTTTTAATACACTGTCCTTGTCTTTGATGTTTGCAATTTTAATTATTATTTGTCTTGGTGTTGTCTTCCTTGGGTTCCTTGTGTTGGGAGATCTGTGGACTTCCATGGCCTAAAAGACTATTTCTTTCCCCAGATTGGGGAAGCTTTCAGCAAATACTTCCTCAAAGACACTTTCTCTCTCTTCTTCTTCTGGTAACTCTATAATGTGAATATTGTTCTGGTTGGATTGGTCACACAGTTCTCTCAATATTCTTTAATTCCTAGAGATCCCTTTTTCTCTCTCTCTGCTTCGGCTTCTCTGTATTCCTGTTCTCTGATTTCTATTCCATTCACTGCCTCCTCTACCTCACCTAATCTGCTTTTAAATCCCTCCATTCTTTCATTTCAGTTATCTCCCTCCTGAATTCATTTCTTAGCTCTTGAATATTTTTCTGTATCTTCATTAGCATGCTCATGTCTTTTATTTTGAATTACTTCTCAGAAAATGGGTCATTTGAGTCTCACTGAGCCCTCTTTCTGGTGTTTGAGGGATTTTGGATTGAAGAAGGTTATTCTGCTTTCTCATAGTCCTGGAGCTATGGGAGTGGTTGCAGGAGAGTGTTGTGGTTTCAGCTAGGAGGACAAAGTCCCTTCCTGCTTGCCGGTCACCATGCCTGTCTCTGCTGTATGTGCCGGTTAACCATGCGCACAGAGTGGCCTCTGGGTTAATCCCCTAAAGTGCCATGGGTGGGATGGCCTAAGGCAATGGTGGGTGTCACAGACCAGTGGTGCAGGTTCTGTCATGAAAAGAAAACCCCTTCATGGTTCCCAGTCTCAGCGCCCATCTCCGCTGTCTATGCTGGTCAAGCTCATGGAGCAGCCTCTTATTCTGGCCTGGTTAGCGGCATGCAGGGAGAAGCCTCTGCATTAAGCTGTGTAGTTGCTGTAGGCGGGGCTGCCCTCTGGCTAGTCTGCAGCAATGGCAGGGACAGCTGATTTGCACACAGGTGCTGGCTGGGAGGAAGTTGCAGCAGACTGCTTATCGCGGTGAGGGTTCCTGGGGGCTGCATTGCTAAACAGGGGGATAGCGCACCTGAAGCTCCTGAAAGTTCCCAGCATGCTGGTCTGAGTGTTCCAGGACGATTTTGTCCACCCGTTTCTTCTCCCAAACCCTTGTTCCCCTAGCAGCCGTGTGACTGTTGAGAGGTACGTTAAAGTGCCTGCTTGTCTTTTTTCGCTGGGCAGCTGGTGGTGGGAAACCATTCGCAGTCTTGTCTCAGACTCTGCCTTTTAGCCCCTCCAGTCTCCAGAGCACCATATAATGTGGGTCCATGCCCCCAGGGTAGATTTGTAGGGCTGGGTATTTAGCGGTCCTGTGCTTCCACTCCCTCCCTGCTCTGATTCTTTTGCTCCCACCGGTGAGCTAAACTGGGGGGTGTTTGGGTCCCGCCAGGTCACGGCTTTTTACTTTACCCTTTTCCGTGAGATGTTGACTTCTCCCAGATATAGACTGGCTGGTGTACTATTACTTCTGGTCACTCCTTTAGGAACAGTTGTATTTGCTATATTTTCAAAATATATGTGGTTTTGGGAGGAGATTTCTGCCACCCTACTCATGCTCCCATCTTTTTCTCTCTCTCTCTTCAAACTTTTTTTTTTAGTGGCTGATAGCTCTGTATTAGCCACAAGGTGCCATTGTGGTTCATCTTGGTTTATTGTCAAGGTCAGAACGTTTTTCAGGCTGTCTTCCAGTTTTCCCACATGGAGTTTATGCCCATGAAGTTTTTACGTGGGGTTCCTGAGCTGATAGGACTTAAAATTAACTTACTCTTCCTTCTTACCTCATGGTAGGGATGTCCATGTGTTACATTGGTTGGACCAATTCCAAGGGGCTTTTCTTTTTCTTTAAGGCATTTTAGAAATGAGATAATTTAAGTAATATCCTCTAAGGGCAAAAAACTTTATGCTGATTTCAAGTGGTATTACAAAGGTATTTTAAGAAGTCATAGCCACTTACTTTAAAAATTCCTGTCTGGTAGGTTAGTTTAGAAAAAAACAGAAAAAGAGCAATTGGGCACCTACACATTTTTTATTTTAAATTTGCTCATCAAAATATGGAATTAGCCAAATATACTTAATACCTTAGCTATTTCTATTTTATGTTTCCAGTAACAAATTACATTCAATATTTTCAAACATTTATTTTATGATAACTGGTGAAATAGAAGAGTGCACTTGTCATCCAGAAAGTGGAATATAAAATATAAAATGTTCACTCTTGTTTAAATCAAGTGCTTCTCACAGTCTCTTTTTCTTATAAAGAGGTATGTGTATGATGAGGATTAAAACAATCCCTGGTGATCTGGCCATGTCTTCTGTGTGCAAGCAGGTGCCATGAAGATCACATGGACAACCTAGAAAGTAGATACTTGGTAGAGGATCAAAACCACCACAGACTAAGTTCAGCTAATCTGCCACAAAATATTCTTTTTCTAGTTGAAACATTTTAGAGAAATCAGCCAAATAGGTTTGTAGAAAATATCCAAAGGACTTATGCTAGGTTTAATTTCTTTTTATAAACAAAAATTAGGAGATATTTAAGATTTTAAATATTTTATCTTTTTTTTTAAGGTAATGTAATTGTGTCATAATTAACTTAAAGCCATGCCATTATCAGTTTTTGTTTTGTTTGTTGTTTTCCTAGCACTAACCTTTAATTATTTCAGATTTACAGCCTTATAAATATGCAGGATACCCCATGCTAATTAGGACTATAACAATGGAAACTTCAGATGACCTCCTTTTCTCAAAAGAATCACCACTGTTACCTGCTGCTGCAGAGCTGGCTTTCCATACAGTCAACTGTTCAGCCCTCAATGCTGAAGAACTCAGAAGGGAGAATGGAATTGAGGTAATACGGACTGACCTTTGTATTTATCTTCAAGCTTGTTTAGGCACATTGTGTGACTCTTGGCAATAGAGAATTCACCCACTATAGACAGAGTTGATATAGTTTCCTACTTTATTCCAACAAATAACATAATGTTATATTCTCTATATTCTAGTACCAGAATTAAAGGTGGAAATGGAACTTTATTTCATAATGTGAATTGGAGAGTATTGGATTCAAAATTGGTAAACTTAATACTGCCTCCAAAGTAGCTTATTGGGAATAGTTGAAAAGAAACTTCAAGGAGTCCTTTGTTTACCTGTTTCTTTAACAAATGTTAGTTGAGTAAACATGTATTATGAAGTATCTAGCATTAAAAGGTTATTAATACTTTATTCCTACCAGAAAGGCTTTTCAGACTTCAAGTCAGAATAAACAGTTCATGGCCGACTTCTTTCTCTGCAGGTTTTACAAGAGGCATTTAGTCGCTGTGTCGCTGTCTTGAGTCGTTCTAGTAAACAAAGTGACATGTCAGTACAGGTGAGGCTAAAATGTATGGTTCCAAGAAAGTTACACTAGACCAGTAGCTCATTCGTTAACAGTTCTGAGAGTCACCTGGAGGGCAGCTCTCATTGAAACATGGGTTGCAGAGCTCCACTCCCACCCACAGCCCTGCCCAGAGTGTCTGATTCAGTGGGTCTGGGGTGGGGAGCTGAGAATTTGGCTTGCTAAGAAATTCCCAGGTGATACTGATACTATTGGTCTGTGTATCACACTCCACGAACTATGCACTGAATCACTTGTGATTGGTTTAAATTTCTTTTTCTTAAAGTAGGACTAGTGTAACCTTTATATCTGTACCATCCAGTTTGAAACATTTATTTTTACCATTCTTGTTCACTTATCTTCCACCTCCTTCCCTACTTTCCTTCTCTACCTCCTTCCCCTGTCTCCAGTATTTTTTTTCAGTTTTATTGAAAAATAATTGACACAGATCACTGTATATAAGTTTAAGGCATACACTTTGATATTCTGTCTTGTATATTTGCCTCAGTAAGTTCAGCTAATAGCCATCATCTGATAGAGATAAAATAATCCATTCCTAGTATTTTTTTATTGGGTTATTTTCTACTAAGAAGAGTACTTAGTAGAAAATACTTTGATAGCAAACCCATCAGGAATTCATTGAGATCATTTATAGAATACATAAATGTTGCCCTTTTTTGGTTTATGCCAGCAAAATGTAGAAATACAGCAACTAAGTATTGGCTTCCTAGTTTCATCCTCTATTTTGAAGTTTGGTAGTATATAAACAGAATTGGAATTCTGCAGTGGTAAGGTGAACAAAAAAATACCTTAATCCAGAGGTTGGCAAACTTTTAAAATAAAGGGCCAGAGAGTAACAATCAGAGGCTTTCAGGCTACATGCAGCCTCTGTTGCGTATTTTTATTTGTGTTTTTTTTTTTTACACCTTTTTGAAAATGTAAGATCATTCTTAGCTCCCTGTCTTGCCCCACAAAAAATAGACTTCAGTCAGTTGGCCCATGTGTCATTTCACCATGGTTTGCCATCCCTGCATCTTTGGGAAATATTAACCAGATATACTAGCGAGTCGATAAATATATTCTGTTTAATTTTGGAGCATCATATTATATACTTGTGCATAATTTGGAGCATCATATTAATACTTTATATTATATATTGGTGTCATTCACAAATCTGTTCATTTGATTTCTGCAATGTTAAGGAAGGAGTTCACGTGTGACTCTTCTTTTTTGCTCTGTGTGTTGTCTGCAGGTTTGTGCACACATAAGCAAATGCTATAGTGTGGCTGCTCAGTTTGAAGAATGCCGAGAGAAGATCACAGAAATGCCTGGTATCATCAGGGATCTCTGTCGGGTGCTGTATCTTGGCAAGGTAGACTTCCATCTTTAGTGCTTTCTGGATACTGTCAGCAGTGGGTTTTTCTGTTTAAGTAGCCATTCCTCAATTTATAAACAAGTTGTTTCCCTAAAATTATTTTTAAGTAAATTATTTGAATCTCTAAGCATTTTTCATAGAAGCCTTGCTGTAAATGAAGGCTTTTGTTCCTAGGCTGGCCCACAGCAAATAAGACGTTGCTAAAAGCAAGTGAGTCTCATCTGAACATTAGAAGATAGGTGGAAAAGGAAAGAGAAGACTAAATATATCTATTGAAAGTAAAGGACCATGTAAATCCTCAAACAGAATCAAGTCACTGCCTGATGGGAAAAGCTTTGGAGATCTGAGAGTTTACTGTTTCCTCCCAGTACAGTACTGCTGAGGGAAGATGACTGTGGGTAGGTGGGGGAGATGACTGGGAAGGGGGAGAGATTTCTTGGAATAATTGGGCAGGTAGTTACATTGGAATAGAACAGAATTGGATGCTGATCCTGAATTGAGGTATCCAGAAATAAGGAATCTGATGAAAATATCTCTTCAGCTATATTTACTTAATGTTCATATAAATGTTTAATAAGAGTACAAACTCTGATATAAAGAGTAAATCCATACACCTGCCCTAAATATATCATTGGTACAATTAAGGTCATTTGTGTGTGAGTTGCTCTTAATGCCTTATCATTATTTTTTTACTTTAAAATACAAGAAGTGCTCACAGAACCCAAGAATGGACTAACAGTTACCAAAGGGAAAGGGGCTGGGGAGGATGGGTGGAAGGGAGGGACAAGGGGGAAAAAGGGGCATACGATTAAAAGACAAAATGTAGGGGCTGCCCTTGGAAGGCTGTACAACACAGAGAAGACAAGTAGTGATTCTATAGCATCTTACTACGCTGATGGACAGTGACTATAATGGGGTATGTGGGGGGTACTTGGTGATGGGGGGAATCTAGTAACCATAATGTTGCTCATGTAATTGTACATTAATGATACCAAAAAAAAAACCAACAAGAAGTGAAACAAAGAAAACTATTCCTAGGTCTTTGAATATTAGCTTCAAAAAGTAATTCTGTCTTGTCACAAGGTCACTTTTAATTTTAGGCTCCTAAGGATATTGGATTCAGATTTAGATTGGAATTGAAAATATAAGAGGAGGGAAATAAACATTTTTTAGAGTAAGATAGCTCGTTTGACATACATTCACAAGCAGTTTCTTTGAGAGCTTTTTTTAAACCCTGTAATTAATTCCATCATTCTTATTTATTAGAATATTCCACGGGTTGCTGCTCTTGGAGTAGAATGTGTCAGTTCCTTTGCTGTGGATTTCTGGCTACAGACACATCTCTTTCAGGCTGGAATTTTGTGGCATCTACTTGGCTATCTATTTAATTATGACTACACACTGGAAGAGAGTGGCATCCAGAAAAGTGAAGAAACAAATCAACAGGTAACTTTCACTCTTTAATGTTGCATTTGAACTCAAACCATAGCTTGATACTAAAGTAACGTGGAGGAAAGCTCTAGCTACCCAGAAATCCCCAAGGGATAAAATGTTTTTCAAGGTGACTAAGATTGCTCTTTAAACTCCAAGACTTTCTTTTAACTACTTAATGCTGGAAGGATTCAAGGCAGGAAGTCTGCAGTGTACTGGACGTAACTTAATCTTGTCTTGATTACTTAGTCACTGTTGTGATTGTATAATTACAGTTGTGTAACAGGGAAATACAGTGATTCCTTGGGCTGCTGAGGCCAGCTCCCCATATACTTAAGTATTTATCTAATTTTTTTTTTTTTTGGAGAGGCATCTCTCATATTTATTGATCAAATGGTTGTTAACAACAATAAAATTCAGTATAGGGGGGTCAATGCTCAATGTACAATCATTAATCCATCTCAAGTCTAATTCTCGTCAGTCTCCAATCTTCTGAAGCATAACGAACAAGTTCTTACATGGTGAACGAATTCTTACATAGTGAATAAATTCTTACATGGTGAACAGTACAAGGGCATTCATCACCGAAACTTTCAGTTTTGATCACGTATTATGACCTATAAACAATCAGGTCAAATATGAATATTCGTTTGATTTTTGTACTTGATTTATATGTTGATCCCACATTTCTCCCTTTATTATTATTATTGTTTTTATTTTTAATAAAATGCTGAAGTGGTACGTAGATGCAAGATAAAGGTAGAAAACATAGTTTAGTGCTGTAAGAGGGCAAATGTAGATGATCAGATGATCAGGTGTGTGCCTATGGACTAAGTATTAATCCAGGCTAGACAAGGGCAGCAAAACATCCACGGATGCAGAAGATTTCTCTCAAAGCAGGGGGGGTAAGGTTCTGAGCCTCACCTCTGTTGATCCCCAAATTCTCACCTGATGGCCCCCCTGCGACTGTGCCTGTCTTAGGTTGTTCCTCCCTTGAGGAATCTTACCCGTCTCTGGCTAACCAGTCATCTTCTCGGGCCATACAGGGAAATGTAAAGTTGGTAAGTTAGAGAGAAGCCATAATGTTTGAAAAGGTTAGCTTTTTACTTCTTTGCAGATTTATGCCCTGTGGCTTCTATGCCCAGCACTTGTCTCGAGGTATCTTTACCACCTGGAGGAATTATGATACTCGGTAAATTCGATATGAGGCACGAATTCTATTTAAGGGTTGTAATTAGGAAGAAAGAAGAAAAGCTACAGATGTAGCATATGGAAGGAAACATGGGAGGATTGATTATTTCTTTGACATATCTTCTTGTAGAGTACCTTAAGTATGTATAGGTTTTAAACTACTAACTAATTTGCACACACATATTAACATAATAGGAATATGGTGACATAAACAAAGCAAATCTATAATTACCATCCATCTCCAGTGAAGCCAAGAAAACCATTTAGGCACCCTAGGCATTTGTGAAAATTTATGATATGATGGATATTGTCCAACTGTACTTGAACTGTCTGAGAGAAATCAGACAAATTAAAGCAGCCCATTTCTGGGATCTGTTCACCTCCCATATGTTCTTTTAACCATAGATTGTCTATAGTCATAAGATTTTGGAGTGCTACACCTTGCACCCCTCCCAACTCCTGGTTGAGTTCCAACAGTACAGATCTGGTCAAATTCGTTGTCTCACTGTACGCACATGCCAGCCTAGTCATCTCCCTCCTCATTCCAATGGCAAGTCCAGGAGACGGTGGGCTGGATGCAGCCACAACCGCAGCATCGTCCTTATCTCTGTGGAGGCTTTTTGATGATCATCCCCCAGCACAAGTCCTCCAGAGTGCTGATGCCGGAAGCTCCTCCTCATATCGTATCTTAGTTCATTTTCTGGGTATCCAAGCTAGGCCTTGATCTTCTGCATAGAAACAAACAGACCCTTTGCCCACACTTTGACATGCCCTCTATACCACTGTGCAGAACTCATTGGAGGTCAGCACACAGTAACTGCTTTTTTTTTTTTTTTTTTTTTTAATTAAGAGAAAGGAATATTATCAGAAAAGAGTACCTCCATAGCTGATCATCTGACACCCTTTAAGTGATCAACATTAAGGATATTTAAAGCGTGCGTTGATCTTTGATTTACCAATAGTTTTATCCTATCAAGGAGTAATCCCAATCCCCCTTTTCTTTCTTTCTTTCTTTCTTTCTTTCTTTTTTTTTTTTTTGATTTTTAATCTATACATACATGCAGAATAGTATGTTACTATGCTCTCCCCTATATCAGGTCCCCCCTAACAACCACATTATGGTTACTGTCCATCAGCTTAGCAAAATGTTGTAGAGTCACTACTTGTCCTCTCTGTGTTGTGCAGCCCACCCTCCCCTTTCTCCCTGCCCCCCATGCATGCTAATCTTAATACCCCCCTTCTCTCCCCCCCCACCCCCCACCCCCCCGCTTATCCCTCCCTGCCCACCCATCCTCCCCAGTTCCTTTCCCTTTGGTAACTGTTAGTCCATTCTTGGATTCTGTGATTCTGTTGCTGTTTTGTTCCTTCAGTTTTTCTTTGTTCTTATACTCCACAGATGAGTGAAATCATTTGGTATTTCTCTTTCTCCGCTTGGCTTATTTCACTGAGCATAATACTCTCCAGCTCCATCCATGTTGCTGCAAATGGTTAGATTTTTCCACTTCTTATGGCTGAGTAGTATTCCATTGTGTATATGTACCACATTTTCTTTATCCATTCATCTACCGATGGACATTTAGGTTGCTTCCAATTCTTGGCTATTGTAAATAGTGCTGCGATAAACATAGGGGTGCATCTGTCTTTCTCAAACTTGATTGCTGCGGTCTAGGGTAAATTCCTAGGAGTGGAATTCCTGGGTCAAATGGTAGGTTATTTATCTAATTTTTATAGGCATTTTTTCTGTCTCTCCTTTCCTACTCAGTGTCATTCAGTACTTGTATTGTTAGTGTGTGCCTCTAGCAGGCAAGTCTGCCTACCTGTGCCCTGCTTCTCACTGTACCCCCAGATGTGCTTCTTCCAGTCTCCTCTAAGATACTCTATAGGCTATAGATGAGTACATAGATTCTGATGGGCTTTTGTATAAGTAAAAAAAAAGCTCTACTAAATAAATTCTGTGACATCAGTATTGGGGATGTGTGTGCCCTTTTGCTATCTGCTCTTTAAGTATGTTCTATACAGTTGTGATTCCATAAAATTACTTTGTTACCTATGTACAATAATAGACCCACTTCAGTGTTAATTTCTTATAACAGGAAGTAGCCAACAGCCTTGCCAAACTGAGTGTCCATGCTCTAAGCCGCCTCGGAGGGTATCTACCTGAAGAACAAGCCACCCCAGAAAACCCAACCATAAGGAAAAGTTTAGCTGGCATGCTGACACCCTATGTTGCTAGAAAACTCGCTGTGGTTAGTGCTACTGAGGTATGTGCTTCAGGGATGTGTGGCCTGGGTTTTGGTGAATTTGGTAAGATCCTTTAAATAGTAGAGGAACACAATAATGTAATTTGCTTTAGGAGATCTAAAAATTGAAAATTTTCACGTCTCAACTAAGAAATTCAGTTTATTGTGGATTATGCTGACATCACCACCTTAACAAATCCAGTCTCTCTGTGAGGGTAGATGTTTCCCAGCTATGGAGCTCACCATAATTCTTCAACCTTGAGTCACAAAGGGACAGGGAAGAGAATTAACTTGGAATGGTGTTTCATAATGGGCAGAGGACTGGGAGTCTGGCAATCCAGACTATTTTTAGCTATTTCTTATGAACTATGACTTACTTAGAGTCAGGGTTGAAATCCTAAAAATACATACATAAACACACATAATACATTCATGACAAAAACAAGTATGACCTTGGCAGATCTCCCAACGTCTTTGGCCTCTTTTGTGAGGATTATTGAGAAACAATCTAAGAATGTGTCATTAGAGAATTCAATTACAGAAATCCATTAAATAGAATACTGTGAAGTCCTAAGTTGTAAAGGTGTATTTAAAGAAATTAAAAGAGACTGAACGCATTTAAGTGAAAAAACTAAATCATACCATTTTTGGTATTAAAAAAAATGAATGGATGGGTAGATCTGTACTAATATGTGAACTGTAATTATATCTGAATGGCAGAATTCTAGGCTATTTTTATTTTCTCTAGTGACCATTTAATACTTCTCTAAGGAAAAAAATCCTGAGGCTTCCAAATGTAAAATATTTTTAGAATTTATAATTAGCTTATTTGTTTTTTAGTTCAGTCTTATGGAGTCTGGTTGTTTTTTAGTGCAGGCCATTGCTTTTCAATGCCCCAAGAACTTTAGATGCCCCTCTGTTCTTTTTCTGGACTTTGTGTTTACTGATGTAATGTGTTTTGCTGAACATAAAACACTCTTTCCAGAAGTACTAGCAAGTTGTTATAGCCAAAGTATGAAAAAAAAAGTAGCATTTCAAAATCTTGGGCTGTAGTACATCTGGATTTAATGCTTATTTTAAACTGCCAGTTCTCAATGTTTTACAATTTTCTTAACAATATAGTTTTGCAGTCATTTTATTTTAACTAGTAGTTAACATTTTGAAAACAAGGGTTGGGGTGCTTTGTGTAAAATTGAAGTAATAACCCAATGCTTTCCTTCTGGCATAGAGCTCTGTAAATGTAAAATGTAAAAATGTGTATTAAAATGTATATATACTTTTGAGGAGAGCTAAATAAATGAAAAGTGCACTGGGTGGCTAAGCAGCGATAAGCTATGTCTGCAGAATTACTTAACTCAGCCTCGAATCAGGGTTTGGCCAAGAAAAGTTGAAGTGACTCGGCTTGTAAATTCTATTTCCCTTCCTAGCAATATGCTTCATGACAACTGAGATTTTGTTTTCAGATACATGTATGTAAAGGTAGTATGGTATGATTCTTTTTAAGCTCACCTTTACTGTTTATTAAGTGCTTTACCACAAAATATCTTCTGTAATTGTTCTGGTGGCAGAGCAAATGTTAAACTGTGAAGTCAAACTGACTCAAACTGGACTCACACTTTCACCACATAAGGGCTGTGTGACCTCGGGCAAATAATTTGAGTGCTTTCAGTTTGGATTTTTCTCAGCTGCAAAATGAATAATATCAATAATCTTGTTAGAATTATTGAGATCCATTATACATAAGGCACCTGTTATAGTGCTTGACGTATAGTAGACAAGTATAGCAAATGATAATTTCAATTTCTGTTTTTTTCTAAATGTTACAAAATATTAATGTCTTCTTTTAGATATTGAAGATGCTTAACAGCAACACAGAGAGCCCATATTTGATATGGAACAATTCTACAAGAGCAGAACTACTTGAATTTCTTGAATGCCAACAAGAAAGCATGATTAAAAAAGTATGTCACAGTTTGATACATTTTTGTGTAGCTTTAATGAAATACTCTCTGAAAATATAACTTAGTATTGACAAAACAGAAACCCACCTTTTCCATTTGGTATTAATTAAGCCTATAGATTTTTCCACCTAGTACTTGGCCCACTTAAGAACAATGTTTTTACTATATCAATGCATTAGGATTTATTGTTGGCGCCACCCGTCATGTAGCTATCTCCTCTTTCAATGAGTTTTTGTACTGAAAAGCCCTCTTTTAATTGTTCTCTTCAGCCTCTTTTCCCCAGTAAATTGCTTTCTGGTATCAAAATTGAGTAATTTCTCCTATCCTGCCACCTTGTTGTGGAAAAGCTGTGAAGCCATGAGAAAAACCAAAGACAGTAGGATGGGAGATGAGGAGAAGGCTTGGATATTCCGTATACTGGTTGAGTCTTGATGGTTTAGAAAACACTTACGTTTGTGGGTTTGAAATTTGTTTAAGAGTAACCACTACTGTTATGTCCTAAATTTTTCAAAATTTGCTTTTGAACTCATTTCATGATAATCACTCAGAACTCCCTACAGATAGAAGTGTTGAGAATTGCAGAGCTATGGAGAACAGGCTTCACCGTTCTATGTATCTTCTGTTCTTTTGCCAGAAGAGACAACATCTTCTCTTTGTTTAGCACTTCACAATTTATTATATACTTTGACTTTTTTATTTCAGTCCAACCTAAATTCTGTGTGGTTTAAATGTAAATCTTCATTGGGACTGTTTTCTCCCATTCCTCTTTTCTTTTTTCTCTAAATGGAAAATCTTCTTGATTTTTCAGCCTATATGGTATTATCCTGCCTTTTTTAAAATTCAGAGACCTTGTTTTCCAGCATTTATTTCAGTGCATTACATCATAAAGCCCATTCTAAGTGTATTAATTTCTTAGCTCTATCACCCCTATATCTGACAAGGCCAAGTTGTTGCTGAGTGGAGTGAGAAGAGTCAAGTGTTATATTTGCTTTATAAATACTAGCTCCTAAGACACTTCATCGGCTCTCAAAATTTTAAAATGAGTTACAACATTAATCATTGGATTGAAAATAACATAACTCTATGCCTGATCCAGAGTCCATATTACCAGTTATAAACATTAAAATTTCATTGAGTGCTGTGTTGTTTATTCCAACATCTTTTTCCTCTCTGCAAAATGAATGGATCTTTCAAATTATTTATCTATTATGTTATTAAACTGAATATAGGTAGATATAAGATTTAAAAACTATTAAGACACTTATTCTGATTTACATCTAACAGTCTTATTTTCTTTTTTAAAAAGACGGATTGTGACAAAACTTTCGGATCAGAATTTGTCTATAGTGATCATGCCAAAGAACTTATTGTAGGGGAGATTTTTGTCAGGGTGTATAATGAAGTCCCTACCTTCCAACTAGAGGTAAGCCCTGTACTTTGAGTTTAGTCTGATACCTTTGCTCATTTGTTACTGAAAGCTACTAGTTTATTTACACTGAATGCACTGAAATGATAGCTGTTCTTGCCAAATGCTATTTTATACTAACTTGGTATGTGAAGGGGTGAAAATTGATGACTTACATTCTCTTCATTTTCAGGAATTTAATTTTGTGGATTCATAAATAATGTTTTCCCTGCCCAGCTATTCCTTATATTTTATGCATAATGCTACCCCATGTGTATATGCCTTCAGCTTACTGGTCTCTCATGGGAGTGCAAGGCCACTTACATACTCCATTATGTAGACTGTCAGACCACCAGGCAGTTTTTCTCCGGCCGGTTATTAAAAGAAAGTAAAAAAATACAGGTGGACAGCATTGAGATTTTTTAGAATGTGACTGGGGTCCTCTTGTGTGATGATCCCTAATCACTTTCAGAAGTAAATGAGGAGCTGCTTTTTCTGTTTAGTGTTTGGGAATGGTGTAGGAATTTTTTGTTGGAATTTTTTTTGAAAGGGTGCCAGGAGGATTTGGTAGTTGCTTGGTTTGTAAAGAGGAAGACGTAAGGCTTTATTTTAGAGTTTACTCTTGGAAAAAAGGAATTTACTAAACCGTAATGTATATTATTTATCACAGAGTAATGTATATAAATAGCTAAGCTTATTTAAATATATTATGTTATATATATAATATATATAAGTAGTTAAGCAGAATAAGTTCAGTGATTTGTGAAGTCTTAGAAAACTGTCTTTAGAATTTATTTTCTAAATATAATAAAATTTTAAGTATACAAATATAACCAAATTGTAGAAATTGCATATCACACCACCAGCTGCTTTGATTGGTAAAGGAAAAAGATACTCTAACCTCAGAATTGTCACACTGAAGTACTGATGGGAGGATATCATCTCTAATGTATTAGGACAAAAAATGTTGAGAAACATTTTCTAATGCAGTCAGGTTTTATTTCCTTCCTCCTTACCCCTTGTTAATCCATAGGTGTATTCTTATGTATGTATAATTTATTCACTTTCATAGCTTAAACTGTCTGTTTTTGTTGTTGCTCTAGAGTCTTTGTTATACAGGTTATGTCTGAATGTTTCTCCATTTGACTTAGGCCCCAAAGGCATTTGGTGCAAGTCTCCTGGATTATATAGGCTCCCAGGCCCAGTACCTGCACACATTCATGGCGATCACAAATGCTGCAAAAGTGGAGTCAGAGCAACATGGAGACCGCTTGCCAAGAGTGGAAATGGCTTTGGAGGCTCTGAGAAATGTTATTAAATATAATCCAGGTATGTGACAATACCCTTGATCAATAAGATTCTCAAAATAAAAAGGATCGTAAATTCCAGTTCTCAATTTTATCAGAGAAAATTATACTTGGTTTTTGACCCCGTAATATTCTTACCTATAAACATAGGTAGGCTTGGAAGAAAGTTCAAGTCAGTCATATCTCTAAGAGAAAATGAATGTCAGTAAGTTGAAAAGGCAGAATAACTTGGTAGTGTATAAAATTTCATATTGATTGCAGAAGTTGATATACCATATGTAAGTGCTTAAGTCAGGTTTCTTTTTTAGGTGATCTATGATCTAATTTTTGCCCCTTTTGGGCCCTAATGCAATGCCTTGTACATATGGGCACTCATAATTTTGCAAAGCTGCCTGAAGGTTTTGGTGTATAATAAATGAAATAATGAGAAGGTGAGGGTTCTCATTCTTAAGATAACATTCCCCAAAACATTATCACTCTTGACTGAGTCTAGGGAGATGGATGAATGAAAATCTGAAAACTGTTTCCAAGTCTAACTTTGATAACAAATATAGAATATAAGACCTAAAACAATACAAATTCGATTTAAGTTACTTAAAGACACCAGATCTTTTTTATAAATGTTTACCATTAACTGTCTGGTACTTCTTTTGCTCTTTTCAGTACATATATTACAGTACTATTGAAATTCTGACTTTCTGGTTTGCCACCAAGTTACTCAAATAAAATAAGAGTAATTAAATGTTAGGAAAATTAATCATTCCCAAAATATACATTGAGGTGTTATTAAAGACAGTTTTATAAAATCTGAAGAAAACTTCATTTCTCATTTCTTGGAGTTAACATAGTAAAACATTACTAGTGGTGTATTAGGTACAAAGAAATTGCAGCAAAGCAGGCTTTTGATTGGAATTTTAAAAAATTGGGTAAGTGTTTGCACATAAATTTTGAAGGAATCTGTAAAGTTCATGGATAAGATCACATGCTCTCTTGTAATTTAGAGGTATGGTTTCTGTCATTGATGTATTGATAATTGTTGTCTGTTAGAGAAGTGGTTTGAAAATTAATTTAAAAGCAACCTATTTATAGAATATATTCAGACTCTTGAAGTTGAGGTCTTATGAATTACGAGTCCTCAAAAGATTACAAAGTACATATCATATGTTTTATGACAATAGAGCAAAAGGAAAAATACACTGAACAAGACCTGAATATTTAATGTTTTTGTTTTAAAAACAAAATGGTAGTAAATATATGAGATTGGGATTTGAGGTTGGTAGGAATAGAAATACCATTCAATTTAACGTATTTTCACAAGGAGCCCTTTGCATATGCATATTGGTTGGTTGTAATTTAGTCTTCAAGTGACAGAGTTCTAACTCAGTCTTAAGTAAAAACCAAATGATATCACACTCCCAAAATATAAGTAGGCTGAGGTAGGGGGGTAGCCCTAAGGTCTAGAGGTAAATAGTAAAATAACCACCTTACACCCTTGATTTTTGAGTTGTATTTGGATTTCATATGTGATAAGTTTCTTGTTTTTAGCCTGATGGCTAGAGGTAGGAATGGAAATGAAATCACAACAAACCTAACAGACCCTATCTTACTTTTGCTTCCTAAGATTTATTGCTGCTTAGAGATACTCCAGTCACTTTGTGTTACAGATGTTCAGAAAAGGTTGTCAAAGCCTTAACATTGATAGTAAATGACAGTATATATTGGTTTTCCGAAAATTTATAATTTAGAACATCCTTGAAAATAAAAATTAACTATTTCTCCTTACTCCCTAGGCTCTGAAAGTGAATGCATTGGGCATTTTAAGTTAATATTTTCTCTCCTCCGAGTTCATGGAGCTGGTCAAGTGCAGCAACTGGCTTTAGAGGTAAAATTTTGTATTATAGCTTAATAAGCATAAGTTCTTTTAATTGGAAAGTGTGCTGTATTCCTCACCATTACTGTATATGGTTTAAGCCTTGACTAATTACATCTGCAGTTGAATGGAAGTTTGCACGTAGTACGCTGTTTGTATTTTTTCACCTATTAAGTGAATATGTGTTTAAAATTCAAATTACTATACTCTTTTCAAAGAGCAGATGTTGCATGGTGGTGTTTAGCATGGTTCCCTCTATGGCATTGTCATGCATCAGAACTTAGGATGCATGTGGTGTGGGTTAAGGAATGGGCGTTACTGGGGAAGATCAGATATTACAGCTCAGTAAGAAGAGGAAGAAGGATTTCTCAATGTCCCAACAGAGAGACATGTTAAGACCAAGCACTCTGCTGGCTGCACAGTGGGTTTGTGCTCCAGAGGATGGACTCAACCCACTCCCCTTCAGTTGAGTTCCCTTCTCAGGGGTCTAGTACTTAAGTAGTCTTTTCAGTGATGGTTGGAGACAGACAGCTGGGGTGTTACGCTGTCTGCAGGAGCTGTGTAGGAAAGGCAGCTACCCAGGACCTGAGCGCCTTAGGGGTGCAAGAGAAGTTGGAGGCCCCTTCCTGAGGAGAATGAAAACACTGGTCCCATGGAAAGCTGTTCGGGTGCAGCCTTTTCCTCTGGAAGATCACTGGTCACAGGGGACTTGTCCAGACAACCCAGAATGAGCTCCCAGGATCATTTTTCAGATGATCCCACTCATCATAACACACACAATTTACTGTAAAGAGCACAAAGTTCATCCCTGCAATAACAGGTTTATGATGGTTTATGAGTGATTTGTATAATGTGTTCTTAGATTGCATGTTGACTTAAAAGAGATTTTAAATAATAAAAGTTAAATTGGTCAAAAAGCTTAGTAAGCATAGCTTCTTTTGATTGAGAAGTATGCTACTCTACTTAATCCTCCAAGTACCTTGTAACTCAAAATAAATACTAAATTTAGGATGCATTGCTTTGGGATACAAATTACGTGGTTCAAGTTAAGTGACATCAATCTTCAGATGTATGCTATAAAAGTTAGAATTTGGAAGTCATCCTCTTTGAAAGAAAAATACCTTTTTCTTCATAGTGGAAAAATAGACTTCAGTATGTTATACAGGACATGGAAGACATTCACTTTCTTCTTCTCAAAGTAAAGTGGAAGTCTGAGTAGCGAGTATCATTATCTTCATAGCTCCCCTCCCCTCTCCAAATTCTGTGGTTCACAGTACTACGGTGTGCTCCCCACACACTGGAGTAGGATTGAAGACTTCTTATAAGCCTCAAGATTGTGAATGGGTGCTAAAATATTTGTTAGATCACTACATTTAGTTCTTCTAAATTAATAGGAAACTATATAATACATGAGCATTAACACTTATTATTTCTCAAAAGGTCAAAGTAATAAAGCTAGCCTTTTAAAATTAAACTCACCTTTAAAAATTAAATATTTTTTTTTCCAAACATTTTTCTCACTTTTGTGAAGCCTTACATTTATTTATGTCTAATTTGACTTAATTTGATTTAGGCCTAAAATTATTTTCAGACTTTTAATACCCTATTGATTAATTTTCAGGTTGTGAATATAGTGACTTCTAACCAAGATTGTGTCCACAATATTGCTGAATCGATGGTTTTGTCTAATTTATTGGCTCTTCTGCATTCGTTGCCATCAAGTATGTATATTCATGAAATCAAGTATGCATATGATTTTTGGGCAGCACAGCCTGGCTGACCCATAGAGGGGAGCAGTTTGCATAGATGATACAATACCTCTGACATAAAGTTATTCATATTTAGTTCTGGAATAGTTTGAGTGGTATTCTTACTATTAGTCTTCATAATCATATTTTACACAACTTAATAAAACTTTTATATTTCCATGTCAAAAGTGGAAAGTTGGAGGTGAGAGAGATCCAAAGCAAAGGCAAATAACCTAGGGTTTTCAGTTTGCTGAGTATAATCTATTTGTGAGTAATTGAGAATTGACTAATATTCCATGGTTTATAAGAAAAACATAATTGGTCTTGGAAAAAAATGCTTAAGATAAAAATTAGCTTAGAGTTCAGTCGTCCATTATTTATCCTTTATTGATTCAATGCTGATAGAATGAGAGAGTATTACCATCAATATGAAATTAATTAAAAAGTATATGCCAGCAAGATTTCTTGAATCCAGCCTGTGCTGATATAGGCTCCTTATAACCTGTATAGTTGTCTAACAGTAATAGTGTGTAGTTGTGCTAGAATCAACCTTGAGATTTCAAAGGCAGTTATAACTCCCAACTTCACTGCTAACCATAAGAATACATTGCTCAATTGGTTTTGCCAACCCCTTGGAAGATATGTTAATCTTGGCTTCACACCTGTTCACCTCCTTGAGAGCAGGAATTTGTTTCATTCATTTATGCCCTAGTGCCTTGCACGTGTTAGGTGTTTCTTTTATGTTCAGTCAATTGAGTGAAGTTGAATATCCATCGAATAATTTTGTTTTCTTTAATGAGTGACATATTTGAAATGGCTCTCTAAAATGACCACTTTGGAAAGTTGTTGCAGATTATCTTTATCATACCTACCACCTTAATTGGTTTTTCTTTTTTCCTATTGTTTTATTCTTCTCTGTTTATTTCTGCTCTGATCTTTATTATGTCCCTTCTACTAACTTCGGGTTTCATTTGTTCTTCTTTTTCTAGTTTCTTAAGTTGTGAGATTAGACTATTTATTTGGGATTGTTATTGTTTCTTGAGGTTGGGCTGTATTGCTTTTACTTCCTTCTTGCATCCCCAAAATTTGAACTGTTGTATTTTCATTTTCATTTCTGTCCATGCATTGCTTCATTTCTACTTTGATTTGTTCATTGATCCATTGATTATGTAGAAGCCTGTTGTTTAGCCTCCATGTGTTTATGGGTTTTTTTGTTTTCCTTGTGTAATTTATTTCTAGTTTCATACCACTGTGGTCTAAGAAGCTGCTTGATGGAATTTCAGTCTTTTTCAACTTATTGAGGCTCTTTTTGTTGCCTAGTGTGTTGTATCATCTATTCTGAAGAACGATCCATGTACACTTGAGAAAAATATGTATCCTGCTGCTTTTGGGTGGAATGTTCTTTAGATTCCAGTTAAGTCCATCTGATCTCATGTGCTGTTCAGTGCCTCTGTGTCCTTATTTATTTTCTGTGGATAATCTGTCCATTCATGTAAGTGCTGTATTAAAGTCACATAATGTGATTGAGTTGCAGTCTTTTTCTCCTTTTAGATCTGTTAGCATTTGTTTTACATATTTAAGTGCTCCTATGTTGAATGCATAGATATTTGTAATTGTTACATCCTCTTGTTGGACTGACCCTTTTATCATTATGTAATGCCCTTCTTCATCTCTTTACTTCCTTTGTTTTGAAATCCTTTTCATCTGTTATAAATATTGCTACTCCTGCTTTTTTCTCCCTATTATTTGCATGGAATATCTTTTTCTATCACTTCACTTTTAGTCTGTTTATGTATGTCTTTGGGTCTGAAATGAGCCTCTTGTAGGCAGCATACAGATGGGTTTTATTTCTTTATCCATTCTGCCACTCTGTGTCTTTTGATTGGTGCATTCAGGTCATTTCCATTAAGGTAGTTACTAATAGGTTTGTACTTACTGACTTTTACTAATTGTTTCCTGGGTGTTTTTGTCGTTCTCTGTTCCTTTATTCCTTGTTTATACTCATTTTTTTGTTATTTGAAAGTTTTCTTTGCTGTTGTGATTGGATTTCCTTTTAGAAGTTTTTTGTGTATCTATTATAGGCTTTAGGTTTGTGGTTACCATGAGGTTCATTGATAGTTGCCTAAATATATAATGGTCTAATTTGATAGTTGCTCTGTTTTAAATGCAATCTAAAATTATTCCTTTTTTATTCTTCTTCCTCCTCCATTCTTTCTGTATTAAATGTCATAATCTGCCTTTTTTCTATATCCCTTGACTGGTTTTGTGTATAGTTGGTCTTATTCCTTTTGTAATTTCAAACTAGCTTGGTAAGTAACTTGTCTACTGCTATTACTGTGGGTTTACTTTCACTGGAGAAAACTATTGAGGCTCAAGAACATTTGTATCTATAGAAGTCCCTTTAACAAATCTTGTAATGCAGTTTTAGTGGTTGTAAATTCCTTCAGCTTTTGTTTATCTGGGAAATTTTTAATCTCTCCTTCAAATTGGAATGATAATCTTTCTGGGTAAGGGATTCTTGGTTGAAGGTCCTTTTCTTTCATTACATTAAATATTTCATGAGACTCCCTTCTGGCCTGTAAAGTTTCTGCTGAGAAGTGAACTGATAGCCAGAAAGGATTTCCCTTATAAAAAGTTTCTTGCCTCTCTCTAGATGCTTTCAATACCTCCTTTTTGTACTTAATATTTATCATTTTAATTATTATGTGCCTTGCTATTGTCTTCCTGGGATTTCTTTTGTTAGGGACTCTCTAAATTTCCAGGACCTGTGTGTCTATTTCCTTCTTCAGACTGGGGACATTTTCAGCAATTATTTCAGCAAAATTTATTTCTCTCTGTCTCTGTCTCTGTCTTCTCCTTCTGGTACCCCTATTATATGGATATTGTTCCATTTGGAATTGTCATACAGCTCTCTTAGCATCCTCTCATTTCTAGAGATTCTTTTTTCTCTCTATTCCTCAGCTTTGTTCTGTACCTATTCTCTAATTTCCATCTCACTGTCTTCTCTAGTTGCAACAGTCTATTACTCATTCCCTCTGTTGTATTTTTCATTTCAGATACTGTATTTTCAGCAATGAGTGGATCTTTTTCAGCTCTTTCACTTTGTTGAAGTCCTCTCTGAGATCATCAGTACTTTTCTGCAGATCAGTGAGCATATTTCTGACTGTTACTTTGAAATTATTGTCCAGAAATTGGAGATCTCCATTTCATTTAGCCGTCTTTCTGGTGTCTTATCCTGTAGTTTTGTTTGGAACATATTCTTCTTCTTCCTCATTTTGTCAGGGTTTCTGTGTTTCTTCCATTGTATTAGATCCACTATGCCTCCTGTCTAGAGAGTAATGGCTTTATGAGGGTGGTGTCCTGTGGTGACCAAAAGCTCAAGACTCTTTACTCACCAGTGCCTGGTTCTCCTTTGTGGTGGAGCTCCACTTGCTGTTGGTGGACTGTGGGTGGGGCTGCCTTTCTGCTTGTCTGCCAACAGTGGCTGTTCTCTGTCAGCAGAGGCCCTTTATGAGCACTGTAGCAGGCTCTTCTGATGGGAGTGTTGTGGTCGGGGCTGCCTTTCTGCCTGTCTGCTGACTATGGCTTATCTCGGTCCACCGTGGGTGGCAGCTTGTACTGGGATTGTTGTCTTTTTATTGGTTTCCAAGAGCTTTGCAAGGCTTCAAACAGTGAGAAATTAAACCGACTGATGTTTATAGTAGTTGTAGTTTGAAAGTGTAATTTTATACTTATATCTGATTTATATAGTCCAGTCTATTTTAATCTTACAGTCAAAAATAGCTGGCATCTAGATATCTCAGACTAGTGCTTTTGTTTATATTTTAGATTAAATTATCTATCTTCCACTGTTTGCTACAGGACATTAAATATATACAATTTTTAACCTTCCTCTGACCCCTCCAAAGACTTGTTTTCTTTTGAAACTATGTTTAGAGCAGTGGTGGGTTTTTAAGTGAAGTATAGTTGCTTCTCTTAGGAATATCCTATTGAATGTTTGTTCTCATGTGTGTTAACTTAGTCAAGCGCAGCTACCAACCTTTGCTGGTAGTTGATTTAGTTTCAGCCTAATGCTTGGCAGCCTCCACCTCTTTGTCAACTCTTTCTACTTTGGTCCACTGTCTGTCATTGTCATTTAACTGTAGAAGAGTAAAACCCAGTAGCCCAGGATACTTTGTGACAAGGGATGAGAGGTGCATAGATCATGTCAAAAGTATGCTGTTATGTCTTAGATTGGAACAGTGTCTTGCAACTGCTACTTCACTCATTTCTCTAAGATAGCACCAGGCAAAAATCTTAGGCCTAATCAGATTGTCTGCAAGGTGTCAGGAGGTGAGAAGATAATGTTTGTGCAGTGAACAATAAGGCAAAAGACAGTATGGTGTACTAGTTACCAGTGTAGACACTGGATTAGACCTCTGTACAAAACCTAGCTGTACCACTCACAAGCTGTGAAACTGAACTGGTCATATCGAGCCTCAACTTCCTCATTCATAGCAAGGCCTTAATAATACCTACCTTGCTGGTTATTTGAAAATTTAAGTATGATACTCTGTGTAAAACACATAGCTCAGTGCTGGGCACAGAGTTGATACCCAGAAAATGTTAGCTAATGTGATGGTATATTTCTTGAAATGTTTTTTACTCTGCAGGCCGTCAGCTTGTTCTGGAAACTCTTTATGCTTTGACATCAAGTACAAAAATAATCAAAGAAGCAATGGCAAAAGGTAGTGTATAGAATGCTTTCTCATCCAGTCATGCTTAGTGATAATCTTGTTTTGAGCTTCTTTGTACTGTCTGATAAACTAGAAGAATGTTTTCGGATTGCTTACAGTCTTTAGAAAAAACAGACTGCACTGAGTTGAAATAAATTTGAAAATGAATGTTCCTGATCTGAGCAGTCAATATAAACACTAATTCTTTTTTTCTTTCATAGGAGCTTTGATTTATTTATTAGATATGTTCTGCAATTCGACACATCCACAGGTTCGAGCCCAAACAGCAGAACTTTTTGCTAAAATGACAGCAGATAAACTAATAGGTCCAAAGGTGAGCACAAAATAGGTTTTTAGAAAGAAGCTAATTAATAAAGCTGCCACTTTGGTACTGTTTTCATAAAGTTTACCAAAGTTTGAGATGAGGAGGATAAAGAAATGATTTGATGTTGAAGTTGGAAAATTGACATACTTGAAATTGTTCCTATATATTACTAGTTAGAGAAAAATTATATTTGGGGAAGCCTGGAAGAGTCCTAAGAGAATGTTTTATTATGGTGATAAACTGCTCCTCTCCCTTGAGGAAAGAACCAACGTGTATAAACAGGTTATGCCAGAAGATAGGTCAGATTAGACTTGCAAACTGTGAGGATCAGCCTATGGAAGTAGCTGCTGAAGGAGGTGACGATTCCCTGTCCCTATGCATTTCATGTGTTTGCCCTTGAGAAATAAGGCCGTGCAGGCAGGTGTGACAGCACCTTGGCCTCCTCAGTCTGTGGGTGGATCTTTCATTCAGATTCTAGTGATAATCAGATTATCTCTGGAATCATGGTCTAGTTGGGTGTCAGAAGGTGAGAAGAACCTTTCAAACAGTACTTCTAAGTGGAATTCTCCCCTGACACAGGTGTAGTCAAAGCCTCCATTTCCTGCTAAGTCAGTTTCACAGGTAGTGTTCACTGAAACATTGTGCCAGACCACTAAGCAGCACCTCAGAGACATGTGGGGGCACCGTGAAATACAGGCCTCTGAGCCCCCACTTCTAGAGTCTGATTTTACATCAGTAAGAGAAGCTGGATTCTGTTGTATTTTTCTTGCTTGATCTCTATCTATGTATTTAAAATGTCAGAGGACCTTAAACAGTTTTACTTTGGGAAAAAAGTTAACAGTCTGTTGTTAGCAGCGTTGATGAGATGAGGGAGGAATTGCATCTGGGTGCCTACAGAAAAAGTCCATAAAAGTATGAATATTGTATATTTAATATTAAGTTTTCTTAAAGGTAGATTTGGGTGGCACATAATTTTAATTAATTTCCAATATTACATCTTTTAAGTCAAGTTTCAGATGTTTGAAATAAATATGTGCTGGAATTGACTTTGAACTCTTTATTAGTTTTTGACCTTTGAGATGCATGAGGGTCAAATTTAATCAAGTTAATAAATTTAATTTACCTATTTTTTCTGTGTAGGAAAAGTAGAAGTATCAGCTCCTTAATTGAATGATGTGTAGCAAGAGATTCTAGAACTAGGATCAGTAGACTTTTTTTTCCCTTTCTGGTAACAGCTTTATTGAGGCATAATTGACATACCATGCAATTCATATATACAAAGCATACAAGTCAATAGTTTTATCATATTCACAGATCAGATAAGCACAATCAATTTTAGAACATTTTCATCAACCGCTTGAAAGAAAACATTCCCTTTAGTGGTCACTTTCCCGTCCCCCTCCTCCCAGCACCTGGGCACCATTAACTTACTTTCTGTTTCTATAGTTACTTTTGCATAAACCAAGGTTTATCTCTTCTAGTATTCTAGAGCTCTTAAATAGTAGTTAGAGCCCACTGATGCCATAACACAAATTATAGCAATATTCTTTCATAGAGAAATGCAGCAGACCAAATATTGAGATGTTTCCAAAAGGTCTTTTCTCTTTCTCAAACCTCCTCATGTAGGTTAGAATTATATTAATAAAATTTCTACCAAGCGTTTTCATGGATGCCATGAGAGACAACCCTGAAGCTGCTGTACATATTTTTGAAGGAACTCATGAAAATCCTGAGTTAATTTGGAATGATGGTTCCAGAGATAAAGTGTCTACAACAGTCAGAGAAATGATGCTACAGTAAGTAAAAACGCACGCAGTAAATGGCCTTTAGGTCACATCACCATGAAGGGCAAAGGTTTCCCATTTTGCCTCTCAGCTTTCTAAGATTTATTCTAAAGGTTAATAATGAAAGTGTGTTTTGTGACTGAAGTTTGATATTCCCCCCTTCCCCTTTTTTTCCCCAAGGCACTTTAAAAATCAGCGAGACAACCCTGATGTAAACTGGAAGGTAACATATACTTTTATTCAGAGGAAGGAATTTTACCTTTCACTGTAGGTTTTGTTGATTTGTTGCCCTTTTTTTAAAAATTCTTGCTGGGTCCGTTTATTGCCAACCTATTAGATACCATGTCATTAAGATGCTTAGGTATTCCCCTGGAAAATGGGTTTTAAACATGAAACTAAGTATTCTCACTTTTGAAATAATTAATCAAAGCCTCTTGAATGCACCTTTTCTGAACTTTATTAGAAGAAATAAAACTCATAGTAACTACGATTATACGAATGACTGTTGAAGGACTAGTTAATTTCATAAGCATTTCTGTGATAGGGTTTGCATTTCTTCATGTACAACTAATGATTACTAAGTGACTTGACTATGATTCTTTCTCTATGTCAAGTTACCTGAAGATTTTGCTGTGGTGTTTGGAGAAGCAGAAGGTGAACTTGCTGTTGGAGGAGTTTTCTTGAGAATCTTTATTGCACAACCAACTTGGGTCCTAAGGAAGCCCAGAGAATTTCTTACTGCACTGTTAGAAAAATTAACTGGGCTGCTGGAGAAGAACAATCCTCATGTAAGCTTCAGCCATCAGCAAACATTTCAAATGGTTTGCTAAATGTAGTGATAGTGTTTCTGTTAAAATACCATCATTATTGCCTGTGCATTAAGAATTGGCTACCTCTTTGAGTGACAGCCACATTTAAATTCAGATATGCCCATTTGCCCGTTTTTTTTTTGCTATGTTCAAAAGTGAAAACTATAGTAAAATGGTTGTGTATGAACCAAATTTCAAGGTAATACTGAGAGGATGTGATTTCTAATGATTATAGAAGCCCTAAAAGAAGGTTTCTGCCACTCCATTTCCAATGATTGTATAATTGTAAGGGAAAATCTAAGTGTTCGGTGTGTCCCTGGAAGTGTGTCCTGCTAGAGCTTGTTCTTTACTCAGCTTTCCTTACATGGCAGGGATGACTCTAGTTTAAAAAATTGACAGGGAAGTAGCAAAGACATGGGTGAGTCCTGTACCCATGCTTGACGCCAAAGAAAAGCAGGAAAGCAGGAGTGAGAAGTTAGACTTGATCCTGGTTTGGTGAGTCAGAAACCTTGACAGTATATAAGGTTTTCTTATTTGAACCTTTAGATTGAAAATAATTGAAGTACGTGATTGTTGCTGAATTAACCAGGCTGGCTATAGTGTGAGGTGATGAAGAGCCCAGGGGTGTGGTTAGGTAGTCGTGGACCCTGACCAGCTCCACCACTAAGAGCACTGTGACTTGGGGCACTACCTCATGACTCTCTCAGTTGCCTCATTTATAGAATGGTCACAGCACCTGCCCTGAAGGCTGAGGTTAACATGAGTTTTGATATATGTGGAGTACTTTGCATAATGTCTGACACCTGTTGAGTACTTCAGACTTTATTAATTACTATTATTAGCTTAGCAAAATTTCTAGAAAATTTTAGTATGCCAGATATTTACTATGTCTTTTTGCACAGTCATGGCTTCTCTTTACCAAGATTTTTACTGCTTACATAGTTTGCTTACAAAATGAAATCCTCAAAAAGCATAAACTTAGAAAGGGGAGGACACATAATATTTTCCTCCTGTGTCACCTTTGTTTATGGGCAAATCCCAATTTCCATGTGCATTTAAGATGTATCGTGTTAGGGATACACAGTTGACCCTTGAAGAATGTGGGGACTAGGGGCACTGACCCCTAAGTGGTGCTAAATCCACATATAACTTTTGATTCCCCAAAACATGAGTACTAATAAATAACCTACTATATGTAAAATGGGTCAGTTAACTTCAGATGCACTGAAGAGTAGAAAAGTAGAAAAGCAATGGGAGGGCTGTAGGGTTCAGCAGAGAAAAGAGCCGGCGAAGGGTGAATGAGCTGCTCTGCTGGTCCCTGCCAGCATTGGCCCCGGACTGCAGGGGGATCAGACCTGGCCTGAAGGGCTGTACTCCAGAGGGGCACAGCTTTTCCACCTCCTTTCTCTGTGTGCCCCAACCCAGGCCTCAGCATCTGCTCCTCTTAAGATGTGGCATTTGTCACCCATCCAGCTGGCAGTTGGTCAGCTCAGCTGGTCAGAGTGTGGGGCTGATGACACTGGGGTCGGGGGTTCAGGGGTTGTATGCACCGTTCCTTAAAAAATGTTTCATTTTCCATTTCTGTCCACCGCATCACCCATGGAATCCACTGCCCTTATATCCAATTACAGGAACTGTGTATTCATGGGAAAAATTCTGCCTATAAGTGGACCTGGGCAGTTCAAACCTCTGTTGTTAAAGAATCAACTGTGCATATCTGCATATAATGGTACAAGTTACAGGTCTTTGTAATCTATTATCAATAGAAAATGAAATATGACAGCCAGACATGTTAGATAGTGGGCTTTTTTATTGGAACTGGGAAAAGCATTTAATCAGTTACGAATTCTCCTGAATTATTGATGGTCTCTGCTACTGACATTTCTAAAACATTATCTAAAAATTTCTAGTTATATCTTCTGGGAGATGATCTCTTAAATCTACAATAGAAATGAGATGTGGCTTAGCCTAGTGAAAGGCTGCCTAGTTTAAGATAATCACATTCTTAAAGGCCTTTGAATTCATGCTTTTTATCAAGACAGGGAAGTTTATTGTTCTCTTAGGATTTGTGAATCAGTTGTCAGGTATTAGCCCTTAAAACTTGTGGACCTCTGGTTTTGAACACCAAATAATTGCCAAGGATATTTAGGGCTTTGTCAGTATTTTATAGTTTGTTTTATACCCTCCAGGGAGAAACTCTGGAAACTTTGACAATGGCAACAGTATGTCTCTTCAGTGCACAACCTCAGCTGGCTGATCAGGTCCCACCATTAGGCCATCTTCCCAAAGTGATCCAGGCGATGAACCACAGGAACAATGCCATTCCTAAGAGTGCCATTCGTGTTATCCACGCTCTGTCTGAAAATGAGGTATTGATGAATCCATTTGGTAGCTTATAGCTCTAGAATTTATCCTCCCTTTTTCTGACTAATGTACATTGCAGTATAAATCCTCTTTCCTCCCAGTACCTTCCTGCATATAAACTGATGGTATTAACAATTCTTAAGCCAGTTTAAATGATAAAATTAATAGGAGACTGAATTTGACTCAGCTTCATTATTAAACTTGAACTGAATGTAGGTTTTTCACATACTTTATTACTGTACTTACTGTGCTACATAAAATATTACTACTCTACAAGTAACCTTCTCTTTTTGGACACTAGCTGTGTGTTCGAGCCATGGCATCTTTAGAGACTATTGGCCCACTGATGAATGGAATGAAAAAGCGACCTGATATTGTTGGTCTAGCCTGTGAAGCAATTAATCGAATGTTTCAGAAGGAGCAGAGTGAATTAGTAGCACAAGTAAGTGACCTTCTAGATTCTGCACTGTTTTAGGAAAGCAAACATGCCAGAAAAACAGATTTTCACTTACTTATCACTGACTAGGTACCCTGACGTAGGTGTGGTAGAGAAGTATCTTATTTTGTGCATGCACTATTTTATATTTTATACATACATGCAAGCACAAGTGTATACACACACACACACACACACACAAAGGTGGACCAGCCTGCCAGAAATTTGACCAAGTTCAAGTTACTTTTGTGGTGCTTATATTTTAAATTTTGGTTATCTACTAAGCATTTATCCTTAGGGTTTGTAAAATTTTCTTTATCCTCTTTGGAAAGATTCATTCTGTTTATTCATTCTTTTGTTTCTCAAGTCATGTTTTAAGAAACATGCCAAGATTATTCTGTCTTTTTCAAAGAGACTACCAGCCTAATGAAATAGGACTTGGTGGGTACTCATGTTGAATAGACACTGAAGGAACAAAACCATACAGTAAGTTGTTTTTTTTTTTGGTATCATTAATCTACAATTACATGAGGAACATTATGTTTACTAGGCTCCCCCTATCACCAAGTCCCCCCCAACATACCCCATTACATTCACTGTCCATCACTGTAGTAAGATGCTATACAGTCACTACTTGTCTTTCTGTGTTGCACATCCCTCCCCGTGCCTCCCCCCACATACAGTAAATTTTAAAACTGTTTCAGAAGTGATCTTTGTAAAATACAACTCTCACTGTAACTGTGTCACTCTTCATAAAAGCCTTCAGTGGTTTCCCGTTACCTGGTAGATGACAAAGTAACACATGGTATCCTCAGCCTTAATATAAGGCCCTGCCTCTTTATACCTGGCCCTCCCTCTCATATCTCCTCCCCCCCACTCACCACCCATCCCTCATTTATGCAGGTTAGAATTACTGAGTACATCTCAAGTAGATCATTGGTGCTTTGAGGTTCAAAATTTTAATAGGCTTGGGCAGGAGCGTCGTATTTGGAAGGAACATGAGCCACTACTACCACTTGATGGCCCTGTGACCACAGGCCTGTTACATAACCGTGCTCAGATTCCTCATCTGTAAAATAAGTGATGACTACCCCCAGGGTTGTTACTAGAACAGTATCTATAAAAAGAGGTACATCACTAAATGTTAAGTTACTTCCATTTATTCCCTTTGAGTTTCAGAGTGGGTAGTAAAAAACTGTGATATCAGGGTATTAATTTAGCTTTTATTAGGCTGATAGGAGATGAATGGTGAATGCAAATGCTGATATTTTAAGAAAATATGAAAAAAATATTAAGGCATCTCAGATATTGTTCCTGTTAGCAAGGTGTTATTAAAGGAAGCAGCCCCGTAGAGTGGCTAAAACTCAGTCTCTGCCCTTTGCCCGGTCGCACACTCCATCACTGCCCATGACTGCCCTCATGCTTCACTCTCCATGCATCAATTTTTTTTTCCTCCAGTAATATTAATAGCACCCACAGCATTGGGCATTTGGAGGATTAAATAAAATAATCGATGTTTAGCATTTAGAACACTTGATGGCATGGAATAAAATCTCATTATCATTATACTAAAAAAAAACTGTATCTGGCATTAAAATAAAGCAGGTTTTCCTCTTCCAAGTTTGGTCCTGGGGGTGAATTTATTTCTTCAGTGGATGGTTTACACTTTTTTCCCCAGCATATTTGTGTATGCTTAACATTTTCTTCTAGGCCCTGAAAGCAGATTTGGTCCCATACCTCTTAAAATTACTTGAAGGCATTGGCCTTGAAAATCTGGACAGCCCATCAGCCACTAAGGCTCAGATAGT
Source organism: Manis javanica (assembly GCF_040802235.1). Lineage (NCBI taxonomy): Eukaryota > Metazoa > Chordata > Mammalia > Pholidota > Manidae > Manis > Manis javanica. The sequence continues at coordinate 164,260,150 of NC_133158.1, read as the reverse complement.
TAAAGCACTCAAGGTGATGACTCGCAGCCTGCAGCATGGAGAACAGGTGAGTCTGTGCAGATGTACCTTTGATCTGCTGATTACAACAAGGTGTTCTCCAAGCCAGGGGTCTTGGTCATGGGTGATACCACACCTCTGCTCAGGTTCCACCTACAGGTATGGTACTGTTGGCTCTGCTGGAGCAGATCCAAAGACCACAGATGGACTTGTACAGCTGCCTTGTAACAGTGAAAAAACGCAAACCATGTACTCAGAGAGTCACTCAGGAGGATTCTTTCTCTGGATGGTGATAGCATGTTGTACATTTCAGGAAAAATAATTCTTCAGCATAGAAGAATATTGAGCATTTAGTGCTGGTTAAAATTAACTTCTAGTTCTAGAGTTATTGTTGGATAAAATAACCACATGCATTAACCATCCCGTAATGTCATTTTAGAACATCATTTTAGTTTCCTCTCCTTTCTATATAAGCAGTTACAAAGGATTAGTGTCCTTTTTGTTGTAACTTAGGTATGTATGAATGTGTCTGAGCTGCATGCACGTGCTGACGTCCAGCTGGCTCAGTGATTTAATTTTCCTCTTTGGTTTCATGATTGTGGCTTCTGAGGAATTCCTCTTCAGTGTTACTGTATAGTCCTGTCTACTAATGCTGTCTTTTTAAATTGAGGTGAAATTTTCACCACATAAAATTACCAATTTTAAAGTGGCCTCTTAATTGATATTTAGTACATTAACAATGTTGTAGAACCACCACCATATCTAGTTCCAAAACATTTTCATTGCCCCAAAGGGAAACTGTGCCCAGGAAGCAATTACTATATACCGTTTCTTCCTCCCTGCAGCCTCTGGTAGCCACTGCTTCATTTGCTATGAATTAATCTATTTTGGATATTTCCTATCAGTGGAATCAAGCAACATGTGATCTTTTGTTTCTGGCTTCTGTCACTTGGCAAATTTTTGAGGTTCATCTCTTCTGTTATAACATAAATCAATGCTTCATTCCTTTTTAAGGCTGAATAATATTCCACTGTAGGTATGTGCAACAATTTGTTAATCCATTCACTTGTTAACGGATAACAGTTTGGATTGTTACTGTCTAAGAATGTTTTTTTATAGGTTTAAATTGACTTAAAGGTTTAATGATTTCATTGTGTTTGTGTGTTTCAACTAAAACATTTTCTTACTCCATTGTTCATTCTATCCATACCATCATTGGAGCAGTTTAAAATGACATTACAGAAGAGCCGCAGCGTGTATTGCTGCAGTCGTTACCTATATGTTTAATGAAGTATTTTGGCAGGTGGGCGGGGTGTTTGCCTGTGGGTGTACTGCACGCCAAACAGGGATGCTCCTGTGTACCGCATGCAGGCACTTGTCCGTGTCTGCACCTCGACCTGCCTTGGGATTCCTGTTGATGAAATTAGCAAACAAACTTGACACCTACCTTCCACTCCCAAGGGGGAGGGAAGAGGTAATGGTAGTTTCCAAAATAGGAACTCTTCTACCATCTTCACAACCAGTCACGTCACTAGTGCTTCTTCCCAAGGTTGGGTCAGGGAGTCTCTTGGATTCACATGGCCCCCGTGTATTTCTCTACTTTAATGCTTACCACTAAGTGATCTGGCCCTCTCTGTCTCCCCTACTAGGTTGATTGTAAGTACTTCAGAGACAGAGACTCTCTTTCTCATCTTTGTGTCCACTGTTCTTGCCACATAGGTGCTCAATAAATATGTATATGCAGAAGATATGCTCTAAGTTGGAATTTCTTAAACTTTTTTTTCCTGTCTCACACAGAAATGTCTTTCAAACTTAGTCCAGTACACATTTATACTAGTTGTTGTTTATACTTGTATGAATATGTAATCACAGAAAAATAGTCACACATTTTATATGGGATACTCTGATGCTTTCTCTATTTTATTCACCTGTTTTATTTTCTAAAGCATACTGATGTCAACCCTCTTAATCGATTTTATAAACTTTTGACAAGTTACAACCCATCATTTGAAAGACTGCTTTAAGTATTAGCTTGAGTTGGCAGCATCTTCTCTCCCAGTCCCTTCCTTGGGATACCTTATGAGCCTGCACCACACTGTCAGCCAGTTGTTACCATCACAGGGAAGTCTTCCCGCCCAAATTATATACAAGTCAGTAAACTGTAGGTTTAAATAATAGAGTCCAACTTTAGAGGGAAGAGTGACTTATGTACTTGGGTCTGGTTTGATGAGATGTGCCTGGTATAGTTTGATGAATTCTAGGTCTTGCTCCAACTTTAAATCTTTCCTAGGCTGGCTGTCTTCCTTTGTCTTGGAACTTTGCTTTTCTCTTCAGTTCTGTCTTCCAACATGCAGTCCTTAATTTATGTTCAAAGAATTTACTTTACTTCCCTAGGTGAATGAAATCCTGTCTCGTTCTTCAGTCTGGAGTGCCTTCAAAGATCAGAAACATGATTTGTTTATTTCTGAGTCACAAACAGCAGGATACCTCACAGGTAAACCACACTTAATTGGTCACCCAGAGACATATGGCAAAAGCCACCTGAGCCTTCCTTTTGCCCTGACTAGACTGAAAAGAGCATTCAGGGTGTCTCCTTAGGCTACTAGCTTGTTCTGGAGGTGCTGCGGACACGCAGTGGGCCTCTGGGTTCAGCCCTGGACAGCGTGTGAGGTGCTGTTGTGCTGAGTGAGACGTGGACTCTGCTTGGTCTGGATCCACTTAATTAATGGTGCCATAGGTTATATTTGGAGCATGACGGTATTGAAATGTTTATCTTGAAACAGATGAAAAGAGTGGAAAGATGTCTACTCAGAAATAAGTATCAGAAACATTTTGTCAAAATAATGGCTTGAAGCTCCCAAATATGTATACTTATATGTGAAATGTTTTCTTCTGGATCTCCAGTGATTAACCTACAGTTTTACTAAATATTTAAGGTTTGCTTCCTCTCGTGGGAGGAAATGTGGGGCTACCTGAAAGGAAAGGATGTTTTATTGCTTAGGGATCAAAAGATAATACACTTTTGAAGTTCAGGACATTTATCCATTTGACACACTAACTGCGTAGTAATTTTAGAATACTCGTTTTCATACTGGCTTCTGTTTAAAAAGAAGTCACATTATCTTATTACTATATGCTGAAAATGAAATATGGTCTCTGGAATAAATGTTTTCAGTTTGAAATGACCCTTAAGAATATGAGGTGGTTCTTGCTGTCTTCCTGTAATGGTAGTATATTAAAAAGTCAGCCCTGTATCCTCGTCTAACCAGAGATGATGCAGGTAAATTGAGAGAAAAAAATTAGTACCCAGTGTTTTTCATACTAGTGTGATTGTGGTGATAATCCTGATTGCTCATATGAAAGTTTATAAGTCATGAAGACTAAATTTTGAATATTCAAAAATAGAGACTTCAGAGAAAGTTTTGGTTGGCTTTAATTTTAGACTCTGCTTAGACTTTTTTCCTTCTCTGTGACCACTTTAACATAAATCCACTAAAGTTTATAAGCAGAGCCCTAAAGTTTGTAAACACCTGGTGCTCTGACTGCTGGTGCTGTGTGCACATTAGGTACAGAGCGTCACAGGTCTCCCTTCTGACTTTGCTGTCTCCTGGCCTGTGATTTCCATGGAGAGAAATACCTAGAATATTGTTTTAGTCTGTTCCCAGTCTTTCTTTCAAATTTGAGGTAATGCTGTAGCTGCTAAGTAAGAGTATGTTCTTGTAGGCACACTAAAAACTTCACTTACTAGACTTTTTCCAAAAGTTTATATAACCACATTTTTGTGGCATTACATTCATTACTTTGTGTATGAGGATATTATGACCAGATAGTCTGCCTTATTTACTCTCAGACCAGCTGAGAGAAACTGCTTATTTAAAATTTGGCTCTGAAGAATAGTAAGATGTGTATTATAAGCTTCCCTATGGGAAGGCTCTTCTAACTCTTTTTCTTCTTCATTGTACGTGGCACTCATTGACTTGATCGGCAGAACACAAGACTTGAGCGGCTTTTTGCCGTACTAACAGGCTGTGGGCAGGAAGGTCTGTGGTTAGAATACAGAAGAGATCGGGATTTATCTTCAAAGACCTGGATTTCCTTTATAAATCTTGTGGTCCTCACCCATATCCAGATTCCCCAGTAACTCTAGAAAAATGGACAGGAAGTAAAATGTTTCCTGTTTCTGCCTTTCCTTTTACTTGGATCCCTGCGGTGGCTTCTGAGTGGTGTGTGAGAATAGCTGTGATGAGCTATAGTGGCTGGAAGAAGGTTGGAGGAGAGAAAAGCTGGAGTCTGCAGATTTCTTCACGTCCTTTGGGTGGCTGAAGAGGCAGCAGGTTCTCTACAAAGCTGCTGGAGGGGATAGTCGTATAGTTACCAACCTGGAAGTGGCCATTCCGAAGGCACCAGCTGACACATCCACATGAGGCAGTCCGGACCGGCTCTGAGCTGTGTTGTCCCTGGAAGTGTCCAGTTGTTAGCACATTGTTAATCTGGATTGTTCTTTTGTTGAGATATTAGTTGTTTGAGAAGATTTTCCCATCAGCTCTAGTTGGTTCTGTTTGGAAGGACTAGCTCCATTTAAAGGATTAAAGTGCTAAAATTGGATTGATCTGTACTCATTGCTTGAGTTACCGATTACTATCTTTTCTTGCATTTGAGCTTTTCCATTGATGTGTGTCATGTGTTTGATAAAAGGGTTGAGTACTTCTAATAATGGTAAAATCCCATTATGGGAACTTCATGGAATAGATTATTATATAATCTTATGTTAAATTGGAATTTTAATTAATTAGGATTTATCCTATACTACCCTCAATCTTGAGAACATTCAGATTGTACCCATCTCCTCTCTAAGCAACTGCAAATGAAGTGAGGTACTGTGCAATTACAAATCACTAGCCTTTTCTTCTAAGTGATAGTTGTGGATGAGTTTAGCAAGTACAGTTGACCCATGAACAGAGAGGGGGTTAGGGGCGCCAACCCAGCTGTGCAGTCAAAATTTTGTATATTAACTTTTGACTCCAACAAAACTTAATTACTAATATACTGCTGTTGACTGGAAGCTTTGCCAGTAACATACATACAGTCCAGTAACCCATATTTTGTATATTATATGTATTACTATATTCTTAAAGTAAGCTAGAGAAAAGAAAATGCTTTTCCAAATTGTCGCAAATCTCAAAAAAATTTCCAACGTTTTATTGAAAAAAAAATCCACATGTAAGCGTTCCCTTGCAGTTCAAACCCAAGTTGTTCAAGGGTCAGCTGTTAGTGGATTTTGTTTAGAAGATGGGGAGAGAGAAAGGAGTGTTACTATTTCAAAGTAAGAATGACCAAAAATACATTTATGGTTTTCTTCTCCTCGGCTGCTAAGAAGATGTCATTCAGTCATATGTTCAGAATTGGAGGTCAAAATTAAACTGTCCTAGGCAGGCTTATTTAGTGCTGGTAAATTGAGATGAGACTGCCTAGTTCCGTAGGCTCTCTAGCCTGGCATATTGTTTTATGATACACACTTAGTGAAAGTGCCTCAGTGGATTTTACCTGTGATGTAGATAAGCTGCAGTTGCTCATTGACCAGGGTCACTAATGGTTACTCAGCCATTCATTAGGTTCAAGAAGAGATTGGTGCTGACAAGCTTTACTTCAGCTAGAGAATCAGTAGAGAAAGAAGGAACAGCTGGGAAAGGAAGAGAAGCAGGCCACAGTGAGCATGGTTTTAGGGGCTGGAGTTGGAGATGAAGGACTTTGAAATATATAATTCATCTAATTAGAAACATGGGGAATAGTTAGCTTGGCTCCCTAAGGTCATTAAATGGAGGGAGAGGGTGCAGTTCTTGGGCCTCTTCTCCAGCTTACCCATTAGTTTTTTACAGAGTTGGCTTTTATTACCGTTTGTTACTTTTATACCCACCCCCCACCCCCGCAAGACTGCACTGTGAGCACTGTTAGGGAGGGTTCCCTCAGGCCAGTGTCAGTTTCCGGGAGGACACTGATGGCTAAGGCGGGGCTTCTTTTTCTTATTCTCCTGGCTGAAAGTCTCCTGTTTGTTTTTACCGAAGCCCATGTCCTTCCACTACTTCACTGCAGACAACTCCATTTTGTGGGATTCTTTGTTAATTTCCCATCTGGTTCCTTGTAAGTTGGACAGTATCGTGCAGTTTACCACATGCCCCATTTCTGGCAGCCCCTGCTCTTGCCCCCCACCTTTCTCTGGCAAACACAAATGCTCTGTCCCATCCTCAGGAGCAGACTGTACCTCTGGCCCCTAGAACCAGACATGTCCTCAGGAGAGGCCAGGCGTGTGAGGGAGAGAGTATCTCAGATCTCACTAAAGAAATATTCAGGAATCAATTTGTCTTTCTTAAAGAGGCAAATGGTGGGGCTGGAATTCAGTCTCTTACAGATAATCCTGGGCCCATCATTTCACAATTTAATTTTAGCCCAGAGGTTCCCAAACTTCCTCCATTCACAGTGCCCTTAATATCCTAGTGATTTTTTTTCCGCCATCTACCGCTAGGCCAATAGAAATACCTAATAGTTAAGTTTATTAAGTAATTATGTCCAGATGACTTAAAAGTAGTTGTTGTATAGTGCCTAACAGATGTTGCTGCTTCTCTCAAGTTTAAAATTTTTACAGTGCCCCTGTGAATTTGTCCCGGAGTGCCTCAGCTCACAGGTGGTGAACCATAGCCTTAAGTCTGTTTTCTATGTGTAACATTCATGATTTGGTCTCGTACTATTTGTTTGATGTGAGTCAGGTGGAGCCCACCATCAGAAGTGCACAGGAACTTTACCAGTTGGAGAGTTTGGGGTTTCTTCTGAAGGGTTACATCTTGATGAGGCCTACTTGGTATCTGTCTAGTGACCCTGCTGCTGAGGTTCACAGAGTGATAGGTTGGTGGGAGGTGATGTACCAGTGGGGCACTGTAGCTCGAGCCGCCACTTAGAGGGGGTGTGTGTTGATCTCCTGGTCTTTTTCCTGAGCAGTCTGTGGAAGACCTGGAGCCCTGACTGGCAGAAGGCAGGAGGTGATAAATGCAGGCCCACAGGGCCCTAAAAAGGGAAAGTGCTTTTTCAAAGTTTGCCAAGTTCAAGGTTCTAAGGGCCTGGATGCTCTGGTTGGCACGTTACAACTCATGCAGACAACTGAGTTGTCTCTGTGTAACTACACAAGGTGCAGAATGTCTGCCCCATGGTATAAGCCATTTCACATCCTTGATATCAGTACTGGTAAGGTGAAAAACAAGAGGAATCTGAATTGTGCCCCTTTTGTCCTACATAAGTCCCTTTATGCCTCAGCCTTCACCAAACTGCTTTGCTGTCTGCATTTCCTCACAACTTCCCTTGCTGCTTACATTTCTTTTTTCCCCTCAGGTGTCTCTCCTTCCCTTCTAACTGGCAGCAGTCCCCTTCACCTCAGGAGCGGGCTTTAGATCCGCTCTGCCAGGCAGCCTGCTAACTTCTGTGTAGCTCTCTGAAGCAGGTAGAGAACCGCTTTGCTAAATGCATGCTGCTTCCACTGCCTTTTTAGTCTTTAACCCTTCAATGTTCTAAAGCTGTTTGCCTTGTTTCCTGCGATTTCAGCTCAAAGTATTGCTCAGTGTGCAGTACGATGCCACAGTGTCTCTTGCAAGGTCTCTGCAGGTTTGTACAGTGTTTCTGAGATGTAATTGTCTCTGCAATGTTTAAGTAAACTAGAGGGCTAAAGCTGTTATGTGCTTATAAGACACACCTTGACATATGCTAGCATTTGTAGCACTTTCGTGCAGCAGAGGCCGACTCAGGGAAGACATACTGACACCTTTTCCCATAGCATTCTTATTCTGCCCTAGGACAGATGTCCAGGCCTTCCTTTTCTTTCTCAGAGACCTTGTTCATTTGGTGTTACTTGTCGTAATAGCATTTCTTTGCACCAAATGAAAATAACGTTAACTAGAATGTTGATAGCAATGTTTTTGTTGGGAATTTCATCAAGTAGGACTCATGGATAGGCTAACGAAGTGCAGAGTTTATATCCTTTTTTGCTCCTTTTTTTTCTTTTTTTTTGTTTGCATTTGACATACCTATCCTTCAGTGCCCAGGATTTTTTGAAGAAAATTTTCTCTATTTCCACACTGGTGTTACGGTCCAGCATAAATTTTGAAATGATTTTTAACCTTGTCATCTAGTAAAGGCAAAGCATAAAATGGGTGCTCTCTAGTTGTTTTTTAATATTTAGTGCTGCATTTAGATAATTCTAATAGATTATCAGTTACTTGTGATGGGGTACTTGACCAGGTTCTCATATTTTTGTGAAGGTCAATGTTTTCACATGACTCTGCTCTCTGGAAGGTGTGTTTTCCTTTCTTGCAGGACCTGGAGTTGCTGGCTACCTTACCGCAGGGACATCCTCATCAGTCATGTCTAACCTGCCACCTCCTGTAGACCACGAGGCAGGTGACCTTGGCTATCAGACTTGAGACATTTGTGAGGGACAATACATGCTGAAAGGCCAGTGCCCAGTCCACATTCCTCCAGCTGATACGTTGAAGCAAACTCTTACTGCCTTTCTCTGGTTTCATGACAGTGTTAATCCTTTTTCTATAAATATATTTTTATTTAGGAAAACAGTCATTGATTCTAATTATATCACATTATAAGAAAGCACTCTCTGGATCAACCTAAGTGGGTACACAAGAATTTTTTTTCTTGATGTATGTGAGCACATTTTGTTCCTTTGTATCTGTTTACAAGACTGTGAATCAAAAAGACAAAACTCTCTTCCTAGTTTTTATAATGTTTTTTTTGGAATATCATGACTGTGGAGTTGAACTACGGTCTACAGAATTTGGGCTCAGTCACTTGTCCCTGGAAAAGGGTATTTTTCCTCTCCTGCATCAAGTCTACGTGTCTGTCGTCCTCCCACCATCGAACACTGTTAGGTTTTGCCCCTGCACCTGCTCACTGATGTCGTCTCTTCAGTCATAAACCTTCTCAGAGCTCACAGTACATGTTGGTATTGTGTAACTGGCTTTACCAAACTGAATGAAAAAGGAGCTTGTGCAAAAAAAATTTAAAAATCTAAAAACGGATATCAAGATGTTATGTAAAGATAAGTGTAATTGTGAAATGTTCTATACATTATGAAATATATAAAGCTTTCTATATTGAATGTACATTATATAGATCATATGTGTACATAAAATTTTAAAAATAAAGGGAATTGACTGCTTTGTTAATGAGATATATTTGTTTTAATTGAATTTTTCCCTTTGAAGACCTTATAAATCTTTATTTCTAAGTAGATTTAGTAATGATAGTAAACACAGATTTTACCTCACCTTCACAACTGCCACAATCCTCAGGCAGTCAGCTACACTGATTTATCCAATCATCCCAACTCCCTCTGTTATTTCATTCACATCTAAATTTCCAGAAATGATAGCATATCATTTATTTTCCTTACAATATTCAGGAACTGGTCAGGCTGCTAACACTTTAATGTTTGTGACACATTAATTCTAGTATTTTTAAGAGGAGAGAGATTAACAGGAAGATACTTCACATAAGACAGATCTCAGCACATGGGTCTTCTGTGATCACAAGCTACAAGAAAATATAAACATGTGAAATATGTACAAATACTTCTTAAGAAATAAGGAAATACCCAAACCTCAGGTTGCCTGTGAAAGCAAGAACCAAGTTTATTCAACAGTTGATGTTTAAGAAGACCTGAAAGGGAGACTCTTACCTGTCATAAATTGCTAATTCAAAAAATTCCTATCAGATTTATCATCTGTCAAAGACTGTGGAGTAATACACCCATGTAAGTATTTTAATATATAGTAAGATTTTTAGTTTCTTGATGTTGCTTTGTCATAAAAATATGTTCACTGAAAGAGATTATAATAGCTGTTTTGGGAATAGGTATTTTAGAGGAGCATAAATAATATATTTCCTTTAAATACTAAGAACATAAATATTGTGAATATTTAGAATATTTAAAGTCCCATTTAAATTAATCTATAATCATTAATGTTTGAATACCAACAATAGCTCATCTTTATTGAACATTTACTGTATGCCAAGTATTGTATAAAGTGTTATACGTGCATTTCATCCTCAGAGCAAACCTATGGGCTTGATACTGATAAAATTCCCATCTTCCAGGTGAAGAACATGGGGCTCAGAGAGGCAAAGCACTTAATGGAAACTCACACTACTAGTAATTAACAGTAGGAAATTAGAACTACTTTTACTTATCACCAAAGTCTGTCTTCTGAGCTACTCTCCTAAAACAGCAGCAATCTCAAGCAGGTATATGTGACTAGGAAAACTGAGTTTTTTGTTTTTAAACATTTCTATTGTAAACTGTTTTAAAACAGATAAAAAATACCTCATAGGCTACATGAGTTTAATGAGTCCTACAAGGCAGATCACCCTTGAAACTACCGTCCAAGTCAGGAACTGGCAGCCTCTCCAGAAGCTCCTGCACGTGCCCCATCACAGCCCCTCCTCCCCTCTGAAAGTGACCACGTGTATGATGCTTCCTTGTGTTCCTTCATAGTTTGTCACTCAGGTGTACAGCCCTAGACACTAAGGTTTGGTATTGTTATTTTTCTTTTTTTAAGTCAGCCTTTGAGTCTCTTTTAATCTTCTGGCTCAACTCCATCCCTTTCTATTCCCTACAACTTGTCAAAGACCCTGAGGCCACTTGACTGCTGTTCCCACACTCTGGAAGTTGCTGGTTGCACACTCCTGGTACACTTCAGCTGTTTCTCTGTTCTCTAGTTCCAGAGGCTTGATCAAACTCAGGCCCCTTCCCTTTGGCAACACTGGAGAGACGCTGGGTTCTTTGGTCAGGAAACACATCTCATCTGTTGTCAGGTGGTATTAGCAGTGGGGGCTCAGTGTGTCTAGATTCATTCATACACATGAGTTACGACATGCTGCTCTTCTGATAATCTTTAACTTAGAACTGGAATGCTTCCGGAAAGAAACATTTCCAGCAACAAATACGGGTAATGAGCAGGTGGGACTACATCAAACTAAAAAGCTGCACAGCAAAGGACATCATCCACAAAATAAAAAGGCAACTTACTGACTGGGAGAAAATATTTGCAAATCGTACATCTAAAAAGGGGTTAATATCCAAAATATTTAACTCAGAACAGCTCAATAGCAAAAACAGTCTGATTAAATAATGGGCAGAAGATCTAAATATACAGTTTTCCAAAGAAGTTAAGCAAATAGCTAATAGGCACGTGAAATGTTCCACACCACTAATTATCAGGGAAATGCAAATCAAAACCAAAAACTGAGCTATCGCCTCACACCTGTTAGAATGGCTATTATAAAAACAAGAAATACCAAGTGTTGGCAAGAATGTGGAGAAAATGGAACCCTGATGCAGTGTTGGTGGGAACCGGTGCAGCCACTGTGGGAGACAGTGTGGAGGGCCCTCAGAGACCCAGAACTGCCGTATGATCCAGCATCTTACGGTATTCCACTTTGGGGTATTTTTCTGAAGAAAATGAGGACAGTAATTCAGAAAGATACATGCTCTCCCATGTTCATTGCAGCATTATTTACAAGATACAGAAACAACATAAATGCCCATTATTGGATGAGTGGATAAGATGCGGCATATATATATATATATATATACATAATGGGATATTAGCCATAAAAAAGAATGAGATCTTGCCATTTGTAGCAACGTAATCTTGAGGGCATTATGCTAAGCGAAGTTAAGTCAGAGGAAGACAAAAATTATGGTTCTAGTTTTATGTGGAATCTAGAAACAGACAAAAAAAGAACAGATTGGTAGTCATCAGAGGGGAAGAGGGTTGGGGAGTGGGTGAGATGAGTGAAGGGGCTCAGCTGCATGGTGATGGGTGACAGACTTGCCGTAATTACTTTGTAGTGTATACACACATCAAGTCATGTTGTGCATTTGAAACTAATAGGTTATATGCCAGTTTTATCTGTTAAGAAAAGCAAAAGTACGTTTCCCTTCTTCTGCTATTTGTTACCCGGTGGCATGTTTCATATGGATAAGGCAGAGTAAAGACTCAAGTCCCTTACCGGCTTTCAAGATAATGAAGTTTGCTCCTTGTCACCCTCTGAAGGGGACCAGTTTGCTTATTTTTTTATTTAACTGGAACCATTATTGTATTTTTTAGTATCAGATTTAATCATACTTGATGTATTTCAATATTTCAGTCCTTTGCAATTATCTTTATTGAAGTTGAAAATGTTCTGTCTTTGGTCAGTGGTGCCTGCTTCAGTCTGGTTCCGGAGTCCTTTTATTTATTTTTTAAAACAATATTTTAGTGTGGTAAAATACACATAACATAAAACTTACTGTCTTAATCATTTTTAAACATACACTCTGGTGGCACAAAGTACATTCATAATGTTGTACAGCCCCATCACCACCATTCATCTCCAGAACTCTCTTCATCTTCTGAAACCAAAACTCTACCCATTAAGGTAACTCCCCAGTCCCCTTCCCCTTAGTGCCTGGCAACCAACATTCTCTTCTCTTTCTCTATGCTTTTGACCACTCTAGTATCTCATGTAAGTGGAGTCATACAGTATTTATGTGTGTGACCAGCTCATTTCTATCAGCATAATGTCCTCAAGGTTCATCCATGTTGTAGCGTGGATCAGAACATCTTTCCTTTTGGAGGCTGAATCATACTCCACTTTATTTTATTTTATTATTTTTTTTTGAGAGGGCATCTCTCATATTTATTGATCAAATGGTTATTAACAACAATAAAATTCTGTATAGGGGACTCAATGCACAATCATTAATCAACCCCAAGCCTAATTCTCAACAGTCTCCAATCTTCTGAAGCGTAACGAACAAGTTCTTACATAGTGAATAAGTTCTTACATGGTGAACAGTGTAAGGGCAGTCAAATCACAGAAACTTCAGTTTTGATCATGCATCATGAACTACATACTCCACTTTATGTAGAGTTTTTGTTCATTCATCCTGTGATGGATATTTAGATTGTTACCATGTGTTACCTACTGTGAATAATGATGCTGCTATGAACAACGACCCAATTCAAAAGTGGGCAAGGACTTGAACAGACATTTCTCCAAAGAAGATACACAAATGGCCAGTAAGATGTACTCAACTGCTAATCATTAGGAAAGAGGAAATGAAAACTACCTCACACCTATTAGGCTGGCTACTATGAAGAAATAAATGTGGAGAAATCAGAACCCTTGTGAACTGCTGGGAATGTAAAACGGTACAGCCGCTATAGAAAACGTGATGATGGTTCCTCAAAAAAATTTTAAAAATAGAACTATCATGGAATCTGGCAATTCCACTTCTGGGTATATACTCAAAACATTGGAAGAGTTTCAAAGAGATTTCATAACTGAATTTTAATCTTCTGGAGTGGAGGCTTATTTGAGACATAGGTAGAACAACTTGCCTCAGTCCTGAGATAGAAAAGTGAGCACAAGCAAGTAACAGGAAAGTAAATGCAGGTTCCCAGGAGGGATGGGGCCATCTGTTGGTGTCTAAGGGTCCCGTGAGGGAGCCCAGCCTGAGCCCCACGGAGGGGGCTGGGCAGCAGCCTGTGTACCAGGCCAAAGGCGCTGGCGTCCAAGCCTAGCTGTGCTCCAGCCGTGAGTTCTGTTGTAAGTAGCGATGGGGTGTGACCACATTGTTGCTGGGGAGGGGGGTCAGAAGTGGCAAAACTCACAAGACAGTGGTAACACCGGTGGCCCATCTAAGGAGCAGCCGGGGATGGACCCTGGAAAAGGGCAAGATGCTGCTCTTGGACCTCACCTGTAAGCCAGTGTGTTAGCACTAGGTGGTCAGTTCAAGAACCCCTTCCAGCCCAGAAATTCTGTTACCTCTTTCCTGATGCTTAAATTATATGATGAAGTGTCTCTAAATATCTGAGCTTTATTAGGACTTTGGGAAGAGCAGTTTGAAAAAACAATGCAGATAAAGTCAAGGTCTGTTATGGCAACTTACTGATTTAGGAGTTTAATCTCATTTCCCCTCTGTACAATTGTGGCCACAGGGAGTGTGAGCAAGGAATGCAAAGACTTCTCTGAGCTTATTTCCTTGTATAAAATGAGGTTGATAATTCTTAACCCGCCCTTCACAGGGCTGTTGTGAGGATTAAATATGACTGTGAAAGGACTTGGGGAGTTGTGAGGCATAGCAATAGTGATGATAATGGTAACCTGTCAAAATGAGCAATTATCAACAGCAGTTTTTCTCATTATGTTTTTACTTGAGATCAGGAATAGGAAAAACTCCAAGGACATTTAGGTCTACATACAGTGATTTGAAATTTTTATTGCTTTTTAAAAGTAGTCATGTTACTATGTCATCCCTAACTAAAATAATTATCTTGGCTCCAAATCAGAGATGCCATAGTCTTTGGTCAGCAAGACCATCTGTTTCCTATGCACTAAAACATCTCCCTTGAGCTGCTGTGTGTTTGTCAGCAGATGAGGTACAAGAGGCAAGACCCAGGGAGAATTACACTGGCTGCCAGATTGTGAAAGATGCCTGAAAACTGAATTGAATCAAGAGTTCCACCCCAAAACTAAAACACAGGTGGTTTCTTTACACAGTCAAAACAGCCTCACAGTAAAACGAAATGTAGATTTTAGAGTTTGCGATTAGTTGATGAAAAAAAGCTAGAGAATAGACTGTTCCTGGGAACCGGTTTCTAGCAGGGCTGTGTGGACAGCAACCAGCCTCCAGCTTCCATCCCACGTGAAAGACCAGGCCTGAAGCTGGCTTGTGGAGGCCTGGTGGGCAGGTGCGTGAGGGCCCGCGAGCCATATTTAAAGAATGTATGCAAGTTTGAGTATCCAAGTTCTATCAGAATCACTGCTGGATGCCCAAGGGCCTAAGTGTTGATTCTAAATAGTCCTTCTCATTCACGCTGTCCCAAAGTGATGGTGCGGACTTCCATAATGTGATGGATGGAGTTGAATTCTGTCTCACTCACGGTGATGTGCCGCCCAGTCTATTGAAATGAGAACAAGAAAAGTTGTCCTGGAGCCAGAGTGGGCTCTGGAGTTGGGGCCTCCAGGCTGCAGCTCCAGCCTTCACTGTGGGACCTCTCATTTTTCAGTGGGGGTCATTAACGCCTCCTGCACAGTGGTGGTCTTTAGATCAGAGATAATGGATGTAAACCTAATACGTGCCAGTCTCCTAGATGGCAATGTGGTGTCAGGAGAGAACACCAGCTTGGCGGCCAGAATCTGCCCTACTTAGGTTTCTGATCTTGGGCATAGAATTTGTCTCCAAAATGCGTGGGTTGGTCTGGTCAGAAATATTTCAATATTAAGAATCTGTCTCCAAAATGCCTGGGTTGGTCTGGTCAGAAATATTTCAATATTAAGAATCTGATGAAAGATAACATAGGCACTCTATGTAAAAATGGACAAAAGCACATATTTAAAAAATAATAGAGAACTCAGACCCACTCTAACCCCAGCTAAATACCCTAGAGCTAGATCACTTGAATTATGCTACCGTTTCCCACAAAAAGCTGGCTTTTTATGAAACGACTCTTTTCTCCACTGTAGTGGAGACATCCAGGAAACTCTCCTCTTCACCATTGCTTTCCTATGGCTAGTTCTTACTACATATGCTGTTTAACATCGTATTCAGCATTTAGAGCAAGGAAATTCACATCGGGGTTGTTGACCTTCCACTAATTTCCAAATTTGGGGAGTAAAAGGTGGGGCTGTGTTACTCTGGGCTCCATGCTCCATAAATGCAGGAAGTAAGGTGGCCAGGTTCAAAAGTCTGTTTTCCCATCAAGTTTACAAAAAGCACAAGAAGATGTACATTTCCACCATTTTTACAAGCCCCAATTTAAGGAAATAATTAAGAAGAGAAAGGCCCAAGGACTGTTAATGGAAAGTCTGTTATGTATACAAATAAAAATTAATGTTTATGCTTAAAATCGGGAAGGTAGATGGTTTATATAACAATATTATGTGGTTACTGTGTATAAAGAATTTTCCGTTATTCTCCAGTGGCAGTATATATGAAATCTAGGATCTGTGAGGAACATGTGCCCCTGCCAAGTGGCAATGTCTGAGCAGGAAAGGACGAACCCCATGCCCTCAATTTCTCTATTTCAGGAAAAAGTTTATGATGATGTGGCCTGAGTCATTGAAGGAATGAGTCATTTATCTTCAAAAAGCAAGGTCATGTGGAAGTAATTCTACAAATATTTAGTTGTGCATAAGTTCAGTAAAATTTGCCTCAAACAAGAAGTTCAGCTTAAACCTCACTCTCACACTTTGATATTTTACAGACTCAAAACAGTCCTTTGTATAGTTTATCTGGTTTCTCAGCATTCCAGGCCAGGAAATGGAACATATTTCCTGGCTTTCAATGTAAGAGTTGATCAGGAACTATCTCATCAGCCCTAAAACGATCAAAATGAGTTAAGTATTTGTGCATCTCTTGAGTTTAAAGCAGAAACGTTTATCAGTTGCTACGGAGCTAGACCATACCACACCCTTCGTGTGACCAGGACTTTCCTAAAGCAGTTTAGCATGATGGAAACCCTTTGAAGTCAGACCTTAGACTGAATACTGACAAGTGTGTACCTCCAGGCAGGAGAGAGAAGTATGCAAGGCCAAAAGAGGATGGAGAAAAAAGGCACTTTGGGGAAAACAGATACGGAAGGAAGAAAGTATTGGAAAAGAAAGCTGTCATTAGTACCCTCAGAGGTAAACATTGCATTAACACACTGCATCAACATGATGCCACTTAAAAAAAAATTTTTTTCAGAGAACTAAAAATCAGGTCTTAAAATTTAAAATAACATAGCAGAAGCAAAAAACACTGGAAGACCCTGAGAGATAAAGTTGATGAAGTTTCTTTAAGAAGTGGAGTAAAACACATGGTGAAAGAAGACAAAAGTTAACTGAGAGGCCCATTATCCAAAAAACTTAGATTCAGACAGAGAATCTAGTTTTGAAAGGAGATGTTATGAACTGAATGTTGTGTCCCACCCCAAATTCATGGTGAAATCCTAGCCTCCAGATTAATGGTTATTAAAAGGCCTTTGGAAGTGATCAGGTCCTGAGGCCTTCATGAATGGGATTAGTGCCCTTATAAAAGGGACCCCAGAGAGTGTTCCCGACCTCTTCCTGCCATGTGAGATCACAGCAGCATGTGGAAGTCAGAAGCAGGGCTCTCAGTAGACACCCAATCTGCCGGTGCTTTGATTTTGGACCTCCAGCTTCCAGAACAGTGAAAACTATTCGTTGTTTAAGCTACCCAGTTCATGGTATTTTATTAAAGCAGCCTGAGCAGACCAAGATGGGTAGAGGACAAAATAAACATTGAGAAACTTTCCCAGAAAGGAAGAGTATGCCCTGAGGATGAAAATAACCCTTTACAAATGCACAGCATTGTGACATTTTACAATATGGAAACAAGAAGTTCCTGTAAGCTTCCAGGGTGTGGCAGGAGCAGAGGAGAGCATTTCTTAGAAAGGAATAAGAATCAGAATAAGACTAGATTTCTCAGTAACACTGAGAGAAGGACAAGGGGTGATGTCTTCAAAAGTTTTAAGGGAAAATAATTTCCCAGCACAGGATTTTAGGTCTAGCCAAACTACTAGTTAAGTGAAGGGACAAAATTAAGTTATTTTCAAATGCACAAAGTCTCTCTTACCTCCTCTGAATGTTTTTAAGAAGCTTCTGAAAAATGCTCCCCACCAAACCAGGGTAACCAAGAAAGAAAGGTGGGATTCTCCAAATGATGGTGAAAAAAGATCCTAAATTAGAACAACAGCTTGCACCTGACTTGGAGCATGAATAGACCACACTGGAGCCAGTCAGAGACTATGGGAATTGACAGACAACCTGTGCATTTGAACATACTGAGAGAAAAGAGATTGACATACATGAGGGAAGAGTTGAGAAGAGCCAGATGACAAAATAATCATTGTACTTAAGACCTGAAAGGTAAGGTTCTCACAGGTGCTTATATAATTGTTAAGAAGAAAAAATAGACATGAGCGGGTTGGAGAGAGAATAAAGCCAGTAAAGACCACTAAAAGGGACTC
The DNA here is from genome assembly GCF_040802235.1 of Manis javanica. Lineage (NCBI taxonomy): Eukaryota > Metazoa > Chordata > Mammalia > Pholidota > Manidae > Manis > Manis javanica. Next base: position 164,242,076 of record NC_133158.1, on the reverse strand, counting down.
ACTCCCAGAGTTAATCAGAAAAGACAGAGTTAATTAGTTAATTAGTTAATGAGTTAATTGAAGTTCCAAAGGCCACAAGCAACTTGGAATGTCAGGGTATTCCCCAGATAAAGAAAAGTATCTGAGACAGCCCATGTCTTCATTGTACCAATTAGATCATGCCCCACTGTAAAGTCTACTTAGCCTGCAAAAAGGCCCAGCTTATTCTTTAACTTAACCTATATGCTGTTTTTTCCTTTTCTTCCAGCCCCTTAATCAAGTAACTTTGTCACCAAGGCAGAAGGCACACCTTGGAAGTGTAAATGAACCTGTGCAGATAAAGAATGCTGGGATCCGGACCATCACAGTCACCTGAGTGACCCTGTTCTCAAGGCAGAACTTCAAGGGAATTATGAATCACCTGTACACATCCTGCCTTATGCTGACCCTTACCCACAAAGCTCTGTAAAACCCCAGACCATAAATCCTTAAGCACGCCTCCTCTATGAAGTTGTCTGCACTACCCTTTCTTTGGGTGTGTCACTCTCTCTGTTCTACTCCAGATAAGTAAGGAGGGGCTACTGAGAGCTCTGATTTGGGCTTGCAAGTTCCTGTCGCCTGAATGACTCCAGTGCAACTGCATCTGTATGATCACGCTCTTCAGTAGCCTGCCTGAAAGTCTCCTTTGCCTTTGGGAAGTTCTCAGAACATAATCTCACCCCATCCAGTGCTCTGCAGCTCCCCACAATCCTAGGGTGGTAGGGGCTTAGTTCCCATGCTGTGCAGATCCAAGCAGACACTGGACACCAGGTGACCCTGGCTTTAGGAGTTGGCAAGGGATCTGCCCTATGCCGAGCAGGAGTTCAATGAGCTTCCCTTTGCTCCCTGTCTTTTTCCTTTGTCTCTGCTTTAATTCAGGGAAACCTGCCTTTGTCTACCTTCACTCTGTCCCACTTCTCCCTTGGAGTGTATTCACATAAACTCTGCTTCACTACTGTGTCTCTGCCCTTCAATTCTTTTTTGCAGCAGGGACAAGAACTGAGAAAAATCAACCCCCAACATAATTATAATGCCAATGTGATTATAGTGGGAGAATGGAAAAACAGGATGTGTGCAACAGAGTATATGTAAGTGTGGTGCAGGGAGAAGATTAAATACAACAGAGTCTTCTACATTAGGGCATTAATAAATAGTGGTTAAAACTAAAAAACTAAAAATAAAAGAATAGCAATGTAAAAGACTATCTATGAAGAGCAGTATGATATCAAGATCAAATTTCCCATGCGATCTTATGGATATATTGTGCTTAAGTGACAGGATGTAGGCAACTAACTCAAACCACAGAGAGAGAAAAGCAAGTGTGAATCTAGGTAAAAGTGGGTGATCATTATACTCTAACTTTCTGAAGATTTCAATTTTTCAAAATAAAAGCTGGGAGATGAGTGGTAGTATAATTGCATTATGTAGAAGTAGATAGCTATGCTTACCAATTAGCTTAGAAATTTTTAAGTCATTGCTCATGCAAATGGGAAAGTAGCATGTTGGAAGGGTGGGGAGGAGGGAACAATGATGTTTTCATAATTAGCTTTGAATGGAGATTTGACTGTTGAACTTTGACATGTGTATCTTTAAAAATAAAAACTAAATTTTGAAAATCAGTACATGTTAGGTGGAAATGGGAAATCAGTAAAACCAAAACTTTAAAAAAATCAACCTTTGTACATACAAACAGTGTGTGGGGAATGTAACAGAAAAATTATTACCCACAACAAAAAAGGAACAAAATATTTAGGAATGCCTTAGCATGAAATGTGCAAGAGTTATATGAAGACTAGTCCTTTACTGAGGGGCATAAAGGAATTCTTAAATAGAAGGACACATCTTATTCCTGGGTAGAATGACTTAAAATTGTAGAAGTGTCAGTTGTCCCTAAAGTAAACTCAATGCAATCTCAATAAAAATCCCAACAAAATGATTTTATGGCTCATTTGTGAGAGTACTATAAAAATACACGAAATAAAATTGCTTAATAAATTATAAAGTATATTAAAAAGATAAAGAAATTAAAACAGTGTGGAATAGGCACCGTTAACAAAAGGTCAACAGAACCAGTTTAAAAAGTCAGCCCCAATATGTAATAAATAGCATGTGATGAAGATGTCCCTTTATCACATATTCAACCATGTGTATATGTTTGGATGAGAGAGGAGAAATGGACTCATCAAGCAATTGGCTAGCCATTACATAAATTCCCCACCCTCTAAAAAAAGGATCTATTTAATGGACCCCTACCTCATTTTCTTGCATGCATATATTTTCAAGCTACATTAAAGGTTTAATGTGAAAAATAGAATTATAAAATCCATTAAAAAACCATGTCTGAACCTTGAAATCTCTCCAGTTGCCATGCCAGAGCCATGAGTATCATCCTTGACTTTAGCATCTCCCTCACCACTCCACGTTTTACTAATTGTGTTCTGTTTCTTCTACATCTTGAATATCTCTTGAACCTCTCTCCAGTCTGTCTCCACCATCGCGTAGGCCTCTAACATGTCTTCCTTGGGTTGGTGCAGTAAGATCCCAATGTACCCGACTTTTAACATATACTGAATCCAATCCATTCTTCATGGAGTTATGTTTCTAAAACCCAGGCATGATCTTTTCAGTCCCATGTTCCATGCCCTTGCATGACTCCGCAGCACTCCAGTTCCTTGTCTGGGACTGTGAGGCACTTCATGATGTGGCTCTTTCTCTTGCATCATCCTTCCTGCTATCTCTGTATCATTCCCAAAATAGTGAACTTCTTTTTCTAGAATTTGCCAGCCTTTTCCCCACAGACCTTCACAACACACCATTCTACCCAGTGTTGTTCTCTGCTCTTGCACCGCTCATTCTTCAGGTCTGGGAGCCTTCCCGGTCTCCCTGATACCATGAACTTCTCTAATGAAAGCATTTGGTTTTAATGACCATCCCCCCACAGGAAATAATTTTTGTGAGTGCAGAGGTCATGCCTGTCTTGTTCATCTTTAGATCCCCCAGAACTTAGCATTGTACTTAGGACATAATAGGCACTCAGTAAGTATTTGGAGAATGAATTAAACTGTACTTGTATAAATCAGTTTCACATGACTAAAAAAAAAAAGCCCAAATTCACATGGTACAAAGTTGGTGGTAACAACTGTCTTTACCAGCTGATATTAATAAAGCCATGGGCTGTGTCTGACTTAGTGCTATGTGGACTTGTTTCTAAAATTACGAATTTCTGCTCCAGGCCAGTCTCCTATGATTTCTAGATAGTTGAGTTTCATCAGTGCCAACTTCTCAGAATCTGACCCACTGGTCTGGGGCTGGGGCTAGATTTCTCAAATGAGGGAAAATCCCACCTATTATCTTGCTTCCTGTTTCTAGGTCCTGTTGAAGTTGCTTCAGACTCATCTTGCACCCTGTCCTCAAGTTTGTTCGGAGGAAATGGAATCTTGAAAAATAAGTTCTGAAGATATTTTCCTTTGTGTTCTGTGTAAGTACCAGTTTATACTCTCAAGGTTGTGTGGCTGAAGAAAATCTGGCTGTCTATACAAGCGGGCGGGGTTTTAGGTCAAGTGAGTTGTCAGCTGGATGAGGGCGAGGACGAGCGGGCTGTTCGCCGCCTGCCCTGGGCACTCAGGACCTGGTGGGGGGGCCCGGGCGGCAGGTCTCCCCCATCTCAGCTCTACAAGGAGGCTGGGGGTCTTTCAGTTCCTTTGGTCTAGTGTTGTGTTGCTTCAACTAAAAATAAATTAAAAATCCTTTTGGTTTAATACACTTTAAAGAGCCACGAGGTAGCAAAGCTAACACTGAATAGGAAGGAAATATTTGAAGCCCCTCAGCATCTGTGCTCCACTTCTGGCAAAACGAAGCTTCTGGAAGGGCCTGCTTCCGCTGCTTTTCCTTCCTTCTGGGTGGTTTTTGCCCCAAAGCTTGCCAGCAGAAGAAAGGTTAATAAGGCCATCCCTCCAGCCTTATTCACGGCTTAGTCCCTCAGTAATAGGAAGTTCACTTAGCATCTTGGAGACAGGGCAGTTGCTATGGGCTAAACCGAATGAAACTTGGGTAAGCCATTTGGGGATCACTTTTCCCCTGAAACAAAAACCTCATCATAAGCAATTTTGCAGCAGCTGGGTTGGGATGGAATAATTGATCACAGTCTTGAATTTTATAAAAATATTGTCTCAATTTCAGAGACAAGATAATTATTAATTCCCACCAAGTCGGCACAATTTCGGCTCATAAATCAACTTGTAACCTCAAAAGACTGAGCTCACACTCTTCTGTCCTCTGATTTGAGCCGACTTTTTCTGCCTGTTTCCATTTGGAAACATAACCAACCTGAACAAATACACTTTTCCTTCAAATGATATTTAGAAATGGCTGTATACTACAGGATCCTTGGTAAACTTGAAATGCTTAACAATTCTTTATGCTGAATTTGTTATTTTTTCTTACATATAGGAGATGCACAGGAGTTCACTTTTTTTCCTTCACCAACCAGAACCATAAAATTACACCCTTCCCTTAGTTTCAGATAGTACACTGCTACCTATTTTCTGCTCAGCAGTGACATGGGTTTTCTTGCTCAGCATCCTTTTTTCATTTCCAAAAATGCCCTAAGCCCTTCCCTCAACTGAGTGTGATTTTGGTGGGAGATATCCTAGTGACCTCTCAGTCTGTGGAAGCTAAAGGGACAGAGCTGTGTTGTCTAACACAGTAGCCACTGGCCACATGTGTTTACTGAGCACTTGAAACGTAACTGAGGAAATGAAATTTTTTATTTAATTTAATTAACTTATTTAAGTACTTTTAATGGAGGTAAAATTGACTCATAATGTTATATTAGTTTCAGGTGTTCAACATAGTGACTCGATGTTGTGAAATGGTCACCACAATAAGTGTAGTTACCATCTGTCACAGATACCATATCATTGACTACCCCATGCTGTATGTTACATCCCCAGAATTTACTTATTTATAACTGGGAGTTTGTACTTCTCAATCCCCTTCACCCATTCTGTCCCCACCCACAAACCCCTCCTTTCTCGCAACCACCAGATATAGGTGTTCTCTATATCTTTATGTCTGGGTTTTGTTGCATTTGGCTTTTAGATTCCAAATATAAGTAAAATCATGTGGTATTTCTCTTTCTCTGACTTATTTCATGTAGCTGAATACCCTCAAAGTTCATCCATATTGTCACAAATGTCAAGGTTTCTTCATTTTTATGGCTAATATTGTGTGTATGTGTGTACACACACACACACACACACCATATCTTCTTTATCCATTCATCCATCAATGGACTTTCTGGTTGTTTCCTTATCTTGGCTATTATGAATAATGCTACAGTGAACATAGGGTTATATATATATATATATATATATATATATATATATATATATATATACTCAAATTAGTACTCTTGTTTTCTTTAGTTAGATGCCCAGCAGTGAAACTGGATCTATATTTATATATATTTATATATAAGCAGTGAACATAGGGATATATATATATATTCAAATTAGTACTTTTGTTTTCT